>NC_043982.1:14015367-14692867 GCF_902150065.1 Myripristis murdjan
AGACTAGTGATTACAGTATGTGATTGTGTTGTAAATTAAAGTGTTATTAAAATCCATGCCTCATGTGCTTGATTATGCTCATGTTTTCATGGTGTTTACAGGTGAACACTGCAGATAGAAAGCACAAATGGTGTCCAAGTACAAGCTATTTATGGGTACCAAATGTAGTCCTTGACCTGCCATCTTTGTGTCCTACACAGGTATATCAAGTTGCCTGATTAGCCCTACTACTGCATAGAATCCTATAAAATCAGACAAATTGACACACCTGTGTATGGCACAAAGATGACAGGCCAAGGACTACATTTGGTGTACCCATGAATAAAGTACATTCAAGGTAAAAAAAAAAAAAAATACTGAATGAGTGTGTGAGGGGAAGAACAAGGCTACAGGTGGCAGTATGAGGCAATAAGGTAGTATGAGGGGTGGTGTGAGCATATGAGGGGTAGTATGAGTGGCAGAATGAGGGTATGAGGGGCAATATGAGGGTATGCCTATGATGGTATGAGGGACAGTAGGATAGGGGCAGTGTGAGGATATGAAGAGGAAGACCGAAGACGCGGCCTGCAAGAAATAACACAAATGATGCACAATACTTTTCTCAGGCACAGTGTCAATTTAGCAGATAAGGTATTACTATTGCTAATTGCAGACTGAGGCTATTCACATGTAGAGCAACGTGCCACTATCCATGGTGCACCTATCTTTATTTCTCAGACCCACTGTGCCAATATCTGTGGTGCTGCCCCTTGAGTGCACTTGTTCCTGTGAGGTGTGCTCTTATGGAAAGGATTGCCTCAGGACATCAAAATCTCAAACCACTGAGATGACCCAATTAGTTGACCACCATGGCAAAATCATGTGGACCCATCCAGCAACATGGGCACAACCATGCTGGTCAATCTGCTTTACCAGCATCCCATGCTGGTCTGCCAGCATCCCATGCTGGTCCAACAACATCCCATGCTGGTCCACCAGCATCGACCAGCATTCCCATGCTGGTCTACCAGCTACACCAGCATCAGACCAGCACTAACCAGCATTAACCAGCATAGACCAGCAAAGAATCCATGCTGGTCTCTGCTGTTTTTTTTTTTTTTTTGCAGGGACCGTTTTCAAACATCTGGATTATTCAGATTAGTTAGAATAGTAACAATGGTTTAGTAACTGTTCATCTGTAATGACTGATATTTCTGTAATCTGTGCCCTGGTACTTGAACTTTAAATGCTCAGGTAGTCCTCTAAGGCATGCGGTGCTTCATGTTGCCAGGTTCTTTGAGCTGATCGAGGACCTGCAGCGCCATGCTGAGCGGACGGAGAGGTTTCGCCAACACTTTGGTGAGGTTTGGTTCATGAGCTGAGCACACAACGCCGTCACTCACTTGTCCACACTTGTCCTGTAGTTTCTCTACTGCTCTGCAAAGCGCTGTCTTAATCCCTTAATCCCTCCCCTCTGCTATGTTACAGAGCTGTGCACCCGGCATTTTGAGCTGCACGTCAGGAATCGCCTGAACATCGACAGCAATGAATGAGTGATTTTTTGGTTATTGTGTCATTCGCTGGCCTGTCCCATACAGGGTTATAGGGTTGTCTTTGTTTGCATGTTTTGTTGTTGTTGTTGTTGTTGTTTAACCCTATAAAGCCTGAACTATGAAAGATTTAGCAGAAAATTCCAGTTTTTTGAAATTGAGCCCAAGGGATATTTCTGTTTATTTTCAGTGTTAAACACTTGTGAATAATTGTGAAATCTGATCTGGAATCACTGATCTAACATTTTAATACATTATTTTAATAATTTTCTTGTAACTTTTTTTTGAAAGTTTCAACTTTTATTTATTTATTTGTTTATTTTATTTTATGGTAATTATTAGTATTCTGGTATTTTTCTTGTCATAATGGGATTTTTCCCCCTCTAATTTTCAGTTTTTTTTCTAATTTGCTCATGTTTTCCCATGTTTTTGAAAGGAATCAAGTTGATTTGTTCTTGTTTACATTGTTTCACTTTGAATTTTAAAATTCTGACATTGTGTTGAAATAAATTCTAACAAATTTTTAGTGAAATTAATTACAGGGGAAGTATTTTGCTGAGGTTCCCCTGGTGGATCCTCAAGGACCCTTGGTCCAGGAAACGATAGTTGATTAAGAAAGAGACATACAGATTGTGCAGAGCAGGTGAGAGAGAATGAGCAGGTGGTTTTTAAGAAAGCCTCTGAAACAACATTTAGAGCACAAGACATTAAAGATAATTCTCTCTCTTAACTCTGTGCTCATGAAGCTCAGTAGGAACAGGAGAACGTCTTCATTCACTGGCAATGAACTGTCACAAAACACCTTAAAAACCTTAACATCTCATATTTGTTAATGTAGCTGCTCACTGTTTCCAGTAAATTGGACAAATGGAAATGTTACAGTTTGTGTATATGGGAGTTTCCTCAGTCTCTGAAAAAGTGTTAACCATTTTAACATGTAGGGAAGGTTATGCAGGGATGTTCACTAAACTTTCCCAGATGGTGTTGGGAACCACGTTGTCCACAGGGGGGAGCTGTTGCAAACCCCGCTTGTATCCACACGGAGGGTAGAGAGCAGCGCACCGGATGTGGGTCGCCTTCACGGCACTGCAGTAATGGCAGCGACCTTGTGTGGAGCATGGCTTTTGTAAGAGTTTGACAGGTAAACAGCGACAGTGCTCGTTGTAAAGCCATGATCTCCCTCATCAAGGCGGCTGTCGGCGGGCTGGGCGGCCTGTGCAGGAGCAGTGGACAGCGGCCCGGTGAGTGAGCGACCTCCACTCAGACTACCTCACTGCGGGGACAGGGTACTAGATCATCTGGTCTTTATACTCATCTTTAGCCCATGCCATTTTATCATGTGCATGTATTTTTTTCCCCCTTGAGCAACAGTTGGGAAACACTGTCTCGGGTGATAGGTGATAGATAAGGTGATATATTAATAGTTAGGTATTATTGTTGTTGTCATTTTTAAGTGTTAACGTGTATCCGGAGTGATGCAAGTTCATTCTATTCACCATGACCTTAAAATCAAATGCTTGTCGAAAAGTGATTCATCTTAATATGTTGTGGCCACAAAGACACTGCTACTCTGTGCTGCAGTTAATTTTTTTTAATGAATTTTTGATGGAATAGAAGTGCGTTCACTCTCCTTGTTGAAAAGCAGTTCTGATGCCTGACTGAGCACCTGAAGGACTCCTGCACCTTAAACCAGCTCAGTTTGGCAGATCTGGGCCCCCAGCTCTTTTTGTAAACGACATGCTCTCTTTTAGCAGAGAATGCATTTCTATGAGGAGGGATATTAATTGAGATAAGCTGAAAATGATATCTACAGAGAAGGTCTTCAGTCAAAGAGGGCTGATACAAAAATGTGTCAAATGCCAGACAGTGAAATTTCCAGTGGGCCTCAGCTACAGCATTTCAGTGACAGCTGTCTTTACAAAGTAAAAGTGAGGTGGATTCTATCATTGTGCCACAGTTGGAAGAACCACTTTTTGGCAGACTTGATTTTCGTCACATTTTGTGCTCACACTGAGTATCGAAGCATACTAAAAACTGACAAGATGAAGGAAGTGAGGTTGTTTGTTTGTGCAGGTGCTTTGCAGACCCACCTGAAGGTCCTGGCTGCTGGACTGAAGACGTATGAGATCCCTCCAGACTACAGCGGTAATCATACACATGTATTACTCACCATTAATGAGCATAACGAGAATACGACCGCTTTCATTGATCTGCTGCATTTACAAAGCTCCTGTAATGTTTACATTCAAGTTCTTCAGTGGTGAAACAGCTCTGAGCCAAGATTTGCAGTCTTAGTTCAAGGCTACATATTTTCACGATACTCATGTCCTCAGTGATTCAACCTACATTGTTCATCTCCATGCCTCATCCTTGCCTTTACCTCTGAAGATGTGCTGCTGCCAGAGAGGCCCAAACTAAAGTTCCTCAACAAGGTGCCCAACCTCAAGAAGGCCAGGAAAGAGATGAAGAAACTGCGGGATATCCAGGGCCCAGCGAAGACAGCAAACAGCTTCACCACTGGACAGTATGCCATCGTGGTAAGTATGTTTTCCTCTAAACATTGTCGTCCAGTAATAAGCAGCTCACTGATTCTTGAGAATTTGGATAAATCACGTCCCACTCAGAAAAATGCTATTTCTGCTGGAAATTTACAACATTTTAATGAATAAAAAGAATCAAGGGCATCATCAGGGGGTCCTTTGCACATTTGTAAGGTTTTTTCATAGGCTTATTTTTAATTTGTATTAATTTAATGATTATATGTTGGCCCATGGCCTACAAAACCAGTTGTCCTCGGATAGGAGATAATCATTTCAACTTGATTAAAACAACAAAAAGTAATAATTTCATTGAATAATATCTTTACCACATGAAAGAGTACATCATAATATGTATTAAAAACTACAAACGATGGGTTTTGAACAATATTTACTATTATTTTGTGGTTGCTCAAAATGTGTCCCAGATATTCGTCACCACCGTCAGATATATATTTAAAAAATAATAATAAAAAAACTACAAGGTCAGTTACATTCCTGAGGACCCCTTTTCAAACCTTCAGCTCTACTGCATGCTTCAAGACCACTTAGGCTCCTTTAAGTTGTCTATTTTCTCTTAAATCTCTTCATATTTTTGGATACTGCTACTGTCACAACCATAAATTGTCAACACCGTCACTTCTGTATAAAAAATATTAAATTAGATTATGGAATAAATGTATACTTTTTAAGAAGAGGTCTGATGTAGGTAGCAACAGGAGGGAAACAAGCTGGCTAATGTGAACAACTCATGCTTATCATGTGAGAGAGCAGGTTTTTGTCACCACCGTCAGACGTCACCACCGTCAGGTTTTCTGTGTGACGGTGATGACTGAAGTCTGAAAAATGCTTATAACAGTGCTCAGGATTCTTATTTTTTGTACCAAATAGTTAAATAAAGTTGTTAAGCAAGAAGCCATTGACTTGAATGGTATAAATTTTGGAAATGTATGTTGTAATGAGGCGACTGTCACCACCGTCAGATTAGTGTCACCACCGTCAGAGGCAGTTATATTCGTTTTAAATGAATATGCTTACAATATGTTTCTTTGGTGCTGTTGAGTTATTAAAGTAATAGTCTCTTTAATACAAAAATATGTTTTTCAAATTGAAAAAAAAAAAAACATTACGGTGACGGTGTTGACAAAAACAAAGTAGCCTAATAACTGGAAAAACCTATTTTATGAAAAAAATCCAAAATGAGGAGGTTGCACCGGTACATTGCTGAACAGCCAAGACCTTGGCCTATAATGATATACCTTCAGATTTTGTAATTTAACACACTTTTTTTTTTTTTTTTTAATTAAAACCTGTTTTATCCAAATTCCCAAGAATCAGTGAGCTGATATTTCACAGCTTTTGTATGTATGTTTGTATGTAGATTTTGACTGCTTTCACTTTTACTACTGCAGAATTTTGGCATTTACTGCTCAGGTAGAGAGAGAGACTACCTACAGCATGAGCATTCTGTTATCCTTTTTATAAGGTGAAAATGGCATCTGCTCTTCTGTCAAAAATGGGACTCCATTTGACAAAGACACTGTAATGTTGATTGTGTCAGAAAACTCCTCCAGGAATCTGTTTGCTTTACATGCTTATTGTATTTATAATCATCAGCATGGTTTTGTTTATTCCAGTACTCACCGTATGGGGTCATATGATAATATGAGCATTGTACTGACACTAACACGTCTTCCAGCCCGCGTCGGAAGACAGGGGCTTGAAGAGAGCAGTGGTCTGTGAGGCCATTAAATACATCATGACAGGAGGACGGAGAATTCATTTCTTTGATATTACCGATGAGAGAAATTGGCTCATGTCTCACTCATAGACCGGTCTCTCTTGAACTGTTGGCTACACTGCCTCCATGATTTCTGGTAGTGCTGCTCCATTTCTACTCTATCTGTAAGCTTCCTGAAAATGTACAGAAATAAGGACAAAATGATCTGTGTCCATCTGGTTCCATATCTGTACTTAAGACTTAAGAATATTGAGCATAAATGAGCCTTTTAATCACACCAAAGTGTTCAGCTACCCACATTTACCCAGAAGTACCTCAAAGGCCTCAAACAGTTACAGACTTTGGACTACTTTGACCCCACAGTTGTAGCACTGTAGTGTTTACTGGTGGGTTAATTTGTGTACATTTAAGTAAGTTACAGCTCATTGAGGTAGTTTTGGATAACTGTCACTTTGGAGTGATTA
The DNA here is from genome assembly GCF_902150065.1 of Myripristis murdjan. Lineage (NCBI taxonomy): Eukaryota > Metazoa > Chordata > Actinopteri > Holocentriformes > Holocentridae > Myripristis > Myripristis murdjan. Next base: position 14,021,639 of record NC_043982.1, read on the forward strand.
CCTCGAGCCATTTATACAGTTTAAAAACATATACATTCATATTTCTGGCTTGCAGTTAACACAACTCTGACTGGCAGGTTTATTCTTGGTGGTTTTATACTTGTGCAAGTTTTGTGCAAATGAATGAATGTGGGCGTCATAGCAGGTACAAAGTGGTTCATCAGAGAATGGAGTGATTCCCCTCTTTGTGTGCTCCTCAGGCCCTGGGAGGGGGCTACCTGCACTGGGGTCACATCGAGATGATGCGTCTCTCTATCAACCGTAAGATGGACTCCCGGACCACCTTTGCCCACTGGCGCATCGGCGGCCCTTACAAGCCCATCACCCGTAAAGGCCTGGGTCAGCGCATGGGCGGCGGCAAGGGAGCCATCGACCACTATGTGACACCGGTCCGCTACGGGCGTTTCATTGTGGAAGTTGGAGGAAAGGTGGAGCTGGGGGAGGTGGAGCATATCTTGAAGGAAGTGGCAAAGAAGCTACCGTTCCCGGCCATGGTGAGAGGACAGCTGCATTCTCTGCTTCTAGTCGTGTTTGTCAACCTAACCAGAAGAGTTTTAACAGTAGAAATATAATCTGCTGCTTTCAAGCTTTCATTCTATGCCTGCCAGAATAAAATCTTTCCTCACTAATTTTAGATGAACCCACCTTCATTTCTGTCCTCAGACGAATGTAGCAGCACAGCTAATGTGTTTCCTTTTCCTACCTTGCTGTCCATCAGGTGGTGAGCAGAGAGAGCCTGGCAGCCATGCAGCAGAGCGAGGCAAAGAGAGAGCAGAACAACCAGAACCCTTGGACTTTCAAGGAGATAGTCCAGGGCAACATGCTGGGTATCAGGAAGGTGCTCAGCCCCTTTGACCTACACAACCATGGACGCTTTGTCGGGAAGTTTCACAACCCCGGGAGGGTATGAGCCAGGACTGAGGGACAAACATCAATACAGTATCAAACTGTGGCACCACAATGCCACTGAAAAAGTATGGAGCATATGGAAAGTATAGAGGGCTTTGAATTGAAATGGTAAACTTCATCTTGTGTCTTTATCGATATGCTTTTTTTTTTTACTCAAAAGTGTAATGGAAAAAAACTAAAACTAATAAATGTCATTACATCTTGGAATTTTGATTTTAAGTATTCAGCAGATTGTAAAGAATTATCATACAGTCGTTTGGTGGCACAAGTATCAGGACGAGCTCTTATTTCAGAGGATTCTCGTCTTTACTCTGAGACACAGAGATTAGCCAACACAGTCTGCAACACAGTCATCAAGGGAAGGGTGGATTTGGATGGTGGTTGGATTGAAGATGTCTTGCTGGGTTGGTTTAGTTTAGTCTAGAATCTAATCCAAATACATCAATAAAATTTAACTGGTTTCATTACCATATAAACTGCTGGTATACCCTACTGGAGGAAATACAAAAAAGAAAATAGATTTTTACATCAACATCTTACTTTTCATGTAACCATACGTAGACCTAAATTAAATATGGTGCTAATTTTCTGTTTCTGTTGTTATCAATAAGTAAGATTGTTCTGGGATCAGCATTTACAAAAGCAACAGTATTGTTAAAATTCATGTTACAGCACTTGTCAATGAGAGGATTTGAATAAGTACACATAGTGGTAAACAAATAAAATAAATATAATCACTCTGGTAAGTATATTGTGAATGAAGAATATATGTCATGCCTGGAAGCATTCATTAGTAGGAATCTTTGTTCTACAGATAAATTCTTAAGAAATGGCAATTTACATAGGCGTGTGCTGCTTGGTCTTAATCAACAACAACACATTGCGTATATGTGACACAGAGAAACTTCTGCTGGCGTCATTTCTGCTTTCTTTCCTAGGAAGGCACTGTGTTTTCTCAAGCATAAAAACCAGTCAAAATATTTCCATCCATGTGGTGCCTCGTACACTGCCCACACTAAACCAGTGTCAAAAAGGACTGACAGGATGAACAGAGTGATGACACGGGGTGGCTGCTTTATTTTTCAATACATTAAAAACAAAGGATATATTGGAAATAACACAAGGGATACTATCAAATTGACCAAGTTGAGGCTTAGGCATTGTGGACTTGTCAGCAGTTTGAAGATAACAGGTAAACACACAGTTGGCTTGGAGGCATGTGGTTGTCCTGAGACGGTTGTACACATTCTGGTTATTCGTGTAAAGTACAAGGAAAGGGAGAAATTATTTGGAGAAGCCTCTGACCTGGGACGAGGGTCAACAAGGACCATCAGTTAAATGAAAGGAGTTTGACGCTTGTACGCTCTATCAACCACTGGAGGGCAGTATTGCACCCAAACTGCTACAAATACCATTAGACGAGGAAGAAGCTGGCGCATGCGCACTATTCAAATTTGCAGCGCCAAAAGGCTAAACGACACTCTCAGTCGTCAAGCCGAGGCTCCTCTCATCAACACCTGGCTCGTTTCGTTCGTCGTTTACTGCGTTAATTACGATTTTATAGGTGGTTGTGGACAGAAAGTCAACATTTTACAGGCAGAAGACGCATAACAGTAACGCCGTGATTTGTTATTGAGCAGAAATGAAGCCAGTGCGGGGCTCCAGCCGCTCCGCGTCAAAAGCGCCTAACCTGAAGCGCAAGAGCCGAGCAGCGCACAACATGGGGCAGCAGGCAGCGGAGCCCCAGGTATGTGACTGCAGCCCCTGTGTCTGCAGTATATTGAGCTGTTAGTAAAGTTAACTAACTAGCTAACTTAGTCACCCAATAACACTTTTTCCACACCAGTCACTCATGACATGAAGCTGCGCGGCAAACACAGGTGTTACTAATAACATTAAATGAGGCTCCTGCAGTTACATGTGCATGCTGGCTCACTGGGAAGTTTTGTCCATCGACACTGAATGGAATAAACTCATTCATGTCCATTTATATGGGTTTGCCAGACCTAAATGGAATGGAAAATGACTTTCTCTTGGGTTCTTATAGGAATCAGAGCCAGGTGTCAACACCACTGGCAAAAGCAGTCACCCTAAACCACTGAAGAGGAGAGGTGAGAGCCAACCTTTGTTGACTAAGGAATAATGGATGAAAGATCAGCCTGTTTCCTCTGTCTAACTGAGCGAAAAGGCAACATTACAGCATTAAATCATGTGTTATAATCACTGGTTTGGACTATATTAAAGGCTTTATTATTATTTTCATATGTTGCTCATCTCTGTGTTTTGAGTAGCCAAAGGAGCCTCCTCAGCGTCCAACAAAGTCAGAGGCCAGGACAAATGGAGGCTGATGCCCAGTTCCTCCATCCTGGCTCTGGAGAACACACTAGACCTGGCGATACTGTGAGCGTCCTCGCCTGTGGTTTTACACAGACACACTGTTTACCTCTGGATATGCTGTGTTTTTGTATAGAAATGATTGATGCCAACTGTCATTTATCTCAGCTAATGGAAATAGATGGCAAGTAACCTGTTGCCTAAGGTTTTGACTAGTGAATAATAGATAAAAAAAAAAAAAAAAAAAAAAAAAAAACCTCTGTGGACATTTTGTTCTTTCACAGGTGGACTCTTAACTTGACACGGACAGAGAAGAAAGAAGTCCAGAATCATTTGAACATAGTGAAAAACAGGTAAGTGAAATGTCAAATTTACAGAAACTATTACAGTTTGAATAACCAACATTTACCAACATCTCCATTAACACATTTTGCAAACGGAGAGTGGGAGCTTTAATCTTGAGTAAGTTGAGCTGTGTATTCTAGTAAAATCTTTTTTTAATCATGTTTATACACAATCCTCAAATTGCTATCCATGCTGACCATATCCTATATCCTATATTAACCGAACTGAATACCACCCAGGCATTCTCTGCACGTTTGCAAAGAATATTCTCAGTTTAATGTGTCAAATACAGCGCCCTAAAAAACCCTGACTGATCAGGAGGCACTGCACAACACAGAGAGTTTGGAGAGAGGAAAATGTCAAGGCATTCATGCTATTATCTTAGAGTAGATATACTTTACTGTTATGAGGGAAATTTTCTTTGACACAAAGCGTATGCTGTATAAAATGCATAAATGCACACAAGATATGTAGATATGCATCAACTTTCCCAATTGCACCCACCCATTCATATAACCATAATTACAGACATTATGTGCATACATAAAGGTGGCTTTTTTTTTTTTTTTTTTTTTTTTTTTTTTTTGTCTGCAGAATTTGTGGTCATTAAGGGCTTTGATGGGCAAGGGGACAAAGGAGTGTTGGTATCTGTTGAGCCAACATCTGGGGTTCTGAGATGCCTGCCTGAGGGGCGGAGCTCGTACTAAATGTGGAGGATATGAGTGGGATCTGAGATGACTCATCATGGTGTTTAGATGGCCTGAAGGCAAGGATGTTTGACCCATGTAATCTTCATAGCTCTCGGGGTGAGACAGGTGGGCTGGGCCGTTAACTGCACCAGCAGGTGGGGAACCGTGCAGAGACGCCACAGCACAGTACGCTCTCTGTTACCGATAACTTGGCTCCAGCAGGCCTCCTTCTGAATGACTCTGTCCTGGAATGACAAAGCAAGACCAAATTCATGTTGCTCTGTCGCGCTTTTTTTTTTTAAGTGTTCAAGATGAGACACCTCTGTCAGAGGAGGGCCTTTGTTTTAGTGCTGGTGGAGTCTGACACTGGAGTAGCCACAATGCCAGATGGTGTTGAGATTAGACATGAAGTTTTTTTGAAGATCATTTTTGCATTTCTGCTTTATTGCGCAGTTACAGTAGAGACAGGAAAGATGGGGGAGGGAGGGTGATGACATCAAAAGGCCCAATTCAGAACTGAACCCACACCGTTGAAATCACAATGTGTGGTACGCACTCTACAACGTGAGCCACCAGGGCACCCCCTCAGCATCTGTCGCACTTTGGACTACTGATCTTCTTTGATGGTACAGAGAATATGTTTGATGTACCATCCAAAGTAAAGACATAAGTGAAGAAATCAATTTATTATGTTTTTATTTTATTGAAGTTTATCCCGAGGCAATTTATGGATCTAAGAATTGAGGGGAGGGTCATAACTATCCTCTCTTGTTGTAAATTTGCTTTTTTGACCTTTTTCTCAATGCTTTTCAGGTTCCTTGCTCAATGTGCAGCAGAGCTCAGAGTCCCAGTACAGAGACAAAAACATGTCAAACACTCATCTCGCCGCCACCATGAAGAGGCAAAGAAGTTACTGGCTGGAAAGACGACTCTGAACTCACTGGAGGTGAGCAATCGTTTGATGAGGCCCAGGTAGACTAACAGTGGAGGTGGCAGAGGTATGCTGTCACCCCATTGTTTTTTGCTTGTTTCTTAGCAGGATATCTCAAAAATTACCAGATTTGCATGACACTTTGTGGAAAACTGAAGAACCTCTCACACTGATTGGCCACTTGGTTTGTGGCTGTGGAGTGATTACCTTTGAATAGCCAACATGTGGAACTGACATATCTCAAACAATTGCATAGTGCTTGTGGAGGTATGCACTCCGCTGAGTGCTTTCTACTTCTCAAAATGTAATAATCCCTAGGAGTGATAATGATATTGTGATCCCTAGGAGTGCTCAAACTGACAATGAGATTTTTAATACAATCTGTAGGTAATAAAAAAATGCTAATTTTGTGGAAAATAATCAGATTGTCTCTTATATAACGTAATGCAGCTATCTTTAATATAAATGAGACAAAATTAACAAACTGATAATCACAGTGAGAGGAGTGAGAAGAAAGGATGTAGATATCAGCAGCTGTGTTCTCAGAAAAAAATGTCAAACTTTCTATTAATTGCAATGCAGGAGGAAAAAAAATCATAAAGGAAAGGAAGTTGTGTGTGTGCTTGTGCTGCTTGGTGTGAACGTCATAATGTCTTTGAACAGGAAGACTTGAGAGCTGTGTTAAATGTTCTGGAGAGGACAGAGGAGCAGACGGCCTCCTTAGACCATAAATGCAACACTCTGAGAGACAAGGTGGAGGAGGAGGAGGAGAGGGGTAACGAGGTAACATCACCCACAAATGTCAGTACACAAACAGATGAGAGTATGTGTATATACAGTACAGGCCAAAAGTTTGGACACACCTTCTCATTCAATGTGTTTTCTTTATTTTCATGACTATTACATTGTAGATTCTCACTGAAGGAATCAAAACTATGAATGAACACGTGGAGTTATGTACTTAACAAAAAAAGGTGAAATAACTGATAAACATGTTTTATATTCTAGTTTCTTCAAAATAGCCACCCTTTGCTCTGATTACTGCTTTGCACACTCTTGGCATTCTCTCGATGAGCTTCAAGAGGTAGTCACCTGAAATGGTTTTCACTTCACAGGTGTGCCTTATCAGGGTTAATTAGTGGAATTTCTTGCTTTATCAATGGGGTTGGGACCATCAGTTGTGTTGTGCAGAAGTCAGGTTACTACACAGCCGACAGCCCTATTGGACAACTGTTAAAATTCATATTATGGCAAGAATCAATCAGCTAACTAAAGAAAAACGAGTGGCCATCATTACTTTAAGAAATGAAGGTCAGTCAGTCCGGAAAATTGCAAAAAACTCTAAATGTGTCCCCAAGTGGAGTCCGCAAAAACCATCAAGCGCTACAACGAAACTGGCACACATGAGGACCGACCCAGAAAGGAAGACCAGAGTCACCTCTGCTTCTGAGGACAAGTTCATCCGAGTCACCAGCCTCAGAAATCGCAAGTTAACAGCAGCTCAGATCAGAGACCAGATAAATGCCACACAGAGTTCTAGCAGCAGACCCATCTCTAGAACAACTGTTAAGAGGAGACTGCGCGAATCAGGCCTTCATGTCAAATAGCTGCTAGGAAACCACTGCTAAGGAGAGGCAACAAGCAGAAGAGATTTGTTTGGGCCAAGAAACACAAGGAATGGACATTAGACCAGTGGAAATCTGTGCTTTGGTCTGATGAGTCCAAATTTGAGATCTTTGGTTCCAACCGCCGTGTCTTTGTGAGACGCAGAAAAGGTGAACAGATGGATTCCACATGCCTGGTTCCCACTGTGAGCATGGAGGAGGAGGTGTGATGGTGTGGGGGTGTTTTGCTGGTGACACTGTTGGGGATTTATTCAAAATTGGAGGCACACTGAACCAGCATGGCTACCACAGCATCCTGCAGCCACATGCCATCCCATCCGGTTTGCGTTTAGTTGGATGATCATTTATTTTTCAACAGGACAATGACCCCAAACACACCTCCAGGCTGTGTAAGGGCTATTTGACCAAGAAGGAGAGTGATGGAGTGCTGCAGCAGATGACCTGGCCTCCACAGTCACCGGACCTGAACCCAATCGAGATGGTTTGGGATGAGCTGGACCGCAGAGTGAAGGCAAAGGGGCCAACAAGTGCTAAACACCTCTGGGAACTCCTTCAAGACTGTTGGAAAACCATTTCAGGTGACTACCCCTTGAAGCTCATCGAGAGAATGCCAAGAGTGTGCAAAGCAGTAATCTGAGCAAAGGGTGGCTATTTTGAAGAAACTAGAATATAAAACATGTTTTCAGTTATTTCACCTTTTTTTTGTTAAGTACATAACTCCACATGTGTTCATTCATAGTTTTGATTCCTTCAGTTAGAATCTACAATGTAAATGGTCATGAAAATAATGTGTCCAAACTTTTGTCCTATACTGTGTGTGTGTATATATATATGTGTGTTCATGCTGCGAACACTCAATTTTGAGCTGTGGTGATGTCATCAATACAGTCCATGCCCACTTACAAATAGATGGTGAAGCCTCATGTCTCTGAGCTGGCTCTGAGAGGCAAAGCGAAGGCATCAGCAGAGACTGGAGAGGACCTCAACACCAACAACAGCAAAGACCTGTGGCAGGCGGTCAAAAGTGTTACAGGCTACAAAAGTAGGAGCGCTCCCATCATGTGTGAGGCCATGTTACCAGACGAGCTAAACACATTTTATGCTCGCTTTGACCACCTCAACAGGGAATCAGCTGTAAAGTCTACTCCGCCTCCAGAGGACCGGCCACTGTCAGTATCCACAGTGGATGTGAGGAAAGTCCTGCTGAAAGTGAATATGAGTAAAGCTGCTGGGCCTGATCACATCCCTGGCCGTGTCCTAAAAACATGTGCCAACCAGCTAGTAGATGTCATTGCTGACATTTTCAACATATCACTGTCACAGGAGAGTGTTCCCACCTGCTTCAAGACAGCCACCATCATCCCTGTGCCTAAAAAGTCTGCAGTGTCTAATCTAAATGACTACCGCCCTGTGGCACTCACCCCCATCCTGATGAAGTGCTTTGAGAAACTGGTACTCCAGCATATAAAGAACAACATCCCTGCCAGTCTGGACTCTCTGCAGTTTGCATTCAGAACCAACAGATCCACAGAGGATGCCATCTCCACTGCTCTCCACTCAGTCTTCACTCACCTGGAGAAAAGCAGCACCTACATCAGAATGCTGTTTGTTGATTTCAGCTCAGCTTTCAACACAATCTTCCCCATGAATCTGATGGGAAAACTGAACACTCTGGGCATCAGTACCACCCTCTGCAACTGGATACTGGACTTCCTCACAAACAGACCCCAGTCAGATCGGATTGGCAGTCTCTCCGCAATTTACTGTAATTTCACATCTGTGATATTACAATGCATTGTTGTAAAAACACAGCTGTGTACCGTAACTTCACAGCTTCAGTGACAAAGCAATTACTGTGATATTACAGTACATTACTGGGGAATGACAACCTTTTGCTGTACATCATTACAACAAGGCCCTGCACTTTCACAGTGTGTACTGTACAGCGTTGTACAAAAATCTTGTAGTGCAAAGTTGTCTTCAAAAAAAGTACAAAAAGAACTACTCAAAACTGAGCCTGACAACTGCTGCAGCAAAAAAAAAAAGAAACTATGATGCCCACTCAAAGTCAATTAGTTTCCTCAAAAGGCTCCTCATATGAGGGTTCATTGTTGTCCGCTTCCTGGTCTTTGAGCCTCTTTCAGGATTGATGCCCAAGAAGTACCTGTTAATAAGCAAAGATAGTTTCAGTTTTAAATAGACTTATGTATTGCAGCCAGCATTTATCAAGCTGCGTCATCATCCTTCATAATCTTATTATATGCACACTCAACAGTTAAGTAAAAGCATAATGTACAGTATTTAGGTATTCAAATTTAAATAATAAGATTGGCTGTGGTAAATAGAAAACACTAACGTTAGCTAGCGTTAGCTAGCCTATATCAGACTACACGGGCAAATGCTACAGCTAGCTAACATTAACTAGATAGCTAATAGTGCTAATATCATTTAAAATACCATGGGTGTACTGCAAACAGACGTTATGCATGCAGCTCACCTTCTCCATTCAATAATACTGTTGAATGCTGTGAAATCCTTGCATTTTTTTACTGTGTTGCTGTGATATTACAGACCTTGTTGTGATATAACAAGGGTGTTTTGATTGCAGGATTTTACTGTAAAATAACAGTTAAATGCTTTAAAATCTAAGGATACTGTAGTTTTTACAGGTATTCATTGGGATAATACAGGGGAACTTAATTACAACAAGTTACTGTAAAATAATACTGTTAATTATTGTGAAATGCTGGTAATTTATTACAGTGTAGTGCTCAACACCGGAGCGCCCCAGGGCTGTGTGCTCAGCCCCCTCCTGTTCACGCTGTACACCCATGACTGCAACCCCCGACATGGAGAGAACTCTATTGTGAAGTTCGCAGATGACACCACCATATCGAGAGGAAATCAACCATCTTGCAGAATGGTTCACAGAAAACAACTTTCTGCTCAATGTCAGCAAAATCAAAGAGCTGATAGTTAATTTTAGAAAAAAGGAGGCAAAGACTCACAACCCTGTCTACATCAATGGAGCTGAGGTGGAGCAAGTGAGCAGTTTTAAGTTCCTGGGAATCAACATAACAGAGAACCTAACATGGACTTCACATAACTCTGCCCTTGTTAAAAAAGCTCAGAAACGGCTGTATTTCTTAAGGAAACTTAAGAAAGCAAAATTCCCACGCCAAGTTCTTCTCAACTTCTACAAAGGAGCTATTGAAAGCATCCTGACTGGAAACATCACAAACTGGCATGGGATGTGTACGGCCCAGGACAGGAAGACTCTGCAACGAGTGATTAAAACTGCCCAAAACATCATTGGAACCCATCTACCAAGCATCAGTGATATTGGGGAGGTGAGGTGCCTGCGCAGAGCCAAAAGGATCCTAAAAGACAACACCCACCCCAGCCACAGCCTGTTCACCCTGCTGCCATCAGGCAAAAGATACAGAAGTATTCGCTGCCGTACCACCAGACTACAGAGCAGCTTCTTCCCTCAGGCTGTGAGACTACTAAATGCACCATCTGCACTCCATGTTTAATAATTTTATTTTTTTAAACAATCAGTTAATCAATCAAGAGGGAACCACATTTTAATTTCATTATACAATCTGTTGTATAATGACCAATAAACTTTCTTGTATCCTTGTATCCTTGTAATTGTTATATCCATCCCCAAGTAGTGTTACAACTCACCCCGGTACTGGGGTAGGTTGTAACAACATACCTCTTTGTATTTGACATTAATTTACATAATCTGTGATGGTATAGTAGAAGTCCAAGTGCATGTCATTTATAGTAGACAAATATGGGTACCACATGCCAAAATTTGAGATCTCTAGCACAAAGAACCACTGAGTTACACTTGCTCAAACAAAAAGTGTTACTATCATCCCCGGTCTCCCCTATCTATCTATAATTTTTTTTTTTCAATTGGTTACAAGCACAAGCTCTCAAAACTCATTTCTCATATTCAGAACTCTTCATACAGTTTTCTGCACCAACATGCTGATTGGTGCACCGATTAATTTTATGTTCAGAATACATCAAACTCCTGAGACCTTGCACGGCGTATCTCAAAATCAAACCACAAGCTGTTTTTCTTCAGCAAGAAAACGTTGGTTAGCATGTCACTAGACACACCATTTTGTGTCAGTTTTTGAAGTGGTTGGTTCTGTGCTCTGTTTTTTCTATTGAATAGTATGTTCTTTTATTTATTTTATGTACAAACTTTTTTTTTTTTTTTTTTAACAGACTACTCTTTACAGAATATATGTCAGTATGTGCTACAGGAATGAGAGCAGACATGTTTCAGTTAAGGCTTCAGTGAGTTTCATTACTTCCAAGATTGTTGTCATATGGTTATTTACAAAATACCCATTGTAAAAATAAGAGTAATGGAAACAGTTTCTATACACTAAAATTCATGCAGTATGCAGTCACTGTAAAACAAGCACCTCATTTCAAGACAGATGCCCTGCTGGGCCTATTGTTGGTGCTAGAGGGAAGGTCATAGGGTCACAAAAATGGACAGAGTTCATCCCCAGCCACCATGAATGTTGTCACCAAATTTCACAAGAATCCAGCAAATAGATTTTGAGAAATTCCACTGGTCACCAGCAGCTGGTCACCATTTGATTCAGGTACCGTTACAGCTGCAGTTATTATGATATTATATTATTTGTGATATAGTTTGCTGACCACTTGGATTTGTCTGTTGGGTTCTGAGCATGAATTACAGTTTTGAAAAGAGCGTGTACACAATTACAGAAACTTTTACTGGTAGTTGGGTTTGAGTGAGAAATTAAGTAAAGGATTTTGAAAAATACAGTCATTGCGTGCATTTTTGTGTCAAAGCAAAGAAAACGCATTCATAGTTTGGTTCACGTAGAGCATTATACTATTAACTTTGAAGAGTTTTGAAAATGTGAACTTGGTGTTGACAAATACTTGCTAATGCTTTGTAAAAGTTCTTTCAAAATCATCTTAGAAATTTTCTAGATAAACTATGTTGCTGCTTTTATCATAGAAATCAGTTGATCCAGAAACTGCAGACAGTACCCTTCTCTCCACAGCTGTGCAGACTCAACATTTTGAATTCCCTTAATCTAAACATGAGGCTACATTCATCCTGTTGATTTGATTGAGATGAGAAAGCAGGGTAAAATGCACAGTCGGTGTGTTGTTGCTCAAACCAGTGTTAATTTTGACAGCCAATTTAAATGTAGTTTCTTTTGACTAAAATGCACTTTAGTTTTAGTCACATTTTTGTCATTTGAATTTTTAGTTACAGTGTCGTTTTTGGCACCAAACTAGTTTTTACTCTTGACAAAACTCAGTTTTAGTCTAACTCTATTGAATCATTTTCACATTTTTCTCTCCTTAAATTATTTGGTAGGAATCTTTATACACAGATTGATCTACATTCTTCATTGTATTTTTTGTTGATGCATGCTGTTACAAAGATACATGTAGAAAAATGCTCAGCTGCGCGTCGTCCGTTAGACCTGTATTATCCAATGCTTATTATTGCAGTACATACATATAAAAGTAAGGTAGGGAGTCAAATTCATTAATCCAAGTGTCATGCACTGAAAGCTGCCCAGCCCGCTTGAGCTCACAAGACACAAAACATAACAGAGCGATAACTTACTGAGAGCGACAGAACAAGTAGGCCATATAATACACCTCCATACATGTCAAACGACGATCTCATTTTTCTTTTGTTGATGGAAATGTCATGATACTTTGTAACAGGCTTTGTCAAAATTAAGTTTATTTTTTAGTCTTGTTTTTGTGCTTGGAAAAAGTATGTGACATGCTGTTTGTCATAATTTAAGTCAGCAAAAGTGACCCATGTTCTGTTCAATTTTGGAAAATGGTAATCAGTCAATGTCAGTTTAAGTATTCAGATTATGGTAGAGATCACAAGGATGACTCACTTTTCTTCTTTAAAACCTAATCCATCTCTCTTTGATTAGATCTTACAGATGCGTGATGAAGCGATTCTCAACCTGCCATCTCTGCCCCCACACAGAGACAGTCCATCAGCATTACAGGTGAGCGTCAGGGGTTTACAGCAGAACGCCCATTCATGCTGCAGTTATGAAAGCTGATATTTTTGACTTGTCATTATTACACAGTAGCTTCTTTCACAAGTGAAGCTTGTTTTTCATCATGGTTTTCTTGTGAATAAGACATGCTGAAAAGGTCTGAGCAGGCACTTCCTCTGGGAGCAGGACGGTCTAAACATGCTTTCTGATTGTGCAATTTCCTCAAAAAATATTAAAATCACCCTGTTCCTGTAAATGCCCTGTCTCTTAGCTGCACAGGACAAGTTAGTTAAGCCTTTGTTCATATTGATATTCTTCAAACACCACAGTTCAGTGTTGTTACCAGGTTGTTGCACATCTGCAAGAAACAAGAGAAAAACTGCTTATTTTTGGCTTGTTTAGAATTGGATGGCAAACATGATGCCGAAAGCTGACTCGGAGACTGCAGCTCAGCAACTCGGAGAAATTCTTCAGAAATCGTCAGCCATCTGGGACGCCCAGTCTCTGCTGGCTCAGGCTCACAGACATGCTAATCAGCTTTTAAATCCTCGCGTCATCCCAGTCAGTGACGCCGTCGCTTAACTGGACCACGCCAAAAGCAACGGGCCATCAGTTGTAATAAACCCTTGTGTTTTGGTGGGATCTTCCTCTTTTTTGGCTAAATATCAAGAATGAATTTGGTAATTTCCCTCTGCCAAAAGGTTTAGAAATGTGCACAAATTACCCATAATAGTATGGAAAGATATTGCTTGGTCCCAGTATACTGCATGTTTTGTGGTGTAATAATTATTGTTTTATTTATTGTTATTAAGAATTGCCTTCAGCTGTAGGGTGGTGTGGCTTAGTACAGGTTATTTTTTGTCTTGTTTTTAAATGTTTTTACCCTAAAGACCCTGATGTAATACAGTATTTTGGTTTATGTTTATGGTATGGTATATTATGGTATTAAACTGTTTGGATGTCTCACTTGGAACACTGACAAATAAATAGTGCAATTGAAGCATTAGGTTAAAATACTCATACTTTTTGTGTCTTTACAGTTTCAACTAAATTAAATTATGGTGATGTTACACTTTTTTGAATTTTCTTGCAAGCCCTCGGCGGTCTCCTGAAAGTTTTTTTTTTTTTTTTAAATAATAATTCGGACAGTTGGGCTGTGATGGCAACCAGGGCTAGTCAGTGACTCAGACAGGTACAACAAGTGCTGCTTCATTCCTCATCCTAGCTGTGTGCCCAAATTCTTGTTCTTGGATGTGCGTACTCACTTATTAGCAGTCCTTCCTGTTCAACAATTTTGTTATCTACCACAATAGTCCCAGAGATGCATGACAACAGAAATTACATCTGCCACATGCACACAATTAGTCTTCCTGTTCCTTTTCCTGTGGTTGTCACATTTTTGGCCTCTTTGAGTGTTCAACAGAGCAAGAGGCTCTCTTGATAGTCCTCATACTCTGGTCCCCTTTTTCCACTATCACCCGCTTAATATAATCAAAATCTCAGTAGACTGACTGTGCTTGAGAATTCATTTTGCCATCCCAAAACATTTCAGATTTAGTCTTTTTCGTCATATTCAGCCCTCAGCTGTACCTGTTCGATTTAAGGTTGAATGAAAAATACAGTGCCATTATATGAATCAGCACTAGACTGTTCTCTAATCTTCAGCTTGTATTGGTTGTTACAAATTAGAACAAATTAGTGGCAATAATCAGTACACAGTAAAACGTGAGGTGGATCTTGTGAAAAATCAAGTACTTTAAATACTGTATTTAAGTAGTAATAGAAATTTCAATTCTACTGTGATTATAGTGAACTCTTTGCAGTGACTCCATGTTCTGGGGCTGCAAGGTTATGGAAACTACTGTTCACATTGAAAATACCTTTAGATTGCTGAAGTTTGAAGAAGTAAGAATAGAAAGCTGTATAGTTTCCTGGTTATGGTTTCATGTTAACAAGTCAAAAGATGAAGTTATTGGAAGAACATGCAAGGCTAAGATTGTCATCATCAGGTCATGTAGGGATAGATGGACCAAAACACATTTCATTAAGAATATGCCTGCAAATAAACAATCCCAGCTAGTCATGCATAGATTCACTATGGACCTCACACATCTAACAAATAAAGCTATGCTCAGGTGTAAACAAGTACGGTTTTTCTAAAAGTGATAAAAATATATTGTGTGTGTGTGTATATATATATATATATATATATATATATATATGTATATATATATATATCAGTAGTAGTTCTGGAGGGTATTTCACAAAGTAGTGTTATAACTTGGTTAACTCGAGGATTATTTAGCATTTATTTCAAACCTATCCAAACCAGTTATACATACAACACAACAAATCCAGGACAAGACATCACCACAACAGACAACAAGACCATAAACTGATCAGATGATAAAACAAATATTACACGGTTTGAGGATTTAACTTGAAAACATTCATTTTAAAGCCAGGCAAACTTGCTTGGCACCTCTATCTGTACCAGTGTTTGCTTTGGTGTGGGGAAAAAAAATCACCTGAATCACAATGTTTGAAGCAAACATTGCTTTGTTCAGTCAGCAAATCACATGTCCAGTTCAGTTTCACAGGCTGACCTTTTGAAAGCCAAGAACACACTTTGCCAAAATATGCTTACACTTAATCTCTGTCTGTAACCAAACCCCTGTCACTAATGCTGGGCAAAATAAAATAAAATAAAATAAAATAAGCTTCACAGCAAAAATAGATATGAGACCTGCCAATAATGTGCGGTCTTCAACATTACAAACAAACTCAACCTCACAACTGATCCGCATTTCTGTCCATCCACAGTGATGGATGGATGTCCATGGGGACGTCAACATCCAGAAGAATCCCTGAGCTGATTTCAGTGCCTCACTCGACTGCATTACATCCATTTCACAAAGATGTCACTTCTTCAAGTCTCCAGACGGTGATGAACTGCTTTTCGATCATTTACTCCACTCCAGCATTTGTTGTCTCTTTAGTCATCCAGCTTTGGTGATCACGTATGGAAAAAAAAAAAAATCACTAATTACCGTAGTTGTTTTCTTCAGAATAGGTCCAAGTCGCGTCAATGTCTCTACAAAGTCCAGATGCTGATGGTAATATTGTGATTCTGGGATCAAATCACCACGGTTTCCTTCTTACTAAATGAAAGGATTTTGTTTTTCCACTGTGACTGATCTAGGCTAATGACTCCCATAGACTTCAGGTCATTATGCTAAGCTAACACAAAATGCTACCCACATGAACCAAAACACTGGACGTACAGAAGTGAAAATAGTATTGAACATTGTCTCAGCCTGGGGAAGTTTGAAAAAGGATATTTTCCCCAAAAGCTGGAGTATTATATTAACATTTCACATAAATAAGGTTCTGCATCTGGAGGAAGGAGCTGTTTGTGTAAAAAGAAAAATGTATTAAAAGTCCCACATTTTAACACTTATAGGCAGAATTGTTACGTTAATGCATGTCTGTTAAAGACTTCTGTGATGGTTTGGATAAAATGTGGGGTTTTTTTATATTCTATATTCATATTTTATATTCTGAAGGCCATTCTCTCCCTCCCTCTCCTACACAAGTCAGTTTTTGGTGCTAAGCGAAAGTAACCACCCTTTGGTAATTAGTGAGCCTTGTGATGTGTTTCTCACTGGTTATGTATTGCATTGTCCTCACAGACATTAAGAGTAGCAGCAGTCGAACCCGATTACCTTATTTCAAAGAAATAATCCAGTATTTGCACTGCACCCACTCTTTGTGTATGTGAATGTTGGGTAGTTTTAACCTGTCTGCTCAGTTAAAAAGTGCCTACTTCCTGCATACATTCTTGTTGTTGATACCTGCCAGCTTGGAGCCAACTGTAAAAAAAAAAAAGTTTCATTTTCATTTTAACAGCTTAAACTAGGGCTAAACAATATGACATATCGTTATCTAGATATGAACTTGCACAATATCAGTAAATCAGAAGGCAATGATATGGATGATATCACATCTAGGGGTGGCCTAAGACAGTGACTGGTCTGTTCTGATAAAAAAAAAAAATACTTTGTGAAATAACTGCACTTTCTACATCCATTTGGAGTTATTATGCTGTTTTTAAAGAATGCATAATTTTCACTATTGCAACACTTCAAAGTTCAAAGAAGCGTGAACCCACAGTCATATCGTATCGCATCACTATCGGGATATTTGGCATAAGTACCGAGGTATACATTTATCCATAACGTGCAGCCCTAGTTTAAATGGCATATTTCTGCAGGAGGCAAGTAGTCTGTGCCGCCTGCCGAAGCTCCGCTAGATGAGAGAGTTGCCACTCTTCAGTGACTTTCTTCTTATGGACTCCATGGAGTCATCATTGAAAAATCGCTCAATAGTGGAAATGAGTGAGGCTTTGATGGCGCTGCCCAAGCCCCGGGCAGCAAACACATACAGCACAGGGTTCAGGGCGCTCTTGACGTACACCAGGTACAGGGATATGTATGCGCCTTTGCGCGCATATGTCTCCAGGTCAGATGATCCAGTGGCCAGAGCTCGGAGGAATCGACAAACAAAATAGGGCACCCAGCAGGTGAGGAACAACAGCATGGTAACAAAGAGCACCTGGTAGAGCCTGACCATCCTGCGGGTGTTAGAGGAAGAGGAGGATGTGGAGGGGGTGGTGGGTGTGGGGGGCACTGCTTGCTGAACGCTGAGCAAAACAGCCACGTTACTTCCCAGGAACACCAGCAAGGGCGTGATGAACCCCGCCACAGTCTCTGTGACAAACAGGCCGATGTTAAACTCCCCGCTTTCCAGGCACTGGTACGCCCCGGTCACATTCAGCAAGACGGCGCTGTGGATGTAGGGGACAGAGAAAACGGTGGCTAATGTCCATATGAGGCCGCAGACCAGGGGCACGGCCCAGGCGGGGCGTCTCAGTCGCGCCCACACGGGCTTCAGCAGGCACAGGCAGCGCTCCAGGGCCACGGCACACAGGAGGAAGGCGGCGGCGTACAGCCCCAGGCCCCGCAGGAACACAATCAGGCAGCACATGGGACGGCCGAACGGCCAGCTGTTGTTGGAGGCGAGGTATCCCAGCATGAGGGGCGTCCGGAGCAGCAGCACCAGGTCAGCCAGGGCCAGGTGCAGCACGTACACACGGAAGCTGCTGGCCGCTCGGGTCCCGTCGGTGCTGCCTCGGCGTGCCAGGCGGTGCCGGGTCCGGCCGCCCAGAGCCCAGACCACCAGCATGTTCAGAGGTATACCCACCTTTAGGAGACAAGAGAGGGCATAAGCCGCTACACTCCTTAAGACCAACGTAAACCTCAAGATTTCTCACCCTGAAAATGCAAAGTATTCACAAATCTCTGGAAAAGATGTAAATTATCATAAACGTAATGTAAACGTGGAGTTAGTGGAGTTAGTTACAATAATGATGTTGGTAACACTGATATGCACACAATAATGCAGGCCTACATTGTTGTACGCAGGGGAAAAGTGCCAAAATCTTTTACTTAAGTCAAATTAGCATAATGGAAAAATGCTCCATTAAAAATAGAAGTCCTGCATTCAAACTATTACTTAAGTAAAAGTACAGAGGTATTTAGCAGTAACATCAAAATTAAAAGACATCATTATGAAGTATGATTCCTCTCAGAGTGATAAATTACTGATATATTAACCGATTAGAAGTGTTTAAATAATGTAGGTCTAATTGTTATTTACACTGCAGGCTACTTTCAACTGTAACTTCAGTCATTAGATAAATGTAGCGCATTAAAATGTGCATTTTTTTTCGATCTGATCTCTATGTAGTGCTGCAAAAGTACAGTCTCACAGAAATGAAAATCCTCCAGTAAAGTGCCAGTCTTTAGAAACTGTACTTAAATGCAGTAGCAGAGAGAAAGTACGCAGATACTTGATTCCAGCTCTGAGATAAGTTATGTGCAATAGCCATCGCAGACCACTCACAAGGAATATCAGCAGGGTGACAGCAATTTGTACTCCTCTGCTTGCCTCCTGCTGCCAAGAGCTGTTGGGACCGTTTGGCATCCCGGGGCCAGTGGACAGGCTGGCATTTACATCAGCCATTGGGTGTAGTCTCAGACTGGAAATGAGCTGAAAGGGGGAGGATGAAACAACTTAAAACGTCGAATGCTTTGCCTTGACCTGATGTCAGCTCGCAGCTCTGCACATTTTGATGTAGCAATGTTGCATTCAGGAAAACTGAAATGGAGATAAGTGGACACATAATGGTGCAAATGAAAGCATTCTGATGTGCTGCAACTCAAAAATACAGAATGCACAAAAGTTGTTGCACCACATACAGACAGACACATTTACACAATGTCTATATCACCATGCCACCACATAATTTCCTTCCACTTTCTCAGACTCTGTCTCACTTCTGAAAGTAATGAACGTACTCCTGCGTGGACAGTGTCAACGTTACCACTCAAATCACTGCTCAAAACACACACACAAGCTTTTCATGGTTGTCAGTGTAAGCAGTGATGATTGCAAAGGAAAGAATCTCAAAGGGATTTATGATCATCTCTTTTCCCCTGCAACCAGCACTGCTGCTGCGCTCAACACTCCACAGTGTGTCCTGCCGGCCTCACACCAACACCCGACCTGTTTCCACAGAGCTGACTTGCACATGCAAACCCTCCTGCATTGCTTTACAGGAGACACACCTTTCTTTATTCTCTACACAGCTGTGATACTGACGTGCGCTGTTATCCTGAAATTGTGATTTCTGGAATGGACAGTGCCAAAAGAGTTTAGGTCCCTGTCTTAAGTGAGCATTAAAGGCTATTTTACATTACTTTACATTACTGAGACTGCTTACCTTTTTTACTTTGCTTGTGTGTAAGAGCAGGAGAAGTGGAGCAGAGGGAAAGAAATAGGGAGTGCCTCCTTGCTGTTATAGGTACACTAACTCTCTCTCTCTCTCTCTCTCTCTCTCTGTGTGTGTGTGTGTGGTTCTCTTTCCTGTATGATTGCAACACATTAACTCTTGTGTGCATACTAGATCAGCACCATTGTGAAACCCACAGATTATCTGCTCATCAGTTGTTTTAGGTAGCTGGTAGCAGTTAAGACCCAACCTGAGATTATTGTAGAGCTGCCAAACATTAACATTAATATCATGAATTACTAAGCTCAAAACTTCACATTACAGTGGCATTAAACACTTTTTAAGATGAGAGGCAGTGCATTTTTCCCAATCAGTTTAGAATCCAAATTTTAACATTTTCTATTAAAATGGTCTCTTCAAGGAAACAAACAATTGGCATCTAATAGTTGAACATTTGAACATTCAAGAGATAATTAGCTTTCATATGGCATTTGCTCTGGTGACATTGGTTTACTCTCTTATAAAGTCACACCACTGATAAGGTGCTGATGAAAACTTGTGAACTACAGGAAACACCCCAGCACAACTGCAGTGGTTGAGCTTTACCACTAGATGGCAGTGCTGATCATTTGTTCTGTGCATTTCCATTGTGAGGGGCTTATCTAGCCTGTCTTGGTGTTTTGTTTTTTATGATTTGTTTATATCGTCGGATTTTTATGGGTGATTTCCAAGGGTAGCTGAATAAAGAATCAGCTTTGATACTTTTTCATCACAGCTGGGATTTCATCAGAACGTTGTTCCCAGTATATGAGTAGCCTAAGAGGACTCATGTTTTTTGAGGTTTGTAATGAGCTGGGTTACTTTTTCTCTCAGTGCTGGGAATATTATTGTGGGACAGATGCTGATGGTGTGTCCACGTGGCTGATTCACATGTCGGATTCGATTGGTTTGAGATTGTCCTTTGAAAAAAGATGTATTTGACAACTTTTCTGAAGACTTGTTTCCCTTTATTTTTCAGCAAATGCAAATATTTTTAATTATGTATTTATTTATTTAGTCATGGTTTATTTGATAGGGACCAATACAATGTACATAGACAAACTGAAAACAGCTATCTGTAGTGGAAGCTGATTTGCAACACGTGCCTAGAAGACCTTATGTAGAAAAAAAAAAGAAAAAAAAGAGATTACGATTAAAATTGAAAAAACAAATTACAGCAAGATACAATAAAGCATACATTTAGCAGTAACACAACTACAGAAAATTAGAAAAGGACATAGTTGTAAACTAGAAAGAAAAAAACAGCCAAAAAAAAAAACTAGACATGAGTAGAGGTTTGCCACTGAATTCACCAGGATTTGGTAGCTCTCTTAAAAGTTTGCAGCAAATTTCAAGTGATCAGGTAATGAGTTATAAATCTTAGGGACTCTATCACCAGCTGACACACAGTATAAAGTAAATTTGAATAGTAATGATAATAATGATAATAATAATAGATAAAAAAAGGTGGCTGAAAAGAGGATTAAGGCTGGGCATCTGAAGTGACATGTTCTTGTGTGAAATAGTGACATCTCTAGCATCTACATCTCTACATCTCTAACATCTGAAGTCAGGATTTTTTATGTGAAGTATTTATGTTCCAGTTGTCTTTAGCAGAGATGAACATTTACAGGTTCGTTCATGTATGCAGTTATAGCATTAAAAAGAGAAAGAAAAAAAATAATGGGTGTATTTCTCAAAATAAGGCTTGAAAATAAGATTTTGAAAACCCTCAAAACCAGAAAACATATTTCAGACTAAAAGGTTGTCCTTTAAGTCTGAACCAATTGGAAGATGGAGGAAAAAAGTGCATAGATTTGAAAGGAAATTCTCAACATCCGTAACATTTCCAGGCAAAAATACACAAATGGATTCAATCTGGGATTGCATGCTGTCAAAATGGGTTTGATGGCCAAAAACTGATAAAGGAAATGGACATCCAAATAATAAACAGGTTTTGTATGTTTTAGAGGGCAGCACTTTAACTAAAGTGAAAAGTAAACTGAATCAGACATTAACAGAAGCTGCTTGTAGTAAGAGTTTTGTCATAACTATTAAACTAATAAGCATATCATCTTTACATTCACAGGCAATGTAATGATGCTATGCTATGTCACAATTGTGACAAGAAGCTATATACGTTATCATTCACACAAAAACATCTTGATCATGAATGTGGAAGAGGCTGTAATCAGAAAAAATCCAGTTTGTCATGTTATCACAACTCAAATCACAATGAAGAGTGAGAAACATTTTCAGTCCAGTAACTGATGGACATGTTTTGACCAAAGACATTTCCAGATACACTGATGCTCCTCTGTGATTTTTATTCAGATGTACAACCGAAAGCTGCTTTGCTCACAATCAGCGGGACTGTGTAGAGTCATGATATTTGTTTGAAATTGATTGATTGATTGATTGATTCATTCATTCCATAGAAATGCAGAGTTTTGGAAGTGAACTTTTCCAATTAACCTTCACTCCAGAAAATCATCCTGCTTGCAGTCACAGTCACATGCTGTTGAGCGTGTTGTATGCTGAGCGCCGCATCATTGTGACATCACAGATCAGGGAGAAGAACCGCCTCTTCAGTTTCTGGTTATGATGGCAGTGATGGTTTACTCTCACTCACACGAACCCTGATGGTAGCTACCAGTAAACAAACATCATTTGTCGATTGCTGCCGAACTTATGCTTCATGTTATTTAAATAGCGCGGCTGTCTCTGGCAAATCATCAAGTGGCAATTTGACTTTGACCTTACACTGTGTGCCAGCCTCTTTTTTTGTTAAAGGCAGATGATGTAGGTTCAAAGAACAGGACACCGCAGCTTGTTAATGACGTGGTAAAAAATGATGAATGCCACTCAGTTCCTGGAAGAGTATATCTAAGAAATACCTCAGGAGTTCAGAACAACTCTGAATCCCATTATAACTGCAAGTATATGAGCATTTCACTCCATTGTTCATGTTTTCATGTACATTTGATGTCAACATGTTAGATTAAAGCCAGACATTGAAAAGTCTTATATTAATTCTATGGGTTATTAGCCTTGGCATGGACCTGAGCCTAATCCTTAACATTAATAAATCAAATGGTGTGCCTTCCCATTTCAAACTGCTGAGTCTGCCTTTAAAAACATATTTGTGCTATAATAAGTTTTCAAACTAGGCCATTATGTAGTCGTCCCAGACACGGTTGTCATTGATTTCCAACTGATTTACTTGTATGAACAACATTTTCCAGTGAACATAAAAAAATTGAGCATGTTCGCCCAATCTACACAGTAAAATTTTATTTAATCATAACCACAGTTACTCTCTCCACCTCCAAATGCCACCCACACTTCCTTGAAACCCGCTGATAATTTTAGACCAAGTATTTGCAATTCGGGAAACTGACCTTTTTTTTTTTAAATGCCATTACGTTTCACAAAGATTGTTGCATTATGGAGGAGTAGAGCAGAACATGTACATAAATCATCACTCCCTTTTCCTCTTTACCCTTTGTTAGTTCATTTTGTTTGTCTAGTAGGTATTATTATTTGTTTTGGAATAAAACAATCGTCATACTTGCTGTGAAGCAGAAGCAGAATAGATAGCTCAGTGAGCTGAGAACGAATTACATGTGTCTGAAACAAAAGTTGCGGTTGCTCCAGCGCCCTCTGAAATTTTCCCTGTGGTGCCACACACACACTGCATGTCATTCAGTGCGCGCACACACACACACACACACACACCAAGAGACAGAGTGACGGCATAAAGAGCTGGAAATGTTATCTGATAATATCACCTGTCTGTGCTCTCATGCATATCCCACATATGACAGGAAAATTGAGAGCAGAGTCAAGTTCTTATGTTGCCCACGTGGAAACATGTGAGTCAAATAGACTTCTTTGTAGGAAGAGGGGAGAGAAAAAAAGAAAGTAAGATTTTTTTTTCTTTGCAAATGACCTAAAGAGAATATTTAAAGTATGCCACTACAGACTTTTTACATTGCTTTCATTTCTGGTTTCCTTTGTAGTAAATTATGAATGAATCGAAACTGCCAAAAGTAGAGGTCACAGTAAAGGTGGTTGTGGGTTACACTGTCACGAAGGTCTTGACTGCGTTTTGCACTTGTGTCACTTTGGCTATCTCACTTAACTGCACAAATGACAATAATCTGACGTCCTACTCTCAATCAGTCACGGTCCTTTTCGCATATCGATACACACGACGTCACGTCGACGTTGGCCTGGATCGGCAAGGGAATATGGCTGTGACATCTCAAACGTGGAACAACTTGGCGTAATTGTTGTTTAGCCCACAAGAAGCCAAACTTTCAGGGAAAGTTCACTGCATCCACACATCTTTTGGAGGAAAAGATAGAGAGACAGACATAAAAAAGGGGATTTAGGAGAAACATATCATACCTCCTCATCTGACATGTTACACATTGTGAATTTCCAGTATATCTTTGGGGGAGCCCCCTTCTCAGTCTCTGCATCTTCCCCCACCTTCTCTTCTGCATTCAAACTATTCCCCTTTCACTTTACAATCTTAAGTCTCTTCTTTGCTTATGTTTCCATTTTAACACGCTCACTGGACTGTGATAGATGGGTAATTTTGGACCGGCGAGGAAGCTTAATGAATTGTCAGAATTTGGGTCTGTCTAGACGATACGCAACCCGTTCTGAACAGGAGCACAGGAGGTGTAGATGGATGGTGTGAAAGGACGGGGAGGCACCTTGTCTTCTGAGAAAAGACCAGTATGACTTGGTTACTGGGTTACCACAAGCAAACACTGCGGCGATGTCAGATTCTGGGCCAGTTTGAGATGACATCTGAGAAACACCGTGAGGAGAGTCTGCACGATCACAGTCATTTAGAGGAAAGGGTCTTTTTCAAAAACCCCACTGGTGGCACACCTATAACTGTCAACCAGAAATCAAATTCATTTCATGCCTCTCTACAGTCATACTGTAATTGGATATGTGGTTTGATAAGAAATAGATGTTCAATCAGCCATGAACAAGTTTGATCCAAAAGTGTAAATGTGTAAATATTATTAAGGTAATAGGCAGTGCTGTGGTGTGTTAACAGTGTTGATTGTTGAAGTGAACTGTGAACTGAAAGAAAAAAGGTGGCCCTGTGGCCAAACAAAAAAAAAAAAGAAAAGAAAAGAAAAATGTTTGGGATTAGAAAATGCCAGTCCCAAATTGATTTTCATAGCACCTGATCCAAGGCCAGACCGGATGCATCCACTAAAAATAACTGATATATTGAGTACTATAGACCTGTGAAGGGCGTATTTACATTAGTATCACGTCAGTGTTTTTTTTTGTTGTTTTTTTTTAGAAGAGAGTGGAGATCCCGCTCATCGTGGTTTCTTTTAGCTTTGGTTGTGTACTCACTTATACTTTTTATTGTTATAAGAGGAAGGGTAAGAAAGAGACAGCGTAGGGTGACAACTAGGGAAAAGTCTCTAACAGGCACTGGTGTGAGTCAGTGTGGTGCATTTGGTTGGAGAGGTGAGGGCAAACAGGTGGTTGTCTGGTCACATGTATCTCAACATTTGGTCATCAGTATTGAATTAAAGTGACTGAAAAGGATGAATTATCAATAATTGGCTTTCATCAGCAGTTTAGAATCATTTAGCTTGACTGTTCCTTAGTCTCATTACATCTCTTTATGAATATCACGTTAAAAATCCATGGTGATAGACAGAGGGAAGCTGTGACACTTGCTGTATGACCCTTCAGTTTATTTCCACCAAGCAGGATATTATCTAACCCAGCCATGTTCATTTCCTGTCAAATCTATGATGGCTGACAAAACAATCATCAACAAATCCTGATAGAGTCTAAATGCCACCATCACAAAAAACAAACAAACAAACAAACAAAAAAATGTAATGGTGACACAAGGGGAGCCACAGTCACTGCTGACCTTACAGATGAATGACCTGATTCATTTAATTAATTTTTTTTATTTAATTAAGTTAATTTTCCTCGCCGCTGTAGGCAGCATTTACATAAAAAGTAGAGCAAATCTGTTACGTGATGTCCTTTTCGATTTAAGACTCATTTAATTCAAAGGGGGATTTTACATGAGTCACGTACAAGTATATAAACACTGTCATACCCCGTTTTTGGTTTACTGCTCATGGAGAGGCAGACACACAGAGAGAGGGCGGAGAGAAGGGTGAGAAGCAGAGAGCAAGAAAGAGAGAGAGCTCACTCAGACCTGCACTGAAAGAGGAAGTGCTGTTGGTGTCCTCAGGAGACAGGTGGTACGTAGCTATTACAACACACACACACACACACACACACACACACACAGACTTACTGACAAAATTACGACCTGGATTTGTGCCTTCACTCTCAGCCATAGGCTACAGTTGCTTGGCATGTGCTGTTCAAAAAAAAAAAAAAATCCTCCACTGCTCAATAGTCAGCTACTGTTGTACATTTTCCTGAACGCTGGTGTAATTCGCCCGTTCGAGAATTGTACAGTTTTGTGGGAGTAGCACAGTGGTTTCTGAATTATGGCTTAGAGAGCATTTAGAAAGAAACACGGCTCAAACAGAAATCTAAGACCTTACAGGCTTGCTTCATACCAGTGTGTGCTTCCTTTTACCACCCATCAACAAAGTCAAGTTGTTTTTGCCCACAGATATATCTTAATTATGTTATTTGTGTGTTGTGTAAAGTATTCATGTAGTATTAATTGCATCTCAGTTTTCCTGAAATACATTCTCCAGAATTTTGTTCTCAGTTTTGTTGTCTGGGGTCCCTCCAAGATCACTACAAGGACCAATTATTGTGATATATTAGTTAGACACTGTAGTTCAGAAGTATTACATGTGTCTCATTTCCAAGTGTGATCAATGTGTCTGCCCCCTCCCACAGGACGTTTCAGGGATCCAGACAGATCTTACCCACTTGCATTGCCTCAGCAATGGCAATGCCAACAAGGTGAGACTGTGGGTGATGAGGGAACTACTGAGTCTGTAGCTCCAGGTTGAGGTTAATGCTAATCGTGATAGGGGTTGTTCTCTACCAGACACCTACCATGTTAGCATTAGCTTCACTCTGCGAGACCACACATGAACCGACTCAGGCTGCTGTCGCAGGAAGATGCCATCAAACTTCTGAGGAATATGACATGCAAAAATAGACACAACACACAACACACACACACACACACACACACACTCACATGTACTGTGTTAATCCTATCAGCAGCTACTCTGCTTCACTCTGTAGACCTCTGGCCTTGTCAGGATGTGGCCTAATGGCAGCATAACGTTGACATTATTTTTGGATTTGAAAAGATGTGTAGTCATTTATGGGACATGAAATAGTGTTTTAATGTTATAAACATGTATATGTAGTGTAGGCTATATATATTTGAGATCAACCCCATATGATGGTACATATTAAAGCAGCATTTATTAAATGAAAGTAATATCCCTGTAAAAAATAATAAATTTTACAATCCCAGTGTTCAGAGACTAAGGCAGGTAGACACTAGTGCAGTCAGTGTAGGCAGACGGTGCCGGTGCCCCTAAGATATTTAATATCTAACATCTGTCATTTCATCTGTAATATTGACTCATGGTGATGCAGATTGTGTAACAGATCTTATTTGTCCACTGCCTTGCTTAATTGTTTTGGCTCCTTCTACAAATCTGTTTGCACCACAAGAGATTGCTTAATTTTAAAATGAAGCAGAGTGACAAGGTGGAAACACAGAAAGGAACAATAAGGAGACAACAAAACCACAGCCAAACAACAGAATAACAAAACAGTGACAAGGCTGCAAAAAGTCTTGCAGCTCCTCTTACGAGCTTAGGGAAAGTAAAAGTTTCTTTGTGACGTGCAGAATCTGATGTGTGAAAAGGGACAAAAGTAAAATTAATTTAATTTTAGGCCATACTGTCTTTTGTTTAATGAGCTGAGAAGTGGGCTTTACAGCAGAGTGACTGCTATTTTTTGCTTCGCTAGATGGCTATAAACGACTTGAGACACATGCTTCAGAAAATATGAAGGCGAAACAACAATGTTGTGTGTTTGTGTGACCTGTATGTCTCTGTCACCTGTGGATTATTTGTCCTGCAAGCCCGAGTGTAAGACGAAGAAATAAAATCGATCAACCCATCAGTCAGTGAAGCATCTGTGGTTTATTTATCTGAGTTTGTTTGTTCCACTTACATACAGGGCATATCAAAGCCAAAAACCACAT
Source organism: Myripristis murdjan (assembly GCF_902150065.1). Taxonomy (NCBI): domain Eukaryota; kingdom Metazoa; phylum Chordata; class Actinopteri; order Holocentriformes; family Holocentridae; genus Myripristis; species Myripristis murdjan. The sequence goes on from NC_043982.1 coordinate 14,049,638, forward strand.
TCTGTTCTTCTCCATGCACAGACATGATATGTTTTAAACCTGTCTATGTGAAGGTTGATTACGACTGCACTGTGTTTCTAAAGTGTTTCTAAACTAATAAACAATTAATTCTCTGATTCCCTGCTCACATGAGGGAATATTTGATGCTTTCTCCATAAAAGAGCCGGTCAACCAAACCACTGATTTAATGAAAGTCTTAATGAGGAAAATGCTGCCTGCACGGTGTATTTCTCCGCAGAAAGGTCCTCACCATTATTTGCATGTGAATCCGCTGTAATTTGTTCATGGTGCTTTATTCCTGTAACAGAAACCCAGTTTAATCTCCTAAACCACACTGCCATTAGTCCAGATTCCCCCAGAATGAGGGATTACAGTCTTGGCTCCTTAAATGGAGAATATAGGCTGCAAGGATTTAGAGAAACGCACCAGTTTCATTTCCTTCCTCATTTTAAATGTATCTGAACTGAAGTGAAACATTGGTGAGGGGAATAATAAAACTGTCCACCTTGGTATGTGGAGGAGTTTAAGCCCCACTTCACTACAGGGTGCCCACTTTATTATGGGCATAATGTGGGCCTAGTTAACCCAGTGATTTTTGCCCCACAGAAATCTTAATGACCTGAGTAGCCTCCATTCATCAGTAGTAACTAAAGCTGATGCAAATGGATTGGCTCACTCACAGGGGGAATGACAAATGAATGCCAGTGAAAATACATTTTTAAATATATATATATGTGGGTGGGCGTTGCTCTTTAGGGTTTCCCCCCACTACTTTGCTGCTGCCAGCCAATCCGCAGGAGACTAGATGGGCGGACCAGTTAGTCAGCTGGCGACTCAAATACTCCGCACATCTCCGTCCCCAATTCATGGATTTCGTCACACGAATGATTCTCCAGCCAGTTACGCACAATGTTGAACATTTCATCCAACTGCATGGGGAAAACTCGCACACTGGAGGAATTTCGCTCAAGAATGCGCGGAAAGACAGAAAACACGGAGGGGCAAATTAATTTAGTAATTAACTTTGTCTCTGTTTTATGATACTGAGCCCCCCCTCCCCTCCCTCCCTCCCCTGCGTGTACCTGCATGTTCCTGTGATGGGGAAAATCACATGGAGTTACAGTTGCGTGATCCTGCTGGCCATCATTTGCTGCTGTCGAGCCATCACTCTGGAGTCCATCTACTGGAACAGCTCCAATACAAAGTAAGTGGAGATGTGCAGTTTCCCAGTTCAGATATGGGTGTAACTTTCTGCTGCTGTCACATCAGTGATGATTGATAATTTGGGAATCACATGAAAAACACATCTCCGTAAGCAATTCAGGATAGTAGCCTACTGTTTTTGGTATTTCATATCAATAATATGATGCAGAAGTTTTGGGCACTGCCACTGTCTGCAGTGTACTGCTGATTTGATTAAAGCAGGCAAAACCAGGTTGCACTGACACATTATACTGATGTAGCCGATAATATGTAAGATATAATATATTCATCAATCTGATGTTAGAGGGTAGGTGAATAGCAATAAACAATAAAATGTTGCATGGATGCTCATAATAGCCGACTGGTGGTTGGTTAAGTTTATAAGAATGACTATAAAAATTACATGGCTCCCAATCTTGTATCAGTGTGGTTCATTGGTTTAAATAATGGATGAAATGACATCTCATAAATCTTTTTTTTTCCTTTGATGGTTTACCTCCCTCCCTCCCTCCCTCTCTCTCTCTCTCTCTCTCTCTCCCTCAGATTCATTCCAGGTCGGGGTCTGGTCCTCTTTCCTCAGATAGGGGACAAGATGGACATCATTTGTCCCCGTGTCTCCTCAGGAGGAAAGGAGGAGTTCTACCGCGTGTACCTTGTAACCCGCAGTCAGATGGAGAGCTGCACCATCGACAAGTCAGACACTCCTCTGCTCAACTGTGACAAACCCCACAGGGATGTTAAGTTCACCTTCAAGTTTCAGGAGTTCAGCCCCAACCTCTGGGGTTTGGAGTTCCTCAAGGGAAGGGACTATTATATCACCTGTGAGTTGTACCTTCTGTGTGACCCCGCAGCCGTCACTACAAAATAATATCTGTCTTGAGCCATGGCTTTTGTGTGACAACATTTACATCTAAATCGATCAATAGGATCTGTAAAAATTAGCTGAAGCTGCCGGTTGCTACAGGTGGAGGAGCGTTTGCATCTATTTCATCGAAGGTTATGTTTTTTTCCATCATCCTCCACTCCCTCCCATTTTGTCAGTTCGCATGAGAATCAAATGTGGCCTCGTTACTGGTCCACTGTTGGTTAACCAGCATCTTAGTGCCAAGTGTTGCGTGAGATTGAGAGCAAGTCTTACCATGTAGCCTCACCCCTCATCTACCTCGCTCTGTTCTGACAGCACACTTCGCGCTGGCAGGCCAGTGTGATTCCAGGGGCTTACATGCCCCAAATCACACAAGGCTTTTACAACATCAGGCAGATTTGACGCGAGCTTTCATGGCTACATAGCTTGTAGCCTGTGAGACGTTGTTATCTGACCTAAATGCTCCTAACAAGTCTACATGTGTGTGTGAGTGTGCGTGCATGTGTGTGTGTGTGTGTGTGTGTGTGTGTGTGGCAGAAAGAGTTCTTGTTGGATGTGTGTAGCCTATATGTGAATGTGAGGATTTGCATTTGCGTGAGGTTTTGAATGTGTTTAAATCTCCTGTGCTACACTAGTGCATTTTGAGTGTGTCTAGTGTATAGTCTTTAGTGTGTGTTTTAGTGTCTAGTGTGTTTAATAAGACATGTTTCAGCGACTAAAATACACCCCCCTCCAAAAAAGGCACTGCACTTAGGGACTATGATTGTAACATGGAGAGACTTGTAACACCAACAAGTCCACCAATCAGGGATAAGATACGACTGAAAGACCAAGAGACCAAGACTATATTTTCTTTAGTACTCATAATTTCAAAACACTATGCTAATACAGCTGGCTGACAGGGGGTGGGATGGGATGCAACACATCAGTGTTACAACCCACCCCCCTACATGCAAATACAAACAAAAAACCAGCCGGTTGCCAGGACAAAATGTTGTTTTCAAGTTTTGTGACATAGTATAAAGCAAGTGAAATGGACTGTGTTAGGATGTAGGTGAGGTGGTGGATGTCATAATCACACAGGACTTGTGCAGACTTGAGTTCCATGCTAAGTGAGAGCTGTGTTCATTTTATTTTTTTTTCCTTTTTTTCTGACCTAAATATATTGGACATCACCTCACGAGGTCTGTGATATTATTTCAAAGTTTACAATTGGTGCCATTTGTAGCAAACGAATGTGGGGACTTTGTATAAACGTTGGAGAACTCCAGCTTAAAAATTCAGTGAGTTACAAGGCTGAAGCAAAAAGTTTACACCCATACCCGGTCTCTCCTGTGCTTCATCTTTGATAGTGTTTATGTTTTGTGTGTGTGACGATTTACACACAATGGTTTGTGTCATGTCTGTATGACATTTTTGCCTGTGTAATGTAACATATGGTAATACACCCCGGTGTGTATAAACTGTCCTCAAAGAGTGTTGCTTGATGGTTTGCATTATTGTGACTACACAAAAAGCACTAGCTTTGCAAATTATACTAAGTGTATTGAACTTTCAAACTGTCTCTTTGTTTCCCCTTCAGCCACTTCTACTAGTTCTTTGCAAGGTTTGGATAATACTGATGGAGGTGTGTGTAGAACCAAATCCATGAAGCTGGTGCTGAGAGTGGGACAGAGTAAGTATTTTGTAATGTTTATGTGTGCGTGTGTGTGTGTGTATGTGTGTGTGAGGGAGAGAGAGAGAGAGAGAGGGAGAGAGAGAGAGAGAGAGAGAGAGAGAGAGAGAGAGAGAGAGAGAGAGAATTTTAATGTGTTCATACAATAATATATTCCTAATTTAAACCACTGGCAGCTTCGTAGCATCAGTGTAGGATGCAGTCTCTTTGGACTACATGGCGATCAATAGTGTTTTTTTAATCTCAATGCTAGAGCAGATATTTTATTATTTCTGTATTTTAAAATTCTAACCTAATAAACAAGAGCCTGAACCTCTTCCATGTCATTACCTTGAATGCCCTGATGAAAAATCACTACACTATTTCAATAAAATAATATTCCTATAGAAACATCATGTTATTTGAATCACATTTTCATAAAAGTGGTGTTATTTGTCTTTTAACTTGATAAGAACCTGCTTATATGAAGAAGTAAACTTTTACACTGTATCTGTTTCAGTCAGAATCACTCCCAACATATTTAGGATCATTTTAAAGTAGACTTTATCACAAAATTATGAATGAAACAATTACTTTTTAAATTAAAAAGAGATTTTGTTTCAGCTTCATTTAATGCCAAACAGTGTTCTTCAAAAATGATGAATTCATTGTTAATAAATGGTGAACTAAGCGTATGTGCATACCAGAACGTTAAAGTATAGTGGGCCAGAAAAGCATTTGTTAACTCTGTACTCATCATTTAGCATACAATATAACACAGTATGCTTTATTAATTCCCAAGGGAGAAAACTGCTTTGCCACAATGCACACAAGGCATAGAGAAAGCGTTGAGTCTTAAGTTGTAATAAAATCACAGTCACACCATCACAAGGCAGGATCATAGAGTGGAGGAGCTTGCAGCTTTGTTGTAACAACAATGTAATCAGATATCAGATATCCCAATGTAATCAATAACAGCAGAAAAAGTATGCTACATCAGTAATTCCATAACAGTGTGAAATAAATCGACAATTCAATTCAATTCAATTCAGTTTTATTTATTTATATAGCCCAGAGTCACAAATTACAAATTTGTCCCAAAGGGCTTTACCGGAATACAACTTCCTCTGTCCTTAGACCCTCACATCGGATGAGGAACAACTCCCTAAAAAACCCCTTTAACATAAAAAAGTAGACATCAGCTTCATCCTTTCATCAGCAGTGTTCATTGAAAAACCTTAACTGCTGCAGGTGCAAAAGACTTACCACAAGAACACTTTATGAATCTTTAAAACGTTGGGTACATCATCATTAAAAACACCGGGCGACGTTCCCTCTTGTTGTATGCTCAGAGGAGTATCGGGTAAGACCAGTAATGGATGCTGTATTTTTGACAGCTTGATGATCTTATTCCTGCCCTCAGCTGTTAGGCTGCTCCCCAACAGACAACAGCATAGAACAGAATATTTTCTAAAACACTTGGATAAAAGACATGTAGAAAAGGCCTGCTGACTTCAAACTTGACTTGAGCTGCAGCCCGGCCTGGTCTTCTTAGCACCGATTTATGCAATCTCCAGAATAAAATGTTGCCATTTTACATTTCTGCAAATCAACAAATACGCTGCAGTGTCAAAATTTCTAAATCAAAAAATGTATTGCATATGAACATTTAGACTTAAAGCCAAACGTGGTGGAACCTACGTCAATGCATGCGTGAACACACAGTAGTTAATACTGGCTCATCACTTAAGCCACTTTTGCTTGCATCATTAGCTTTGGTAGCCACAAAAATTACTTGGTTATGGTTAGGAAAAGGTTCTAGTTAATATTAGTGAGCTAATGTTATCTAAAACTGACAACGGCTCTTGAAGGACTTGCGGCTCCAATCCTGGTCGGCAGAAGCAAAATTCTGCTGATGTTGCTGTCTACCTCCTAACATCACGTTTTCTCTTGCTTTATACTGCGTCACGAAGCTTGAAAATGTGACTTTTTAAAATGTCCTTGGTTTGCAGAAGTATAAAATGTCCACATTTTTTTGTGGCGACTGAGTTGTCTCCTTCCACTTCAGTGGGTTATCCACATGTGGTCCTAGGTATTTACACGAGAGCACCATGTCAACTGCTTGTTCTTTACTCACGATGGGTTTGTCTGTGTTTTTTTTCTATCCATGTCCTGATTGTAGTGTAGGAGGTACTTTTCATGTTGTTTTTGTCTGTTTATCAGCAGGCTATCTCTAAAAGTTTTGTGGGAAGGTTTGGGGCGAGGAAGAAGTGATTCACTTTTCACACTGATTAGCCAGAGAGAGGTATCACAGCTGGCATGGCTTCACATAAAAAGCCATGCAACTTCAAAAAGCATTCAATCAACGCCATGAAACTGTGGAAAGGTTGGTCATGAGGCAAGGAAGAAGTGACTCACCGTTCACACCTATTGGCTAAAGGGGTGTGTGACGGTGGGAGGGATTAATTTTGGGTGAATACTCAACATGTGGACCTGGCATATCTTGCCAGTTGCATGGTGTTGTGGAGGTTTACACACTGCTGAGTACTTTCTAGTTTAAGTTTAAGCCAACTAGGGCAGAATTTTATAAATAGCATGATTCTGTATTATGTTCACAGTCAAAAATGTTTCATGGAGGAAGGAGTAATGGGTTAAAATTAACTTTTTGAGGATTTCATTTTAAAAACTAAAGAAATTAATAGATACAATAGATAGATACAGTGTAGTACCAACACTGTCAAAAGTAACATGCATGCACATTTTACACTATACTTTTAAACATGCCATGCTGAAACAACCACAGCACATTATGTTCCAACTGTTTTCATTTATTTCCAAAGTCAGCGCTATAAAATGTATAGCATGACGGGGCTTTCACATAATGCATCTTTATGAGTCCTCTACCGCATTGTTGGCTGAGTGAAATGTTCCTCTCGGGATGTGATCTGCTGTAGATATGTCCTGTAAAACTCTCATGGTGAGAGGTGGGGGCTTGAGAACAAATATGATGACATTAGAACAAAATAAGTAGATGCAATGCAAGGTAAAAACAACAACAACAACAACAAATAATTAAAAATCAAATAAAAATAAAACATAATTCAAGAGGAAAATTATTATTATGTGGTTTTATTCCTAGTTTAATCAAATGTTTTTGCATGTATATCAGCAGTTGTTGGATCAACTGTATATGGCTGGTAACCTTCCAAAGACACCAATGAGACCTTATACAAGTTATTTTGTGAAGAATTGTTGTAATTTACCTTTTGTTATAGCCACTTCCCTTCAGTTTTGCTCATCTGTTTCTCCTTTAGCTAATGATTTTGTATGTTTCCCAGAATGCCCTGTGAAAACCCTCAGAACACAGATGTAGATGTGCTTCACTGCCCTGTGGGTCACGTAAAGAATAATCACGGTGACAGCACAGTACGAACAAGAGAGTGATTTTTTCCAGTCAAACAAAATAAGAATTAGGCATTGTCATTCAAAACAAAATGTGTCTTGTGGCTTCATTGGATTATGATTTATTAAAGCTACTTTTGGTGGTGAAAGTGGCACTGCTTCCTCCGCTATGATGATTTCTCTTTGTGTGATGAATATCGGTGCAAAATGATCAACCTGACATTTGCTGTTGATATCAAACTCTAATTGGAAATATTTGAGCATAGTGTCACATTTTCCACATTTGACCAGTTGTCCTCAGGAAATATAAAATACACCACCAACCAATGGGGTGGGCCCAGAATTGCAAGTTATATGTTTTTTAAACAGCAAACAGACAGGAGATTTCTTTTGAATTTAGCCTTTTGATGGGTGGCCGGGGGTATGATAAATATGATGGATGTAGAGTTGTTGACGTTTGCATGTCCGTGTGCTTCTCAGCCATCTTGCCTTGTTTCAGGTTCTTCAGACCCACCTTCAGTCCTCCAGGAATCCCCAACCAGATTCCCACCCAAACAACCAAAGTCGAGGGCCAAAGACCCCTTTGTGAAGGAGAAGGACATGAAAAGCAAAACGGGTATGTAAAAATATTGCCTGCACACAATGCAAACCTATCCCCCTTATTCTTCAATTTCTGTTATGCTCCAGAAAGAATTTCTCCTACCTCCTAATAACTATGATATCCCACTGATTTACATTTCCATAGAGGATAAATTTGAAAAGAACAGTACAAAACAGAAAAACTAAAAACATACGCATTTGTATCTAGGGGTGATATTCTGGGGTCAGAGACCACTTTATGTATTCAGATCGATACCATTTCCATAATTTAAAGCGCACTTGTAGATTAAACTTTGAATGATCATGAGTCATTCCTCCATTCAGTGTCAGCGAGAGGCTCCGAGCTGTTTACCACAATGACACTGTCTCTAGCTTGGAGAACAATTTTCAGGTTAATGAATACAGATGGGGCAGCACGCGGCCACAAACTGAGCAGTGTTGTTTTTAAGTCTCCATGTCCAGTTTTTTTTTCTTTTATTATCTGCATGTCCTCACTGACTCACCCATCTCTTTTCTCTCTTTTCTCTCTCTGGTCTCTTGTGATGGAGACAGGCTCAGAAGCAGGACAAACAGCCCCTGGTGACACTAGTGACAGCGATGGCTCACAGCCAGGATTATTCATTTGGGTTGTCTGTGGCAGCGTGATCCTCATTCTGGTCGTCATGATTTTGCTGGCCCTGCTGTGGAGGTACCACCGTCGTCAGTCTGCCCCAGATAGCCAGCAGTCCGCCTCCTTGTCCCTCAACACCTTAGCTGTGCCCAAGCGGGACAGCGTCAGCAGCGACAACAACGGTTCAGACCGCAGCGATGTCGTCTTTCCACTGCGGGCTTCAGACAGCATGCTCTGTCATCATTATGAACGTGTGAGCAGTGACTACGGGGCCCCTGTGTATATAGTTCAGGAGATACCACCCCAGAGTCCCACTAACATCTACTACAAAGTCTAATGCGCTTTGCTCTCGTGGCACTCTTTTGCAAACACGCTGCTGTCCTGGATCTGCTCTGCTGAGGACGCATTCAGGCCACAGTGGTGAAGTTTGCAGTCGACTGCTGATGGCACTCTTTCAAGGCGTGCAGAGTATAGCCACATGCAGAGCTGAGAGCTGAGCTGTGCTGACCATATGCTTTGGCAGACAGCTGCCAGTCTTCTGCTTATTTGTGTCAGGCTGCACTGAGTGCACAAAATGCCGTTGAAACATTTATTGTTCTTGAGAGAATTATGAATGCAGCTGATGAGAATCAGGCAGGAGAGTCTGTTGTTTTCATTGTAGGCTGTTCAGTAATTAATGAAGGTCATCATTGCTATTTAGTTGCTTAGTTAGAAATGTTTGGGAGCCTTCAGTAATTAATTGATAAACATGTTTCTTTTTTTTTTCTCAAAGAAAACATTTTCCATTATTAAAAGCAGTGCTTTCCGGCTGCCACCGCATAATTATGGCTGCTTCATGTGTACAGTAAATATCATGTAATTTGTTTTATTTATTGAGTAAATCTGATACAGAAATTATATTGCACATATAACACATTAAATTATTTAGCACTTAAAAGTACATTTTCACAGTTGAATTTTGTATAATTCAATTAAAATGCTGTTAATTCAGTTGCAAATCGTGTTTTTTTGAGAATCATTTTGATGGATTCCACAGTGAAACTTTCTGGTCAGTTTTCATCTTTTTACCACTGCAGGAAACATGCAGCCTTCATGTATCCTTACATTTAGTTAGTTACATTTAGTTAGTTAAAGATAGTTTATAACCAGGGTTCTGTGCAGAAACACAGAACCCTTACACCCTTACACTTGAAACGAGGGTTTTGCAGAGTGGGTAGGTTTGTTAATGTGTGACATCAGCAATAGCAAGATCAGAAAATATCTCACTGCTCATGATGCTCTCTGCCTTTGCTTTCCAAAGCCCACAAGAAGGGAGGAAAGAATGAATGGAGAAAAAGACAAAGAAATGAAGATGATGAAACAATAAAAATAATAATGAAATTTTGAATCACAGAATAAACTGTAAATAAATCAAGCACAGTCCTTCAGCTGTCCTTGTTATTAGAAAACAAGTTTTAAAAAAGACACAATTCATGGCAGCAACACTGAGCAACCACAGTACACAGAACGACTGGCAATTACTGACATTACTGCCATCACAGTCCTATTTCAGTATTTTTTTGTAACAGAATGACTCCATGGCTGTAAACTCAAATGGCTACAAAACTTTAAAACATCTCCCCCGGTGCAAGTTTCAGCTGCGTTTGAAGAGACTGGGACCGAAAATCCGAAAACTGTTAGTTCTCTGAAATATTTTTGGTTAGAATATATTAAATTCAGCATTGCTCGGAGGACATTAACCATTTATGCATGTCTGTTCACTCCACTTCTAATGGTACCCCTGGGATAGTGACTGTCATTCTGTTTGCAGTGAACAGCGCCATAACAAACGTCTCACCACGTCTCAGACTGGATGGACGGGAGAAAAAAAAAAAAAAACGGCGACATAAAGCAAACTATAGTTTGACTTTGTTGGTACGAAAGTGGGAACTTTCAAGTGATATTTTATAATCTTTCCAAGTAACAGGAAAGAGAGGAACCATACAAACCAGTACACAGAAACAGCTTTGTGTCACAGGCTTTGGGACAGTTTGTCAATTCAAACATAAAAGGCCGTACATCACAGTAACTGGCTTTTTAAGACAAACTGTGCATCAACAGTATAAATACACCACAAGACCAAACTGCATGCTTTGCTTTTAACGCGCGATAAATTGATCCTCCACAAAAACGTAATGTTAATGTTCTTAATTTGTATATCAAGAACTTACATTGTGGAACTTACATTGAGTGCATATTGGAATAACCTTGATGTGGATTCAATGGATAGAGTTCCATATAATGTAAACAAATTACTTGCACTATCATAAATGAATTTCATGGGTAAAACATTTATTTGTTGATGAAAACTTTCATCTAGCAGAGGAGGGGGGTTAAAAAATCAAAGCTGGTTCTTCTACAGGACTTTCTTACCCTTGAAAATGTGGCTGTAATAGTAACATACAAGGGAAAGCATTTTTTATTTTTTTATTTTTTTTGGAGTGAGCCTGTCCTGTGACAGCTATCTGCTAATGTAAAGAAAATCCTCATGACAGTTATTCCTCTCGAAATCACACCACACTTAATTCTATTCAAGGTCTCTCCTGTGGTGTTGCGCTTGGTATCCGTGGGTGAACATGTTTCATGCTTCTTCAGCCACATCATGCCTCACATTTTCAACCTGTCAGCCTCTATGAGCTCTCTCCACCACCAGGGACACTGTTGCCTCTCATAGCAGGGGCTTGTGTAAGAGCCAGTCTGGAAGATCTACAGGATGTGTGTTTTGTGCATTGAAAAAAAAAAAAAAAAAAAAAAAAAAAAAAAAGATACACACTGCAGGTAAAACTTAACTGTCTTGTTTTCAACAAAAAATGTATGCTATTTTGTAAGATGCAAAACAGCGAATAACGGACTATTTTTCCTGTATTTTGCCACAACACCCATTGCAAATTTTCATTTTAGATGCATGAACCCTCTTCAACAGGCTCAGATCAAGCCGACCAAGGTAAAGAGTGCTCTTTATCTAAAGATATCAGCTAATAATCTCCTGAAAAGCCATGCACTGACCTCTGTGATGGAGCAATGTCTCATGGCCAACTAAAACTATTATCTTTTCAGTAGGGGAAGTCTTCATGTCACTTAAATATTTTGTAATCCAAACCAAAATTAATTCAACTTCATTTGTTGGAAATCAGCTTTAATCACCTTGAACCGCTTGCACCATAGCTGCTGGTATATCGTGAAAACAATATCAAACATATTAGCCAGTGAGTCTGAAACATTAGAGAACTTGCTCGTTGTCTGGGTGTGTTTCTTCCCACCCCCTTGCTTGAAGTGATACTTGCTCTTGTGAGATGCTTTTGTCCTATATGAGGCTTCACAGCTGAATGGGCCATGGTAGGGCGAGGTGAGTTCAGTTGACCTCGGGGTCATGGAGAGACAATGGTAGCCAGGCTTCTATAGGAAGAACAAAACAGAGACCCCCAGGCTCCTGGCCCCTGTTGTGGGAGGAGTCTGGCTCTGGTAGACCTTTTTAGAAAAAAAAGGGGGCAGAAGTAGCATGGCACCAGAGGGGATGTTCTGGATCTCAGGCATAAACGTGAATATTTCAACAAGTCTTTCATGCATAGTATTTCACATTATACATTTTCCCAGTGAATAGCTTGTGTGGTTGACTTTTACAATCTATTCTAAAATATATCTAAAATTTCCAAGAACACATTTACATCCACATGTGCTGCTCATCCCTGCTGCTCTTCCTTCAGCTTTGTCTCACACAATGTCACCTGTCTTAAGAGACGACCAGTGCATTTGCGGCTTGGACACCTTTTCTTATCCCAAAAGAGCTGGCACCGTCTTGTGCTGAAAGCAGGGAGGGTTTTTTTTGGTGGGGGAGGGATGGGGTGGTTTCTAATAAGGACAGCCATAAGCTCTATCTGACCCCATGGGAAGATGTGAGGTCTACAACCTTCCTAGTCCACCCACCCCCACTTCACTTCCATATGCAGAGGAACTGGCCCCGCCACCAGCTTTGTGTGGGGGGTTGGGGGTCATGACTGAGCGCTCCCACTCACAACAGGGCTTCACATAAAAGTGGATTAGAGTGAACAGTATTTATTTTTTTTTTGTCCAAAGATCTTGGTATAGCTCTGGAGAATCATGTGGAAGAGCGTGAATCCCAGCCACAATCACACACACCTTTTACTAGTGTGAAAAAACAACATTTCTCCTGTATCGCCAGCATGCAGCACATAAAGACTTCACATGAAGCGATTGTCAAGTCTAAAACACTGATAAACTGCCGTCACTGAAAACATGACTTCCATCTCTTCTCTGAAACTGTGTGTGGCTTGCACAAAGAGAGATGATTTATAAAAACAACAGAAACTACAGAGATGGGGAAGTTGAGGTTAAAGCTTCCCCTTACAGTTGAAGAATAATATATCACGTCTTGATGTCGTACAGTATTCAGTTTGCTAGTTCCCTCTGCTGGCCAGCTGCCATACTGTACCTCTGCCGGTGTTGGCAGCATTTAACAGATTCCAGCAGATGTTAATATACCCGAACCTCACGTCATCAGTGGATCCTGCCTTCTATCAAATAATGTGGTGATTTCAGCACCTTCCATTTTACCACTTTAAATTTAGAATAGAATAGAATAGAATGCCTTTATTGTCACTATACACATGTACAATGAGATTAAGAGCAGCTCCTTTTAGTGCAAACATGTAATAATAAAGAACAAAAAAATAAAAAGATAAATTACAATATAGATAAGAATAAATAAGAATAAAAATAAGTTATATATACAGTAAGTAGTAAATTTTTGTTACTTTTCTACACACCATATTACTACTGTGTTTTTCTCAATAACAAAGGGGGGAAATTATTATCAAACTACCACTAAACTCTTAAACACTCAAGAGGTGTGGTTGTGAGGGAAAAGATGGGAATGAACTTTAAGCATTATATTAATGACTGTGGGGTTGTCATGAATCTCAAATATGAATGTAACGGCTGTTGTTGCATGTTTTATTATTATCTATTTGAGCTTGCTTGAACTCTGTGGGATGAACAAAGAGATGACCAGAGGGATTACCAAAACCCAAAAGGAAGCTCATTTTAGTAGCTGAAATTGTGTCCAAATGACTGATGAAGTTCAGGATCTCAGTTACTGTGTTGATTTTAAGTCAGGTGAAAATGGACTAAACTTTTACAACCTGTAAAATGATCAAGACCTTCGAAAAATGTTTTCTGTTCATGTATCACCTCTTGAACAAACTGTAAATCCAAGGTCCTGATCATGTCCCCAAAACATGGAAAAGGGAGGGATTTTCTGCAGATTATATACTCATGTTTAAGTGGCCACAAATCACTGTACCTTTCATAAAAGGAGAGTTGCACACAACAGCTGAAATTTCCCTTTTTGCTGCTGTATACCACCACCACCCCTGGCATATAATTGGAACAATCTTTGACCCCGGATTTCAATCATTCTGACTTCCACACATCTAAATGGCAACTATTCCTGAAGGGCTCGGAGACTCCAGGTTTAACTAGAAGCATCAAAAGTGTGGCTCGGGCGTCTGAGTCACATCTTGTCACAAGGCCCAGAATTTGTTGCATTAGCTACTTCTACATGACTGTTCATCTCTTGTGGTGTAACTGCAAAATGCATGTTTCAAGATACTGGCTGTAAAGTCTCCAGCCACTTTGAGTTCCGTCAGATCTTATAAATATCCACTGAATTTGTTCTGTATTATTCAGGTGAGTTGTGGTGTGGAATTCAACCTCAGTTTTAATCCATAACACACACATAGTTTAGTAATGACATTTAATTACAATTACATTCATTGTTTTATCCAGTCAAAGTACTGCAAGAAAACAAAACAAATAAATAGTTTGTGAGTGAAAAAGCTAAATTTTTGAAAAATGGCAATGTTTAAATACTAATTAATGTGAGAAACAATTGTTTAAATGAAAGTTTCAACAAAAACATTTTTTAATCTTTGTGTTTTTGCCATTTTACATATTGCATATCTGTAATGTATATTTCCAAGACATTAGCTTTATCTGAGTAACTGAGACTCTTTGAAAGTAGATTATGAAAGAAATTCTTGTGAGTAGATTTTTTGTGTGTACAATTTCTGTAAGTATTAAGTTTTTCTAAACATGAATGATTAATTTCAAAAGTTAAATTCAGAAAAACAAACCAGATTTAAACTTTGGGAATTCAGAATCTGTTAACTCTTCAGATGTAGAAAATGTACCTACAGCACTAAACAAGCTCTACAATAGTTGCCCTATAAATTCAAAATAGTTTTGCAGACAATAACAGATTAGACTTTAAAGTTTGGCTCCAATTAGTTTTATGTTGGACAGACACTTCTTCATATCCACTACTGGACTAAACTCAAAAAACATACAAAGAACAAATGTAAATCACATTTTAGGGTAAATTTTAAAATCAATCCCTCATCAATTTATTCTTGTAAACTTATAAGTTATTTATGGTAATAATAAGAAAAACATATTTTATGCAATATTTGATGTAAATATATAAAATGCATTTATTTGACTAAATTTCCCCCCTTTCTCTCTTTAGCCATTGTGTGTGCAGAGAGAAAAATGTAAATATGAACAAATAAACGGATTTAGATATTGACATACAGATAGATAGTTATATATTCAACTAAAACAACTTAGTCTTACGTTTGTTAGGATGGTTTTAATTTATGGCAACTGGATTAGCAACAGGTAAATTAAAAATTACGTTAAATCTGTCTTGGCTTAGTGACCATTCACACCTAAAGAATAAAGTCACTCCCAACTCGGACGCCATTGTGTTGATGCAGCGCTTGAATCCCATCCGTTATTTTACTTTTTTTTTTTTTTTTTTTGCCATTTGTGCAAAACTTTAATGGCCTATAGGCTGTGCATGTGTGGAAACCGACAATCGCCGCTTTCCAGCTCTGTCGGCTCCTTTCGGGGGGGATGATGAAGGCAGCAGTGCCCCTCCATCTCCTCTGCCTCCTCTTCCTCGGGATAGGTGGAGGCTGTTTGGTTGGAGATGTGGGTCGGAAGTACCGTAGTTTATGTATGCTAATAGGGGAGTTGGGGGTTGTAGCTAGATATTTACGTTCAGTGGGAGCCGCCCTTCATTCACCCACATGGTTACCAACTGGTCGCCTTCGCGCCACTTTCCTAATCCTTCAGTCATTTTTACTAAACCTAGCCGTGGTCTGATTTAACACACGGTCGGCTCGGCTTTTACTTTACATTTCCTTTTTATCCGCCGGTTAAAAAGTTTTCGGAATAGTTACGTATTATTTCTCTCTTTGTCGGTAAGAGTACATGGTAGCCCAAGCAAGTGAGCGAAGATGGTGGATTTCGCTGGTGAGTGTCTACTGAGCGCATGTTTATCGGCACTGAAGTCGATTTTTGATTATTGGTAATCTCTGCTCTGCCATTTGGATACCGCACGGCTGCGTTTTAGGGGTGTTTTTCCGTGTCTTAATGCGCTGCTAGTAAAAAAATATCTAAACATTTACCCATAATTGATAGGTTGGCGATGAAAACAGTGTAACGTGAGGCGCATGGCAGCCCCCTCTGCTCCACCATTGAGGGAATGAGGGAGATTTGAAAAGCTGTCCTGAGCTTTCTCTGCTGCGCTTTACTAACTAGTTGAAAAACATCTGCCCTCTCCGTAATCTCCCCCCGTTTCGTGTGAGGGCGATCGTCCGAATTTTGAAAAGTAAGTTTGTAAATCTGGTTAGTTTGCTGCTCAATCTCGAGTGCACTGGTGTGTGAGTTAAAGTGCCCCCCAGAACAAAGCAGCAGCACATGGGGCAGTTTTAGGCCGCGCGTTTTAGCTGGCTAGCCTAGCATCGCTAGCTACATAACTTGTGCTTGTTGTACGAGGTAAAGCCGGACGCCTGCATCAGGAGTGCGCTCAGCCCCACACAACATTAAACGTCTCATCAAAGCCAGCCAGCCCAACAGGACAAACAACACGCTTGTGTATTTTCAAACAACCGTGTGGTCGTTTGTTGTGGCTAAGCTAATGGTGGATAGCTAGTCCGTGTCGTCAAACTCGATTTCAGTTTTGTTAGCAAAGCAGAAATTTAGCCTGCTACTTCACTGAAAATCACACTGGCTGCTCCTCTGTTACACCCAGCGTGGTTGGTGATAACTGTAGTGACTGCGACATTTCAAATGCAGATGGTTTGCCATGTTTTTGTCAGGCTAATACCAAGTTGTGTTTAGCTCGCAGCCTGCTACCTGCCCAGCCAGCGCAGCGCACTGCTGCTGTGGAGCTGCTAGCCTCCGTCCGCACACGGACGACAGCCCTGCTTTCTAGGAAGTCCCAGATGGCAGACCGCAGCATTTCTGTGAAAGAAACACTGTGCAACTGTAACTTTAATGTGTGATGCTACGTTTGAAATCAATTTGATTCTTTTTAAAGTCATTTACGCTAAGGTTGGCGCACTTCGAGGCGCCATGTTAAAAGACGGTGGGGGAGGGGTGAACAACACTCAGCCAATGCACTCTGGTGCGCATGCGCAGCCCTGTCGCAGGGAACGCGGGCCGCAGGCTGCGCAACTCATTCATGTTTTCTCTTCCAGTGACCTCGTGGTACTTAATAATCACAACATATATATATATTTTTTTTAATCAAAACCAAAATCTAATCGTTGAGCTGCCGGTACTGATGATGTACATCACCGATGGTGGCAATCTCAAACAGCCTGTTAAACATGTGTTTTAAAGAATACGCCATCAGTGTTGTTGGTAAAGTATGTAACTTGTTGCAGTTTTGGAAACCCATGTTGATGTATAATATGTAGTGTACTTTGTTTGATTGCAGGTTGCTGCTGAAATGAAGTGACCAGGACAAAATTACATCATGGATTGGAGTGGCTGTATTCTGTCCCATGGAAATATCATCTTTCCCTTGGATGTTTGACAGATGCAGCAGAGACGCTGTCTTTGTATTGTCAAAGTGCTTACAGTGCAGGTAGTACTATGCAATACCTACTGCAGTGGAGGCACTTATAGCAATACCCTGACAATGATTTGCAATTTCTTTGATGGTATATTTCATTTGAAGTACTGTCTTTGTGCTAAGGTGCATCTAGTGCAGATAGTGAAATAGACTAGCACCTACTGCCCTAAGTGCTCCTTCTGGCATAAGGGGCTGTGATATGCGCCACCTGACATTCTAATTTCTAATTTGGCTTATTGCTAAATATCTCGCAGTTCTCTGCTAGTTTTGCATAGTTGCACTACAAGAATAGATGAGTTGTGCAAATCTATGCAAAACTGATGGTGGCCTGCTTGCTCTCCACCTGTTTAGATGACCGGTTTTTGGAGTGCTGGGTGTCACTGTGCCCACAACCCGATTCCATAAAATATGTCCGTTTACATGACATTGAAACCAGGATTGTTTGCCAGCTCTCGTCCAATGACCTCAGAGTTTCAGCAGTGCTAAAGTGCTTATAGTGCAGGTAGTGTTTTTCTCCAATCTACTGCAATGTAAGCACTTGAAGTACTTCTAACTAATTGCATCTTTCTCAAGCCCCAGCAGCCCTAATCACAAGAAGGTTGGCTGTTTATCATTATTCCTGGTCAGTTTTGCTGGTTTGCATTCAGCTTTAACTGAGGTTCGCTGTGCAAATCCATGCAAAACTGACTAGGTTGATGCCCTCCATGTTGACCAACAGCTCTGCACTTGAAAGACCTGCTTCTTTTGTATGTATTGAATATGCTAATGGTATGGTGTTTATTTTTGTGTGGTCACTTCTGCAATATCACAAGAACAGAGTTGGATATGCATGGTGTTTTAGATATCTCGCTGTCCCTTCCTGTGCAGGTGGGGATAAGTAGCAATGCTGTGTACCTAGAGGTATTGCACTTGTCCCGGCCTGTATAGGACTGAGGAGATGGAGCTCCCTGCGATCCTGTTAGCGAATCATAATGTTTACACCCAGAACTAAATCTGTTGTAATGTAGATTTTGCCATTTCTTTTTCTTTCCGGCATTTTTAGCAAATAAATTGTCAAATGAAATGCCTGTATTTAATTGATGTAATGTAGTTTGAAGTCAAATTAAATTGGTGAACGGTGCCTTTTTCTCTGGGCATGATTTATTATAAAACCTGTGTGTAGCAGTTTAATTTTGCATAGTGTGATATAAAACATGGGTATAAATTATTTTCTGAAGTTAAAAAAAAAATACAAGAAAAGTACTGACTGCAGAAGACACCCCAAGTCTTATTTTGAACTAAATGTACCAAGAATTTTTGTCATTTAATCTTGGTTGTGGGTTCTGAGTGGTGTTTCCTTTGAGTGCAAATTCAGCGTGTATGGCAAAAGACTTTTTTTTAATAGAAAAAAAAAATTCAGTTTGATTTAAAGTGGAAGATGGAAGGTTTCACCAAAAATTTGCCGTAAAACACTGCATTTTGAATGGCAAGGTAGCTCCACCTTTGTTTTTAATGATGTGGTCTGAAATATAAAAGTAATGTCAGTTAAAATAATGTGTTAACATTAGATTGTTTATTTTAATGCAAATTGTATATTTAAGTCATTATACAAGTCCTTATTTTTTTACACCACTATTGGAGTTTGTAGATTTTATGTCAACCCCAAATAGTTGCACTGATTATTAAAACCTGATTTTTTTTTTTTTTTTTTAAAGAGCTAAATGGGACGAAATTTAATGCCCTTTTTACAATCAGTGAGTTTTGCTATTCTGTCTACACTTTGGATTATACATTCTTATCTTTTTTTCAGTTTATCACTGAATAACTGGCTACCAAAAATGTAAAAACCATGTTAGAAAACTGAACCTGCATGCATTTAGAGTTATGGAAATGTTAATTTCATGTAAGGGTTGTTTATATCAGTGTTCGGTGTTAGGATTTAGGGGATTTGTTTTAAAGAGACTACCACAGTGATATCCAAAGCCTTGTTTGCCAAGGATATCGTGTAGAAACGTTTCAGATCGCAGAGCTCCACTGTTCCCATCTGAAAACAGTGTTGTTTGTCTGTATGGAGGTGGAGAGAGAGTCAAACCTGTTTACAGAATAGTCAAAACATCTTCCTGTTTAGGTCTAATAATTAAACAAAACCAATCTAATAAAGAAAACTGGGAGGCTCTTAATCCTTTAAAGGACCCCGAAGGTGCCTGAATTCCAGTTTCGGAGCCGGTGCTGTGCAGAAAGTCGTCGACCAGAAACCTTCTAGGACTGGTCAGTGATTTACATGAAACAAGACGTTTTGAGGATTTAATTTCAGTGGAAATATTCGATAAAAGCATCACAGTCAGTGATCCTCTAGGCATACGGGGCCTGTTTTCCAGGACTTGCTGGTTCTGAAAACAGTATTGAAGCCGCACAGAGTTTCTGCACGTTGTTTCCGATATAACATCTTCTGAAATCAATTTAAACCCCGTGTGAAAATCGTGGTTTCTGGGTGCGTCTGAGTCCCGGCTGGAAATTATCACGGCTCAGCATACCGAGATATATTCTGGTATGCTTAACTTGTTTTCATGTTTCGTTCAGTTGCGTAACCCATCACGTCTGTTATTCCAAGCGGCACCGAGCAGGACTCGACAAGCCTCCAGCTGAACTTGATAAGAGAATGCAGGCACCCCGATGTGTCCACTAGATGGCGCCGTCAAGCCGCTGGCCACGAGGTGATGCGGCGGCGGCAGCGGTATGCAGGTAGGCTATGGTACCGCCTCAAGCTCTGAGTCCGGCCAACTTGGACAACATGCTGTCTTGAAAGAGACGACACACACCACACCAACTTTCTATGGCTGTGGATTTTAAAAGACTGAGCGGATCGTTTTCCTGGAGGAGTCGGGCTCAGGAGCCACAGACACAGAGAGCCGCTGGTCACTGCTGAAGGCTGGAAACTGAAATGTGGATGGGACTCACCTGAGCAGACTATTCGAGCCTGCAGGCTACGTTTACAGGGAGCTTTGTGGTACAAATCCATACATATATATATATAAAAAAAGAGCCGAATATTTTCTGTAAGCCGAAAGTTTATTATAATGGGTGTGCAGTGGACGAACTGGGTTTTCCTCCTGGCTTGCTTCACTGGATTAACTTGTGGAAGCCTAAATAGCTGCGACGAAGTGCGCAAAGTTTTCCAACTCAGGCAAATTGGACCGAGTAAATTGTTGCCTTCAAGTCCCAAACCAGGTATGTTGGATATTATGCAACTGCAAGACTGTACCTTACCGCTACAGCTCCTTGTATGTGTCACTTGATTGAGTCTGTGTCTGATTGATGGAGGTTTAACTTCAGGTATTAGCCCGGGGTGGTTCATAATCAATAATCCAAATGATTATCATGCCATTATTCTATAAGGTAACCTCATTTATTTTGCAATTTGCCTCTTTCTCCGAGCAGTGAAGTGTCAATCTGAAAGTGAGACAAATCTGTGAACTTATTTATGACGTTGCCAACCCAAATATTCACTTGTAGAGAGGTCTATCACACGTACGGCAGTGAAACAGTCATGACAGAAATACTATCTAAATTATCTTCCAGCTTTTTTTTCCCTGAGGCCGGAGACCACAAACTACCTACTGAATGCACACATTTTAAAACTTCATTTGTGTGTGTTTAGGTGTGTGCGCGTCTGAATACACGTGCGTCTATGCTTAAATCATACACAGTCCAAATAATACCGACAGAGGAATAAATGGAAGTGCGTCTTTACGCATGACTCCTCGGTGAGAGCATTTATTTTCACTGTATGTAATCCAAACCCTTACTTAATGGTTGTAAATGTGATGATGGCAGTCTAAAAGCACAATTTTAGTCTTGTAGGGTAAAATCTAAACTTTATCCCAACCATATAATCAGTGCAGTTCATGTTAATATGTCTCAACAAGCTCTTATTTTCAGGGTGGTGATGGATGCAATGCACAGTATTTGTAGATGTATCATACCGGACAGGAGATAATTATCTGGAGTGATTGCTGTGTTCTCCCTTTGCATAGCTAACTATGTATGGAAATAGGAAATTGGCCCAAAGATAGGTTTGATTTCCGCTGCTGGTTACCTCATTATTTGTGCTCCATCAGACATAACAGCAGATGAAAGGCATCATTTACATTTGTTTACAGCACTGTTAGACTTCACGTTGTAAACCCTCAGACCCAAAGCAGAGTGAGATTACTTAGTGGTTTGTGACAGAAAAGAAAAACAACTCCTAAAGTAGAGGATAAGTGGCTGGAGGGGATAAACAGGAATTATTCTGTCTAAAGTTAAGTAAACCAGCTTCGGTGAACTTGCTGAACACCACCCATAACATAATACCTCTTCTACCAGATTTTTGGGAAGTACGAGCTCTGTTTTTGTTTTGTTTTGTTTTACTGCTGACCGGGATGCTGTCTAGATATGGCCAGACGATGGATGCTGCTGCCCTCTGTCACCCTTCTTTCTCTTGGAAAAATAAGTCATAAACTGTGTTGACTAACAACCACAAGCTACTCCCCTTAAACTTCATCACCCTCTTCCTCCACCACTGTGAGGAAACGGGTTCGACAGACGGA
The DNA here is from genome assembly GCF_902150065.1 of Myripristis murdjan. Taxonomy (NCBI): domain Eukaryota; kingdom Metazoa; phylum Chordata; class Actinopteri; order Holocentriformes; family Holocentridae; genus Myripristis; species Myripristis murdjan. The sequence continues at coordinate 14,071,523 of NC_043982.1, forward strand.
AAACCCTCAAATGCCTCCTAAACCTCAAAATAACCCGCCCAGAGCCATCGCCACTCCAACCCTTTAAATGAGCCTTTGAGGGTGGAATTTAAATCTCATTGCTGTTTTTTGTGATGTTATACTTGGAAAGGCACTTCGGTATCTCATTCTCCGAGACCTTATGAGTCTTTTTTTTTTTTTTTTTTTTTTTGCTCTTTGCAAACTTGTCTGGTGAATGTCAAGCAGTCTTTGCCTCCTTCAGTCTTAATCAGTGATAAGCCTCGGGTCAGTGGCCACCAACCATATAAAAGCACTCTGCTGTTGAAAACTGCACCTCCATTGACCTTGCCGGTAACATCAAACAGCTGAGACATCTGTCAAGTCCAAATGAAGATTTGGTAGCCATGATTGGGAAAGATGTAAGCAATCCCCACTTAGACTGAGATTTTGGTGTTTTCAAATTCATCAGATAAGGCGATGGTAGATGGCAAAACTGATAGTAGATCATTTAGCATCAGTTGAGATGTTATTTATAAATGAATGTTTGCTTGTGAGTAGTAATTTTGAGTAACTTCCAGATTCCTGAAACCCAACGGAGCCATTTCCATGTTTGACGCTGCCTGGCTGATAAGAAGTGCCAAACAGTACTCAGTTTAGGTCAAAACACAGCCAGGCAGAAGTCTGTCACCTTTACCAAAAGCTGCTTCTGTGGTGTTGAAGTGGAAATAGTTCTGGGAAGCATTTAGGTTTTAAAAAAATCAAGACCTGGGGTGCTTTCATGTTTTCTTATCTGGAAGAGTTTGAATTCCTCCACGTGTGCCATCACTGGCTCTGCTCCCTCCTCACTGAGCCTCGCAGGGAGCTGATAGTGTCTTTGGCAACACTCTGCCTCAGCATGTCTGAGAGGCTTTCTGCAGAGTTTTAGGTCTCTTTTAAGATGTTTTGATTGTCCCCTATGTGTGCAGATTGCTTACATTTGTAGGTAGTGGAAAATCTGAGACATCACTCGGTGAGGCGATAACGTTTTGACTCAGATCTCCTCCTAAATCTCACTGTTTTTAGTTTTCTTGTACCACTAAAAGGAATCATGTTTTAACTTGCACAGTGCTCCAAAAACATGACTGTTGTATCCCCAAGCCACTTCACTCTATTCAGTGAACTTTTGGCTTCAGGTGTTCAGTCTGAATTCTTCCATTATGACTTTGACATAATTGACACGACTGCCATCAACTGCTGACGCCGTTTCATGCAGGCATGAAAATTTTCTCTATGTATTTTGTTACATTTTATACCTTTTAGAGATTTTACCTCATTCTTATTTGCTACAGTTTTGATTTTGTTTTTATCTCTTAGTTTTCTCTTCCCACTCAGTGCCTTTCAGCCCTACTTCAAGGGCTGGCCATATTGGATCGATATGATATGAGACTAGGTATTGTGTGGGATTTTGGCTTTTATAATATCGTGATATGGTGTAAGTGTTGTCTTCTCCTGGTTTTAAAGGGTGTATTAGAGTAAAGAGATGCAATTTTCTGAACTTATTAAGACTGTTTCAACTTTCGCAGCTGTTTGCCTCTACCTGCTTGGTCATCATATCCACATTGCTAATGACTGTTGATCAAAAGACCTATTGTGTGTAAATACCTTATGAAAGCACCAGTAGTCATCTTCACAGTATTGTCACAATATCCATATCAAAGTATGTGGTCAAAGTTTTTGTGATAATTGATTTTGTCCATATCACCCAGCGCTGGGTCACACGGGCTGCTGAGGGAAGGAGGGCAGGGAAACACACTGGACAGTTGACCAGTCTCATGTTCACACCTATGCCGCATCAGTCTGCCGTGCACCTGATTTACATGTCTTTGGCATGCGGAAGTGAAGTGGAGCAGCCTGAGGAGGAACACGTACACCCAACACCGAAGGGGCCAGAAATTTGAACCCACAGCCTTTTTGCTGTAGGGTGACTGAGTCATCCTTGCGCTTGATTTTATTCTATTTTTTAATATTGTCCAGGAAATCCACTGGGTGATACCATCACATTATGTTTGACTGAATACTTTGATATCAGTAACAGTGATACTTTAGGGATTGTCTGTTGATGCTTTTGTAAGATATTCACAGACAAGAGCTTTTTTCGTGAACAATCTTGAGTAATGTGGATATGATGACAAAGCAGGTGTAAGGGAAATAACAGCTAAAACAGTCTAATAAGTTCAGAAAAATGCATTTCTTCACCGTAATGCAACTTTTAAAACCAGGAAAATATATGACTTATGCATTATCACAATATTACAATGTCTAAAATCCCAGATGATATCTAGTCTCATATCATGATCCATCGATCCAGTATTTGCCAGCTCTACTACAACCATGAAAGGCATTAAATGGGTAGAGAAAATTAATAAATGAAAACAAAAACAGCTAAGGATAAAGTGCAGCATGAAGTATACAAGGTAAAATCTGTCACTTTGTTAAGCTCTGCAAAATTCCAGACGATATCGCGTCTCATATTGCGATATTGATCTAATACCGATATATCGCCCAGCCCTGCTGACTAACACAATTTCAAGCTCATAATGTTTAATTTCATCAACTCCTAGGGTCAGACCTCCAGGTGTGCACGTCCAGGAACTTGACCTGCTGCAGCAAGAAGATGGAGGAGCGGTACCAGGTGGCCGCGCGCAGAGACATCCAGAACCTTCTCCAGACGTCCAGCTCCAGCCTCAAGTTTCTCATCTCCCGCAACGTGGCTGCTTTTCAGGGTAAGGGCACCCCTGTTTTGAGGCTATAACTTCATATGTGAGTGCTGAGATAAGAGCCCAAATGTTTATGTGGATAATTGTACGTGCGCGAGATGACGTGTGGGCGTTTGAGTGTATTTCTGTGTCTGTGTGTACACTTAGGGTTTAGGGTTTGTGTGGGTGCTGTAAAAGCAGTGGACCAGCTAGCGGTGAGAGAGAGAGAGAGAGAGAGAGAGAGAGAGAGAGAGAGAGAGAGAGAGAGAGAGAGAGAGAGAGAGAGAGAGAGAGAGAGAGAGAGAGAGAGAGAGAGAGAGAGAGAGAGAGAGAGAGAGAGAGAGAGAGAGAGAGAGAGAGAGAGAGAGAGAGAGAGAGAGAGAGAGAGTGTGCAGTGAGGCTCCACTTCAGAGCAAACAGAGCAGGGTCTGTCCTCCTTCCAGATCTACCACTACTCTCTGATCTTGAGATTAGATAGGTTGGCTGTGCTACCAGGAGACTCAGGAGGCCGTGTGTAGGGGTGGATGTTGAACAGGGATGTGCTGGACCAATTACAAATAATATATGTGGCTGTGGTTGCTGTCCTAATATGCCCTATCCTCACACTAAGAGCACAATGAATCGTATGTATAGTACACATACCCCTCACATACAAAATCCAGTTTCCAAACACAAACCTCTTCTCTGAGCCGGTTTAGCCTTATACCAGGTGTTTCAAAAGTAGCTACACATTTAATATACATGATTAATACATATTATTCCTGTTGAATGTTTAATTATTTTGTTCAAATGATTAATAATTCAAAAATAGCTAAAAACTCGTTATAAAAATGGCATAGCTATGTTTGAAACACACTTAATGTGTTGTTCCTGTTGCTTTGTCATCTCTGTGCCAAAGTCATCAGCCTCTCTCCTTAAAAGGAATACTTTGAAAAAATAAACCTTACAGCAACTCTAAAGCTGTCTTATGAACACAGTGTATCATGTGCATTCGTAATACACGTATTAATACACGACATGTATTTCAAAAATGCATGGTATATGGTGTAAATAAGACAGCTTTGGAATTACTGTAAGGTTTATTTTTTTCCCTTTGACGGAGCTGGGCTAATGATTCCCATAGACTTCAAGTCTTTATGCTAAGCTAACACAAAATGCTACCCATAGAAACCAAACCACCAGACATACAGAGGTGGAGATGGTATTGAACATCTTATTTCAGTCTGGGGAAGTCAGGAAAAGGGTATTTTGCCCAAAATGTTGGCGTGTTCCTTAAAGTTTTTCAGAACCTCAAGTCAACTATAGTTAACTTAGATAATCACTGTCATCATCATCATCATCATCATCATCATCATCAGCCCCACCGTTGCCACCTGCATAATTCAGTGTGTTTAGTTTAGGCTGTGCTACAGACAGGGTGCTCTGCTAAATTGGTCATCCATCCCCACATTATACATGGCCTTAACCTTCTTCCCTCAGGTTTTTCATCCCTCTTCATCTTTTCACTCTTTAGTCATGACTGACAGTCGACTCACAGGCAGCGACTTGCCTCTGTGTGTGTGCTCTCTCTGTCTGGCGTGAGTTACTTCTCCCTGTCTCGCTGATGATAACCATCATGCAACAGCTAAAATGGGTGGGCTTCAAATACAGAGCTTATGACTCCAATGTACAGTATGAGACATATCATTAAGCCAATTCACTTTAACGATCGCTCTGACTTTAAAGACACACTGTTATCCTCCTCGTGCTCAACTCCAATGATTTATAGGAGGGTTCTGCATGAACACTGTGTTTTAGGTGCGGTTTGGAGGGGCATTGCCCTGTTTTTGTTTTCAGATGTTTGTCTACTCTATCTCTGGCTGTGAAGTTGCATTTAGTGTACAGAATCTATGCTGGAGTTTATGGAGCATGTCGCCTCTAAAATACTCACAGCCAATCTACTAAAAACTGCTGGGCCTGGGAATGTTGTGAAAGCACTTTTTTTTATATATGTGTGTATGTAGCCTTTTCTTTAAATACCTAAACATGTACTTTTCTGTCTGCTGCTCAAGCCTTTAGTAACAATCCAGGGACCTCACAAAGCAGACAATTGTGGTCAAACAGGGCAGTGGTCAGATAAAGCTGCAAGAACTGGTAGCTGTTTGAAAATAATGAAAAAAAGAGGAAAAAAAGGCAGCACTCACATGGTTTCATCTCTGGAATGGCTGCCAGTGTGCATTCCTGCCAAACCAAACAGAGTTCCCTGTCAACATCTACTCTCATCAGTCAACAAATGTCGCTGGCTGCTTCCACCATCTAGGCTTTGTAATACAAGTGATAACAGAGTTGTGGCAGAATCAGTACAATATGAACACACTGGCTGGGTTTATTAAGCCAGTATACGGTGTTTTTATGATTTATTGGCTGGTCAGCAAAACTTTTTTTTTATGATAAGTAATGGTTATCTTGTGGTCAGGCTATGTTAGTAACCATGGTATTTTTAATAGATACTTTGAGAGTTGATTCATCACATAGTTAGGGCAAACTGACTTATACTGGACCCCAAATTGAACTAAAATCCACAAACAAAACTTGTTTTTTTACTTTTTCATTGTCAGCAAGTTGCCATTGCCCCTGAAGTAGTGCTGTGACCAAATCTTAACCTCTGCGCCTCAGGCAAATTTTTGATAGAAACATTTTAGACTATGAAAGAGAAAGACAGGGGGGGGGAGTGAGAGAAAAAGAGCGCCACCCACGTGGCATTGTTCTGTTCTGCCATAGAGATTTTACTGGACCAAAGCAATTAGTCAAGAAGACCCTTCATTGCAGGCAGAAAACTAAGTGTGGCTCTGTATGTAAGCACCGAGAGAGAGAGAGAGGGAGAGAGAGAAATTCTTGGCAGTTCCCTGGATCTGAAGAGAACGGACAAAGGAACTGTTTTGCCGTTCAAGTGTAGACATAAAAGAAATACAAGTCAACCATTTAATGTGTCTTTCCTATCTCGGGAGCGCTCAATGATGCTGAATTAATGAGGGAGGATTCTTGTTTTATTCATCTTGGGTGATTGAGAGTTTCAGGGGGTTTCTTATTCTAATGGACATGGAAAAATGCCAATTATGCCACTAATCACCTTTGAAATCTAAATACAAATATAAGAAAAAAAATCCCTATGATGGTAGATACCATATTGCATAACATTTGAAAGAAAGAAAAACAAAAAAGAAAAGGTGGACAGAAAGACATCTCCATCGCTTTATCTCGCTTGGATATTTGTTTTCAGTACCTGAAAACAAAATAAAAAAAAAGTCTGCAAACCATTGGCAGCCCTGCACTCCAGTTCGGGAGAAAACAGGGAGCGTGTACAGTACATAATGCATGAGAACCACAGACAGGAAGAAACAAGAGTTAAAAGGGGGCAGGCTAATGTGCCCATTTGTTTTGCGCAAAGCCTTCAATTACCCATCTTTATTTGGTGCAGCTGGAGAGAGAGAGAGTGAGGGAATGAATGAAGAAATGTAGAAGAATGTAGACAGATAACAGTCTTAAATGCTCAGGAGACACTGGGAAATAAAATGAGCCTACAATTTGCTATTTAATGTGGTTTTCCTGGGAGACTCTATGCTCACATTTGGGCGGTTTTAATGGGAACTTATGAGAAAAAAAACGAAAAACAAAAAACATAAAAAGACACTCGATACTTTAATATAATGAGTGATGCAAATAAAGGAAAAAAAAGCGCTTGAGCTGCTAATTATGACCGGAGCTTCAAAGCATGGCTCATCCCACAGTAATGGTTCATTACTTCTTGCTCTTTCTTCTGAGCGCTGTGCCACAACATCTCAATATTTCGTCCTTAAATGAACCTGACTGCCGCCTTTCAAGTCATTTCACAGCCAGCAGATATCTGGGCAGCTGGGCTGGAAACAAAAAGAGACTAAAGAAAAGAGTTGATGGAATAACGCAGAGCTGATGGCCTTGCAGCTTCTCAGAATAAAAAAAAAAAAAAAAAAAACAACCCTAAACCCCCACCCCCGCCCCCCAGCTTCCCTCTCCCCCTCGTTCTTGGTCTGTCAGGATGTGTCTCCCCGGACTGGGAGTTTGTCATTCATGTGTTGTCAGGTTGCTGCACGTTGTCCACACAATGCACAAATATGCAGACCGCAGAGAGGGGCTTCAGGGGAGCTCTTTTTCCTCCCACTCAGGTTTGTCTTACATCCATGGCAACCAACCTGTGCAATCCCAGCACCCCGTGGGGTAGGAGTCAAATACAACTAAGGAATATTACCCACTATGAATCAGCTGCTGAGAGGCCTGAGAGCGCGACTGAGGAGGAGTTTTCCAGTCATAACAGAAAAAGACCTGGGTTCACAGGATCAAAGGAATGCCTTCCTCTAAGGACAACACTTTGATTTAAGGAATGGTTTGGAAGGCAAACACTTTTGCACTTGCTTTTTCTTCGCACTGACAGTGAGATAGAAGGGTGCTCTGCATTTTACAGGCAGCGTTCAATTCCTTACATGATGCAAGGAGGTGAGGATTGTGTAATAACTAGGTCACTCAAGTCGGCTCTGGTGTGGCAGTCAGTGTCTACATGTCAAACTGCACCTGCGTGACAGAACTGAGAGTTCAACATGGGAGACAGGCGCGTGTACGCATGCATGCACGCACGCACACATACACACACACAGTAGGACTAAAATACTGGAGGTGTCAGGGTTTGGTTGCTTTCATTTTGCATGTTTACTCACAGACATTGGGTTATACTTTATTCCTCCATTAAATTCACCCTTCACTCAAAAATGTGTTGTTCTTATGTTCATGGCCCCCAGAATGTCTGACCTTGACTGTACTGACTTGTATGTGTGCAATTGTCACTAGAGAGGTGTTTTCACAGTCCTCCTCTGAAGGTGGAGGTGTGTGTGCATGCCCCTAAAATCTGAGATTCAGACGGAGCCCAGGCCAGCGAGATTTGGTGCATTACAAATCTGACAGCCAATCTCGTCAGCTGACAGGGTGGTGCTTTGCAAATCATTAGCAGCAGCCCTGCCAGTCCCTGTCAATGTATTCAGAGCTTCCCCACTCCTGTGTTTTAATTTCCAAAAAAACAAGACCCACTCGGCATGGCTGCTACATGTGAACAGTATTATTTTAACCATGAGTTTCCCTGAATTTTTTTTTTTCATGGATAGATTACACAATAATAATGGCACAATTTTCATCATGGATGATACATCCACATTCTGTGAACAGAGCTCTGGTTACGAGTCGGTGTGCTTGCAGGCATGGAGGCAGGTGGAGACTATTTGTATATTCATATATCTGCACACTTCTAATGCATGTATGTCTAGTGTAATATCTATGAAATGTGAAAAAAAAGTCTGTGCACTAGAGTAGGCTCTAGTGTGCCGACAGGTTTAGGATGACTATTAAATATTCATAAGCCTGAAATGTGAGGTTTTGGGCGCAAACTCTTCTTCAGACATGTAAAAGTGAATTGTTTTACCTGCTGTCTAAAGATGAGCATGCAGTGGCTACAATAAACAGCTATAGGAGCCTAATCTAGTCTTTCATTGACTATTTTCCTTTTACTTTTCCCAACGCAAGCAGTCATATTTTAGAACTCTGATATCATTTTTCCCACCTTTTATCCAGCCATTAATTTCCATCCATTCCCCTAGGATATGAACATGAACTTTCAGAGACTTCAAACTTTCTTCACATCAGTATTCCATCTCTGTAATAACGACGTCCACATTAGTTTCCCTAAAAGCAGCAGTTTTGATGGCTTAAGTCGGGTGGAGTGAAATGGTCTCTACGCCTGAAAAATAATCTCCGGGGAAACATTCGCTTTACACAGTCAGTTATTAGTTTGGTGGTTAATGAATGGTAAAGCTATTGTTCGCCACATAAGAAAACATTATAAGGTGGGTGTTTCAACTAAAATTCTTATTTAAAAGTTAAAGGAGTTTGATTAAATGTGCTGAATTCTTTTGTAACCCTGCATGGTTTGCAAAATGGTTTGTTGTAATTTCAAACATGGGTAAATTGTATTAAATGGGCCAAAGATAATCACTGGTATGATCCTTCAACAGTTTCTTTCTAACACACTAAAACAGTGGTGAACACATATGAGGAGAATTTTAATATTTATAAACAGTAAAGCAAACGGTTCTCATCCACACATGAATGTATTGACCTTCCTCAGGCAGGCCAGTGCACTGAAATGTTGCATGAAAAATGAAATGCTATCGTGCAGATGGTATGCGGGAGTGTAACCTTTACTTGCAAATATTTATAAACATTGAATTCACAATTTCTGAAGAGCATCATTTGTCATGCTCTCTGAAATTGTGAATTGTTTACAATACATTCACGATGGCTAAATCCTTATATGTGCTTATCATTATGTTATAGGGCGTTAGAAAGCATTTGTTAGCCGTTAATATAAGGTAGGGTTAAAGTCAGTAGTGGGTCTTGGTTTGCCTTCCAGTCATGTGTCATTTCAGTTTCCATGATGAATAATACAAAAGGATTCAGTCATTGTGGGCTTCAGGAATCCAGGAGACACACAGTCATTCAGCCTCGCATTTTATTTGCCCTGACTCTAATTGGAGGCTCTTGTTTTGTGAAGAGCACAAGTGGTGCTGATTAAGATGGAGCGGTCAGGAGCGTACACTGGTGCTGTTGAGGTGGATAGCTACAGCCTGTTGTGCTAAGGGTTCTGCTGTTTGCTCTCATAAATGCAAGTTGTGCTTGTTCAGCAGCTCTTAAAGGATCCACTACACTTCTCTTATTCTTTGAATTGAGAAAGGGACATAGTTGAATGCCAGTGGCCCCATAACCAGCCTGAGAGGTCACCACAATCAACAGTCACATTAACACAGCACACTCAGTGCCAAATGAGGAGGTCAGCGAAAGGGGGGAAAAATAAAGTTGTTTAAATGTTTTTTGCTGCGCAGTGTTCAAGTGTTAATCCAGGTGTTTTTCCAGTGTTTGGTTGCAGCGTTTGTCTGTATTTCACTTTACAGATCTGGTTGTGTTATGCTCAAAGCTTTTATCCAGACTTATGTCAAGCTCAATTAAGGCTTCTCTTGATGTGGGGCGTCCTGGGGGCTCAACTGGCTAAGGCGCATACCACGTAACCACAACGTCCTGGATTTGAATCTGGCCTGGGACCTTTGTTGCATGTCATCCCCCCTCTCACTACCCCGATCCTTCCTGTCTCTCTCTACTTGGAACTCCAATAACACATCATCTCTCTGATAAGTAGTAAGTAATCTTGGCTGTCCCCATAACTCAATCAGTAATTAATTGAATATGTTCAATTACTTCCAAATTGAATAAAAAACAATGATAGCTTCAGTTCAGTTGGCTGCACCCTAGAGAGGCCATGACACAAAACCTACAAGAATCAGGAGGATAAAACGAATGAAAAGAGAAATAAAGTTCTGCAGTTGCTCAGGTTCTCACAGAGCTCTGTTCATTAATTTGATTGCACTTGGAACTAAGCAGCGGTACTTGTTTCCCTCACGGTCGGTTCAGCTTTTGGCACACTGTGCACCACCTGTGGCATCAGTGACAATATGAGGCTGTTTTGTCGATGGATCACAAAGAGCGGCATAACTTCAAACTTCACACAAATGCCTAGAAAAATACATAAAAAGGATGATTGCAAAAGCATTTTTGTGTTTTTCTGACTCAGGGAAAACAGGAAAAAACTGTACAATTCCCAGAAATGCCTCTTCAATCAAGTGACAGGCATTCAGTTTATTTCACAGTGTGGTCTAAAATATCTGTTTATTACAAATCCATGAGTTTTCACCTGAGCCTCTGCTGAAACTGTATGGTGCCCCCCCTGGTAAGGCCTGCATCCCACTCTGAAACCCCCTGGCATAAAACATAGGGCATATCCATAATTTTGCTGTCTGTGTTCTCATCACTTATCAGACCGTATTTCCACTCAGTCTGTTCCCTTAAACAACAGGTTGCTTTGTGTAAATAAATGTTTGTGATGACAGCTGTGGTTTTTATACTATTCACAAATTGCATTTACTTTTTATGGCACTTAATTTATCATGCATGCTCAGAGATCTGAATTTCACACACAGAAAAGCCTCAGTGCTTTAATATTCCAGCATGAATGCCAGGCCACTCTTTCAGCGATGCCATGCTAAAAGTAAAGCTAAGGGCAGTAACTCCACCTTGTATTCTGTCTGCAGTGGTGGAATAGCTATGTGACACCGCTCCTTCACAATCCATATTCCAGTTCAAAACAGTAATTTCTGACCAAGGACAGATAATGTGTTGTGACCAGCCTTGAGTAGCTCTGCATCACTGACTACAGTAACACAGTGTTCCCTTCCAGTAAAGTTTCTATATTTGTCACAAATTGGCTGCTCGCCTCCGTCAGGGAAAATATGCTGCTTTTTATGGGGTTCTGTATTTCAGGATCTTTTGTCTTTTCTTGAAAATGACTGTAAACATTCATTTCAGGAAACTCCAATTCACCAGTGTTTTGTTACACAGAAGTGGCTTTTTGTTTCCTTAAAATGTCTGTTTAAAAATGGACTTTTTCTATTTATGAGAAAAGCACCCACAAGGGACAAGGGACTTGAAAGTAAAGTTGTATCAGTTTTACAAGCGTGACTGGAAGAAACCAAGTGAAAGTAACACCTACTCATTTGGCCTTTTTGACGGTTGTAATGATGAGTGCATGTGCCTCATCATTCTTGTTTTATGACAGGGGTAATCCCATGTGCAGTTTCTCCAAAAAACCAAAGTTATGTCCTATGCACCTTAAAAGTTAAAAACCTAAAAAAAACAAAAAACAACAAAACAAACATTTTTTTTCGGCCCTGTGATCACCAGTGTAACAGTGTAATTTAGAATTTAGCTCCATGAAAAATCATGGAGGTTTTCCTTGGTTGGTTGATGAGCCATGTATTTGCATAAGGAGATCTAAAGGCATGTAAAATGGACCAGTGCAACAGACAGTGCTTATATAGAGTTTGTTGGATGAAGTGATTGGGAATATTTCATGCTCTTGCCTCACCGGGAAGCAGGGGCCATTAACATATCACAGTGACCGGCTGCTCCAGAGGGGCTTATCTGCAGATCAGTTTATTGGATTGCAATGAAATTTGGAGACCGCATTCATATCGGCTAGAGGATGAAACTCGGCAATTTTGGTGACCCCATGACTTTCCGTCTAGCACCACCAGCAGGCCTAGCGGGGCACTTGCGTTCGAAATAACTCGCGCTTGTTATTGGCTGATTTTCACAGCTGGTCTTCAAACCCAATTCTAACCTGCTTTCTGGTCTTTTGTCTGTGTCCAAGGCCTTTCATTTATCAGACACTCTTTGTCCACCAGGTCTACAGCCGTGCCTCCTTTGTTGTCACTTCTTACAAGAGGAGTGTGAATGTGAGAGTTTGTCAGTGTGTGTGTGTGTGTGTGTGTGTGTGTATGTGTGTGTGTGCAGCAGAAAAAGCAGGGGCCTCCTCGAGATTCCCACAGAATTGGGCTTGGCTTTGTGATTCAAGGCTGGACAGTTGATCCAGGGGAGGACAGAGAGTGAAAAAGAAAGCAAAAAAGAATGAGGGAATGATGGAGAGAAAGTTGGGAGGGTGCCAGACTCTATTGAAAGTCTTTCCACAGCGTTTGAAGTCAGAGGATGAGGATTTAGAGTGAAGCGGGATTATTCAGAGTCAATACCCTGCAACAACTCAGCCATTTGGGCTGCTGCAATGAAACAACATAGTCAGAGTAACCATCACAGGGCTGCTTTCCTCCTTTCTCCCGTAGTGGCTACTGTGTTAGACATGCTAGTCCTGTTAGAGCAGCACTTTTCTAATCCTGCGACCATTCTTTCCAGCTAATTACATGTATGTGGTCATGTTTTCATTCACAAAGTTTTCTGCAGGGTGGTTCAGCTCTCATGTCACTGTAACAGATTGGGTTTGTGTTGTAGTTTAGTTATAGTCTTTTGAACCACAAAAACCTAAAACATGCAAATTACAGTTTTTAAATGATCTTTTTCCATAAATAATTTTTTTAATACCCGAGAACGTTGTCTAACGTTCTGAGAGAAATCCCGAGGTGCTGTCGGAGAAGAAGCAGATTGCTGACCCCCCATTCTGCGTGTGTGTTTTCAATTTGCTGCTACTCCTGAGATCCAGTTCACTTCACATACTTATTTAAATACTGGACCACTGCTTTGCCCCGTGGGTACACACACACACACACACACACATACACACACACACTCACACACACACACACACCAACACATGCACTCAAACTTTCTATCATTTTCTCTCTCACACACACTCATGGGTACAGTGTAACCATCCTGACTCCCTCTTTCTCTCTCTCTCTCTCTCTCTCTCTATCTCACACACAGACACACAGACACAGACACACACACACACACACACACACACACACACACTGCAGCCACTCACTGCATAGAGATGAGCCCTAAAAATACACACACTTGTCAGCACTTTACATTGTTTGTCTCCTGCATGCCCGTTTGAAATGGAGATTTATGGCTGCTGGCTGTTGTCTTAAGGCCATACTCCAGATTAGATGATACAGCACACTGCTAAAAGGGAGCCGTATCTCTATGACAGTTTTACATGGCTTTCCCTTTTAGAGATTTACATAGCATTGAGCTGTGTGCAGAACAACAGTGTAAGATTGCAGTATTTTGTTTGTTCAGGAGAGCTGACTGTGCAGCTGTACGCAAACCATGTTAACTTTGATTTGCTGGCATTCTAATTGAATGATTTTGGCCTTACTGGGTCCAGGAAATATCCTCAGATAATAACACATAGCGTACAGTTCTGCTGGTCCCATCTGTGGGTTTGCCATTAGAGATGCCTCTTGCATGGCCGAGCTTTGTTCAGACTTGCAGAACTTTATTTTAAATTCTAGCAGAGATCCCAATATTTCCAAAAATACCAAATATGCCCTGCTGAATTATAGGAAAATGTGTATATAATGATTTAAAATACATCAAGGTATATTCTATGTGATATGATGGTGGAGCAGTGAAACAATGACATCTTGGGTTTGAATATTTCACTCAGTATAAGTGTGATGTAGTTTCAGTGAAGCATTGCACCCAGCAGATACAGAATAGAGATGTGTCATTGTTGCACAATATAGAAAAATGAAAGCTACATGAGGGGAAATTTAAGGGAGCATCAGAGTTTAAGGGGGTTAAAGACATAATTCAGTTGTCTTATGAAGGGTACAAAGATGCAAATGAAAGCTATAGTAGAATATTGCAGAGCATTTGACTGAAACAGTGTTTTTTTTTTTTGCAGTTACTGAAAAGAGACTACAGACACAGCTACTGTTGAGCATATTGCGGGCCTCAGGAAAACACCAGTGTGATTTTGGGTTCAGCAGGCTACTTGGCTGACATAATTTCTCTGGACTGGAGAGGAAATTCTGTCCGCACTCGTCTACACGCTTCTCTGTTTCACTGAATCTGTTCGGAGAGCTGAAATCACTTCTTCTGTCAGTCTGAAGGAAGGAAGCATTTCCCCTAAGTAAGGCAGGAGTCTCCAGGGATTAGGGTGTAGTCGTCTGGGCGATGAAATCCTAAACACAGCGACACACACCAACACACCAAGCCTACTGTCTACTCCCCCGCTTCTCCTCCTCTCCTCCTCCTCCTGTCCTTCTCTTCTACATAGCAGATATAATGACATGATTGTCCTCCTTTATCGTTAGCATCCTGGCATGAGTGACAAATGAATGTTGTTTTTACAGCCGGCCAGGCGGCCAGCGGCTCAAACCCTGCTCGGCACCAATGATAAGACTCTTTGATATAAACTTTGTAACCCCGCTGCGTCAGATGTGTCCTTTAGAAACATCATACCGCTTTTCTTTTCCCTTTTTTTTTCTTTCTCCAGTCGTCTCGTTATTATGTAGCTTTTCAAAAGCGGTTACAAATCTCTGTGTTATTGGAGTGATAGTTGAAGGCGACTGCAAACAGAAGCAAACAGAAACATTTTCATGGTTTTTGTCTTTTGTAGGCCAGTCAGTGGAAGGAAATTACACAGTTTACCACTTTTAACCCCCTTGGACCTAATGTTCCATGTATTATCTTTTTTAATCTAATGTAATTATCCAATTTAATAGAGTAATCACTGACGTGCTGTGTGCATCAGGCCCTCTATTCAGGCTTATGACAGCGCTCTTGACTCCCTCACCACCGGCTGGCATCTAACAGCTCCCCAAGGGCTGCTTTAGGAAACTCTCAACAGCCTCAAACAGAGCCACCTTTGAAAGCTAATGAAAGGTTTATTATTGTGATATTATTATTTCACTCTGGTTCTTAAATCTGTGGCAGCTAATTCTCTCTCTCTCTTTCACTCTTGTGTGGGTATGTGTGTCTTGTGTGTGCCATGTGTATCAGACCTAAGCTGCGTTTCTACATGTACTGCATGTATGCAGCAACATGAGGCCCATGTGCACAAACACTATGCACACACACACACACACACACACACTCACACAGACACACACTTCTTTCCTACAAGAAGCACTTGTGCCCCACTTTATTGACCCTCTCTGCTTCTTTTCCTGAACGGCATATTAAAGGCTATGTTCACAGCAGAGCTCTGAGCTCTTTGAAGTGTTCAAGAGCTGCAACAGATCCTCAAATATTGACTTTTAAGCCTTCAGGAGGAAAGAGAGAGAGAGAGAGAGAGAGAGAGAGAGAGAGAGAGAGAGAGAGAGAGAGGGATCCAGAGAGAGGGATCCAGGCAGAGACAGACAGAGAGGCAAGTGGCTTTTTGCTACAGCTCAGGTGGGACTAGTCAGATCTGTTGTATGACTTGAGGCCTGAATTTTACTGTGGCGAAAATTTGTGTTTGTGTGTTTGTCAAATGTTTATATGTACATGGGGACGGGGCTGTTTGTTGTTGTGGAGGAGGAAGCACTCAGAGATAAGGGCCGAGCCTGACTCCAGTCCAGAATGCTAGAAATGGTGGTTGTTTATGGTCTTAACGTTGTTATGTTGTTCTCTCTTCTCTTCTCTTCTCTTCTCTTCTCTTCTCTTCTCTTCTCTTCTCTTCTCTTCTCTATCTTGTTCCAAGCTAAATGTATTAGGGGGGAAAAAAATCACAGGTCCCTCCTTCCCTCTGTAACAAACGCTCGAGCCAGGACACACTCCAGCAACACCTCTGTGCAGACGACTGTTTTCAGTTTTAAGACAATGCCCCCTTTATTGAAACTGAAGGCGGAAGGAAAAAGAAAAGGGTCCCTGGGCTGTTTTTACTCCTCTCAGGAACCTCGTTCTCTGCAGCGTGCGGGTCAGAGTGGCGAGTCCGGTGGTGTCTATGCTGCTGTTGTTGGCAAGCTGTAAGGGTGTCACGCAGACAGTCTTAAGGTCTAAGCTTGGACAAAGGAACCAGCCTGATATGGGATAGTTGGCTTGGCTGGGTTTGGATTCTGTCTCTTTCTCGGTATTCCCTCTCACATGTCCACACATACACATATGAAAATGTGTACATGGTAGCACATGCACATAATAAGGCCCTGTTTGACTTGTTGTTTTGTGCTGTGGATCAGAGCAGGCAGGTATACTGAGCTAAACAGGGGGGGCTTTCATACTCACTACCCCGGTCATGTTTGAAATCCTGGCTCTCTGCCAGGCTCTGTGTGTTTGTGCTTGTGCACGTGTGTGTGATGCTGTCATCATGCAAATTCCTGTTTATTTGCCTTTTCTGTTTTCCCGTTACGCCTTATTTGTCTTTTCGAAAATTCATGACTTTTCTGGATAGACAGTAAATTTCCTTCACCGAAGGCAGCCAGATATAGTTGGTATTTTCATAGTTCCAGAAGTTGTTTGTGTTGTGTTTGGACGACAGTAAGCTCTTCTCGCTCCTGGTGGGACGACGCGATAACAGCGCTGCCCGCCTCTCCTCAAGAGCTAACTTGTTTATGTGACGATTTGTCATACCTGCAATGTTGGAATAAGATGTTTTGAAACTCTTGTTGTTATCAACAACCCGCAAGAAGTCTGCATTCAGTGATTTTTTTTTTTTTTTTTGAATGAATGCCTTAATAGTCTAAATGTTTACCATGGCTTCTCTTAGAGATTACAAACAGGTTTATTTTTTTACTGCGTCCAGACTCTGTTAGTCTGTTAGGAGAACTTTTCCAGCTCCTAGTTTACAGCCTGAGAGGGAATCAGAGCGAATAAAAATAGACCTACTTTACTACAAGGTATGTCTAAAAAAAAGGTTGCAGTCATTTATACTGATGATCTGTAGTAAAAGCAGTAGTGGCACCAAACGTTGCTGTATTTTTCTTTTGGGAGGCAAAACAAAATAGTCTGCCGTAGGGATGCACCAACAGCGACACTGATATCAATATTGGTGCTGATACTCGGATAAAATGTGAGTGTTGCTATTGGACATTTCACCGGATTAGACTAATCCCATACCAAATACCCAGAGTAACATGTTAGACACAAAAGTACTCTCTTGATCTTCTCAGTTTCTTTTACACAGAAGCCTATATTGCCCAAATGTTTAGAAGAAGAGTTTTGGTATCAGTTATTTTATCCGCTAAGCATGTTAAAAAAAAAAAAAAAAAAAATCAACAAATGTAAACTGAAAAACACAGCTCACACACTCAGTAGCTCCAAAATACATCACTTTGAGTACAAAGACTTTTTTCAGACTGTTCATCAGTTTCAGACCTGGATCATGAACACTTGTGCTCCTTTGTCAACAACAAGCGACGTGCAGGAACAATGAGGCATGGTTGCTTGGGATTTTTTTCATCTTCTAATGTACCATGATGAACAAATACTTTGCTGTTGACTGTACCTTCTGTGCCACCCTGAAAGTCATTGACCTCCATTGTGTGAGCGCTGAGATGATCTGAACCCAGAGTCGCTGACTCATTCTCTCTAGATGTTGTGCAGCCTATCAGATGTCACTGGGCTTTTCTCTTGTGGTCACAGCCATTCAAAGCACATGAATCACATTAATAAAAGCCATCTTTGCACTGCTCAACAGCTTGGCATGGAAGTCAGCTGGTGGCATCTGAGCGCTCCGAACCTGGAGGCACAGAAGCTCCAAATGCAGGATCTGGTGGATATTCTTTTGGACAGTGATCTCCTCACCTCTATAGTCCATATTTCGGGGTGCATCCCGAAATGTACGCTTCACAAATGTCTAGCACCCGACTTGTGTTTCCTCTCCCCCTCTTCCTTTGTGTGTGTGTGTGTCAGAGACAGAGACGGAGGCTCTTTTGGTCCTTTGATGTCTATTTTGAAAGGGTCCTCAGCTACAAAGGCTCATCTTAATCTTTGTGGTTTACAGAGCCCATTCCTTGATGACACTCCCATAAATTCAAATGTAAATACATGCACATACACGCGCACACTTAATATCACTTAATATATGTGTTTGAATGCACGCAGGTTAGAATTACATTTTATTATCTTTCGGCTTTTAGCTGAACAAACCAGAGTGACTGAAGATGAGTGAGCAGGTAGAAACTCTCTTGATGTGACAGGGGTTGAACCTGTGATCTTCTGGTTGTGAAGCTGCACATCCCTGATAACAGTTTAGCTTAAGTGTGTAGTTTAAGTGGGCATATCAGCTCAGAAATCCATTATCTTTAATATTCTGTGACTGTAACTCAGAGTTATGTAGTAAAGTGTTCAGATTTACCCAAATGCAGAATATAAAATTGATGTAGCTGATGACTAGGTATGGTGGCAGGTAATAGTTGGAGGAAGCACGCAATGCACTCAATCAGAATGTCTGTGTGCTGATCAAAATTACAGTGATAGTTTGTGGAAATGCACTGTTAAATGAAAAATGTCTCCCTCTGGTGGAGAAAGGAACACCCAACATGCTCTCATCATTTCTCTCTCCCCTGTTGTCTTTTCCTAATCTGTTACTGCCACTGTAATACCACAATTTGTCATTTCAGCTGATGTTTTTCTAATCATGCATATGCATAACATCTGTCTTAATGGCTGGCTATTATCTTATTAAAAAATCAGAGATAAAGAGACATTTCGAGAGAGCTTGAAAGAGAGAGAGAGCTAATAGTCCTTTTTCTCCATTTCGTTGCCAACAGCCAGAAGCCCTGACCTTACCATAACTCATCACTGGGTTAGCTAACCCTGTCACAGTTAACTGGATCACCCTACATTAAGGAAAATGAGAACTGCAGCATTTAAGAGAGAAAGAAAGAAAATGGGATCATATTGAAAAGCCTTTTAGACATGGGTGAAAGCTCAGCTACTGTGGAATTTAACTGAAAAGGGTTTGTGATTGGTGTGTAATTGCCAATACATCTGGATAATAGCCAATAATGCCAAAGGATTCGAACATTAATTGTTCACATATTAGAAATAATTTAACATGGTAGCATGCATGAGAGAGGGGACATTGCAGGTTGATGGATAACATGTTATAATGGCCTCTTATAGTGGCTCTGAGTGGTCCACATCCAAGCTAAAAGTTATGCATTTTTTTTTTTTTCAGTTGTATTTTGGCATGATGTCCATGCACACATACACAGAGGAGCCGCCTCCATCACAAGCCCTCGGGATTCCATGCCATTTGAACCAGTGAAATGTCGAGAAGACAGAAATACACTGAAATACATTTCCAAAATGTGACACATGCAAAATAGCAAAATAGCTTGCCCAAAAGCTTATTTTGCTGTTGAAATAATACATTCCTAACAGTTATCCATGGTTTAGAGACTAAATGTTTATATTGCCATGTTTTTGGTTCTAATGTTAATTCAATGTCTGAGTTACTGTACTCCAATAACTGGCCACCATCTTTTATGTAGACATACACACACAGACACACACACTCACACCCCAGCCCTAACTTTTCACCTCAGATCAACCACGATACCCACCATGTGTCCAGCTGGCAGGTAATTGAGTCGGACCAGACCTCCAGTAGCGCTGTAAGAAGTCACTGCAGTACAAGAGTGTTTTCTATCACGCTGACATGCTCAGTGTCCCTCCTGCTGCCAGAAACGCAAACATGTCTGCTCTCCTCTTATCATGTGGGTCATTGACACCCAGAACACACACAGGCAAGCCGTGCACACTGTTATCCTCATTAGCTCTGGTTTCCTGGTCACACATTGTTCAGCCGCAAGTAGTGTTGACCATGAATACGTCTAACACCAGGAGAGTATGAGCCTTCGTTTATGGGTTGAACTGATGCAACTGTCAAAACTCTTACATAAACTACAGCTAAGACTGAAGATGAGGGTGAAGCTTGTGCCATGGCAGCATCGAGCCGCTTTCAGCTGTTAGCCACAGAAACAGGCAGCCATAGTGCCTGTTAATAAAATTGGAGACGTCTGAGTTTCCAGTTGAGAAATTGCAAGAATTTACATTTTGCACTGTTGGATCTTAAGAATTTTCTAAGTAGAGCTTCAAAATACAAAAAGAAGAAATGAGAGTGAGACAGAAAAAAAATTGAGTAAGCAATTTATTGCAAACAACCATTAAACTGAAATAGGCTGTTCATCAGCTGATCAAAAGTTTAAGACCACTGCCTTTAAAAGCCCAAATCTTCGCAAAAATGTGGATTCAGTGTCATTTTCTGTCAGGTATCCACACTAACTAACTCTTAAAAATTTGATCAGGAGTGTATATTCCTAAAACCGGATTATATAGTTGCCTCAACATAAAATGATGGATGATATTCATACCTCTGTTATAGTAAAAAAAAAGAAGCATAATCTGCTACAACATGCTCAGTACATTGTAAATGGACTACATTTCTATAGAGCTTTTCTTGTGTACCAACCACTCAAAGTGCTTTACAGTGTTTGCCACATTAACACACACTGTTGGCAGAGGCTGCTATGCAAGGTGCCAAGCTGCCCCTCAGGAGCAGTCAGGGGCTCAGTGTCTAGTCCAAGGACACTTCAACACGCTCTCTGGAGGAGCCAGGAATCGAACCAGGAACCCTCCGATTAGCAAATGACCGCTCTACCTCCTGAGCCACGCCACCCCCGTAAATCATTAGTCAGATGGCATTTGGAAGTTTGCATTAGTCGCCGCCCCCATAAACAAAGTAAATAATATCTGAAATGGTGTTTGTTGTCAAGCTGTTTCCAATGATACTCATTCAATCACAAGTTTTTATTCACATTACAAAACATTAACAGCATTGTCATTAGTGTTGGCATGAACATCACCAGCCACATACATAAAATTAAAACTTGGCAGCATACATAATCTCATGTTTCCTCAACTTTCAAATAAGCATAATGTCCATAATGTCCATGTCCTCTGGTATATAAAAAAATTAGGGATTAATTAGGGAATATAGGGCCCTGGGAACTCAGATATGCCTTGAACATTGTGAACCCTTTTTCACACTTTTTCTCTTTCACATTCAATCTGTTTTGTGCTTCCTCGGGCTTGCCCAGGAGCCTGGCTGCTGGTCTTCTGTGCCTCCTAGTGAGAGAAGTTGCCCCACACTCTGGTGCAAAATAATTCATTAACTCTGTTTTGACAATTAGCGACCTCTTTGTGGGTGTTAACTCCATTAGAACAGACTGCAGAGAGCGGGTGTTGAACTTGCCTTTTCCTTCTTATGGATGAAGCTCAGCGGGTGACTTCGTAACAAGACACACTTCAAAGGGAGCGCGAGAGGAAGACAGTGATAGGCAGAAGAGAAAACAGAGAAGAAATTGTTTACCACACAGTTATTCTTTGTGCTGTTTGACAGGTGGGACTCATTAACTCCACAATCTAATGTGGTACCCTTCCCCCTCATCTCCTCTCCAAAAAAGCATGTGCTGTAATCCCTGTGGGACCCTCCATAACTCTGCCTGCTCTGCTTCATAAATCAAATTTTCGGAATAATCCTTCGCTGTAGTCAGTGTGCACATATCTGTTTCTCTGTCTGGCTGCCTTTTTTCTGTCTATCTGTCTGTCTACCCTTGTCTCTCTCACATTGTCTGTCTCACACACACACACACACTCAGACACAACCCGTACACCTCCCATAGTTTCCCCTGCTCCCACAGCTGCCACTTTTGTCTTTGCCATTCTTTACCCATGCTCTATCATTTTCTTTGTTAGCACTGGGCTCTGACCAATTTAGAGGGGCTTCCTATGTACAAGACACAGCTCTCTCCTCCACACACACACACACACACACACACACACACACACACGCACACACACACACACCTTTGGGCTTTAGATCTTTATAAGACATCCCTGCTGGATCACAGGAGAGCCACAGTCACACTGTCTTCCCGGTACCTTGGTGTTTAGCGCTGCCAGCTGGAGACGGAGCGCCTGTAGGCATGCCAGACACCTCTGTGTTCCCCCTTTCAGCCCCTGTCTCCAGGGGCCTTTCGGTCAGTCTCTCCACGTCAGTACATACTGCACAGCGCTCACCCCCCACCTCGCATTGCGGTAGCCCCCTCCTTCAGCCTCTCAGCCCCCCCAGACAGCTCGAGGCCTTCACCCTGGCCATTGCCCCACAACCCATGACAAGCACATGATGTGAGAATAGCCATGGTTGAGGTCTTAACTGCAACGGGAGAAAAAAAAAAAAGAGTGGAAAAAAGCACAAGCTTGTTAGGTCAATTTAATGAGAGGCATTTCTATTGTGCTGAGGTTATTTCAGAATGTATGTGGCAAACCTGACAGACATCATGTCGCTAAAATAAGTCTTTTTTATTTTTTTTTTTAATTTGTGTTACCCAAACATGAACTAATCCTAACATAAAGGGATTTAAGATTCAGCTGACCACGCAGAACAGTGCTCACATACATGCAGGAACATGCGATTGTCTCTCTCCAAGGCCGATGCACTTCACTTTACTTTTTGTGCTAAATTTGCTGGTCCCTGCTGGGAACAGGCTTTGTGATCCTGCCCTCAAGCATATATTTTTGGCTGTCCTCCTGTGGACATCAGTGTTGTTGGTGAATGCTGGGTGTCATAAGGTTGCACACAATGCACACACACCTCAACCCATGCAGGCACACGTGGTAAGATACTCCAAAGCAAAATCTTGGTTAAAGGGCTGCATCAGGAAAGGCTTGTGTCTTATGTGGCTGATGCAGCAGCCGCAGCACGGGGTCTTTTCCCCGTTATTCATTCAGATGCATTTCCAGCAGTTAGTCAGAAATTTATATCAAATGCAGCTCACCAAAATGCTGGACAGTAACTTTCTGAGGTGATGAAAAATAGTGTGTGGGGGAGGAAAGTATGGCAAGGATTTGACAGCAAGGATAATATTGTATGTTGAAAATGTTTTATTGTAAAGCATACATTGTGTGTGTGTGTGTGTGTGTGTGTGTGTGTGTGTGTGTGTGAAACAACACACTTGCATGGGTGTGCAGTTTGCAAAAGGGAAGGACATGATTATGGGTACTTCCTCTTCTTTGAAGAATTTGCTCTGTCTCTTCCCTAACTTTCTCAGCCTCTGTTCTCCCTTTCCATTTCCATCTCTATCTCTAAGCTTCTGTCTTTCCCTTGTCATGTTTCTCCTCCTCTCTGTCTTGGTCATGTCTCCACTCCTTTCTCTTCTCTCTCTCAATGTTGGGTAAGAATGGAGTTGTCAGATTGTGCTGCAGGCGACTGCTTCTCTACATATCCTCCCCAGCAGGAACAACACAGGGGGCTGCAGCTCCTGCTGCGACCACTGAAGACTCCCCTCTCTTTCTCTTTCTCTTTCTCTTTTTATTTCTCTTTCTCTTTCTCTTTCTCTTTCTTTTTTGATCTTGATCTCTTTCTCTTTTTCTTTCTCGCTGTCTCTCTCCTCTCTTCTCTTTTCCAATTGGCTGTATGAAGCTTTAGTGTTAGTTGTTAGAGAATATTCATGTTTCATTTCTCTTCTCTTCTCTCTCAACTGTTTGTATGACCAATGTAAAACTGAAGCAAGAGAAAGCAGCATGCAACAATATAAACTTAATAAACCCCCATGTTATTTTCTTTCTCTCTTTCTGTCTTCATGCTGCAGAGACATTTGAGGTTCTGATGAAGCAGGCCGAGAATCACACCAACTCACTCCTCCACGAGTCATACCGCAACATGGCCAGCCAGGCCGTGGGCCCTGTGCGGGAACTCTTCACTGATATTGGCCTCTTCTTGCTGGGCTCGGAGCTAAACGTGGATGATTTAGTCCAGCGATTCTTTGACGCCCTCTTCCCGTTGGTCTATAATCATCTGATTAACCCAGACCTCAGCGACATAGCACCCGGCTATGCAGAGTGTGTCAGGTCGGCAAGCCGTGACGTAAGGCCATTTGGTGCTGCACCCAGCCTCCTGGCCAATCAGATTGCTCATTCTGGGGTCTCTGGGAAGCTTCTGCTTCAGGCGCTGCACCTTGGGATTGAGGTCATCAACACCACTGACCACCTGCAGTTCAGTCGCGAGTGCAGACGGGCACTGCTCAAGATGCACTACTGTCCTCACTGCCAGGTATGAATGCAATCATATTAAAGGAACAGTTCACCCAGAATACCAAAATCTAGACTATAATGGCTCATGTGTGTGTGGTGTGTAGAAAGAAATGTCCAAATAGGCAAGCGAAGAGAAAATTCCTGCACACTGACATCCCATTACAATGGGACTGGATGGGTATGTGTAGATGGGAAAAAAACTCAACAGCAAGATATCTTTCCAAAAGCTATCAGACAGTTATCATGCATTATCATTTGTTGAGAATTCTTATCTGCCAAAGAACACCAGCAAATTGTGTCTATCTGAGTGATTTTGTACTCCTTTGGGGCGGATACGTTCCATAGTTGGCTGGTTTTACAGAAACTATCTGGATGGATAGGCTTCACCAATGTCAGCTGGGAATATATATCTATCTATCTATATCTATATCTATATATATGTTGTATTGTGACTGAGCTGTCCCTTTAAATCAAAGCTTTATACCAGCATTTCTTCGTTATCTGTGATCCCATTCTAATTTCATTTCACAGGGCTTAACCCAGTCCAAGCCCTGCATGGGCTATTGCCTCAACGTCATACGGGGCTGTTTGGCAAGCATGGCAGAGATCGACACCCACTGGAGGGAGTTTGTTCGCTCGCTGGAGGGCCTGTCAGCGCGGATGCAGGGACCTCATGACTTGGAGCAAGTGCTGCTTGGAGTTCACACACTGCTTCATGATGCTGTGGCACATGCTCAAAAAAACGGACCCCGCCTCTCAGCACAGGTCAAATCCTCTTTGTGGAGAGATTAAGTTTTTGTCTTAGAATATTGTTTTGGGAGGGAGACTTTAAACTGTGGTGTGGAGGCTCAGTGGGGGGCAGTAAACAGTTTTGCAATTGAATCTGTCTAGGCGAGTTGCAGAAGGAAAGATAAAGGATAAAGAATTTTAGGTCTGCACTGCAGAAGCATTATTCTGATCTCATCCTGTTATTTCAACCAGCTCGCTCACTGTCAGAGAGGTATGTGGTGCAGAGACCAAGCATAAGTGGCTTGAAATTGCACATACCACACAACAACAGGTTGGCCAGACCAGAGCAGGCCAGAACTCTCCAGAAATATATCTATGTGGGCAGCTCCATGGCAGTCAGAAACTGAAATTGCCAGCCAGAACAGGATTCAGGCCAAATCCAGAACCACGAGCATCCACAGCTACTCCTTATTCTTTGACTCATTTACCTAAATGTGGACTAGTTTAATGTAAAGCTTTTAGGTTTTTTTTTTTTTTTTTTTTTGCTGTTTGTTTATCAGCACCTGTTTTCTGTTTTGATGTTCCTAGAATGAAATTATTGCCACAAAATCTTGAATGGAAAAAATACCAGAGGATGAATGAATCATACTGTGCTATATACAGCACAACAGCTCTTTTTGTTCCAAAAAATGATCAGTCTTTGCTGTCCTGATTAAGACACAACAGCTCCATCTAGTGGCTGCTTGCTGTCACTACTGCTTGATAGGCTGCACATAAAATGGCATTCAGAAATTGGAGTTGAGAGGCTTGGCTGCACTAATGGCCCTGGCGTAAACATCTGTCACTCGGCCATCTAAAATGAGGCAGATTAGCCATGCATCAGTACAGTTTAATGAGATTTGCAGAGCTTAAAATTCTTGCTTCTCTCTCACTGTTCAAACTAAAATCTGTGCCTGAAGTCTCTGTCTCTTTGCCTTCTTGGGGTAATAGGTGCATAAACTGTGTGGCCCGCCAAGCAGAGAGCCTGCACAGTCTGTCAGCGTCCAGCAGCACAGCAGCGGCAGAGAATCCATCCCTCTTAAAGCTTATGTGAGAGAGTCAGGAGACTCCCTCGCTGTCAGGAGAAAGTAAGTGGGACAAAGATACCAGATGTGTGGGAGGGAAGAGGGAGGGTAAACCATTTTGCTTGTGTGATTTTTATTTTTTTAGTTCATTAAATGTGTAAAACTGCATAGAACAGCTGCAGTGCTCTCTAAATATGTAAATGATGTGTGTGCTTGCATGTGCCTGGTTTGACAGGGAGTTTCTGAACAGTCTACGTCTGTACCGTACATACTACGGTGGCTTGGCGGATCAGCTGTGTGTGAGTGAGCTGGCCTCCGCTGATGGACTCTCCTGCTGGAATGGAGCAGATATTGTAAAGAGGTTTGTTTCAGAGTGCAATAACTCAGCCAGACATGGCCTCAGTATGTTTCATTGCTATTTTTATGACATCTCAGTTTTTCATACCTAACTACAAACACCTAGAGACACACTCCTGCTTTATTTTATACCCACTTCACCCGAAATTACATGAAAACACTAGAGGGCATTAACAGAGTGAAAACCTCTATTAATGCTTTTATCCTTAAAAACATCATTCCCATCAACTGAATTTTTAGTTCAACTGATTTCTTGACCCTTAGGATTTGCAATCAATTCTCAGTATCCCTTGGTGTCAAGAAAACTAACAAATGCCAATCGTTTAAAAATGGAGGTCACGACCAAAATCTGTTTACAAAATTTAATGGAAATCCACATAAAAGTTTTGAGATATTCTGCTGACAGACAGTTCAACACATTAACCACTAAAAACACTGGCAGAGCTAAAAGAACTAAACACATGTAGGATGTAGGATCTGCAATTAAATGATGTTTGTTTTAACCTTCATGAAGGGTAGGGCATTTCTGGGGCAAAACCCCACCCACGTGACACAGTAGACACAGTAGACCTTGTAAGTGATGTAATAAATTATGGCATAGCCGTGTTTACAGTTCCATAAGCAGTTTCTAGAGAGGAAAAAAGAATGGGTTTTCACATAAACACCCTTCTCACAGTCTGCGTTCAGCACAGGCAGTTTAAAATTAGGATTTTGTGCCTCTCTATTGTTGAAGTGTTATCTGATTCCTGTAATGGTTTTCAAGGAGAAGCAGTTAAAGGCAAGTTAAACACTCTCTGTGTTGTTTAGAAACCATGCCACGATGTTGTAAGAAATATTTTCCCTAATAGAGAAGTTCACCATAATACAGCTAACTCACAGCTCATCTGTCATAATGTCTGTTGTGTTGGCTGATATATATATACATTTATGGATGATCAGAAACATATTAATAGGGAGAAAACTATTATGAGAAGAATCAGAGTCTTGCCAGCAGTGGGTGACATAAATTATCTGTGTTTAGCTTGCACAGAGCAACCTAGTTTGCAGCCAACTGCTTTGACTTAAAAACAAAATGGTTACAGAGATAGAATAAAACAATAGAAAGATGTAGGTTAAAACCTGCAATGTTTGAAGAGGCTGCGATAAACAGAGCCCGTGAAAGGCAATGCTGACATCTCTTACCACCTCTATAAGGCTAAAGCCACATTGTCTACTGTTTGACCAAGGTCACATACACACACCCAGCTTGTTTGTGGGGTCACACCACCACAAAACAAGCTGACACTGAGGTAGTATTCATCAATTAGTGCACACAGACATAGATCTTGGCAGGCTTCCTCCACAGGATCAAACAGCAGCCTTCTCTGTCGTTGCATCACCAGTCTCTGTCTTACCTGTGCTGTCATCACTCAAGGACCCCTTCATATATTCTCAGTCGGTGGTAGTTCCCCCTAACTGTCAGCTGCTGTCAGCTTTGTTGTAACGGCAGGTGAGCTCATATTTCAAATTATGGTGGGCTTCGAGTTGCCAGATTGGGTTAGGGGTCCACTAGTAAAAGATGACAGCCTTGTTGAGATGGTTTCACAGCTGCTGTGTGAAGGTAAGAAGGCAGCAGGGAAAAAGAGCAGGAGGAAGCCTTTCATGGCACTCTCAGTGACTTGAAAAGTGTGCAGACTCAATACAAAGGCTACGATGCAAATGACTCAAGTCGTTTTTTTCATCGTGGCATACAGAAATTGTCGGCACGATGGAGACAAGCTCTCAAGGTTAAGATTAATTCAGGTAGTGATGATTTGCTCTGTTTTCATTTTTGCGATTATGTGTTAACATAGCACCTTGTTTTTTTCATTTCAAAAGGCTGCAGCTCTCAGTCTGAGGATAGAGATGTTTCTTATGTGTTAGAGAAAGAGGCAGGTCAGCCGGCTGCATGCTGTCTATCATCCCCACCAGCAGCCTCTGGGAGAGGTTTATGGACTCTGGGTGTGCCTCAGTTCTGTAACCTTTTTTTCCTCCTCTCCTGCTTCCTTCCTTTCTTCACATGGCAACACAGAAATGCTCACAGGGTGGGAGAAATTCATCATGCCTTCAGTTGCAGTTTTTCATTTTGTTTTGGCAGTTTGGCCGTTACCAAAAAAAGTAGAGGAAGAAAGCTGAGAAATTGAGAGACATTGAGAATCTGTGGGGAAGACAATGAGGAGACAATTGAGCTGTGTCCCAGCAGCCTAGCGGGCTTCCTATAGATCTACAACCCTGTGTTGCTTTCGATTAGCCTAGAAGCTCAGATGACTGGCTGGGAGTCAACGCAGGCTGAGACAAAGGCAATAAATAACCTCCTGCCTACGGGTCATAACCCAACATCCACAGAGAGAGAGAGGGAATAAAACCCACTGCTGGATGGTGGCTGATTTACAGAAGCTTATCGAGGCCTCGGAGACCTGAAACGATTGGTTCAGGTTCTGTGCGCATACACAGTTTGTGTGTGTGTGTGTGTGTGTGTGTGTGTGTGTGTGTGTTTGTGTGTGTGAGAGAGAGCTGCGCGTGCAAGCACACAGATATGCATGTGTGAATTCCTTTTGTAATAGCTCTTTGTGTGTGTTGGTGTAGATTGCTTTATGGTCTTAAACAAGTACAGAGCAGCACTCGAGCTTAGTATTTGTCTTTCCCAATAGGAACAATAAGAAAAAAAAAAAAACATCACACAGGAGCTTCAGATTTAAGGGAGATTTAATGCACGTACTCATCGGGGTCTGGGGTAAACAAAAAGATAAAGAGCAATCAGATAAGATCATAATGGAAGAACAAAAACGGCTTTGATCTCAACCTCTGTGTGCATGTATTTGATGGAGTTTCGCTCCAGGGGTGATTCAGTACACATTTTCTTTCTCTCTCTGTCTTGCTCCCTCTCACCAACTTTCTTTTTCTGTCTTTCTCAAACACACACACACACACACACACACACACACATGCACCGAGGGAGTGAGAGATTGAGGGTGTGACATTATGATCAGTTTTCTGGCTTAGTGTTGTCATCTGTTATGACAGTGAATCTCACCTGTAATGCACCCCTGCTTTGAGTCTCCGTGTTGAATGTGCACTGACAGAATGCACCGACTGGTGAGATGTTTTTGTTTTCTCAACGCAAGAACAGGAAAAGATGCTAAATAACAGAGAGATGGAAATTACAGCCCCTGCAGAGCAGACATTATCAGTTATTTTGGTTCTTTGGCTCCATGCTTACATGTTTTTCAAGGTTGATTTTTATGCCCTTGTTCTCGTCGCATTGCAAGACGTATTGGAAGTTCCTTTGATTGGTTTCATGAGACAGTGGGATATAAAATGTGAAGCAGCAAAACATCCCTCAGACTGCAGAAGGACAGAGAGCTTCTTTGGTTTTAGAAACCCTGCTCCTGTTTGGGCAGAAAGGTTAACACATTCCCACATCCTCTCTCCATCCGTCATGGCTACACACACACACACACACACGCACACACACACACACTGGCAGGTTGCCAAGACTTGCCTGTCTCTATAACCACACACACACACACAGAGCACACATAACATTTGCAGTGGCAGTGGCAGCCCAGACTTAAAGTGAAAAACTATAAAACCACCACTGGGACTGCAGGGGTCCTCATTCCTCTCCTCACACAGTTACCACACATTTACCTGTCAATTTGATTTGAAACTCTTATATGTGTGTGTGCAAGGTAGCAGCTGTACTTTGGAATGCCTTTCATTATAACAGATTTCATTTCCTTTTCTCTCAGCCTGTGAGAGACACCAGCCAGGATATATAGTGCTGTTAAAAAGCCACAGCCACCAACAAGTGCGAAAGTATGGCACTATGTTTTATTCATAATTACCCTCCTCGCGTGAAGACTTGCTTTAATCATACCAAGCCACTCACACACACCAGCACACACAGCGCTGTTTGGATTGCATGTTTGTATTTTCAAAGTGCCTTCGTCTTATTGAGTACAACAGGTTTTTTTTTTTTTTTGCGATAATAAGGCAGCTGACCTTGCATGCTGCTGGAATTCAATGTGCGGACCGCTGCCGAAGGGATGAATCCTCCAGCGTGAATGCTCCAGTATGTATCTGAAAGACAGGCAGGCAGATTTGCACATGGCCTTTCATTTTAATAGGCCACCCTTCATGCTGAAGTGGCTGTCTGAGTGCTGACATTTCACCTCTGCTCTGTCTCTGCTGGCCAGATAAGCCTTAACAGGTTAATCACATGCTAATCAGAGCCATGGAGTCGTAGTGCGAGCCTTTTCGCCGTGTAGCACCGGAACCCAGACACAGAAACTGACTCCGCTTTCTTCTGTCCTGTCCTGTTCTCTCCTGTTCTGTTTTGACCATTGTGTTCTGTTGTATTCTGCTCAGTTCTATCCTGTCCTGTCCTGTCCTGTTCTGTTCTGTTCTGTCGTGTTCTGTTCTGTTTTGTTATGTTATGTTATGTTCTGTCCTGTCATGTCATGTCTTGTTCTCTTCTGTTCTGAGCTATTCCATTCGGTTCTGTTCTGAGCTATTCCATTCGGTTCTGTTCTGAGCTATTCCATTCCATCCGGTTCTGTTCTGTCCTGTCATGTCTTGTTGTGTCATGTTCTGTTCTGCTGCTTTCTGTTCTGTTCTGATTTATTTCATTCTGTTGTGTTGTGTTCCTTTCCATTATGTTCTGTTCCATTCTGCTCTGTTCTGTTCTGTTCTGACGAGTTCTGTTGCATTGTATCGTGTTGCATTGTGTTCTATTCTATTCTGTTGTCTCCATTTATTTCATTTTTGCTCCCATCCTCCTCCTCCTCCCCCTCCTTCCTGCTGGCCAGACTTCTGGCTCAGGTGATTTGGCTTGGCTTAACTGAAGTGACAGCTTTTAAGCTCTGTTAATGGCGATCTATTGAAGAAGCATCTAGAGCTTAGATTATCCCACCCTGCTCAGGGAACATCCCTCACTGGGGGGTTCCCAGTCCTGCGAGCCTTACTCCAGAATCCACATAGTCAGCCACCACAGAATACAATGTACTGAATACTGAATATACTAAATATATAGCATGTATATTAAAAATAATTAGTACTCCTTTACCTCAAACCCAGCATTCTTTATGGCATCTGGCAGTCCTCTCTACAAATACTTTCTCAATACATCCATAGAATATCACAGCTGATCATCCTTACTATAGTAATGTTTGTTTGATTATCAAGCCTTCATTCATCAATAAGCATATTGGCAATGCTATCGTGTCTCATTCAGTGAGATGATGGTGGAAGTTGCAGTGGTAAAACTACTTCAGAACTGATTTATTGTTGTAGTAGCTCTTTTTGACCAGCAGGGGAGCTCAATACATTGGGTAATCAGAAGGCAGAAACACGCCACACTGGCGATCACTCTACTCCTCCCCTGTATCAGTTTTGATGATATATGCCACAGAACGGCTCTTATCCTTGTTGTCGCTGACAGTGACAGACAGAAAACAAAATTTAAATGATAAACGGATACACTGCAGGACATCAAGCTACTGAGCCATCTCCACTGTCCATCTGCAATGATGGACTGCTCTAATTTTGAAAGGAAAGGAATTACCCTTTAAACATGTGCTGTCAAATATATTATGCGTTGCTGTCGTCTCAGTCATTCTCACACGTGGGGAACAGGGAGTGAGAGGCGAGAGAGGTGGTTTCCTCCAGCCGATAAAAAAAAAAAAAAAAAAACGTGATATTGAATATTGACAGTATCTCAAAGACTACCATCATTGTGGAAACCCAAGTACACCAGCCAAAAGTTTTTTGCCTCTTTTTTCTGCACAGGAACCAAGAAAAATTTAGCGTCTTGTCGTAGCGCAGAGGCTCCTAAGAACCATAATCCTACTTTTAACACATGGACACTCACTTAAATATAGTTGCAACTCGTTTGGGTCCTAATCCACAGCCTAAGAAACTAAGACAAACCCTAAAAACAAGCAGCACACAAAAACGCACATGAAGTATCCACATATTTACACACCCTCCAATGTAATGAGAGGAGAGGACGGGAGAGGAGAGGAGAGAGGGGACGTTCTTGAAGAGCTCTTCTGTATTGCGACAGCTGGCTACTGCAGATAACCACAAACCACTGGAGCACTTGAGGTCTGGGCGCTGCATGCTTGCTAGAGTTCCATTCCAACATGACCTTATATCCTGCCTGGGTTTAGACATAGGGCTTGGTCAGAGTACCACTTCCTGACAATTATCCCAAGTGACAGAAAGAAGAACCCTGTCTGGCAGACTAAATTGAGTTCATAAGTCCTTTGTGTATGTGTGTGTGTGTGTGTATGTGCGCGTGCCTGTGTCTTTGTCTGTCTCTCTGTTTTAGGCAGCCATTCTAGCTTTATGCCTGATTGCACTGAAGTGATTACTTTCCAGTGCAGCTCTCAGAAAAGCGGGAGATTTGATTTATTTGTTCCTCAAGATATTATGATGACATACAACCCGACGACGCGACAGCCACTGCTGGCCTCGGCCTCAGCCAGTGAGAGAGCCACGCTGAGGCGCGAGCGTTTGTGCCACGAGGGACTGTACACACAGATGACGGCGCTTGTATGTAAAAAGAGGTGAGATAAGCGAATGCTAACTATAGTTGGGACGGCGCTTCTAAAGCAAGGAGAAAAAGGACCACGTTTCCATCACTGCTATAACAAACATGCCGTTGTGGTGAGAGACTTACCAACAGTAGTTAATCCAAATGTTGACTAAATTTAATTGAATTATGTCTCCCTCCAGCCCGTTTTTTTGCTTCTTGATTAAATTGCCCTCTGACATTTTTGACCGTTCGTTTATCAGATATTTGCCCCTCTTTTGTGATTGTTCACTTGTGCTGAAATTGACACTGCATGCACACTGCATCTCTGCAAAAAGCTGATTTGAGTTCTACTTTGCTGCTGGATATTTTTGAGAGGTTTTTTTCTTGCCCCTAAGGATTAAGTGCGAGGGGTGTCTGTCCTGTTTGTTGTAAACTTGTGGGCATGTAAAGCCCGTTGAGACTGTAAACAGTGATATAGGGCTTTAAATAAACTTGAACTTGAAGATATAAACTTGAACTCGCAGCATTCAGTCAAGACACTGCGAATTTCCGAGCTCTCTGTGTTTTGAAAAAAAAAAAAGCTGAGACGTGACACAACGTATAAAATATGTCGCTGTAGTGCACGTGTAAATGAGGAAACAGTTTAAAACAGCAACACTGAAAATCTGTGAGTGTATGGCCCCTGAGTGTCCTTGTGCATCTGTCTGGTCCCATTCATTTTTCAGCACTTCTCAAGCTCAGTTCCCCCCTCCCCCGCCATGAGTTGGTACCGCCTGCCTCCAGCATCTGGAGCAGACCGTGACCCTGCAGTGCGGCAGTAGCAGGACATTAACAGTGGAGGCCTTACTGCTCTCACTGATGAGCTGTCAGGACACACCCTCACCCTCGTGTGATATCAGCCCGGCTTCCTCCACTGTGAGTGCACACACAAACACTCAGTCCCCACAGAGCACTTTCCCCTTTTACTTTGGATATAAATCAGTGGCTGCATGAAAACAGTGCACAACGTGGTGGAAAAAATTTTAGAGTTTATGCTCATAAAACTGGGCTGGAGGTGCTAGATCTTAAGATGAGAGTGTCTTAAGCACTCGTTGTAAGCTGAACATTATAATGAGGATCCATCTGTGTAAACAAGACTGCTGGAGAAACTGAGATACTGCCTAATAAAGTCTGCCTGATGTTTTAATCGGAAGGACCTGGTATGTGTTTTAGTAACAATAGCTGTTCCTCATGTTTCTTGGCTATGAATAGTACTAATTGTAGACCAGTAAACAATAGATAAACCATAGCAGTTTTAATACTAGGCATCAACTGTGGGGCTCCCTGATTTTTTTATTTTTTTTATTTTTTATGGAAGGTGGCCAGGCCACACGACTCTCCCTTTAAATATTCTGCTCTGTTATTGAGACAGAGAGGGAGGCCGTCCAGAGTAGTAGACACCGGATAAATGGGTTATAGAAGGTTTTCACCCCATGCCAACACACACACTCCACACGCACGCACACACACACACACACACACACACACACAAACATTCCCGGTGTGTCCCTGCCACGGTTCATTTTGAATGTGTTACTTCCTTTGTTTGTGCATGAATGATCTGTGGCTTATTTATATTGGCTATGCATAAACTGCAGGTCAGCTGTGTTCATGCTGAGCTCTGCTTCAGAACAGACTTCATTTCTTTCTCGGAGGAGGTGTTCTGGAAACAAAGAGGTCTCATATCTTTGTATCATAGTCCTGGGTTTATCTCACAAGCTGCAGGCTTTTGACAATGTGTGTGGCTCTACCCTGTCTGTTCCTTTGATTTTCGACTCATTTGTTAACTACACATGCCTCCCATTTGCTGCCACAAAAGTGAAAAATGTAAGTAGACATTAACTATTCATTACGGGCGCAATTTGTTTCTTCTTATACACTTTTAGCCTGGGGAGTATTCTCGCTGTGTAGGTAGTTTGCATTTGAATATTGACAGTTTTAGAAAACAGTTTTTTTTTCTCTAAAGCATGTTTATATTCATTATGTTACAAAGAGTTACAGCAGCAAGTCGGCCTCTTATTTTAAAGTATCTTTCAAGTATCCTCAAATCCTGCACTCTTCAGGTAATCCTTAATCAAAAGTAGTATGATGTTTAATGTGGGCCAACTCCTGTCCTTATCTGGGAGTTTGTACCCTCAGAAGACTCTTCAGCACCTCTTTAGTGGAAGTGGAAGCTACCTTTTAGCTCCTGCCCTAAACTGAAAGCTGGGTGTGAATATGCTCTCATTAATCTCACCTACCGGCGTAAAAGGTCTGAGTCTGGAGGGTCCCTGAGAATTAATCTAAACAGCTCTTTCATTCCTGGGACGCAAACATAAATGTCTCAGACAACAGTGTGGCACGTTCTGGGATGCCCTGAGACCAGTCTTTGCTCTCTCATCATTGTCCCTGTAATGTTGTCCTGCAGTTTCTATGGAAACAGAGCCGGCCTTATTAAAAAAAAAAAAAAAAAAAAAAAAAAAGTTTCACCTTCTCGGAATCTGCCCTTTACCTGACAGCCAAGATAAACGAGCAGGGTCCTGGGAGGAAGGCAACACAAACATGCATCTCTGCTCAGTGGCCCGTGCTCATTGGCTCTCTGCTGGAACCCCTTATTTACCTTAATGCTGAGAGGTGGCAGGAATAGGGGGAGGATTGAGGAGGAGTTGGTGGAGGAAGGTGTGTAAGGGGGAATTGTGATTACTCACAATACCTCCCATCAACAACCTTGAACCACACCGCAATAAAGAAGAAAAAGAAGAAAACAGCTCTTTCTAGGCACCATAAAGCCACCTGGGCCAGATGATGTCATATGTCACCTTCAGCTAATGAAGGTGATGATGACATGCATGAGCGGCGCATACGTTCACCATCTGCTCTGTTCCACCACGCTGGAGCGGCTCCCCACAATGCTGCAGAGAGGAGTCGAGGCACGTCTGTACCGATGTAGGATTGTCCCATGGTGCGTGTGAAAGACCACGGCTGCAACCACCGCCTGCATCCAGATGACTCGGTGGGAGCTTAATCATACCTTCAAACTGCAGGCAACTCCAGCGACAAGCCTCTGAGGCCATTTATTTTACATTAGCTCAGCCACCAAGACACATCGGCTGCTATGACACTGGTCACCGATTTTTGTCTATGTAAAAGAAAAAAAAAGAAAAAAAAAAGAAATGGCCACAGCTTAACTTTTGGCCAGCATCGCCTATTAGCAGCCAAACACATGCTAATGCTGATAAATTATGTATTGACTTGCCTGGCTGGTTTCATTTAGATACAGTGTATTATGATAAATTTCATCTGCTTCTCTTTGCTTTAATTGGAGAAACAGGCCATAACCTAATGCCAGTATGAAAGGAGCCAAAACATCCATGATATCCACGCTTTAAGATAGCAAGGAGATGGAGGATAGCCAAATACAATGAAACAGAAAACCTAAAAATAACTATTTTAAGGTCTAACCTTAAAATAAGAGGAGATAAGACGCGATAAGTCGAGAAAACATGAGAAAACAAAACAGAACAAAATCAAAAAGAAAAGATCAGAAAAGACAAGCTAAAATAAGATAAGACAGGACCTTATTCATCCTCATGCAGACATTGGGTTGTTGCAGATGTAATAATAATCACTAATTTATGATGAAGATATTTAAATAAGTATGTCTGTTTCTTTACTAGAATTGTTTTTATGTTTCTTTTTCTCATTTTAAAATTTATTCATGGATTTGCTCCAGATTATTTTAAGGACATTACTGTTAGATCGAACCTGTTGGTTGTTTATAAAAAGGAAAAAAAAAAGACTGGGGAAACTGCTTTTGCATCATGTGGCCCCAGACTTTGGAACAGCCTTACTGAAAATATCAGGGCCATTTAATCAAAGTGAAGGCAGAGAGTGAAAGCATCTTTTTTTCCCCTTGCCTTTCACGAGGATTTGTTTTTGGGGAGCTATAAACAATCTCTATTTATTATATTATCTTCACTTCTTTCCTGTTTTTTCCCGTTATTTATCGTACTTTACTCTTTTGTTTGGGAAGCATGCTGGGCTGCATTCATCTGGATGAAATGTGCTCAATAGATGAAGTGAATTGAAATGATTTGCCTCAAAAAAGTAGATTAGTGTCTCAGATAAACAGAACAGAGTGAAATATGCGGTGAAATTTGAGATGTGGATGTGCGATATACCATAGATTTTGATGAGTTATCATTAGGGTTGTGTGTGTGTGTGTGTGTGTGTGTGTGTGTGTGTGTGCGTGTGTGTGTGTGTGTGTGTGTGTGTCATGTGGAAATCATGAAAGTGTCAAAGTGCAAAAATATTTTCCGAAAGCAGATATTTTAAAAAGCAAACCAACAAAATGACGTTCTGCATATCCATAGGCTGTAGGTCACCTCATTGGTGAAATGCCGAACTCTCTCCATGAGTATCAGTTGAGTTGTGATATTAAATTCCTGCTGCACAAACACATTTGAATTCCTGATGGTTTCCAGGATGTTTGTGATGTCAGACCCTGCCTGATAAGCTTCTGGCATTTTATGTTGGGTACACCTCGCAGTCATAACGTGAGCACCAGCACACTCACAGATTTTAGTGTGGGCTTCAGGTACACCCAGGCTGAAAGTTTTATCCTCAGAAAATCACTTCAAACTAATCAGTGCCCAGATGAAAGTCTATAAATGCCCGTTCTTCTTGTTGCCGCCGTGATGTTTGTTGTTTGTGGAGCAGATGCACACAGGGCAGCACATGGCACCAGATGAGGAACGCCTCATCAAAGCCTGCAAAAGTAGAGGTGAACAGGGAAAAAAATCCTTTCATCCTATCAGCGTTAGATGTTGACTATAGACACTAATGCAACACCTTTTTGCATTGTAACTTTTACTTTTTTTTTAGCACATGCATTTTTCCACTTTTTTTCTCAGTGGATTACATGTTTTGTTCTCAGACTGCAGCGTATGAAAAACAAAATACTTGGCAATTTGCAGTGGTATTTCTTTAAATTATATTTTTGATAAACTATGCATCAAATACCATGCATGTGGTGAAAAACATTTAATTTTTGCTCTATTCTCACGTTAAATGCTCCATAAAATAGAAATTGTAGAAGATGCGGCGCACCCATGAGCTCTAACCCACTCACGGGATCATGATTAGTGATAGGTGTGCTCCATTTGGACGCGCCAACATGCGGCAAAGTCTACATATACGTTAAATTTCCCAAGGTATCTTAACTGACACATTTTCAAACTCTTGACTTTTGGGCTGCGTCCTTAACACTTTATTTCATGGTCTTTATTTTCGTCACAAACTCCCAAAAAAGTAACATTTCTCGGCATGTTATTCGCATTCAAAGCCCAAACTGTCAAAAACATTGTTCACCAAACAGTATGCTGGACTGACGCAGTGTTTCAGCACACTACATTCACAGGTGAAATTATAAACTAAATGATTGTTAGAACTTGTTGAGAAAACTGGGTCATCCTTTGTACCATGTGCCTGTTTGACTGAACAGACAAAATTGCACAAAAAATGATGCATGTTGCATGAAGTTGCATGAACAATATATTGTAGTAGACACTGATTTTCCAGCTTCAAAACTGCAGGATCCAGATGATTTTGAACAGCGTTATATGGTGATGTACACCATATTATGATAATTCGCTGAGGTCACACAGAATACAGTATTGACTCTAGTAAGGATCAAGGCTGCTCGATGTTTTTTCCTCAAGTCGTCTACCATTTCTCAGGCTTGTGAATGTTATCACTTTGTCGTGGCAGTAGATTATGAAAGTTAAGACTGACAGCTCCTTGTCTTCAGCTCTTGAGGAAAGAGTAAAAGGCAAGCGTCGTTGACTGAAGATGAGCTTTAGATAGCATCAGATGACCTTTGAAGCTATCAGTCTCCATAGGGCTACTCTCCTCTTGTCTTGTCTTGACTCTGTCTCTCTGTCTCTCTCTCTGTCTCTCTCTCTCTCCCTCTCTCCAGTGAGTGGAGTTTCTGTGAGTTGGCAGCCTGTATCTGATCCTGAGGTAATTTACTGGCAGCGATAAGGAAGTGGTGCTCACAGTCTTTCGTTATAGCTGCTTCTGACAGGGAAAACTGAAGCCCACAGGGACCAAATTGAAGTTCAAATTTTGACTCCACATAGACTTGAAACATGCAGGATTATTATTTTTCCAAACTCAACACAAACACGCAACGAGTGGGGGTCTGCTAGTTTAATTTTTTACTGGTGTGCTCATTTTATCGACTTGGGTAACAGCAGTATTGGAAGGTATAGTGCTTCATTTTCTGGATTGTTAATGAGTTGAGCTGAGACCCTGGCCGCAACAAGGAATGAATGTTTATCTGTTAACATCCTGGCTGCTCATTTAATCCTGACTTGCTTTAATTTTGTTGCAGACCATGTAGATTTTTTTTTCACAGCCAGTAACTTCAGCTAATTAGCATATTGTGTGTTTATGTGTGTGTGTGTGTGTCTGAGAGAGAGGAGAAAGAAGAGAGAAAGAGAGAGCAAGACTGTTGTACTTGTTTGACTTTGTGTAAACAAGCGTGCATGAGCTTCTGTGCATGTTACATACATGTGAATGTGTGTGTGCGTGTGTGTTTGTGCATGTTGTGCAGCAGAACTCTTTTCCTCCTCAGCTACGTAGGAAGGCAGGGCAGGCAGACAGGGTCACTGGGGTGTCTTAGAGAAATGCTTCTCTGCTGTGGGCTTGAAGAAATATGAAAGAGCCCCTAAATCAAGACACAGAGCCTCATGAATCATGTCAGCTGCTGAGCTGAAGAAGAGGAATGGGACCATCTGTAGCAGCATATGAATGGCTAACGGACTCACAGCGCTGTTGACACAAGCTGAAGAAGTGTGAAGAGGTTGTGAAGATTAGCGCTCCTGCTCGCTGCACAGGCTGGAAAACCTGCTTCAGTCAAAATGAGCAAACCTAAAGTACATTGGATGGTCAATTCATCTCTCTGACATTTAGAGTATTGCACCGAGGTAATTTTTTTTTTTTTTTTGGTCTCATGAAGAATAGTGTGAAACCCTCCCTGTAACAACACAGCTACAACCCCTGAATACATGCTTTGTAATAGTTACACGGCATCCTCATAAATGCTGATTCATGCTTCACCCCGTTTTTTGTAAAGCGTTCTGGTATATATTGGTGATGTTAACTAGATGAAAATGCAAAAACAAACCAAACAAACAAACAAAAAAAAAATCCTATGAGCAATTGCCACATGAATTACAAATATGTCTTAGAACGATCATGGCGCTGGTTTCAGGAAAATGTTTGCACCGCCTCATCTAATTCCCTTTCCTCCACTGATCTTCAATCTCCAAATTTTCTTCAGTCCCACAACACCAATATAAAAGAAAATGTCCACCCCTAAGCCCTGTATTTCCAATGAGCTATTGGGGATGTGCAATGCTTTTCCGGGCTTATTTCATTATTTGGTAATGTACTCATCAACTCTGCCAAGGTGGTAATGTAACTGTCCTGTCTGTCCCTGTGTCTGTTACCAAGATAGCTCTATAGGTTTTGAACAGATTTACATGAAACTTTGTATAACGATTGGTCCTGAGCCAAGGAAG
Source organism: Myripristis murdjan (assembly GCF_902150065.1). Lineage (NCBI taxonomy): Eukaryota > Metazoa > Chordata > Actinopteri > Holocentriformes > Holocentridae > Myripristis > Myripristis murdjan. The sequence continues at coordinate 14,111,979 of NC_043982.1, forward strand.
AGTTGATTACATTTTTGAGGTTATATAAGAGATATTTGAGTCATAAAAGCCCTCATTTGAAAGTTGAGAAAGCCTGAGAGTTTGTGTATGCTTTCCTTGGAATCTGGGCAGAAAGACACAGACAGCGCCAATCCAAGTATTCTCAGTATCTGTTGTCTCTGGAACACTCAAGGAATCAAGCTAATACTGCATTTTAATCCACAAAACTTGCCAACTTGAAAAACTTAGTGACAGAGCGTCTGATGTTCACCTATTGATTTTACAAGTGACTTTCCTCAATATCCGTTTTCTCCAGACGCATGCTCAAGGCAAGTAACTTCAGCATAGGCAAGAAAGGTATTTTGTTAAAGGTTAAACCCTTGGAGCCCTCCTGCGGTCTTCTGTGTCTCCATCATGAAGCCAGCTTGCTTTCAAATAGGAGTATGGGGATGTTTCGTAGCCACTCAGCTATAAGCGGTCAAGTCACATGGACGGCTTAATGCCAATGTGATGATAGTGTCAACAAAAAGAGAGGAGGATGAGTTTTTCCTTTTTTTGTTCAACTGGAAGTATGATGCATTCATGGCTTAGCACTGAAATTATTTGTTAGAGCCTTAGGCAACATTCTCTGGATTCAGCTGTTTTTTTAAAAATCATGTTAGTATGTTCTCAGTTGACAGTTTTATTAGATTTTAAAGATGACAAGCGATCTCGACAAAAATCGCGTCCATCAGGCTCAAGGTGTTAAATGTGCTCATCGCCATGCTCACCTATTCAAGTGAGGACAGGCTACACAGACATTGTTTCTCCTCTCTTTTGGTTTTGGTAATATGTAAAAGTGTAGTTGCAGTTTCTTGCTGATTTTGTTTGTGCAGGTGAGTTTTCTGTGAACATGACAGTACCTGATCTGAGCAAATTTTCTAGTTTCTGTGAATAACTGGCCAAATGCAGACAACATCGTCATACTGTGTTTTTTCTAGCTCAAGCACACAGACAGACCCACAAACACACTCACAAAGGAACACAAAGGAATTTCGACACATCATAGAATACACTGTGCATCACAAATTGATGACACCTAACAGTGTGAGAGCATCAGAGGGCGGATTCTTCTCTGACAGAGACACAAAATCCAGAAAATCTGCCCACCTAACGTCACCGTTGGGTGTGACCACACCCAGCAGTGATGCAGGACTTATGCTTTCTACACATAATGCTTTCTATGCACCCAAGCTGTAAAGCTGTAAAGCTCTGTCATAAAAGATCTAGGGTTTCACCACCTTTCAAGGGGATGGTAAACCAAGTCAAAAACAGGGAGTTTCTTGTATTAATCTTGAGTACAATTTTCATCCTCCACCAAAGCGTCTGAGTTCCTAAAAGTCAATAACTGTAATAAAATTGGCTTTATGGGGCTTCATTTTCTATAGTAATCCATTCCAGCAGGACTGGGTGGCCAGCAATATCGCCTGGACCCTGGTAAGACCAAAAAACTGTCCATAAAAGTAAAAATTTTCCCACCTCTTGGAGTTTAAATAGCTGAATCAAATTAGTACTGCACCACTTTATTCACCTTGTAAAATCTAGATTATTTGTAACTTGAAAGTATACTATATTTGCCTTCCTAATGAAAGTAAGAGTCAAGGGAATGCTTTGACCGTGTACAATGGGGTAAAAAAGCTTGTGGCACTGGTCAGTTGGGCTTTTTGAGAGAGGACTGAATCTTTATCCCTCTGCCCAGTGGTGAGGGCATGTTTCATAAAGTACACTGTTACAGAACTGATGTTAATTACAAAATGTCATGGCTAACCCCAAGGCATGTACTGTATTTTTAATTTTTGAGCAAATAAATTAACCCATCGATCCACTGGTGTATATGCCACAAATGATGCAGCAAACACTGCATCAAAGCCAACCAAAGGCAAGGAATTCAAGAGTGTGCTATGGAGCTGTTATTAAGCTCTAACAGGCAGTATGAAGGTGTTGCTAACCTTTGGTTTATGTAATATTACCAAAAAATTGTGGAGATGGATAATGCACAATACGATTCTACTCCCATAAATTATTCTGATCTCTAGTGAGTGTTTGGGCAAGGCTGACATTGGGAAGATGAATTATTTTCTCAGTAAAATCTATAGTCAACAAGGATGCATTTCATAGTTTGTACTAATAAGGATCATCGCTCTTCAAACTGCCCAATTTGTGCTTTTCAAATGAATAAACACATAGTTTTAATCTTTTATGCAGGGGTGGTGCAATGCAACGGCGAGCAGAGCATAACCCATCCGGCAAAAGCTGTGTGTGAATGTTTTTTGTGAAATACTCTAATATTTAATTTGCCACAAAAGGCTATGCATCAGCTTTTATTTATTTATTTATTTATTTATTTATTTATTTTTGGTATTTCCACTCATTTGTTTACTATTCGTGCATATAACTCTCCATGGTGCATGTAGTTTCTCATCCCTCTTCAAATGAATGAATGTGCCGTTTGAGGCTTTTTTGAAAAATGTGCCAGGCAACTGGGAGCCCAGCATGCAAAAAGTTTTTTATTTGCTGAATACTCTCCCATGTCATTAAATACAAAAGCCAGTTAAACAGTGAGCATAAATCTCATGGGAAAACCTATTGACAGGTTTATGGTCAAACAGAAAGAGATTGTGAGAGGTCGGAGTAATTGTGAAGCACCCTGGGGAGATTACAGAAGAGGAGTCTAGAGAAGAGCAGCGGGGACTCGGGGGTTGCAGCTTTGCAGTTGTTCTACTCTCGTGTGATTGGCTATACAGAGATGAGTGTGGAGAAATACCATGTGGAAACATAAACACAGATAAGACCATCAGAGGATGAAGGGAGAGAAGCTGTGTGATCAGCCAACTGTAAAATTGACTTGGAATCAATATGGCAGTAAATTCACCAACCAGGTTTACTGTCTCTCAAGAAAGATCGGTGATGTGGACATGGAAGAAAAATGTTAAACAAACATACTTTACTCCGTCTTTTTCGCTCGCAGCTCTCTGCCTTCACTCACTATTCTCTTTTGTGAGAAGCCGGTTGATTACGAGATGTCTTCCATTAAACCGCCTTGGTATATTACACCATACATATCAACATTTCCACCAACACTTGTTATTGCGTGCACATTGAGCTGCTAGGTCTACTTTTTTAGTGGTTGTATTTTTTTTCCCTTCCCACAATGACTTCCACGATGGCCCTGAGCAGGCCCCAGATCACTCTGAAGGCTGTTTTGCAGCTGTCATTCACCTTTGAGCTCTTGGGTGTCTGCTGAAGTTTATGAGCTGCCTTACCATTAGCAGCATGTTTTCTTGTGGCCCGCTCAGCCTCCGTAAAAGTGAGTAGAATGGTGGCAGAGCGATAGCAAATATTCACAAATAGTTTCAGAGGGGTGATTAGACTGTTGATATCTGGTCCCTCTTGCCAACATGTCATTTACTGCTGCGGATGAGCTGTGCTCCTCGGAGAGGTGTACTGATAATATCTCCAGCATCTGTGGCTGGAGAAATAGCAGATGTGGCTACTTGTTCCTTGCGCTGCTAAAATCGAATCAAAGCTGTGCGCACAGAGGCTTGAACACAAAAAAAATAATCTCCAAGATTTAAACCGCGCAGTCCCTCTTACATCTGTGCGTTAAGTGGATGTCAAAACCAAGCCATGTTGTGGTTTTCCTGCCAAGGTGGTGAAATAAAACTTCCAGTGTGGGATGAAAAAAATCTGTCAGAGTGCAGAAATCAATTACAATAAACTTAGGCTTGCATACATTTCATTTGTATAAATCAAAACTGTGTGCTTCCTGTTCACATTTTGATCATCTTGGAATGCTAAGGTTTCATAATTCACCGATACAGGCTGTGAGAGGATACAGTTACAGTGTTGCTGACCATAGCATTGACAAATTACATTGTAAAAGTCCTGATGCTTACTAGCGTAGGGCATGAGTTTCCAAGCATTATCATAATCTATTTGTGTTGCTCCAGCTCCACTCCTGAGATGGATAGATAGATGGTACAGTGTGGTTGTGGAGGGAGGACCAATCAGTTGTGAAGTGTTTACTTTACACCCGACATCCTCGCTGCCTCTACCATTTGATAGCCTGGGAATAAGGCGGTTGCTCCAGGCTTGTTGATTTGTTTATGCATGTTTACAGAAGTCCTCATAAATTCATAATCATCCTCTCAATGTTTTTTTCTCTCTGCGTCTCCAAGAAGTAGGTGTTGAAATTGGACAACCTCGTCAACTCAGATATGGATGAAGATGGCAGAGATGACTAAGCTTCTTATGTTTTGTGTCGGAGGAAAATCGTCATTTTTCGTCAGCTTGACGATTTTTGATAATCTTCCGTGAGTTGAAGAAGAAATCGGTACACAGAGTTCTGCAGGATTTTTATTTTCTGTTTTTCAGCAGTAGAGAAGTGGTGCTAGAAATCATGTACAGCTTCACTGTTGAGCAGACTGAGCCGATACAGTCTGCCTGAACATCATTTTGGATGAGAGCATGTTGACCATCATTGGGATCATAAAAGCTCCGATGAGCTTTTTATGGTCTGCCCCGCTCTTACCACATCTGTTTAATCCTCGACATTATTACCTTTATGGGGTATTAACATCTTTAAAAATTCTCCATTTCAGTGACCATCTGGTTTTATGAGGCCATTGTACCTCCTAGATAGCCAACTTTTCCATTTGTCCTTATTACCTTCCATTAAGCTCAAATATTTAAGGTGTTTTAAAAGTGACATTGCTATTGAGGACTTCTGATATCTGCTTGGCATTTATAGCTTGCATGATGCAGTAGCTCATATGTGCACAGGCCCACTTAGCTTTGCTGGAAAATTATCTGCAGTGTACAATATAACAGTCTCTTTAGAGCCCAAATGACTATAATCTGTCAGTGTGAGGTATGTGTCATGCTGGACATTTGTGTTACTATGCTGGCATATTTTAGTGTAACTTTGCTTCTAAAATCTGTGTTTATTTTGGCACAAAAACAATAATAGCATACTGTGGGTGCAGTCACTGAGTTTCATTTTTCTAGAATGAGTTTGTCTCCAGTGGTCTCCATTTACCTCAGTGTAACCTGGGATAAATGTTGATAGTCTGCTATAGATTATTTACAGGGACCATAGCAAATCATTTTAAATTGTCACGTGTTGACAAAGATAAATATTATCAATTGTAGATTGATTTTAGCAGCTGGTTTTATAGTCACTGCTTTTCTAAGACCTTATTGTTGCATGCAGTTTAAAACAGTTTCCAGTTAATGTGTTGAATAAGGTTCCTCAATCCCTCCACTCAGCCAAGTTTGCAGCATTTGAACTGACACCCACTGTGCAATGCAGATTTGAATAGTGAAAGCTTTTTTTTTTTTTTTTTTTTTTTTTTTTTTTTTTTTACTGCCTGTCAATCAGGGTGTTGTGACTGCTCTGTGAGAGAATTAAATTTTTGAAACGTTTGAAGAAATGTTCTGTTACCATACAGTATTGAAACCGAAGCAGCATGAAACAGATTGTTTTTACACTGGCGCAAACAGAACTGGACATTTCAGGGAAAACATTCAGGAGAATTGAATAACACAGGATCTATACGGAATGCTATGTAAGTTATTTCAGCAAAACAGATATGTATGCCAATGTCATATCTGCGTGCTGTTTCACAGAAGCAGCAGTGCTTGAGTCTAATTACCTGAAGGCTTAAATTTAATGTTCAGTGAACGTGGACACTTCTCTGATGCAACTTTTTGATGGCTGCTTTAAATCAAGGCACTTGCCAGCTTTGGGCACTGAGTATGTGCTGGCATGGTGAACACTGCTTATTACATTGAATGACAAGAAAAGAAAATTGTCTGTCATCATCAAACAGTGATTGTATACGTTGTGGAATTTCTTGATTGGCTTTACGGGGGTTTATTTAAACTCACCTTTGATTATAGCGCTCCACTGATCCACAACAGTGTTGATTTTCAGGGTCTGTTTTTTTCCCACGACACCACAGCAGTGTGAAAAAGGCATGTTTGACTTCACCACAGTGGAGTCTTAAGCCTTACTTGTCTTCAACTACATCTGAAAGTGTATTTCTACATTACATACAGTACAGGCCAAAAGTTTGGACACACCTTCTCATTCAATGCGTTTTCTTTATTTTCATGACTATTTACGTTGTAGATTCTCACTGAAGGCATCAAAACTATGAATGAACACATGTGGAGTTATGTACTTAACAAAAAAAGGTGAAATAACTGAAAACATGTTTTATATTCTAGTTTCTTCAAAATAGCCACCCTTTGCTCTGATTACTGCTTTGCACACTCTTGGCATTCTCTCGATGAGCTTCAAGAGGTAGTCACCTGAAATGGTTTTCACTTCACAGGTGTGCCTTATCAGGGTTAATTAGTGGAATTTCTTGCTTTATCAATGGGGTTGGGACCATCAGTTGTGTTGTGCAGAAGTCAGGTTACTACACAGCCAACAGCCCTATTGGACAACTGTTAAAATTCATATTATGGCAAGAACCGATCAGCTAACTAAAGAAAAACAAGTGGCCATCATTACTTTAAGAAATGAAGGTCAGTCAGTCCGGAAAATTGCAAAAACTGTCCCTGTCCCCAAATGTCCCCATGTGGAGTCGTAAAAACCATCAAGCGCTACAACGAAACTGGCACACATGAGGACCGACCCAGGAAAGGAAGACCAAGAGTCACCTCTGCTTCTGAGGACAAGTTCATCCGAGTCACCAGCCTCAGAAATCACAAGTTAACAGCAGCTCAGATCAGAGAGCAGATAAATGCCACACAGAGTTCTAGCAGCAGACCCATCTCTAGAACAACTGTTAAGAGGAGACTGCGCCAATCAGGCCTTCATGGCCAAATAGCTGCTAGGAAACCACTGCTAAGGAGAGGCAACAAGTAGAAGAGATTTGTTTGGGCCAAGAAACACAAGGAATGGACATTAGACCAGTGGAAATCTGTGCTTTGGTCCTAATTTGAGATCATTGGTTCCAACCGCCGTGTCTTTGTGAGACGCAGAAAAGGTGAACAGATGGATTCCACATGCCTGGTTCCCACTGTGAAGCATGGAGGAGGAGGTGTGATGGTGTGGGGGTGTTTTGCTGGTGACACTGTTGGGGATTTATTCAAAATTGAAGGCACACTGAACCAGCATGGCTACCACAGCATCCTGCAGCGACATGCCATCCCATCCGGTTTGCGTTTAGTTGGATGATCATTTATTTTTCAACAGGACAATGACCCCAAACACACCTCCAGGCTGTGTAAGGGCTATTTGACCAAGAAGAAGAGTGATGGAGTGCTGCGGCAGATGACCTGGCCTCCACAGTCACCGGACCTGAACCCAATCGAGATGGTTTGGGGTGAGCTGGACCGCAGAGTGAAGGCAAAGGGGCCAACAAGTGCTAAACACCTCTGGGAACTCCTTCAAGACTGTTGGAAAACCATTTCAGGTGACTACCTCTTGAAGCTCATCGAGAGAATGCCAAGAGTGTGCAAAGCAGTAATCAGAGCAAAGGGTGGCTATTTTGAAGAAACTAGAATATAAAACATGTTTTCAGTTATTTCACCTTTTTTTGTTAAGTACATAACTCCACATGTGTTCATTCATAGTTCTGATTCCTTCAGTGAGAATCTACAATGTAAATAGTCATGAAAATAAAGAAAATGCATTGAATGAGAAGGTGTGTCCAAACTTTTGGCCTGTACTGTATGTACAATAGATGAGTTAAATATTGCGAGCCTCTGTTCAAAAGAAATTCACCTTAGTGTTTTTTGTTATAAACCCCTCCAAAGTTTTGAAGGGAGAAAAGTTGGAGAAGTACAGGAGCCTTTGGGAGAGGCATCACCCAATACCACCTAAGACTCCCAGCAGGCCCTGCATCAGGGCTACCAATAACCACGCTGTCACCGAGGCTGAGTGGGCAGGTGATCCGTCTCCTGGCCTGCTGGAAGTATGGAATGAGTCAGCAGCCTTGAGGAGTGTTTAGAGTGCAACAGATTGAGACATTGATCTAATTCTGCTTGTTGATCACTACAATCTATGGCAGGAAGTTTATATTCCATAAAAAAAATTATTTGAAACGACATTTTGAAACAACAAGAAAGCTGTCCTTGCTTAACAGCGCTGCAAAATATAAATAATTATCACTTACAGATATTTGTGTCATTGTGTCTTCATTTGCCAAATGCTTGTTAACAATGCAGAAAGATGGAAAATAGCTTTTTGTGGGGGAGGTTTCTGTTAGGATAATGGAGATGGCTTGTAGCATTTTATCATCATATATATATATGTTTTTTGTTATGATATTGTAGCGATGGCGCCCCCCTCTGCCCGTCACACACTGCTATGTTAGGAGGCTGTTCCCAGCTAGCCATGCGAGTGTGTAGTGTGCAATGTTGCAGATTGTTTCTGTGTTCTTATGAAAGTGTGTTCAGTCTGTTAGAGAGGCAGAGTTAGTGGTGAATTGCCGTCGTTGTGTTATGCCAGCCTTGTGCTCAGTTTCCACTGTTGTTTGCTGTTGCTTCTTTGTGTCCTCTTGTTGACTTTTGATAAAGAGCGAGCTAGTGGAGCTGAGATTCTGTCTCAGACCGTTTATCCCCGTTGCTCGCCACTATATCTACCTTGTTTTTTCTTTGTTGACTGTCTTTATCCCTGCAATGTTTATCATGTCCATTGCCTCAAATGGTGTGTGCACCACCACCTTTGGTGAATACTCCCACCCCCCATCATTTCTTTATTGTAATTTTCTCATTAATGAATCTAACGTCTCCTTTCACACGACGGACACGATCTCAATATAGCTTCAGATACGGCCTCCTGACATAAAATGCCCATTACCCACAAACCAGGTACCCGACCATATTAATTACAGCTGCCACCTTGCTCAACAGCTCTGTCTGGCTAATTCCATGGTGTCTCCCTGGCACAAGTCAATACAACTTCAAGGCTCAGGGCTTCCCAGTAATTGGAACAAACATGGCAGTAGTGATGTTTGGAGCTAAATCTTTGCCAGAGGCAGTATTGACTGCCGCTGTATTATCCCCTTTGTCACGGCTCTCAGTAAAGGTACACAGACTTCCTTCTAGATACGCATGCTGGCAAACCTTATAATCCTGATTATGATAATCCTTCATGAAAAGATAGACTATCTCAACCTGTCTTGGAAAGTTTTGTCAGTCAGTCGCTTAATTTGATTCACAAATCGTTCACCAATCGAAATGACATTCACACAGATATCAGCATGCGATGCGTCCTTGACCCACATTCTGTGGCATCACAACGTGCATTTCCTGACTGCAAGAGGCTTGAAAAACCTGAGTTCTTGATTTGTTATTTAACTGAAATGTTCTGTCACTGTGGATATTGTTTTTATCGATACCAAGTCACCTCTGGATTGTTACATGAAACAGATGTTTGAGGTATGGCTCTCTAGTTGATTTTGAACAGCAACAGTTGCATGTGTCTCTTGCCCTCAGTATTTTCTGGCATTTTGAGCTTTTGAGAGTGAGCTCCTTTGAAGGTGTGGACTCACCCAGATACTGTCTGGGCCAGGCAGTGAGCTGGAAGGACTTTTGCTTCCTCAGTGTCAATTGGGAGGCAGCTATTTGCCTTCTAGCAACTAAACCAGACCTGCCAATTGTTTCTCACTCAGCCAACCATGAGTTATGTGTGTAGCCTGTCTCTTTCATCCCTTGAGCCAACAAACAAGTTTATTCTCTACATTTTATTCTCTACACATGAATAGTGTGTTTTAGGAGCCACATGTCAGCTTGATGAGTAAAGCTGAAGTTGATTTCAGTTTAAAATTAGGTGGAACATCGTTGACTTGCTGACTCGCTGTTGCCTTGTTCTTGATGTCATCCTCATTAACAACTAGCTAGGTTGCTTGTAAGGCAGATGAACATTTGGAAGAAGTCATAGATTGCATATTAGAGCACAGCTTTATTCTTCATTATAGTGATTACACGTGTGAACACAATTTAAACACCAACAGATGGGGAGACTGCTAATAAATAGCATAGGCATGCTCCGATGCAACTCATGATTGATACCTCAAAGGCTGCAGAAGAATACTAATAGATTTTCACTGTTAAACGATATGAGTAGTGTGTCACACACCGGTTAAATGATGCTGCTCAGACAGCCAGCAGTTGACAGCTCAGACAGCTTAAAGAATTTTAAGCAGCAAAAATGATGCCTCATGCCTCCCAGACAGCCCAGTAATAGTATCTTCAAGGCATCTTAAACTATGCCAGTTAATGCCAGGCTCATAAAGGTTGCCACCACAGGCATTTCAGATATTTGCAGGTCAACAAGGAGCCATGAAAATTCTTGTCTCTGAACAATATCAGCACATGTAGGTTCTTGCCGCTCTGACAAGCATAAAAATTAGTTCTCAGTTGACAGTGAGCTGTCAAGGGCATCAGGAGCCTGAACAGTAAACTAAACAACTGATCTGACAGAAAGGTTTAGAGTAAAAACAAGTGTAAGAAGACAGGGAAATTGCTTTTGGTTTATTAAAAAATTAAACATATTATTAATAAACTACTTTCAAAGTGCATGCAGATATGGCCTTTTTAATCTGTTCCAAGGCTGAGCAAAACCCACATAGCCTCAGAATTGTGTTGAATGTGTAATAATTTGATAATTGACACAGCTAGACCAATAGGAAGAAAGACGGACTCACATGCAGGTGATGGCCTTGCTGGATATACTGCGAGAAAAAAAAATAACAGAAAATGACAGCAAAAATCACAGGTAATAGTGAACTGAATATAAATGTTTTCCCTCTTCATATTTATGGCAATTGCATACTCTGCTAAAAGTCGTTTTTTATTGCCTGAAATGCTTCATTTTGTGGTGGCTTTGGTGATACAAAATTGTGATTTGAAAAAAATGTGATGCAATTTGCAGAACATAAGGTGTTTTGGTAACACTTTACAATAAGAGGACAACAATTAATGTTAGTTAATGCCGTAATGGTTAATTAACAGTTAGTTAATTATTATTATGGCATTTACTAATGTTAATAATATCTACAATAACCCTTAAGTAACATATAAATTAATACCTTAGCATGAACAGCATTAGTACATGATTCTTAGACACATTAGTTAACAGTTAGTTAACTGTTACTTAATGTTTATTACGGCATTAACTAACATTAATTGTTGTACTCTTATTGTAAAGTGTTACCGGTGTTTTTATTAATTATTTGTTTTTCTATCAGTACTGTAGAGATACCAAAAATGGGTTTTTGCATGTTATTCTACCACCCATCGACACTGAATCAAGTATATCCCAGACACTAATGGTTATACTGAACCTGTCTTCTTTCTTCTCTGAACAGAAAACAAAGACATTTGCTGTGAGTTACAACAAGGGACAAATGCTGTGCCTCGATTCAAATAAACACCGCATTAGTCCACCAGAAAGTGTTAAAATCGAAATAGTTTGGTTACAGTATAAGACAGCAGACAGAAGCATCATTAGTTGAACAATTTTATGAAGAAACAAAGGGACATTGCAAGTCCTGGTACATATTGCTGAAATGGGTCGAATCCGCATTCAGTTTTGTGATTGCAAAAGAGCAAATGCCATGTGGGCCTGCCTCTCAACAGAAGCCCTTCAAACAAATAGCACTGTGACATCTGTGCACTGACCTGGCATCATGTGGTGGATACCAAAATCAGACATGAAGTGTTTATCTGCCGACTTTGTTATTTTTACAGTGTTTTACTGTGCAGTGTTGTATACTACTTTTTATTATTATTATTATTATTATTATTATTATTATTATTATAACATAAGTGTTGCTTTCAGTTGCACACAACAAATCCTGTTGTGTGCCTTTAGTACTGTGTACATTTAAGGACATCCTCAGACTCAGCTGCACCTCTCAGACATCAGACAAAACAGCATCATTCCTCAGAGTAAAGGAAGGCTTCAGGTCTTGGGGATAATATTGTAAAGTCAGACAAAACACACATGGGCAAAACTTCCCCCCAAAAATGACATGGCATAACTGGGGTTGAGTTAGATATTACATGTTGAGATTTTGCAAGCAGCTATATTTGGGTGGGGATGTTGCAACATTAAACAAGTGAAAAAGGTGGGAATTGGAGGCAAGTTCGATGCATCACCTGTGAGAATGTGTGATCACTGTTGTTTTCTATGACAAGAGACCCATTATTTTTTTTGTCTGCTGTCTCAGACCTGAAGCTGAGGTTAGTTAGTAGTGCAGAAATGTAAATAACAAAGTATTGGACCGTAACTTGAACATTGTAACTAATACAATGTTCATCAGCCCTATCTTTGTCAATTCCTCGTCTCAGTCTTGATTAATATGAAATACAGGGAATACCTTGGAGGTAACTGTTATTTCAATGTTAGAAAAACAATGGACAAGGAGAAGTGTCACGTCTGTGTTTATGGGCAACCACCTTTAAACAGCATGCTTCTGAAGCAAATAATCACTCCACTTGATTGAGGACATCTGTCTTCAAGTCATGCTTCCCCTGTACTATGATTAGAGCAAATGGCTGTGATTGTCCTATGCTAATTTGTATCAGAGAATGAGGTCAAGAAGGTGGCAGTGTTTTTGGTGACGGAAGTGAGCATTTTACAGAGACAGATAAAACAGGGTTGAATGAAAGGATGATAAGAGCCCATGAACGAAATAATTGAAATTTTCAGTCTAGGACCGAGTAGCAGTGTGAGCAAGGATGAGATGCAAACCAAGCATCCCTTTGGGGAGAGGGATATGGATTATAGGATCCTACTGCTGGTCCACAGAGACACAGGCAATCACTCCGCTGTTTGATATCTGCTTGTAGGCTGTGGTTGGTGCTACGCTTAGTGCTCGTCTTGAAGAATGTACGATGAATATGATGAATGTTTCTTTTTTTTTTTTCATCTTTGTCACCTTTTAAGGAACAGACCCAAATTTCCTGCTTCTGTCCTCTGAGAGTCTTTGTATTGCATTGCCAGCCTGCAGCATGTTACAAGCGATTGTACGTGTTTCAGGTTATGGATCCCAATGGCATAGTGAAATATATTGCTTACCGAATGCAAGAAGATCCTTGTGTGTGTGTGTGTGTGTGTGTGTGTGTGTGTGTGTGTGTGTGTGTGTGTGTGTGTGTGCGCGTGCGTGCGTGCGTGTGTGCGTGCATGTGTGAATGGTTTTTATGCATATATGTACAATCCTGCATGTGAATGCATAAATTTCTTTGGAGTTTTCAGTTTGGGGGCATTAACGGGACAGCATGCACACTAACCGGTTTTTATCCAGATGTGTGGCCGTACACATTTTCATTGGGTGGAATTGGGCACAGATGGCTCCTGTATAATCTCTTCAGTCCGCTATTAATCATGCTGCGGTACAGACAAAGAAAAAGACTGCAGTAGAGGTCACAAAAAGGTGGATTTTGCTCTATTTGTTCCCTAGGATGGTGTATTGTGTGAAGTTTAAGTGAACACAATTTGCAGGTAAAACAAAAAACAGCATCATAATGCCCATTCGCTCTTGTTTTACCTCTGTTTTTGCTGGTTGTAAAGTTGGGTCCCCAAACTATTTTTGGTGGCCCTTTTTGACCCGACAATGACCATTTTAATTCCAGTTCCTATGCTTACTAACATTCTCAATTAGTTCCATGAAATCTTATTTGTTGTTGTACAGCAGTGGGTATACCCAGGGGTTAAATTGGGCCAGAGCCAGCTGGAGTGCAGTGCCTGTACACAGGTTTCAGGCGGAGCTCAGTCTCCACACATCAGCCTCCAGCCACACAGTGTGTGCCTACTCCATAGAGAAAATGTCAGTGAAAGCTAAGCTGAAGCTTTGGTCATAATTAGTTAAAGCTACAGTAATAGTTTACCCTAAATGAAGTTTCAACCAGTGCAATTAAATGCAAAAAATCACCCTCTAACCATTTAATAAGAAGATGCCAAAGAAACAGAATTTAGTCATCATAAACCAAAAAACACCATTTCCCAAGATCCCCCACTGTGGCAAGCAAAGCATGACCTTGGGTGGCTGTAGCTTCACAGAGCTGCAGAGTTTTTATTTGAAAGATCAGCGCGCCAACACCACACAACAATGATGGCACAGAAAATGTGTGCTGTTGGTGGGTGTAAGTCCTTCCGCTTAGTCTCAATTTGAATTGAATTTGTATAGCTCAAATCATAACAAAAATTACCTCAGGACCCAACAGATTTGGGTTCATCCCATGAAACAGAATATTCCCTGTGAGCAAGCACATGATGACAGTGGTGAGGAACAAACCCTTTTAACAGGGAAGAAACCTCGAGCAGAATCTGGCCCTGGGTGGGTGGCCTCCTCCTTCGATCATTTGGATTGGGAGAGAGAGAGAGAGAGAGAGAGAGAGAGACGCAGAGACAGAGAGAGAGAGAGAGAGCAGGAGGACAGAGAACGAAGTTGCCACTGTGTTATCGATGGCTGACGTTAGCAGCTGATTTGCTTTGCGGTAGTCTGGATGGTGCTGCCGGTTTTTGTTCTGCTGCTGTGGCTCCAGAACTTACTTTGCTGTGGCCAAACGTCTCCTCAGCAGGCGGTGCACTCACCACAGTCTTCTGTACTTTTACCAGGTAACTGACAAAATGATGGAAACACCACACTTACTGAAGTATAGCTATTTCAAAGTTGGTTTATTTGACTATTTTTTTTTTTGTCTGAGCTCCACATAAAGCACTCTGTCAAAGTGAGAAGTGAATTATGGAAATTTGTGTGAAAGTATGATTTATATTCCCTTTGAAACTTCAAGGACTGGACTCAAACGCCATCCATAAGAAAACCACTTACCCCATACTGTGCCTGAGTATTCTGATGGAGTCCATCACACATCCTGAAATGCCATTAAGGCTCTCTGGGATGCATGGATGTGATCTGATCTCAGCTCGGTTAGCAGAATTAAAGAAATGTTCAAGACACATAAATACAATCTAAGTATGAAATCTTAATCACAAAAAAAGTTTTGAGCAGATAGTATGCAGCCTGCAATGTTGTTTGAATTTAATATTTTCACATACAGTTCATTTCTGTAATTTCTCTTTGACCAAGTGCTTTGCATAGAACGCAGACAAAAAAAATGCATTTTGTAAAAGTTTGTTCGCACCTCTGGAGGATACCAGACACCCTGACTAAATTTGGATACTACTTCACCGTGCCTCATACTAGCACTTCATTTATTTATACATTTTTCTCTCAACCCTTTGTATTGTTACTAGAGCACACCCAATTTGTGTTTGCCGATAAAAAAAGAAACATCAGATATTGTAGCCATTGATTTCTTAAGCCGGATATTCCAGTTCAAAGATCTCTTCTGCACGCTTGTCAGAAATTGGTGAATTGAGCACGGTGCAATACACACGGACAGATGACAGATGGAGAGCTGGAAGCAAACATCTCTCCAAAAGGTGAGCATACCTTGGGCTTGTTCTGCATAAACAAGATACTCTGGAACAGTTTTGAGAGATGAGTGAATTTTAATGGCTAGTTATGATCACAACCAGGAATATCAAACTTACTTTCCTGGCGACCATGATCTTTATCATCAGCCCAGGTACTTGATATTTGAACTTCAGTTGGGCCAGATTTTAAAACCAGTAAATGTAGATGGGCTCTGGTTTGTCAGTGGACTCATCGACTGCTGCAGACATGACATCAGCTCTTAGCTCTAACAGCATTTTGAAAACAGCTGTTGCAAACATTTCAACCCTGCAAAAAGCCTAGCTGAAGTGTCAGACAGAGGTAGACTTTTAATAGCGGGTATCACACTAGTTGCATTCTGTCTTTCACGGTTTCAGATTCTGTGAATGGCCTTTTGTTCTTTGCCAAGATCTAGGATAAACAAAGGGAAGCTGCTGTAGCTTTCTTGGTCTGTGCATAACCACACCGGGGTAATACGGCTCTGATCGTAACATGTAATCAGACTCTGCACTTTAGCGCGATTCTTCCTGTGATCCCTCGGGAAAATATGCTTTTTCTCAATGTGGTGCCACCGAAAATTATATTCTTTAGCTACCACTGCACACTTATTGCAATTTGAACACGCTTGGAGGTAGCAGTATCTGCCAGTCCAGGCAGGGTTAAAATGATGGCTTTCATTGCCAGTTTTATATTTCGATTGCAAAGGCTCTGTCACCTGTTTGTCGTAGTTGTAACCAAGGGACATACAAGAGAGACTTGTTGTCAGGTCTAAGACACAGAGGAGCTGAGTGCCAGTGAAACAGACCTGTGATGTAACATGGGGCCTGACCATTAAGAGCCTTGAATGCAATCAAGATCTTAAACTGAGCCCTAAAGTGGACAGGAAGCCAATGAAGAGAGGCAGGGACTGGAATGATGTGCTCACACTTTTTAGTAGCGGTCAGCATCCCTGCAGCAGATTTGTGAAAGAGATCCTGATTGGTGGAATATGTTTCCGCTTCTTGACTGCTTAGGAATTTTAGACCATGCTTGCATTGCTTTAACTATTTAGGCTGCACAGTAACATTTTCATCAACAAATATTTTTTATATAATAATATTACAATTAAAATATTAACATTGCCATTAAAATAGCCTATTTATTTCAAGCTCATTGGGTCAGTTGTATCTGGGCCAGATATCGTCCATGGGCTGCCAGTTGAATAAGCCGTCTACAGACCCTTGAACTGAAGGACTCGGCCTATTACCTATAACATACCGTTATATATAACAGTATAACAACTACTACTACTTTCAGAATATTAAGACTGTGTGATATGAATGGTAAAATGTATGCACTGTGACGTAGAATTATTCAATTTACTCAGAATAAGCTTAAACTTTCACCTCCGAGCGAGATCACTGTTCGTTTGATGTACAGTGTTCATAAAACATACATGTAATATTCAGCCCCACCGCTGCTCCTGATGCGGCTCGTGCCTGCGTCTGCTGACCCCAGAGAATCAAAGTTCCCCTCATCACAAATCCCAATTTAAATGCTGAGTATAGCTACAGATGAATTACAATATCACCTTTTTATGAGTTCAGAATTCCTGTTCAGGAGAAGAGATAATGGGACTCAGGACTTTTATTCAGAAAGAGTGTCGGGGTTGTTTTTTTTTAACACCCTGCCTGAGATTTTCTCCAGTTATGCCTTAATTGCCTGAAGTTATACGAACAGAGTTGAGTAACACATGTTGCTTGATGAAGTGCTCTGACTTGTGTGCTTCGTTCACAGCTACACCCTCCGTGTGGTGGGCAGCGGGATCAAGGCCCAGACGACCAACCCCGAGGTCAAAGTGAAGGCAGCAGACCCTGTTATAAATCAGATCATTGACAAGTTGAAACACATTAATCAGGTGAGGCACTCTCTCTCTCTCTCTCTCTCTCTCTCTCTCTCTCTCTCTCTCTCTCTCTCTATCTATCTATCTATGACATTATTTCTCTCTGTTATTGTAGCTCTTAATATGAGGCTTCCCATGCATTTCTTTATCTATTGTAACCCGATAATCCTCTGTGCTTCTTTATTTTTGTGCACAATAATTTACTAAAGTATTTCTATCTTCTGGCGTTGGGAAACAACTGCTCAAAAAGCAGAGCTAGGCCCTCCATTGTTTACTTTTGAATAATTCTAATCAAGGCTTAATTTGTTTACATCATCTTGTATCTTACTGGTAAGCAGCGGGTAATAGGGGACTTGTCTCAGAAGCAAAATCAACAAAACACTCCAGGGGACGAAAAAAATCAATGAATACATATTTACAAGCCCATTTGATCTGCTTTGTGTATGTTCATATTTACAAAATCCCTTTCTACCCTTTGTCAAAATCGATGTTGCTTTGCTACCCCCCACCAGCCTGGTTTGATGCACTTCTGTGCTGCTGTGCCTCAATGCTGCGGATCTGTGAGCATGATGAGATTAGGACAGTTTATGAGAACACTTTCTCTACCGAGGCTCCAGCAACAGCTGCAGTCTCAGCGTCTGGGTTCTTGAACAGCGGCAGCAGTGGCTCCCCGTGTCTGCTGCCTTGGTTTCCCATGAGGAAAGCTGAAGGCTGGGTCATCTCTCTTGACCTGGTGTTGGCACCCCTCCCTGCCTAATTCAAACCATCTGTTGGGTGTCAGGACACATAAATCCATATCAGAACCATTAGAGAGCCCCTGATCTGCCTCATCGACATGCATTTAACTCTGTGTGATTATTGCCGTTTCCAATTTAAACGAGTGTCTTTGTATGTCCTGAGAAAGATCCATGGGCAGGCATGCTCAACGATCTGCTGCACATCGTTCAGTGTAACTCGTACCACACCGAGTTGATCGTCAACTCAACCCAGATTATGTAATCATTTACAATCTGCCAAGAATAAGTGCCTCAGCAGGTATAACTTTAAACTCACTTTTTTCTTCTCATCTAAGTTTTTAACAAGCCTTGAACCATCTTTGTCCAAGGTTTGTGCTCATTTCTCTTACCTCTAATTATTCTTACAATTAAAAATCTTCTGTCATCCGCATCATTAGCTTGCAAGTTAGTTCTTTTGATAAACCTTAATCCTTGCAGACCCTGCCCTTTTTTACTTTGAACACTTTGGCTAGCCCAACCCACTCTTGTCATCACAGTGAATCACTCAGATGCTTTTATTTATTTTTTAAACCAGACTGAGGTTTCCACTAAGTTATGAACACAAACATTTTCTTTTCTAACCGTTTTTGTTGCTGTTTGTTTGCTCACAGTAACACTATGTGGGCTCATTCACCAGCAGTTTTCTTAACACATTGTTTTTAAAGCGAGAGTGAGACCTGTTACCACTGTCACAATTGTGATCTGAGATGTGATTTTGAAATTATCAGTTTATCATCACAAACATAAATGAGGCACGTCTGAGTAAAACAGCTCGTTGCATCGTGAAACAAATGACAACAGACATGTACCTTTATGAAAGACAAATACGTACCTTATATCTAGTTATAAAGTATAGTAGCAGTACTTTAATCATCTAAGTCCAATTTTTGTCTCAGTTTTGGAATAATGCAAGATTCAGGCTTCATCTTGTGCACAGCAGTTCTTGTGATGCCTTGAATCTTCCCAGAAGTCAGTGGAAGAAGTTCAAGTCGGGGTCTCAGCAGATGGATGATTTTTGTGGAAATTGCAATTTTTCCAAGTTTGCTTCAAAATAATATGGAGGTAGGTTGTCAATACATGAGCGAAGATGCCGTCCTTGGCATGAATGGAATGAATTTTGCAACTTGCAGAGGCGGTTTTAACTCTTAAGTTTATCTGTTACGGTGTTTTTATAGTTTGGCTCTTCACTTTGACTTATGGTTGGGATTGCAGGGACTGTGACCAACATATTACAGCTATGACACAGAAAATTAATTTTTTGCATGATAATGACAGCACTATAGACAGGCAAGGCAGTGCATTAAATAGCAGAAATTTCTGACCAGCTGCTAATTGCTTTCCTTGTGTTTGATATTCCTTTGGAGTTTAGCAGTATAATTAAACCTCCCGTTTCCCCTCCATTTTACATTCTTTCAGCAATAGGAAAATTTGATCCACAGACAGAAATATGAAATTCCACCCAAATAAAAAGAAACCAAAGACGGAACTAATTAGTCTTTTTTATATAAAGCATCCAAAGAGAACCACTGTTGAAGTGACAGTATTCCTTTAAATTTAACAGAATAAATGCAGTGACGAGGACACCTGTTTTTGTGCACAGCTGACATTACGATGTGCACTTTGGTGTAAGAAAAAAACCTCAAACCTGTCAACAACTAAGCACATGTATGTTAGGTGTGAAGACGCTGAGAATAATTACCATGCACAGCCAGAGTCTAAAGCGAAACTTCAATCATGGGTGTTGTGATGTGTTACTTTGAGCTGTCAAGTTGTTTCATGAATATTCCCACAGTCATGTACAGAGTGAGGGGGCCAGTCGAAGCTCAGAGTGATATGGTGAAAAAATGAAAAATACCAATATTCACAACTTAGGCTAGAGGTAGACTGTTTCCTGTCATTTGACTTGTATCTTATGTCCGATTTCTGATCACCCCAGCTTACATTAAGTGAAAAAGTCTGGATGTGTGCAGTTTGCAGTTAGGTTGCACTGCCTATCTGCTCATCTCACATTTATATAGGAATTGCCTGCATGGCCTGGATGTTATCAGGCACCTCAAAATGCATTCAGAAAAACATTAAGAAATCATGCCCACAACATGTCACATTCCTGTAACAAAGACTACGTTTACATGCACACCATATTCCGATTTGGGTCAATATTCTGGTTAAGGTAATATTCCTAATAAGGTGTTTATATGCGCTGCAGCAACTGGAATATTCAGTTTACATGTTACCTGGCATATTCCCATGTTTCGGCGTATTCCACGCTCTTATGTAATGCAACACTCAACCTGCGGGGGCAGCAGTATGCGTATAGGCGTCTGGTCTTCCGGAAATACAGAAGAAGAAGAAGAAGAAGCAGAAGAAGTCACTATTTCTGTGTTTTCTCCCATCTATATACTCCATGATATTTAAGTCTTTCATTAGCTGAAGGCAGACTGCAGTCTCCTCCTCACTCCAAAAATGCTGGTTCTTGCTGCTTCTCGCCATGCCTCGCCAGTCGTTCTCCCCGCTTGCAGTAACCACAGCAACAAAGACGGCCCAGGATTCATTGTGAATCAAGGATACACAGTACGGGGCAGTATGGGGCATTTTCCGATTAAGTTGTTTGCATGGCACAGTATTCTGGTTAGAACAGGCATATGCCAGGGGTCTTATTAATATTCTCCAACTGGAATATGACCTTAATCAGGTTCGGTACGTGTTTACATGACTCATGTGCAACCGGAATATTGAGGATATTCTGAATAATACAGGCATGTAGTGTGCATGTAAACATGCTCAATGATGGAAGACGATGGTTGTAAGGCTGAGATGTCAAAGATAGGACCTGGGGGCCAGATTTGGCCTGTGAGCACATCTCATCTGGGCCCCAAGATGTTTTGGAGGGAAAAGGGAAAAACAATCAAACATTTTTAAATCAAAATAGTATTTTTTTATTGAAATATTTGCATTCAATTATTATCAACATGTGTAATAAGTAAGAATAAGAGGTTTCTGTAATAAACTGATAAATGAATGATTAATAATAAATTAAGATAAATTAAGTAGACCTAGCACTACAAACTGTCCATATCCATAAGTGAAGAGAATTGGCTGGAACTAAAGGAAAAACCAGCTGTTGCACTGACCTTTACTGTGTTATGTTACTTTAGCAAACATGTTATCAAAGAAGCAAAAGCTTGACATGGAGTGTTGAATTTTCCAAGAAAGATGAAAAGAGCCGTTATTTTCTTCTGGGAGGTAAATGGCAAACCTGTATGCTATATATTTCCCACATTTCTCTATTCTGCTTTATGTCATTCTACAGTATGAGCCATTTTCATGGAGCCAACATGCAATTTGTCATTGATTGGTCGGCTACAAATCGACTAATTTAAAATACTAAAACTAATTTGAAGGAAAGCGGCTCATTAACCAATGTGAGTGTGACAACCCTGTTATAAGGTGTGGAGCGGTGCTGAAACCAGGTGTTGGATGGCCTATGTAGACTTTGTGCATGAAGTAGACGCATCAGCACCTCATGGGTAATATATGCCACTGAGGCTTGGCAAGACAACATGGCCAATCACCTGAGTGCAACAGCCACTCATTTACATACAGAAATGGACACTCAGAGATGGGCGTGCTAACAGTCAAGGCAGGCCTGCAGCAATTCATTAATGTCGGAATTCACAAATTCTGAAATTGTGAATCCAGTTAAAAATCCATTTAGTGGTATATGGCTGCTGCCTTCACAAACTCAAATCCTCGTCTCCACCACCTCCATTGCAGCCTTCGCATTTTCCCACGCTTTACACAGGCCCTGCCTTGACTTGATTTTTTTTTAATAAAGTTAGAAGGAAGACACTCTCACAAGTACCGAAAGCCATTATAAAAGTCCAGGATTGTCCCGTTTCGATTTGCTTCTATATGTTGCGCGGGATTATGAAACCACAGAGGTCACATTTTACTGTCCAGTGTGGATGCAAATAACAGTATATCTGGCCTGGTGATGATCACATGAAAAGACTCCAGTGTAACTGTAGCCTTAGACTCCTGCATCAGGTTTCTGCCATCAAAAGGATCCTGATATGCTTTATTCATGCCCCCCCACCCCCAACTCTCACCTGGTCATGTATGTTTTAACTGATTTAGCTGTATCTCGCAGGCCAATCTCCCCTGTCTGAACCGAATTACTACACCCTTGGTATATACACTCAAAAAACAAAACAAAACAGGAATATTTTACTGAAGTTAGTATGTCAGGCTTCTAATTGAGGCAGCACTCTTCCTTCAGGTGTGGTTTAAAGCTTGAAGACAAGTTTCGGAGATGGGTGTGAACTGGAATACTGTCCCGAATGGCCTCAAGACATCGCTACCATTCATTAGCATTTACTTGAGTCCAAATTCATCCTTGGCAAAAACCTGAGAGGAAATCTTGACTATATGCCTCTAAGCAAGAAACAACTTTTTCTAATGCAGTGGGCTTTATAGAAGATAGTGTGAAAAAGAGAACCATTAAAAACTTACTTTTGTTGCTGACAGCCTCCTCATGTTGAAATCTATTGTTTGCCCTTCAGCTGTGCTCTGAATCCATTTGGTATGTGCTAATGCTGCACAGGCCAAATTTTAAAATAAGAGTGATTTGTGTACCAAAAGATGTAAATGCTAATATACAAGGCCACAGTATCACAAAAGAGTATTTATTTGGTTTGCTTGGTTTGGTGATCTGTGTCACGCCTGCTTTGAAACTTGCTCTTTGCTCATTGACAAACACCACTTGCATAGAATGGTGGACCTTGTCATAGACTTTGCATCTGAGACGTTGAAAGAGGATTTTCACAAAAAGTTGTGCTCTTGAAAGTCTGTATTTTACATAATCAGTTTTTTTTCCTATCAGCCACTTGGTGCTGCACAGTATATTCTCAAGGTTTTGCACGCGTTGTGTTGTGACTCAAGATGCAACTAGATAAAAATTAATTACACTGACATCCTGAGGCCATTCAGGCTAAATCACACTTCAGCTCTGGGTCAAACTGATTCTCAAAGAGGATTGTTTTGAGTTTGTTGTGGTATTTATAAGCTTTATATGAATTAGGTAATGCTTCAGTGTGTGAAATAATTTCCTGTGTTTTCTCCCTATCGCTCCAGTGGATCAGAAAACCGGTGATTAACCAAGTCTCCCATTTTTCAGTAGTAATGGGGTATAACTTATCCTAATTGGTCAGGCCTCATTGAGCTTCACGAATAAAAAAGCCCATCCATTTTCTGAGTGAAGACTGGCCTCTAAGTGGCAGGCCTCGACTTCCATGGAGTCAGCCCATTGTGCATTGCGCCCTCTTTGTATGTGTTGGCTATTAAACTCCCTTTCACACTATTTTTCTGAAAGAATCTCATCAGGCTTTTTCTAACAAAGACACACATGGATACACAACTAGACCCGGAAAGCCATGTCACCACTATTACTGCAAAGCTGCAATGTTTTAAAAGCAGACTTTCTTATTCGCCCTTAATTAAGCCACTCTTCGGCTAAAACGGTCACTCTGTATTTCAACCTTAATAACGTAGAGCAGGTACGTTTGATTCATAGCGGCGGTTGAAGCAGCGAAAGAGAAAATGAAGAGGAATTTCAGTCCAGCGTGTGCCACAGCAAGCACTGCAAGCCATGTCGATTCTAAAGTTTGTCGACATTTGCATTTTATAGTTCCTGGAAGTGTCGGACCACTCTGTCTTTTCACAGTCTTTCAAATTTGCATACTAGCATTTCATTAGCTGGTGAAGAGTGCGTCAGCCTGGATCTATATGAGAAATCTGTTTGGTCCCTGGTGCATCTGAAATTTTGATTTATAGACAGTAAATCAATCCTTTGAAGTTTAAAGCTGCATTAACCCTTTGATGCATCAGTGATCAGAACCTACACTTTTTCATGAGTGGGTCATATCAACCTGTATTAGATTCAGTGTATTTTATGTAACACATTTAAAAGTGTATTTAACTGGTGATTAACAGGTATATTTAACCATCCAATCAAACTAGCAACTCCACCTACCATATGGGCTTTCAAACTAATTATGTACTGAGGCCATGAAAATGTCAAAACAAATAGATAGATAGATTTACATTATTGATCCCAAACTGTGAAATTATGTTACATCAGTAGAAACATAAAAAACACACTGTACAATATAAAGCAGATGAATGAATAAAGACTATACACAGTAAAAAATATAAACATCTAACAATATGAAATATACAGATAGTGCAATAGTTAAAAACAGAATGAATGTATATTAAACTATGAATGTATGTACAACTGTGCAAAAAAAAGAGAGGTAGATATAAATAATAAATAAACAGTTAAAGTGCTGAGTAATGGAGGACCAGTGTTTAAACAGAGCTATACAGTTACTGTACAGTGTGATGGCTTGTGGCAGGAATGATTTCCTGTATCTGTCCCTTTGACAGACTGTTTTGAATAATTCCAGACAAATAAATCTACTACTATTAATATTACGAACTAGTTAACTTAGCTACATGGTGTTAGCTGGCTATCTAGGAAGGCTGATTTTAGGATAAAAAAAAAAAAAAAAAAATCTACAACCTGTGATATTACATGTGCAGTGTTATGCACTTTTGTCAATTTAGTGTTATGAAAGAGTTCCAGCAGTAAAAAAAAAATGTATATAATAGTGATATTATTGATACGATATGATATGATATGATACAATATTATATAGAAATTGTGCAGAGAAAAATATCCAAATTTCAGATTAGCAAGTACCTCTGTCGCTGCAGTCAGCTCTGAGGCCGCAGAAGAAGTTCATTCAAAGCAGCTGTTTCCCTTGTAGCTGAATGTCTGCAGCCTGACCACATCACATGATTGGCACCGCTGCGGTAAAAGGTGCTAATCATGAGATTCACAGACAAAGTAGATGAAAACAGGGGAGTGCAGCAGGAGTTATCTTGAAACATGTTGGTTTTTAAAATGCTTGCCGGTGTTAAATTTAGATTCTTTGTAGGGGGAGGAGGAGGATGAAGGGTGGAGGAAGGGAAATTATGGCAGCTGGGTTTATGACCAGCGGAAAACCTCAACTACATGAGCCAGTGCGCGCGCACACACACACACACACACACACACACACACACACACACACACACACACACACACGCACACAAGATGGAGGTGGTACATATGAGTGTGGGACAAAAAGAAAAATGTGTGCTGTCTACTACTAATGTGAAACACTATAGCAATTGTATGTCGTATTATGAAATTAACAAAATTGCTTGTGCGTGTGTGTACCTGATTGCATATACGCGTGTGAGTGCCTGTGGAAAGAAGAATGTACACTTCCATATGCTGAAATATGGATGGAGGCAAAGGTGAAGGTCTATAATAAAAGCGCCAGGTGTTTGTTGTGAGGATAAGCGTGATGTATATGTGCAAACGTTGATTTCATGTTTTCAGTCTACATATCATAGATCTTCCTTGCCGCTTCCATTTATTTGACTTTGACCTTGACTCACTGGAGTGCAGAAACAGCTCCCATACCGCCCAAGTCCAAATGGAAACACATCATTACTATGCCATGGCAGTGGCCGCAGCAAAAGACAAAACAGAAACGTCGCTATTGACAAATTCATCATGCAATCTGAGAGTATAAACTCCGGATTTCATCATCTTGCTGATCAGCAGCTCCTTCCTATGAATTATTTGTTGGCTCCTCTCCTCCTTGCCTGTCGTCTTCTCTCCTCTTGATGCGGTAAAACCCATCAAGAATCTATAAGTAGGCCCCGTCCCTGTGTCTCTCAATCAAAATCAGGGGCAGGCTGCTCCTCACCCAGTCTGTGGATTGAATTATTTACCAGTCATTGATGTGGTGGTTGACCAGCAGCTTTGTTTTTGAATTATTCATAACCTCTCTCCCTCTAGTCCAAAGGATTAACATTGAAAATATGTCAACATTTTATTTGTTGCATTCCTAAACTTGCATACCATATTATGCCATTTGACTTGGAGAGTGGATCTACACAGACCAGCAATGACATAGAAATACAACAGTTAGAAAAGAAAAATTTGTTTTTTGATATTTGCCCTTTATTAAAGTTTTAACATATCACTCACAGGAATACACAAGCACATACTTTAATATGACTTACAGTCAGCTTAAATTAATTGTATTCATTTTTGTTTCATTCAGTCGCTTAGACTACCTGCCCAAATAGTCTAAGAAGGAAAAATCAGAGAAAATCTACAGTACAATTAGTATTGTTGAGTCGTCCGTACTGTAGATTTTCAAGCTTGGCAGTTAAATCAACGATAACTTGCCACTTAGTTTACTAGCTAATATTTTGGGTGTTTTTATAGATGATTTGACAAATAGATATTTAAAAAAAATGTGTAAAGTCTAAAAATTATTTTTTAGACTCTGACTGGAACCGTTAACTCCACTTATTTTTATTTATTTTTGAAAAAAAAAAACTTGTTATTTTGTAATTAGTGTCATTGCTCTGAAAATGCACCAAAAAATAAATAAAATACGATGAAATAAAATAAAGTAAAATAAAAAAACATGTGACAAATAGCAAATCTCATTGCTAAGGTAAAATGCATTTGAAAACTCAAAGGTGAGGCATGCACCTCCCATCCACCACAACACATACAAATTAATACAGGGCAACATTCAAAGCCATATCCAGCTGAAGATTAAGTTGCACAACTGGAAATAAAGTTTTAAGATATTTATAGTGTCATGAAGTTTGTGCAACAGCAGCATCACCCTCTTTTTGTAGTTGCCGATGGTATTGAGCCGCAGCATCCGAATTCTTGAATATTAATGAAATATTCCAAACCCGCAATTTGGATTACAATGTGGTTGTAACACCCAGCTCCTCACCTGTATTGTGTTGTCTGGCCCCTCTGCTCATTGACCTGCTATCTAGCTGCTGCACTCAGCCTGGATAAACACCCTGTCACTGCCGCAGCTGCAGTGAGGGAGATGGAGAATGACAGTCAGTGTCTTGGGAGCAGCCTCACATCCTGACACTCTTCTCCTCTTCTGACAGGCAAACGTGATCTCTCCTCCACCTTCTCTCATATACAGATATTGGGACTGCATATGTTAAAAGGGAATGCTAATCAGTTCAAAAATCCACGCCGAGCCAGATTCATCTCTTGTATCTGTGGAGGTGTGATAAATGCTGCCACGCCAGATCCTGCGCCTCATTAAGAAATGGGAGGTGGCCCGCCTGACATATTCTTGAAGCCGCTGAGTTGTGCTGTAATCTACACCATGTATTTCACAAACTCTAATCTGTGATGTTGTCAAGATGCACAGCCCACATGTTCTCTGCTAACTTTAAACTCACTCTCAGAATAACGTTCTAGGCATGCTGCGCACTGTAACGAGATGTCTGTCGTGACAGTGCAGAGGTTTTTCAACCAGGAAATACTCAGAAATACCCCCCAAAAACATTTACTGTTTCCATTCCCATGATTTACATTTCTTTTTGTGGGTCTGCTCATTGTTATGAAATCACAAATTAAGGCTGGAACAAACTTGACTCAAGGTTCTTGGCAACGAGAAACAGTTGTGAATTCTGATTAGCACAAAGTGAACTCTTTGTAGGGCTTCTGCAGAAACTGTGGCATTCCCCTTTAAATTAGTTTGTGTTTAGGTTGTGTACAGAGTGGGAAGGCTTGCAGATGCCTCAGGCAGGCAGACTAATTTTCTGGAGGTGGAGAGGGTGTCAGAAGGATTTCAAACGAGAACTTGTCGATATCTGTCTCCTTATGCTATGCCATATTATGCTCTTGTTAAAAATAATGAATTAGTCCTCAAATTGCAAAGCACAGTACATATTTTTTATTGCTATACTATAGTACTGCAGTATCCTTGTAATGGTTGTACTGCTTAGAATCAGCAAGAAAGTTTTGTACAATTCCCAGCAACATTAAAGTCATTAAACTATGAGTTCATACTGACTGAGGTTCATTCAAGGATCATTTCCTCATCGAAACAGAGGCTTCGAAATGGGATAATTATATAGCTTAAATAGCCAAAAATGGGTTGATCTGCTGGAATGCAGTGTAGAAAATGCAACCTCTGAAACTCCATTTTATCACAGTTATTGACTTCAGTGGTACAATATTTAATAATTTGCTCATTCAGATGTGCAGATGACCCAAACACAAGTTCACTGGCTGCTTTGTTTTTTTGGGGAAAAGGAGGAAGGAACTCTTAAATCTTGCATGATACACGATAATATCAGCAAGTCATTGGTTTTGGCTGATAAGGGCTTTAAAATGAATATCGGTATATCAGCAAATCGGCATATCAGATACCTTCAAAAAATCCAATATCGTGCATAAAAATGAATGTGGCATGTTTTCCATAACCTAAACTGAAGTCGTTTTCTTATTTTGCTCAGTGAATGTGTGCATTTTGAAAAGCATTGTGTTTTATGTATGCATCACGGTAAGAGTAGGCATAATAATATGTTGATTCCACTGCAGGAGAGGCTTGATGATGTGCATATGTCCATATTGGCATCATCAACTGGCAAAAAGAGTTGGAAAATATCAACATGTCGGATATCATCAAAAATCCAATATTGTGCATCTCTAATAAATAAGAAAAATCATGTTTTTACCACAAGGAGATGTGTTTTTTTTAGTCAGAAGCTGCACATAAAAGCATATGTGGCAGGTTTTGTTTTCGAGGTAGTTCAGTCTAGTATTTAATTGCCCCAGAAGGTCTCCTTGAGGTGAGGCTACAGTACATGGACAAATGTGGTTTGTGAAAATAAATTGTGGACAATTAACCTCAGATGCTGCTTTCACCCACCTAGTTTCACCAGATGAATTTAGTGTCACAGGGACAGTACTGGTACCTGATCTAGTATGGTCCTCATTTATATAATGTTAGATCTGATTTTCACAGATTACTTTGAAAAGCAGTCTCGGTGGATTTTAGCTTACGGAGGTGCTAATTACTGAAATTTGGATGCGTTTTGTATTTGGTTTTAAAATCACCTTTTGTGCTGACATGTAGCTTTTATATTGCAAACTTCTCTTAGTCAACTCTGAACATGACCTTGTTGGTCATAACACTTTGTGAATAGTACATTTTTTCTCCAAATTTAAGGTTTTTAAAAGATGCTTAAGATGTTTGTAGATGCCAGTGCAGAGCAGAACAGAGCAGAATAGACTGTGTGCTCATGTTCTCTTTTTTTTTTTTTTGTTAGCAGTCATAATAACATTGTCATTAATCTAGTCATTAATTTATTGTAAGGTGAGAGAAGAGGTGAATTCCAACCACTTTTCAAAGGTTATTACATGCTGTTCACACTCATTCAACCTTCAAGAAAGATGCACTCTCTGTGCCCTGTTTCTGCTGTAGGAATGAGAACTCAGAGGGGGGCTTTTCAGCTTTTTCAACAGATTAATTTATAAAGGGGCATTGAGACGGCGCAGGTCCATTGCAGGGCACAAACAAGTCTCTGCTGCATTCAGTGATGTTGAGGTTGCTAGGAGCCCACCTTGACCACTGCTAAAGTTCCCAGTAAAATGGATGGTAATTTCACTTAAAGTGAGGACCCCCCACCACCCCACCCTCAAAAAAACTGGTTCTCTTTGTGAGATCTATGGTTGCTAATGATGGCCCAAAGCACCAATTTTCCTCTGTCAAAAGTGTCGCCATGGGAGAAAGCAACTTCAGTAACACAGTTACAAGAAGGCCAATAAAAGAGACCAAGCAGTTATGCTGCTTGGTCTGTATGTAATGCTGCTATTTGTAGTTTATTGAAAATAATCATGCATGTACAATTTTTGTAAAACAGCTTTAGCATTAAGTTGAAAAGGTTTTGTTGATACTAACCAGCAGCAGGGGTGGTGGCACCTACATGGAACAGCAGTTTTGGGGTGTAAATGTTTGAAGAAAAAAAAAGGAACATGACCACTTTACTGAATTCCTGAATTTGAGTGGAAAATTGACTTTACAGTAGGTGCACAGTCTGTTATGGGTGTCAGTTTCCTGAGCACCCACCCAAGCAGGTGGCAGGGCTTGGGGATGCCTCGAGCTCCAGCTGCACGCTGGGTCTCTGGGACCTGCAGTGTTAAGACGGATAAGGCCAGTGATTTCCCTGAAACTCTTTTTGATGCAGTTGGCAGTCATTCTTACATTATTATGGGTCATAGCAGAGGCACAATGAAATTGCTGTAATCTTAGAAAAGCATTTAAGGTTGCATATCATGCTAGTGCAGTTTTATTCTTCTAATCACAACAAATGTAATTGAGTTTATTTTATGATACTAATAGTTTTGTTTGTGTAAGGAGTGATTTATATTATGTGGCTGTCACAGTGGGACAGCAGCCAGAGGCCTGCAGAAAGGTGCCCAGTTAAAGCAGAGCCATAAGGCGCTCTTAAGTGACTAAATCTCTGCACTGAACAAATCAGAGCACCTGTTGTATAACCAGCATTAGACAAAGCCCTATTTCATTCACAGGAGAGAAGCTAATAACCCTGCCAGGGAACACAATATTTAGGGCTTTCTGGCGTGTTTGTCAGAATGCGCAGCTCAGCTGCTCAGTATGATCAAACAAAAAGCAGTTTGTCCCCTTTTCCCGATGAGTGAAAGAAAATAGTTGCCTGCTGATTGACAGCCATGTGGTTGCTCATGAAAGAGTGCCTCAGCTTAGAGACAAATGATTATTCGTTGTGAAACGTGTGTAGCTAACCAGGAGTGATTAATGGACTGCAAATTATATCACCTGCTAGAAAGCACAGTTCCCCAAAACAAAAGCACAGGCATGGTTTGTCTTTTTAACTCTTCTGTTATTAATTTGAAAGCTAATTTCCTCTGCCTGTTCAAGATGAAGTAGCAGGTGAATTGGTAACCAACCTGGCTTTATTTGTTATTCACAGAAGTCTTTACTGCGTAATTAAACCTGGCAAATGTATTACATGTTCACTCTGAGCCAAACTCTGAGGAATGTTGCTATTCTTAGAGGGAAAAAATGATTAGAGGTAATTTCTTTACGTTATCCCCATTTTTGTCTCCTCTCTCTGTTAAAAGCCTGGCTGATAGGCTGCTTTCATTTGACTCATCTCAGTGACTATTGGACACTGTTCATGCAACAGAGTTGACCTTTTCACACAGCTGATCACATATATGATTTCATTTGGCTTGTTCCTGATGAGAACGTGTGCATGACAAAACAATCTCTCAGAGAGCCACCGGGAGCAGAAACCATTCGCTTGAGCTCCGCTGGCGACTGTATTTCATGTCAGAAACAATCACGACCACATGAATTAGTTCTGTCATACAGTAGTCATACATTTGAACAGTTTATTATGGATGTGTGTCTTCAGAGAAATAGAAATAGTATAACGGCAATAGATTTCATCACGGTAACAGCAAAGCAACAGTTCATTACAAATGCAGTGAGAGACTTATAATAAAATTTCATCTTATGTAAATCACATCAAGCCTTTTGCGTTGAGCGTGGAAAGCTCATTCTCGTGTAGTTTCTAGTGGTATTGTCTGCTTTTTGTCATTGCAGAGTGGCAGCCATCTACTAGCTCTGCAGTCAACAGCAGTTCAGTTCAGTGTACTCCAGTGTCGATTCATATATAAATCCATGTCACATATGCTAGGATGCACACATGAACTCACACGCATGCATGCTTTCACTCTCTCTTTCATGCAGGTATGCACAGGCTCATTTATACACACACACATATACACACCCTAGCTCCAGCAGCAGCGTTTGTCACTTTCACCTAGTCGGTATCTATAAATAAGTAAATGAATCTTAAAGCTGGACGGCCATGTTGTCTTCTTTGTGCGGGCAAATTACTGCAAGATGCTGTTTCCTGTGTAAACTGAGATCAGAGGCTACAGTATTGAACTCCTCATACAGCCTCTCACCAAGCCCTTGAGCAGTCCTCTCCTCCTGAATCGTGAAGCACGAGGCTCAAATTCAGCCAAGCTCCCAGCCCAGTCTACTCTTAGCTACCATAGAAACTCATTACTTCCAAATAATGTAGTGTGGAATTAAAAGTTTGGCCAGATTTCTGACATAATTGAAAAAAACATGCCAATTACACACTTGGAAGGAGCACTTCCATTGCCTAAACCCTCAATATTCTCCATCGTCTCACCATATACTCGTCACTGCTGATAAATAGAGACTCGAGGCAGGTTGTATCACCAGCATATATAAATGTATGTCCCAGCTCTCCTCTGGCTCAGTCGTGGCATTATCCCTGACACTTTCACTCCCCTGCATTGAACCACTACAGTAACTAATTAGCATAGACACTACCTTTCTGATGAGCACAAAGCATTCTCTCTTGTTTCCAGTGACGCACCATGAATTTAAATGAGCCAATTAGTGTATGCATTTCCCCTGGTATCGAGTTCACAAAGTCTTTGATTGAGACTCTAAGGCACAGCAATAC
This sequence comes from Myripristis murdjan, assembly GCF_902150065.1. Lineage (NCBI taxonomy): Eukaryota > Metazoa > Chordata > Actinopteri > Holocentriformes > Holocentridae > Myripristis > Myripristis murdjan. The sequence continues at coordinate 14,144,525 of NC_043982.1, forward strand.
ATTAGAAAGTTTAGCTGCCCTGCAGGCCACAGAGGCTGGCGAAAAGGGAACTTCATATAACTCAGACTATGGACTAGCATGAGCTGGATGATGACAGCATTCAGTGCAGCTGTTTTGATACACAAAATCAATTCAATCTGATCAATATTTATGTAAAATAATTTGTTGTGGCGATGCGAACTGTCTCCTGCTATTGTGAAATATTGGCATGGATAGTTCAGCATCTGCAGAGCAGAGTGTTGCTCTGTCCAGACAGTGCATTGGCATTCAGGCACGGTAGATCCAACAAGGCAGTTGTCTTATTCCTCAAACCTTTCTATGGCTGGATTTCAGATATACCGAGACTGACATTTTCCCCCTGATTTCCATTTCATATGCTGCTTGTCTCAAGGTTTGAACTATTTCAGCTGCATAAGTGTATTTTTATTTATTATTTTTTTCTCCTGATCAGCTGTTGCAGGGAAAGTCCATTCCCAAACTGGGGACGTTGGACCAGATCGAAACAGGAAGTGGGGATCCAGAGGGGCGCTACAGCGGTGACTGCGATGATGAGGATGGTTGTGGTGGCTCGGGGGCTGGCGAGGTGAAGAGGAAGGTCTCCAGAGTCTCTAAGCGTAAGTCACTCTTGACCTTTTGATCTTCACATCCTTCTGTTGTGTCAGCAATTAACCATCTGCCGACAGACTTTTAAAGAAGCCTCAAAGTGTGTTAAATTGCATGAATTTTTAAAAGTGCAGCTGTTTAAACGATTTGTTTTGAACAGTGTAGACAGTAAATGGTGCGGTTGGGTAACGCTATATTTCAATAAGACTTCTTCCAGTCTCCATTTTATGGCAGACATAATAATAGTCATAATAATGGTCATTAAAGATAATGGTTGCCATGGGGACATTATTGCAATCAAAGCTCATTGCTGTAAAAATTATTGTTCCCCCGAGGATCAGTAACCCCTGATGTATCACAGTGTTTGAGCTGTCCTCTTCGTCTTGTTACCTTTCACACTCGCCTCTCCTCGGCCCTCATGGATTCCTCCCCTCCCCTCTCTCTCTCTCTCCTGCTCTCCATCAAACATGCTAACAACCTGATTAATCACCTCTCTCACTGTGCCTATGGCAGGAGTGTATGTGTGTGTGTGTGTGTGTGTGTATGTGTGTGTGTGTGGGGGGGGGGGTCATCCAAACAGGCCATTCTCTTCCTGTAAATGTTTCCTCTACTGCTTGTCAGTCTTCCTCAAGGCTGTAGCTGCTCGGGCTCAGGGAAGCTGCTGAACAATAGCTCATCGGAGGCAGAGGCTGTGACATCCATCACCGGTCGTACAGAGCAGCCCTCCTTTCCCCTGTCAAAGGCCATACCACCCTGTTTCCCAAAGCTATGACCCACTGTCTGCTCTGACCTCTGTATAACATCTGCCCATGAATGTATAACCCTCAGACAAATATTCCCTATTTGAACCCCACCTCTGGTCAGTTGCTTCAACAGGTTTTTCTTCTGATTCGTTTAATCAGTCAATTCAATCATTTAATCACGACCAGTTTCACAGCAGCTTTTCACAAAAGCTTTAGGCTTTTTTTTCCTTCCATAAAATTGCAGGGATTGCAAGTCAAGGCAAAATAGTGCTAAAGCAGCACTTTGAAAAAACAAACAAACAAACAAAAAAAAAAAAACAGTATTTTTATAACTACTTTCCATGAACAAAAAGTCATATATAATCACTTCCTGTGGTAATACACATACTGCATATCGGAAAAACTGCTGGAAATACTTAAGTGCTCATCTTTTTTATTTTATGAACAGAACAAAAAAAAATGCTCAAAGTTACAACAAAGGAAAATGTTGAGCTTGGATTTCAATTGTCAGAAAATATTAGCTCCCTTCAACTCAAAATCAGCATTGAATGCACCAAACAAAATAACATCATTGGGATATTTGTTGTGGACATAAAACTGTGTAGCATCATTTTAGCCATAGTGTGGTTTGAATAAAAACTGCATGCACTTGACCTTGTATTCAGAGGGTTTAATTAAATTTCCCATATGAAACTACAACTCATTGTCCATTGGCTGTAGAATAAAGCAACTAAGGTAGACATAGTTTATTGATGCATGCACTATAGTTTATTGATACGTGCAAAATTGCAGTACTTGTTGTAAAAGGGCACAAAATTACAAATTCCTTGACATAGTCTGAAAAAGTAGCTATGATAGATTTGCTGCTAGTGATTTTTGCATGATGAAGTTGCCAGGGAGGTTTGAGTGTGCTGGCCAAGAGAGCTCATCGTGCTGTGAAGTGAGGAAACACAAGCTAATTTCAAAGCACAAATTTAATGCTGCTTTAATTTTTAAATAACACCATTCAGGTTTTATTGTAGGATTACTTTTAGCGCTGTAGCATAACCCCAGTCCACTTTGTGAATGGTGGCTGATTATGCGTGCAGTGCTAACTCTGTGTTTGGTTTCCACAGTAAACCCTGAATAATGCTACTTGATAGTTAAAACAGACTTGAACTGTTTAGTTGAGATGGTGTAGTTCTCCTAATTCATCAATGTGACCTTTAGCTGTTCTCCAGACACATTTACATTGTGGTGGCTCTTACTTCTGTCGCATTTTGCAGCATTTCTCTATTTACTTGTGTTTTGTCAGCATGCAGCACATCGCTGAACTGTCATCTGTGTTTTCAAGTTGGTGCATGTGTTTTGTCACTATGAATGAACATGTTTAGTTTTGGTTTAGTTTATGTGCAAAGCATTAAAATTATGAAGTGAAGCAGTGCTACAATGATGAAACGACTGAGAAGAGCTTAGGACATTTCTTTTTTATCTCAACTCCAACATTACATAAAAGTAAATCAATCAGGATTGTCAGCAAAGATGCAACTGAAATGGTCCACAGAATCAAAATTTCCTGTAGTTACTTTGCCAGTGCCAATGCCTCGCAGGATATTAGTGTCTATTTACAGCTAAAATGGCATAGTGGCAGCAAAACATTAAAAATGATAAGTAAGGAAGGTTAAACAAAACTACTCTGATGCAGAATGAAATCATGAGTGCGAGACTTTCTGTGTATGAGAGAGAGAGAGAGAGAGAGAGAGAAAGAAAACAGGTGTGCAAATATTTGGTGCTTGTAAAATCAAGCTAATGGCCTTACCAAATACAAATTGTAAGACTGTATGAAGTACCGCCACTTGGCATTTGATGAAATTAGGAATTTTTCTGGTGTACCAAAATGAAGCATTAGCACCTTGATTTCGCATTGAAAATAACCACTGTGGTGCCAGATACAGAGCTTAAATACCATGTAAAATTTGATTTAATTTGCCTTTCCCTGCAGTTCTCTTTAATCCCTCTCCTTTTCATCTTTGATGTTTATCGGTAGAATGTACAGTAGACAGATTTGCATGATAGAGAAATAAAATGGGATAAGCTCAATACTGGAAATATTAGTCTGATTTAAGGGATTATATTCATTAAGCAGAATCACTTTTCTTGCCATACCATGCATACCATGTATCAAGAAGGAGCAATATGAGTAAGGAAAAACATGTAAACTATTTTATAGATTTTTTTAATACTTAGCATTGTAGAGAGTAATTAAATAACAACAAAATAAGAAATTGAGACACAGACAGGCAAACAATCCGATGGGATTTAAATTCAAGCAGTTCCAAGATGGCGGTATGTAACACTAACCTCTAGACATATTCATAAATGTGGCTAAGCTTATTTGTGTGAACACAGATTTGTAAACCCAAATTAGGGTCCTGGCCCAAGTGTTCTCCAGCTTAAAATTTTCAATTTACAAACCAGAGATACTTTTGTTGCCCCAACAAGGTCATGACTATTGCAAATATAAGTGGAGTAATACGTTGATTCAAGCCATACTTACTGTATTTATCCTGGGGTATGCAGTATTCATCGTTTAACAGCTGGCCAGGTACTCGTGAAAGAAAACTCACGAATCCAAGGACATTAAGTAGTTAACTGTATCTGGGATATTTCAAGCCATTCTCGGTATTTTTTTTTTTTTGGGTCGCTGTTTTTGCAGCCTGGACGTAATGTGTGACACAGCCCTCCTTTCCGCTCTGATAAAATTAACTGTCCTCTTCCTTTTTATTAAATATGGCACTCATGAGAACCAGCACTCCAATGTCAAAACGATTATAAGATCACACAGCACTGTGCACTACAGCTTAGTACTGAGTAAATCATAATGATAACCATGATTATAATAACTGTAATTATAATAACCATAATTAGAATAATCATAAATAAAAGCTAGAATTTAATCCCACATCCAAAGACATGTATTGTGTTGGTCCAGGCTATTTGTGTGTGTGTGTGTGTGTGTGTGTGTGAGTATGTTTGCTTTCAAGTGTCAAGGTAAATCATGCAAAATTGCACTTCTCTGTGCTTTAGCACTTATGGAATAATTTGAAGGTCTCAGAAATTGCATTGGCTTGGCTCCCATATAAACCGTTCCAGCTGTCTTATTTTTACAGTACATGGTCTGGACTACCTTTAGCACCTGTTCCAATGAGCTTTAGTAGATATGTGATATACTGCTGATCAATTCTGGATCAGTAAATGCTGTCCAGTGGAAAACATGGAGAGATGATATATTTCTTCAGGAGCATGTGTTAAAAGCTGCTCCTGGCAACTTTGCATGTTGATGGCCCCAGATGCCCAGAAGACATAACTGATAAATTTGAACTTAAACACCAATAAATCATGTAACATGAGGTCAGTAAAGTGCACACAGCATGCTCAGGTTTAAAAACTTGGCAGGTTACTTTATACCAGAAGATATAAAGCAAGGAAGGAAAGCTTGCTTGTTTCTGTTAGGAGTCTGTTTGTATATTCTCATAAAGTCCCCCTACAGTCATAAAACCCCTAAAAAATCATTTCTGGCCAATATTACACTTTTAGAAGTTTTTATTCCCATGAAAGAAAATATCCCTTCATGCCTTAAAATGGCTTAGATATAAATCTACACCATGCACTCGTTAGGTATGTGCAGGTCTATGAATATGCAAATATATGCATAAATATGTTTTTTTTTTTTTTTTTCAGCAAATCTCTTAAGGTTGTTAATGTGAAGCAGCCATTTTGAGTTGGTCTAATTGTGTCTGCTAATTATATGCAAAGCACCACCGTGTCAGTGGACAGGATTGGTCAGATTTGTGACGTACCAAATCTCGCTGGCCTGGGGTCCATCTGAATCTCAGATTTTAGAGGTGTGCACACACACCTCAACCTGCAGACGAGAACTGTGAAAACACCTCTCTAGTGAGAAACTTTGCACAGATACAAGTCAGTATTGTCAAGGTCAGACATTTTAGGGGAGATAAACAAAAGAAAAACACATTTTTGAATGGAGGAGGACTCTAAAGTTTTATTTATCGCTCTCTGCAAGTGGAGAATTGTACATACCCTGCATCAGAATTTCATTTGAGCAAACAGGGAAGACACAAAGTTTCAGGTAGTGATTTTCAAGTAGTAGCTGAAATGTCTCTAATGCAGCCCCACTTTGTAGTTTAGTTTGACATCCGAGGTGGAAATCCCAGGATGGATCAGGGGGACGTGTCCCCCCAGTCCTGCGGAGGGGGATTGCTGTCCCTCCAAAAATCAATGGAAACAACACTGTATAATTCTAAATCATACATTTTGGAAGTACTTGTGTTAATTACAGATGGAAAACAATGTGCTTGTAAGTTTAGAAAGATTGACACATCCCCACTTTCATGCTAATTAATGGTTTCGTCCACTGCACTTCCTGATTTGATTCTCAGTCGTGTGTGTGTGTATGTGTGTGTGCGTGTGTGTGTGCGTATGTGCGTGCGTGCATGCGTGCGTACGTGCGTGTGTGTGTGCGCATGTATGCATGGAGTGAACCCTACTTGATCAGAGTTTGTGGTGGCTTGTCCACTTCTAGTAAGCAGTCACTCTGCAAAGATAGAATTTTTTTTTTTTTTTAAATGACATGACAGGTATGTTTTCTTATGCCTCCCCCTCTGTAGAATAAACCATGTTTATTGAATGCATTTTGTCCGCTTCATGATCTGGCAGTTGCAGGTGAAACCTGCTTTCCTGCTGCAGCCGTAGCAGCTGCCTCCCCTAATGCCTGTCTGTTTACGGAGGCAGGATGTCTATCCTGAGTTAAAATCACAGCTCACTCAGTTCTTGACTGATTTTAAAGCGGTTTGCTTTGTTACAAATGTCACATGTTTATTTATGATAATGAATACATTGTTTAATTATAAAGATTGGTTTTCATACCAAAATACTAGTCCCAGATTTCATGGGTAGCATGCAGTAGTGGATTGCTGATGGTGCAAATGTGGCAAATAGGGGGCGCTTTGGGCATCACTTTTAGTGTCACCCCCCAGAAATGCTGAAGGGAATTTTTTTCTGTTTCTCATACCCCCAACAAGGAATTGGAATATTATAAAAATTTGCCTGTGGCAATTATGAATGTAAAACAAGCCCATTTGGGCACTCTAGCCATGATGGCTCATTAACAACACTCAGCACATAACTATAAAATAAACACAAAAACACTATTTCACACCAACTTTGCCATGGCTTTATTTCTACCTTTTATGTAAGAGATGAAAGGAATCTTTTGCTAAACTGCCCTTTATGTAATATAACTCTTGAATATTGTGTCACACATCAACAATGTCTACTGTAGGGACAAACTCAGAGGCTTTTCATGCTGTAGCCCCAACAGGCAGCTGCAGGCCTCTTATGGCGTTATCTGGCTTGCATGGTTCAGCAGCAGACACAGAGGCTGCTCGCAGGGTGAGGGTTGTACTGCAAAAAGACATCTGTCAGACACAGTGGCAGCAGGAGAGACACAAATCGATTTCTAGCTAGTAAGCACAATGAGGGTAAAGGGAGGAGGGCCCCTTTAGCATAGCTCTTATTAATTAATAGTCTCAGCAGGAGAGTACTTGATATAATTCCAGCTTCCTCCTCACAGGCTAGTGGCAAATGAGGGCTGAAATAGAGTTGTTCCACACAAAACTCCTCCACCATCTGATGTCAAGTGATAATGAATATAACAGCACTCAACAGGGGCACTCATTGCAATACAAAACTTGTGTCATAATTTACAGCACTGGATGTTTCCCAACTCTAACTTTGAGATGGGGAATTACATTAAGGCCACTTTGCCAGACATATGCAGTAATAGACCTATCACTGGGCGCAGTTTGGAATCTACCTAATGGGCCCTGTAATACCTGGTTGGAACTGTCAAATATGTCTTTATCCTCATTAAAAGGGACGATCATATTAGGCCACCTCCAGTGACTCCTGGCCCCTCAAAGCCAGTACTGGGGATTGAAATCAGTCATTCTTACACTGCCTTATTGGGTGGAGACCTAAGTCATCTGCTTATTGCTTGATTAAATTAACCTACTGAACTAATTTCTTGGTATTAGCTAATTGATTCAACAAAGACCTTCATGTAGCAGGAAAAAATGTGCCATCAGCCTCCTCGGTAACCCTTACTTTCACGGTTGCCTGGAGTGCTAGTTTTTAACCGTGTAAACACATAAGAATAGTAAATTAAACAGCTGTAGCTAAGAAGGTTAATATTCACAGCTGAATGGCTTAAAAGCCCCGTTAGTATTATGCATCAGTTCAAGTCATTAGGTTGAGGTTGTCAATGTTGATGGTGACAATTTGAGATTAACTGCACAACCTTATGCAACTTTTTTTTTATATTCTGGCTGGGCTGACACGGGTCGGAGTGTGGTGAGCACCTTCACATGCGGAGGATGAGGGTCTTACATATTTCAGTCCACTCCATTTAGTGATAAAGGTTCCATAAGCTTTTTCGAGGTGCAATACATGAGGATTAACCGTTTTGTGAATATGCAAGGTTTTGGTTTACAAATGTTTGCGGTTTTCATTTCATTGATTAAGAGAAGCCTGCCAAAACTTACATTTGTAGCTGTGGAAGGTTGAGAATGAACAAATATCAAATTTTCACTACCAGACCGGCCTGTGCGACGATGTGAAATTCACTATTCCACATCTATTTCCATCACGCCAGCCTGCTTGGCTCCAAAGGGTGAAATATTTCATTTGGTATCTGGCTGTGTGGATGGGCCCTTCTGATTTATAACTAAGCAACCCTTGCAACAAAATAACAACAGCTGACAGTTTTTAGAGACTGCTCAGCTTTGCTTTACTTTTACACTTCTTAATCAGCTAAGTATAAAGGACATAGATTTAAAAACCACTGTCTTAGCAACGCCATAGCAACAAGCAAAGCCTCACTACTTCCCTGTACAGTAGAAATGAATTCAGGCCCTTCATGGCACTGGTCTGACAGCCGAAATGAGATAAAAGAAATGGCCGGAGACGTTTCCATCTGCTGTGTTGAGATGCAGCTTTTAGTTTAGACACCAGGTTTGTGACTTCTGTGCTGTCTGTGTTGTTTTAAATTTCTGGTGCTTTAACTTCATGTTTCAGCCGCAGTTTGAGTAGCTTTGACTGTGCAGTTGGCCCTCTTCGTGTCCGCATGAAATATGAACCAAACTACTGGCTGTCAAAGGTCAAAAAGGACCCAAAACCCAAGTAAATCTTATATCTTATTCAAGTTCATTGTATTCCTCGGACAACATCAGATGGATATTAAGGATTTGTGATTACCATTCATCTGCTGCTCCGTCCGCCGCCTCTGTAGAAATTATGTTGTAAACGCTTCTGAGGCTAAGATTATTGACCGATTCTTTCAATAGTTGGTATGCATAAGGGCTGTGGTTACAACAATTATTGATTTGTGTAGCCATGGCAACAAAAAAAGCTACTTTGTCGAAAACAATTTTTGGTGAAATTTGTCCGGGGGATACACCCACACGGTCGTGAGTGATTCTAGTTTTAACCCCTTTCAGTGGGCAGATAGCAGCGCTGTTGTGTTTTATACACGTATCTTTATATTATTTTGCTTTCTTCATTTAATTTCGGTTGCTCTGATATGGTCTAGATTATTAAGGCACGCAAAACAACAAATTAACCCCACTGCCTCCCACTCTTCCACAGATTGTGCTTGGTTTTAGTTTTGCAATGGGATTAGTTTATGTAATCAGTCTCTTGTGACTCATCGTAAACGCCTCCCCCATTTGCTGTGGGCTTATCTAGCTCATAATAGATATTCACACACCTTTCTCCATCGCTGCTTATTGGAAGCCACTGGAGATGACAGGCTTGAGTGAACAAAGGTTTCTACATCACCACAACAACGCCAGCAATGCCCTGAAATGTTTGGATCTGTTTTTCCACTTTATGAGGTGATACTATACAAATATATAGAGACGAAACTATAAAATCCCCCCAAATTTTGCTTCAATTAGGGCTTGTTTTCTCTGTTTGGGTGGCACTTTTCTGTGTCCCTGTGTAAATACACAGGGAAAACAAAAACAGGAAAAGGTGCTCTCTGCTTCCTTGAAAAAGCAAGCAAAAATTCCTCCTGTCAAAAGTAAATTGGGTGCATGAAAAAAAAAGCATACTGTGTAATATCTGTTGTGCATCAGCATGTACAGTATACTTAAAAAACTAAAGTTCAAATCAGGTTCTGTCTCAAAAGTGTGAGTGTGTGTGCTTTGAACACATTTTGTTGCAGTGTCACCTGCAACAACTGAACTCACGTTTGGCTGAAAATGAAATGTAATTGCTTCTTGATTTGCCACAGTAAAAATGAGAATATTTTTATTGGAACGTAATTGGAAACGTGAATTTTTAAAAAAATCAATTTCCATACAGGTGTTTACCCATTTTTTTTTTTTTTTTTTACCAGCCCTTTTTAACCACAGTAAGTTATCATTATCTACAAAGGCACATTTCCATTTTTCAATCATGTTCTCATACCATGCATGATTTAATGGCTGGCTTAATGAGCTGCAGCTTGCATGTGGAAGGACATCTCATTGTATTAATGAACCATGAAAAGGGCAAGCACACATCATTCTGCGGACTGTTTTAATAATCAGCCCCATGTCAGACTCGCAGCACTTCTACCAAAAGTCTGCTCTGTCAATAAGCACAGCTGCCGAGGGTCCATTAAGACGACTCACTCTCTGATGGCCGAGCAACCTATTGACTTTGCCTCTTTTTCTACTCTCCATTTATTTCCAACTCTCTCTCTCATCCCGCTCTCTGTCTTTATTTCAGCTTTATTGACCGATTGTAGCAGCTGCAATTTCTGTCTTCATGACCCTCGACTTTATCTTAGAAAACAACAGACACAAGAAGAAGAGGAAGTAGAAGAAAAAGTGTGACCGCAAAACAGTACTTTGTTCAAAAATGAAAGTTCCTCTTTTGTCGACATCAAGTCTCCTCTGTGGTGGAATTAACATTTTATTATCCTACTCTTACTGCGATGCAGACATAAAATACAATGTTTTTCAAAATGCACACACTCATTGGGCAAAATACGAAAACTGCCTCAAATTAGGTTATGTGAATGCCATGATGTGCCATTTTGAGCACATGCCACATTTTCTTTCAAACAAAATTGTAAGATTCATCCTAATGGGTTTGGATGATGCTTTCCCTGCAGCCAGCTCTCCTTTTACCTGTTTCACAAATTGTAAAACAAATAAATAAGATGTAATCTCTGTTCACCAGGGGTCATGGGAAAATAAATGCATTGTATACCTCAATATTGGCAACAATTAAATTTTGGGCTGATACTGATATTTAATTTTAAGGCCTCTATTGCCCGATACTGATGACATGCCGATATTATTGTGCATCCCTAATATAATCATAAATATTTGATTCTGTGTGATTACATTACTGGATACCACCAACAATAACTGCTGAAATATTCATAAGATCATGTTTTGCCTCCACAATTATTGCCTAATTTAATAATTACATAAATATTACATATCATTCCATATAATTTGATATTAGTCTTAGCTTCTCATGTCGTTAAATAATTCTGTGTAGTTTTAGGATGCAAAGTCTACCCTCTGAAATGTCAAAAACATATGGAATATGCATACATTGTCATAAGTGGGAAATTACTTTCTTTAAATTTGGTTTTAGGCTAGGAAATAACTGGATCTAACTGTCTCAATATCTCACCTGTTTAGAGCAGCCAGAAACATCCTCTAGGCTTCTCTTTTAAATGAAAATATGTGCTAAAATTTGAAATAGTTTCTGTTTCCTATTTTTATATAGCATGACTTTAGACAACCGGTAAATAAACCTTACATAACCCACACCACTTGACAACATGGTGACATATGACAGACAGGTTTTTTGCATGTCCTCTGTAAGTTTCACTCAGCTTTCATTCTCAGACTTCCAAGGTCATCTTTAGATGTGCATCAGCCGCCCTGGCAGACCCCGGCGCTGCTCTCCCATCATTCCTCCTCTCTTTCTGCTTGCCCTGCCAGGCAGAAAAATCTAACCGCTGCATGTCTGCTGCAAAAGCCCTTCGGTTCAGTCTCTTTCTCAGCACTATGCACACTCACAAACACATCCACAAGCAAGGCAGAAACACACCAACACGCCAGGTGAACCGGTGAAAATTTGAGTTGCCCAAAGGGAACAAGGTGCCTAAATCCACTCCGACGGATGTTTCATGTTGACCTTCAGTGTTAATGGATGAGAAATAATGGAAAAGGCTGATATCGAGACAAGAAACATTGCTGTGCCGTCTTGATTTTTTGTGGCCGCGAAAGTCATAGTCTGATTTTATTAGGTTACATTTTGAGGTAAAGTCTGCCGTCATGATTTATTAAAGAACAGAAAACTGCATTATCATCAAAACTGAGATATTTATTTTATAATGGACCATCGTCTGGTTTTGAGTTCAGCTGTAAACATAAACTATAAACATACTCTTCATTTGTGCAGTGGACCGATCGATTGATTCTTTTATTTCATGTTATGCACACCAGTTGCCCAATCATGATGGGTTTACAATACACCAAAAATATAGTTGTAATGGTGCAACGCTTTCATGACAAAATTGCAGATTTTTCTACAGCGTGGTATTAAACAAAATATTCTGCCTTCTCTCCTAAGCTTGGCAAATAAAATCTGCTGAGAAAATGATTGCCTTACTAAAGCACGACTCAACATGAGCATAAATGGAGGACATTTTACTAAAAATTGCATTCCTTACTTCATCATAAACAGGACAATAAAACAAAAATTGAACCTCATTCTCAATTACATCTCACGCACACACCAAAAAAGTGACATAAAACCTGTCTGTCTTTATGGCAAACGGTAAAGTTCCCAATCACCTTTTATTTAAATTGTAATTCACACAGAGGCTCTACATTGTAGCTATTTTTCTAAGACAGTAGGTTGTTTTTTCCATATATCAACTGTCTGTTGGAACAAACGGCTGTCAGTCATTGGTTCCATGAATGCCATACCTCTTAACAATGGTGACCATAAACAGCTCATTGGTCAGTTGTTTGAGCTGGCAGGAATCAGTTGTCCCTCCCACTTTATCTTTTAAAACAATGGCCCATTTTCATTCGGTGTGGGTTTGTTTGGAGCAGCCAGTTGCCAGTTACATTCCACTGGTGACCGAGCAGTGTGATGTAATTCAGCCCCCACCCCAACATGTATTCATCACGGAAATTGGGAACAGCCTAAAGTTGGCTATACAATGGAATATATACATCAACAATCAGTGATTTCTGTAAGAGGCCAGTTTTTGCAAACCTTCTGCATCTCTACTTCATTCATCCGTGTGTGAATTATCACACATATTGTGTGTATTGAAGGTTTATTTGTTCAACCTTTTCAGTCAGTCCTCTGCTGTGATTCAGTCATGAATGCAAGAAAAGCGGTGCTCAAAAAAGAGCGCCACTGACAAAAAGCTTGCCATTCGATTTTGGTTTTTCAGATATCTTGCCATTCTTTCCCAGAGGCAGGCACTGTGACAGTGCCCATCACAGGAATTAAAATACTCATGAAAGATGCAAGCGTTTGAATGGGAATGTAATTTTTTCTATCTTTTCATACAAGAATAGTGTGTAATTTTGGATATTTCTGAGCAACACAGAGAGAGCTATTGTTGAGTTTTTTTTCAGTGGGAAAAAGTGCTGTCCAGGCATCAACCTATAATTAAGCAAATGAATTACTGTACATCAGTGAGCAGCAGCTTGAAGCAGTCTACCTCAGCTGGTCTAGAAATTGTTTCAGTAGACGGTGAGAACCAACACACTGCTGGTGCATTTTTAACTTTTGTAAGCAGTTGTAGAGCTAGCAAACCCAAATGTGCTCTATGAGAGAAAACTGCAGGTGATGCCAAGGGTTACCATAGCACAGCTCCATCAATATTTTGATACAGAACTCTCCAGAGGTAGAAACCACCGAAACAAGACTATTATTATCAGAATGTGCAACTCACAACTGCTGCGGTTGCAAAGAATGGGCCACTAACTTATGATATTGTTTTTTTCGTACTTTTACTCCCACGAGCCTCATTGTAACAGCGATAACAATCTGGATCCGAAACTGGAACCGTATCAACGCTACTGTGGCCACATGATCAAATCAGCCAGATATCAGTGAGCTGATACGTGTTAGTGGTCTGTGAGCTCCTATGGGAGTCAGATATTTTCCAGGCTTTTCCCCCTCAAGACCTACAATGACTCAGTGGCCAGGTCAGAGTGATTTGATGTCACAACAGTGTGTGCAGCTGTCAAACATTCTCACATCTGTCTAAATGCAATCTCTTCACCCTTTCTTTCCTCAAACACCACACACACCCACATGGGACCGCAACACACAGCTACACACATACACACATACAGAACGAGCAGGGTTTTAAATGTCTGCGAGGCATGTCTGCACAGTAGGTCATAAAAACAAAGTGTAATAGCACTGGCAGCATTTCCATGCACAGAGTAATCTGGCTTTTGGCCATAAGGCTGTTAATCGCAATCAGCCACAGTGGAAAGTAAATGTGTGCACATCCAACCTGTTTTTTGGACCAGGATAGAGATACATATTGAAATAGAAGGAGAGCATTATCCACACACTGGATTACAGCTCCCAACTCTTTATTTGACTAACTATGTGATGTTGAAGGCCCTGCTGGCTTGAAATGTCGCCAGCGTGTACCAGTAATGCTTGCGATTTTGTGCAGATGCCAAAAACAAATGAAACCCAATTGAATGCCACAAAAAACGTGTCATTCATTGGGTTTCTCATAATAGGAGTATGAGCTCAACTGGGTTATTCTTAGTTACAATACTTAAAGGCACCAGCCCAGCAGCAGGTTACTTAAATTAAGAATGGGATTCTCAGTGCATGTAAACATACTGTGGCTTCTACACTGTAATCGGAGTTAAGTTGCAATTCCCTCTCATAGCTACAAATATAATGTTGACGGGACATCTCACCGATCAAAGCGAGTGATGTTTTTGCGGATTATCTTGTGTTCTTAAAATTCATTGTGGCTGTCTTAATGACAGGGCTGCATGTGCACAAACAGAAAAATAGCCTGTTTTGGGGCATGAGAACAATGTGCCAGAACACCACGCTGGTGGCACAGGAAGTGTTTTTTTTATTGCTATGGAAGCAAGATTCCCAGGATACCCATTATCCCCTTGGGGGTCAATAAAGTGCTCCTGACTCTGATTCTGAAGATGGAGATTTTCACTTGACGCTCGATGCTACACACATTTTAACCTCGCCAGACGCAAGTGGAAGTAGCCTCCAGCGATGTGCGATGGAAATGAATGCGTGTTCATCAAAAAACATGAGACTTGTATGTTTGAAAGCCTGCAATTAGTTGAGTACCTGTCGGTTTCATGAAGCAAATATTTATCAGCTGCCACTAACCCTGAAGTGACATTTTGTCAATATGACGAATATTTTGAAGAATGTTTTTGTGGCCCTGTTGTGCAAGGTATGCAAAATGTATGATGTTTGTGTTTTAAAGAGTAATTTGATAGCTGGATTAAAACTTATGCGTTGATGAGCGAATATCTTTTTTTTTCATTCTTTGAATTTCTGTAAATGGAGATTGATCATGGAAGTTAATATTTTAATATACTGTAATAGATGTGGCAAGCAGACAAGAGCTACTTAGCCAAACAAGACATCCATCCACCCATTCATTTTCTTGCTTATTACTGCAGTGGGTCATGGGGGGCTGGAGCCTCGCCTCGCATCTCAGGGAATCATCCTGGACAGGCATCAGCCACTGGTGCCGAGTGTCGAAGCCAATATGGAAGAGCCCTAAAGTGCACTCCTTCCTAATGGCCCCCACATGGCCACTAGGCTGGCTGCAAAAAAACAGTCTGGAATAGATGGAAATCAGTGGGAAAAAAATGTGTCTCTCTTGATTTATTTCCTTAATAAATATTTTTCCAGGGAGGTTATGCTCTCAATCGCTAGTCTCAAGCCTCCTTAAAGTTTTCTGTCATTTTGTGTAATTTTGAAAATTATGGTTCCATCTCGAGGGAAAACATAGGGGTGGGTTTTTAAGGCGTGGTTGCTTTTTGATTGACACATTGAAGCCAGACAGAGCAGAACTGCTGCATTACATTTTGTTCTTCACCGAAAATGTCATGTTCTATGTTCAGCTACAGACACGTTGATGATTCTGCTTTCCATTCTTTTTGGTTATGTGCTGATTTTAACTAAGAGTGCACCTTGTTTCTTAGCCTGCGATAGTGTCTGTTACTGGTTTACACTTTGTTCTACTCAGCTTCACCCCGCCAACCAAATTTGGGTTTTAATGTTGTCCAGTTTTAAGACATTAAAAAAGACGGTGAGGGGGAAACTAGTGGCTTCAAAGAGGCAGTTCGGAAACCAGTGGATGACTTCACAGCAGGTACCTCTATTTATTTTATACAGTGTGTGGTTGACAGTCCATCATAAAGCACAGAAACACACACACACATACACATGCACACCTAGGGGCAGGTTAGAGTTTTCAGTTTGTCTAATCTCATATTTTTGTAATGTTGCAGGAAACTAGAGGAGCTGAGTTTAACAACATGCCGCCTTCATGCCAAGGCAAAAATGATAATACAGCTACTACTATTAATAACACTAAAATCAAACCCATATATAGTATGCTTGGTCCAGTTATGCTGTTTCTGAATGTCTTGCTGAACGTAAAGTTTATGCCTCAGCAAACTTGATACCCACACTTGTGCATCCCAGGCAGCTGCATAATCGAATTTGTTGGAACATAAACAACTTTGAGATGGGAAATTGCATTTTTATACAGAATAATGATTCCTTTCAAGTTCTCAATGGAAAAAAAACAACCTTAAATGTGTGCAGTTACAAGCGTGAAACACTTTGCCTGTCACACATGTAGAAGACACTTCAGTGATCCCGGATTCATTCAGGACCAGGCTGAGTGAACTCTGTCCTGTCAGTTTTTTACACTGCTTATCAACAAAGGTACATACTACATAAAATATAACCCATGGTCTTTTCTGAATTACAGCATTTTAAGTCTATGAAAAAAGAGGATCAGTCTTAAAGTTTGCATTAAGGCATAATTGAGCAACGCACATACGGAACATCTATCAAGTCCACGGTGATAATGCACACATATGCAATTATTCTGTTATGAATGCAAAAAAAAAAAAAAACAAAAACAAAAAACAAAAACAAAAAACAAAAAAAACCAGTGAACCTCAGTTTTCAGATAAGCAAACTGTGTTGCATGCAGTACTGTCATGGTAGTCACTAGGGCAGTTCATTTCTACAAATATCACTTATCAGTTCGTACAATTTTGTTTGATAATTATTTTATTTGCATCTTTAGTTTTAATGTTTAACTTCACTACCCAGTGCCACATGTCTTTATCCTATAGACAGTCTCACTATCTGCAGCTCTGTCTGTTTTTAACTGACTATGATTTTGACAAGAAACACACAGACTTGGATAATAATCAGCCCCAGAGTTAAATCTGAAGCTTGCCATACTAGAGGCCCAGGAACATTGTTATTAAAAGCCAAGCGCTATAACCAGCTCTTGAATGACTTCCTGGAGCAGAAAAAAATCATTTTCATCACAGGCCAAAATTCACATTTTCATGTGAATGGCTCTAACACATGAATTATTGCACGGTGAAAGCTATGCATGTCGAAATTGGAACAGTTAGCACTCATGGGAAAGTTTTTGTAATTTCTGGGTTTTTATACCTTATTATTTTTTTTTTATTATTCATTTTCAATTAGCTTTGACATCTTGAGGCTGTGCCTGACAATGAAATGGACACAAATCCTTTTGAGGATAGCAGATGTTTATTTTCCTCAAGACTGGAATTACGGAAAGGAATATTAGTTTACATTTGTCCACCTCTGCCAAGCCATGCAAAGAAAAAAAAAACCACAATAATAAAACAAATGTCCTATGTGCTTTTATATGCAGTGAAAACCCATTAATAGGGTCAGCTTTTGCACGTTGTTTAATGGTTTCAGCTTGTATGCTGCCAAAGGATGATAAACACTTACTCACAAGTAATTGCTCTATCAAATACGAGAGGCTAATGTTCTGTGACTAAAACAGATTTTTTTTTTTTTTTAGCTTGAGTTAAAAAATAGTATCACAGTCTTTGGCTGCTAGAAGTGCTTTATATTGTTGAAACGCTGACTTTGGTAAATCCACGGCAATGGTCTGATGAACCATGTATTTTTTCTTCATCGCTCAATTCCATGCAAAATGCCCATGGAGTAATCAAATTGCTGCAAATGCTGAGATGCCTAGCTGGCCCGAAGATTTTGCTCAAATTAATTTCATTCCATTCCCTGTATCGGATTCAGAAAAAGTTCATTGCCAAATAAAGCCAAACAAAGTTAAAGTTAATGTTGGGAGTGGGTTTTGAGCAATTAAATTCAGCATCAAGGCTTATGCAGAAACTGTCCATTATCGCTCCAATTTCCTTTTAAAAGATATGGTGCAAAGCAGCTCTGGCATTTTCTTCATTATATATTTTCGGGATATATCCTTCCAACCCATTACACATCGAAGAAGAGGAGATTCCATTTTAGCTAACATTTCCACCAGAAAATAAATGAGCAGAACAAGGATGGGAGAGTTTGTTTGGATCTCAAGAGAAATATCTCTCAAAGTTCAGAAAGTAACATCTACATTCAGTGTAAAATATTCTATTTGTGGAAAGAAATAATGCTTGGCAACAACCAGTGTGTTTCTGTTTAACTTTAGAGTGGAAAAACAATTACAAGTAACATGTGGTGTGACAAGTCTCTAATGGTTGAATAAGGAAAATAATGTGCTGTCATGCTCATCCTGCTACAGAAACAAGCATATAATGATGTGGCCCAGTATTCAAATGTATTAACTAAGCATATAGATTGCAGTAACATATTATTAACATGTTATGTTAATGGCAGAATGAGAGTAGAAGACCATAATGCTGTAATCTCCAGAACATCTGCTTTATTCAGCTGTGTGAAACAACAAAATGCTGCTATGAAAATCTGTGTTGTCTCTATTCAAATAAACCAATTAATGAATAAAATAAATACAGTTTGAGACACTTGAGGGAGTCCGACTAGCTCTTCATTGAAATCCCTCAAATCTAAAGGAAAATGTTAGTGTTTCAAACAGCTGTCTTTGGCTGTCTTTGCATCCCTGATTGGCATTTACCAGGTTTGACAAACTCCCGTAATCTCTCATGTCTTAAATTCTGAAAAATAATGCATGAAAAAATGGGAGATTCGTCTACTAAGTGGGGAGACTTGTTGTAAAGAGCCCTGCTTTGGCAAGCAAACTCACAGTGTCAGAAGGTGTGCCAAGAGCCCACTGGTCGATGTTCCAGTTACATTATTTCTTTTTTTTATTTTTATTTTTTTGAGTCTGTTAAGTGTTCCGGTGCTTTTCAGGTAACATACAGGTGGATAAAATGAGTCTTTTTGGGGACATGCTACATGTTTTATGTGTGTGCTTCAATGTCCTGCTTAACTAACTAACTGATGTCATCTGTAAGTGGCTGATTTGGTATATTCTGGATTTGCAGCTTTTCTGGTTTCACAGACTGCTTAAATAAGTCTTAAATGAAGCATCAAAGGTGTCAACTTAAATTTTAAGCTGGAACTGTAGCAATAAAGTCCACACCAACCTAATGAACAAGAAAATGTGTTTTTGTTTCATATAAGCAACAATAAAAATCACCTCAAATGATGGCTAGAGATGTTTTAGGTTTCATTTTTATGTTTTTATGCCTTTCTTATGCTCTATCAGATTTTCATTTGGTTAGTCTTCATATCTCACTCCATAAAATTGCCAAAGTAAGCCACGCACACAGAAGCAAAGGTTACACTAATTCCTCTCATATTTATCAAAGCATCACAGCACAGAAACTGAAACTTGCCGTCTCTCACAAAAATGCGGGACAGCAATGCTTAAACTTTGTTTGTTCATGCCTCACTTTAGGAATTTTATTCGGAAGTTATAGTTGTGTTGGGAATACACTGCAGCTAATTATTTGAAGTACATTATGTTTACAGCTGGGAGATTTCTCAGTATTTTTAATAAATTACTGGATGTCCCCAAGTAATACTAATCCACTACAACTAGAGCTTTTGTCCATTTGAGGGATTAGAGGAAACTTCTCTCCCTTGAGTCACAGTAAGCTTTGACTGCCAAAGTCTGACCTTCATTGTCCAGAAGTAAATAAAGTAAATCCATCTCTTTAATAGATGGATTAGTAGTCTGGCAGTTCCGGTCGTTTCTTGGTTTAATTTAATTTGCGCCTGTGCTATCGGTTCTGACAAACAGTAACAACAAAGATAATTCACACACAAAAACCATCGGCTTAAAATGTGTTCTCACTGCTCGATGGCATGTACTTATAGTTTTAATGAAGTGGTATCTTTTTCTGTGGGTTGGTGACATGAGCCTTGCTGTGTGCACTATACAAGCTGGCTACATGTTCCTACATTTATTTTCAAAAGTTTGAAAGCCATGCTCATCTACAGTGCTGTTTTTCTGCGGGATCTTTTTGTACATGTTGGAGTCACAGAAATTAAACATGTTGGAGGGATGAGTGTGGATCGGGAGGAATGAGATGGAGATGTCACTCCATGGTATTACAAGTTAATCTGTGCTACCCTCTGTCCCCATGGTCCCAAAATCTGCTCAAATCAGCTCAGACTCCCCCTGATCTTACAAAGTGGTGGGTGCAGCCAAATGAGGCTGCAGTTTGGCTAAAACTGGAATAAAGTATGTCTCCTGAAAATACAAATATATATATATATATATGTATATATATATATATAAAATGAATTTGTCAAAGATGACAACCACATCATCTTGCCTATTTTTTTATGTAAAAAAAAATCCAACATCAGAAAAAGAAGAGGTTAAATAAAGATGAAAAATGTGAAAGTCTAGCAACAGATGTAGTGGTTGTAAAGTGCTTGTGTCCTGTTCCCTTTGGAGCCGCGTATTCCTGTTAGAGCAGAATCTGAGAGGACGGACATCCATTATCTCTGGTGCCGTGGAGGCAGAGAGAGAGGATTATCTGACTGCTGCAGGTTTAGCTGGCGTCCCACAGTTTGCAGACATCAAGATCCATCTCCCCGGTGTCGATCAGAGTCTGGCGCGTGTCTCCATTAGCACCTTGTGGCCGACGCTCTCCATCTACCATCCATCGCTTAGTGTCACACAACCTTAATTGGGCATGGTAATTATCCAATCACACAATATTAAGTGTCCTATTTGTGGAAATGTGGTTGCTGAAAATGAATAGTTATTGATTAGCAACACTGACATTCAACTTACTCCTTTTCGCACATTAGCCTAGCATTGATTGCTGGCAGCAGTTCCTGTGTGCAATACTCGGAATCGACCGGATTCCTAATGTGCGGTCCAAGCTTGACCATTAGGACCATCCATTATCACGCTCACTATCCATACGCTTGTCACTCAGGCTTGGTGGGAAATTGGCAAGCAGACATGACTGTGACTGTGAGGACAGAAACAGATTTAGGTTCTCTGGTTTCCGTCAGTGAGCTGTTACACACTCAGCCGCAGCTTGTACTTTATAGTTTGACTGCGACTTGGAATATGTGTGAAGTTGTTTTATGCTGTTGCTGCTTACTTGAGGTTAGCCTGTTGTTTTGCTGTGTGTCAGCCTTAATAAGTGCCTGCTACAGAGTGTCTCTTCTAAGCACCGAGTTAAGCCTGTGGATTCATTGTGAGCTTATGCCTTGCCTTTTAAGTGTAACATGTCTTGCGGAGTCAGTATCTCACTGAGATGTTTTGCTTTGTTGTCATCTTGAAACTAATCAAACGTATGCATCAGGGTCGTCGGGCTTCAGAAACATCATTACCGGCACATTTCTTGATCTTCGGTGTACATGGAATGTTTGTACAGTCCATGACGGATCATTATATGGTTTTGCAACAGTGTACATGTAATAACTTCAACAGATTTGAACTACTTTGACAAATTTAAAATAAGATGTGCGTTGTACTGTATATTCACTGCTGTACAAAACACTCTTTCCCAACTCTACCCTTGAGAGTCATATGTAAATTCTTTTTGGTGGATGTTTTAAGATACATTCACTGACACACAATTATTATCATGTAGCTTTTAATTCTCTTATAAGGATTATGTGATCCATCATGATCAAAAGCATAATCACACTGACAGGTAAGGTATGACATCCCAATTTATTATTCTGTTCCTTTCACCTTTGCAATGTCAATACCGAACTTGAATATGGTCAGCAAGCGTCGCTGGCTGCTTAAAATTCCATCCCCTGCAAGAAACCTTTCCTCTGCCCAAGAAGAGAGCCAGTCAGCTGTGGGGGGCCTGATTTCATTGCTTATACCGCTTGTCCGCACAAGCAATCTCTTTATGTTCTGCATTTATGGGTAACCTGGGCTTGCAGGGGGTCCAAACTTTGGGGGAGATCTATCATCGTAACACAGGTAGGCAGTTTAATAACGCTGCTGTGGGCTCCTGAGAAAAGCCAGCCATTTATTTAATGTAACGTGGGCAATGTTGGGGGGCTGACAGGAGGCCCAGGCAGGAAAAATGACACCCTGTTACCTCTACCTGCTGAATTTATAGAGGAGGAGAGAAGCTTGGAGAGGAGCATGCAGTTTTATAGTGTGATCTCTATGGGTATTAAGCGTGTATAAAGGTAAATGAAGACTGCTATTTTCAATCTTTGTGGACAATGTTAGAAGTATCGCGTAACACTAAGGTTACAACCAGACGAACACTTTTCAAAAATCTCCACTGCAAAAAAGTCCTCACATTAGCAAGTCCTTTAGTCTCATGTTGCGTCTTTGACTCTTGTTTGTGCTTAACAACTTGTTCCCAGAATCTTCTTGAATCAAGTGTAATTTTCACTGATACCAGTGGGCAGAGCTGCCCTACATAATCATGCCTCAACATAATCATGCTTTTCCACTTATTTTAATAATAAATAAATAAATAAATGAATAAATAAATAAATAAATAAATAACATTTTAACACTGAATATTGGACTAAATGACTTGTGAGGGTGGAGATTTCTTGCAGACCGAATCTTAAGTGGCGGGCTTCCCCTGCAGTATTTTGGCCATTTAAATTCCAGAGATCACAACACCCGAGTTACCAAGTTTAATTAGACTTGGAGATTTGCCAAGAATACCACCCTCTGAAGAGCACTGAGTGCTGTTAAAGGCTATTTACTAAGCATGTGAATATTTACACACACAACAATATATATTTAACATGAACAAAACAATATTTGAGCAAGTATGTCGTTTTCATTCACTGCGCCGGTTCACTGCTGTAATTAATCCGTGGTTCAGCTTTATTTTTCCCACATGGGCAGTTAGTTTCGCAGCATTTCTCATGTAAGACAGAAAAAACACTCAAATGCTTGGCAATGGAATCGCAGTGAATACAGGCAAATTTAAGAAAGTAAATACTAAAAAATAAAGAGCACAAGCCAGGGCAGTTACACACCAGCCTGAAAAGTGAAAACTTTGGCTCGATGCTGGGCCAAAGTCACTTCAAAGTCACAAAGACACTTATATCCAGTTCCCCTGTCAGCCCTCATTAGACCAAGCCTATATAATCAAACGCCCACTTACATCATAGAAGCACACAGTTAGAGCACAGTGGCAGAAAACCTGATATAAAACTTTTAGTAGGAACTACTTTCTCATAGCTCACTAACAAGATATAGAAGATGTGTAAATTTATTGCTCTAATTGCCTACAAACCTAACCTGGCAACACATCAGGTAAGAACACACTTTTGTCACAATTCAGAGGATGGTTTGACACTCACTCCTGCGTGTCTTCACAGTTTGTATGTTGTGTTTTGAAATGGCTCGAAAGGCTACATTTAACATTGCTTTGCCATCACTTGTGGCCGTGTCAGATATACCTGAAATACACATTAGTGAGCTCTTAATAGTGTTTTCTTATGTAGCTGCAACACTGTGCAATGCAGTGCTCTCTTCCACAGTGAAGCCATGTTTTTTTAACAAAGAAAGTAGTTCAGCAAGTTGATTTGAAACAGTTTAAAAACCTACAACACTGTAAACAGCAAATTTGTATACTTCATTTTTAATACCGACAATCAAAGATTTATTGTTGTAGTCCATATTAATGTGTTAAACAGAAGAGAGGCTTTAAATAGAGATTTTTTTTTTTTTTTTTGCTGGAAAAAAAGATGTTCTTTGCCACTGGATGATTCCCAAAACAGCAAAGGTGTTTATGCTTTGCTTTGCCCATAAATATTTCAAAACTGACCTTTTAACATGAGCCTTCCTCCTGATATAGAAGGATTGAAAGAAAAAGAAAAAGTAAAACAAACAAACAAAAAAGATGAAGTTTAACGATGAGCTTATTCGACAGTGCTCGGCCCTCCTCTGCATTAGGCATAACATATTCCTCCAGATACCATTTGTCCAGATTTACTCTGAATGCCTCTGAGTTTTACTCATGCCTCGCAGTGCTTGCCTCCTCTGTGTGCTGGCTGTGTATGCCACTTCACACTGATGCTCCTCATTGCGTGGAAAGTTTGCTGTGGCAAGAAGCCCGCTTGTAAATCATGCATATTGGATGAGACATGCAGCAGATGAGCCTGGGCCCTCCAGTCAGGCCTGGCATTAATTAAATATCATTGGCCCTGCTTCTGAACCTCATTTCATGCCACATTCACACCTTGTCTCGGCTTCTTGAGGAAAAGTTGAGATGAAAGTTGTGGCTTTACAACCTCCTACAACCCATAGAGCTGCTCGGTTAGAGCGTCTTGGCCTCAGCATTAGGGTTTGGGATTTATGAATTCTAAAAGGACCACAAAAAAAAAAAAAAAACTTGTTACATTAGACTGGGACCTGTGCAAAGCAACACTTTAGAGTCCCAGTGCTGTGATTGCAGTCAAACAGGTTTTGATATCAGTGATTATAGTGTTCTTTATTTGATTATGAGACTAATTTGATGGAGCAGTTTATTTGCAAATCAGAAATTCACATTTTAATGCAATTCTGCGGTGATTGCTGATTGAACTTAATTGTGGCTGCTCTCAAACAACATTATCCAGTTCCCTCTTGCCATAAACTGTTATGTTGTGTTTTGCCCTTCATGTTTTGTAGCTTTCCTTCATCCAATGCAGAGATTAAGTTAACAAAGGTTGCACGATTCCTTGCAATGTCGAGGTAAAACCTAACAAATCGCAGACTGTTTGGTGAACATTGCAACTTGCAAAAACTGTCATTACATAGCACAGTAAACTCCACCCAAAAGCAGTATTAATGCTTTGATTATGAACGAAGTAAAGCAATTAGGCAATCACATGAGCCATTGCAGAATCTTCACTATCAAATTTGGATCAAGGAGAAGTATTATTGCATGTACAGGATATGAGGGAATTATTTCCCCCGTGTTTTTGAGCAAGCTGTTCCACTGTATTCACACTAATATTTGTCAGCCCTCCACAGTTTCTCTTGATCCATTTCTGTGTTACCTTGCTGTATTCTAAAGTGGAATTAAATTGCCTGTATGGACCCTGAGTTTGACGAATTTACTCGCAAGAGCCAAATCATTTCATACTGTTTTTCTTAGGAAAAAAAGTATATTTGCTTCTATTTTTTATGCTCCCCTCTCACTTATAAAACAGTGGTGGACCTCTGGACCAACACTGTCTGGTCTATAGATAACGATAGATAACTATAGATGACTGTAGATAACTATAGATAACTATAGATAGATAGAGACATAGATATAGACATCGATTATATGTATTTGAAATTAAAGTAGTGAAAATAATACCGATTGCCGTTGCAATTTATTTTCAAACAGTGCTTAGAAAGTTGAAGCTCTCTGTTGGGCCGAGTTGCAAACATTTTTCAGCCTCGGTGAAGTGATGCCTCCGAGGAAGCCGGTGGTACTGCTCACCTTGGAGTCGCTTTGATGATGTCTGAGGGATTCCCCTAATCCTCAGAGGGGAGGGTGGAGGGCACTTTCTCCCTGCTGGGGGATAAAGCCACTTAATGGATCACAAAGTTAATCAACCGCAGGGAGAGCCTGACTGAATTGGAGGAATAGGTTGAGCCATTAGACAGGTGTCCTCAGGGAGGCACCCACTCTCTCTCTCTCACACACACACACACACACACACACACACACGTGCACATATATCACTAGCCTTGAAAGCCAGTTAATAACACATTGATTATACATGAATAACAGCTTCATGCTAGCCACAATGGACAGTCACAGATAATGATACATTATTCCATAGTTTGAAACATACTGTAATAAATTTAAGAGATACAAAACCGATATGTGGCTTTGTGGATGAATTATCAGTTTAGCAGGGTAACATTTTTAATATTAAAGCCCTCCTGCTGTGCTGTTTTTTATCCCACGGATAAAATGTTCTTGCAAGGCACACAAGGTAACATTTTTTTTTTTTTTTTAAACATTTATACTTAAGTGCAAGGTCAGTACATTTTTATTTATTGAAAATAAGCCATAAGCCAAGCCAAACCATTGGTTTACTCTTGAGGCTAAATTTCTTGATATTATAGATGTAATGTATTAATAATAATATTATATATAATATAACAATGAATATATAATAATGCTGTTATATATAGTTTAATACGGTAACATATACATGCAGCCAATACATTTGTAATACATTTAATGTATTCAGTTGTGAGTGGCATACAGAATGTTAACCCTTAACATTCACTTCATTCACGGTTACATTATCTCATGTAGGAAAACCAGAGAATTGGTACACACACTTTGGGATCGAGCGTCCCCTTGGCTTTTGTTGGGGTAGTCAGTCTTATGGGTAAAGACAAGCAGTGCAATTCAAATAAACAGTTACTTGTATTGAAAGCAGTAGCATTTGCATATTATTGTAATGATCGCAGGCTAAATGATACAACCATCTGTTCAATCAAGCATGAAATCCACATGGGACCGTGCCCTTTCTCTTCCTCCTTGCTCCCCTATTCTTTCTCCTTCTTCTCTTTGGAATCAGTCTGATACCTTCGCTCTCACTTTCTATTGTGAGCCATATGGTGAACAGATTTTCTCTGTCTCATTTAGAGTGGTGACACACGTGTCTTCCCCATCTTTTTTGCATTCAGTAGTGTCGTTTTATTTATTTATTTATTTATTTTGGAAAGTAATCATTACAGAGTGCGGTCATGTTCCTAAAGGTTTTGTTGTGAGCTGTCCACAAATCAGTCGAGGTTAGTGTTGGGTTTATTTATTTATTTATTTGTTTATTCAGTGTGCTCGCCCTCTTTGGAAAGGCGCAGTGTTTTACCGCAAGCAGTCACAATTGACTGGAACAATTTAAATAGGCCAAAATATTGTTTTTTTCTCAGCAAATTAAAAACAACATGAATACTTGCCAGGGTTTGGAGGTGGGTGGGGGGGGGGTTGTTGTGTGTGGAATGAATAGCATGCAGTGAATGAACAGTTTCTGTTTTTTTGTTTAATATCAGTTCATGTTTTTTCATGTTTATTCAAAAAGTTTCTTATGAAAACGACACATTTCAGTTGTAACAGTATAACAGTTGCCTATGATGCCACATTTCTTCCACATGACAGGAACTATTAATTAGCGTTCATGGATCTGTTTAGTTGTTAATAATTTTATATTTAGGCTTTCAGATTTTTTTTGTTGTTTATATAATGTCATGCTGTTGATTCAAATCATGTGGTGACAGTGGATTTAGAATTAGCATGCAGGCAATGCAAAGTCAGTTCCCCAAGTGCACCTGGCAGCTTCCAGACAGAAGCATGAATCACAAAGTCAAGCCTGTGCACAGGAAGTGACAGATCAGACCACAAGACCCAAACATACAGCTCCCGCCTTAACAGCTGGGAGCCAGCACCCAGTCCTGAGACTAACCAGTCACTGAACCTGCTGAAAAAACCTTCTCTTTCTTTCTTTCTTTCTTTCTTTCTTTCTTTCTTTCTTTCTTTCTTTCTCCACCCCCATCAACCACTTAAACAGAAAAACCTGTGGTGCACAGAGAACATGGTTTGTTGGTGTCACATCACATGATTTTGTGTTTAAGCAGTTTAAGATGTGATACAGCTGAATCACGACCCTAAACAAACCTGAAGGGAAATACAGAAATGAGGACACGAGTAGCCCCTCACTTTGTCATAAGCAGCCATCAGGATTTTCATTATATGGAATAAAAATATCTCCTCTCTGTTTTTAATCATAAAATCATAGAGCTAAAGTGGCAAACCTACACACTGGGCAATACAATGTTATAGGTGCACATTACCAGTTCATGCAGCAGATGATTTGAAGTTCGGCTGCTTCATTTGATTTGGTTGGTTATAATGTACAGGCAAGGTAGGAAGGACTTAGTGAACAATGAATGAAGCCAGGCCAAGCTTACAGCTGTGAATGGTGTCATGTCTACGAAGTACTAGAAGAGGATTAACTGGTCACTCCTGAAACTGGGCAACAGAGTGTCTTTATAACAGTGAAAAATGTAAAAAATTAGAGGGACCGAGTGACTCTTGATTCCTCTTTGCAGGTTGAGTCTTGAAAAGAGTGGCAGCGAACACGTAATTTCTTCTCCCACTGGTGTCGCTTTTGCCTTCCATTGTGCCATACTGTGATTTACTGTGATTGGTGTAGAATTACTCTTATCTGACTGCTAATTTGGTTGTAGTTTATCCGCAGTACAGTATAAGTGACATTTAGACACAAATATCGATCAAAACAGAAGATACCAAGGACTTCATTTTTGAATCGAAATGAACTATCCTTATGGAGCTCAGTGTCAAAGAAATTACATCCACTTGTGTGATGTAAAATCAATGAGATTTCCTTCTTCTTTCTTTCTTTCTTTCTTTCTTTCTTTCTTTCTTTCTTTCTTTCATTCCCATGGCAACTGGCTTCCCACTTTAAAGAAACGTAATTATGGAAACAGATGAATTAGCTCATCGCACTTGCGCCTTCATGATTAATGCGTTATATCAAAACACAAGGTGACATGAAATGATAAAACGCATTTGGTGGAGCAATCAAAATCAGACACAATGCAGCCGGATCTGCGATGCTAATAGCCTTGAACCGTGCTAATTCATAGAACGTGAAACAGGATGAAGTACTAACGCATTTGTCCACAGTATAAAACACCAGGCCTTGAATTTACACACTGCCAAACATGGTGCCATTAGTGTTTCCTATAATATTGACAAGCCTATCAGCAGTGATCCCTCAAATGACCTGGCCATCCTTGTAAAAGAGCACATGCAGGCTCACATAAAGCACTTGTTGTGCTGTAACCCCCCCTCCCCCTCATGGGCAGACTCTAGTAGATGTCTATCTTCAGTGAGGCAGTGAGCTATCAGTGGCCTAATCACCCATAAGAAATTCCACAGTTGGTCTGATGAATTTGGGCCAAACCTTGTGGTGTGTGATCCCAGGGAATATTGCGAAGGGCTGCCTGTGTTTATCAAAAGGTTAATGGAAGGTTAATAAGAGAGGGAACTGTGTGACTCAGAAACCTTATTATGCAAATAGTGTTTTCTGACAGGAGGTGGGGGGTGGGGGTGGGGGGTGTGTGAAAAAGAAGTAATATCAGGTTGTTAAGGTGTTCATGTTAATTAGCGGATCATCTCCGCTCTGGTTAAAATACAGACACCTTTGATGTTTGACTTGAGGAGAAGATCTCATTATTTGTTTTATGATGAGCTGACATGAGCTGATGACTCAAATTGTGTGAGCAGAAATTTTTCTTTGCTAAATGGATGAACCAGTTGTGCTGATGGGAGAACCGTTTCATGTATTAATGCCTTTTTCATTCGACCAAATTATGTATTTTTTATAATATTATCTATTTGCAAGCCACAATTATATTTTTGAAGTTGTTCTTGGGGCATTCCTGCTTTTATTAGCCAGTCACAGTGCAGAGAAATAGGAGAGACAGGGCAGAGAGAGGAGAGGTTCTACAGCAAAGGGTCTAGGCCGGTTTTGAACCCAGGCTACTGATACTTAGCATCTGTTTTACGTGGTGCACCCTCCACACCACAGTGTGTTTTTTTTTTTTTTTTTTTTTTTTGGTGAATAAAGGTGGACATGCTTTGCTATGTTCACGATCTGAAATAGCCCCCCCTTATTTTCATTTGTAACCAGCGCTATTGACATCATGCGTGACGTGAGGGTGGAATAGCCGGCAGTATGTGCCTCTGATTCTCACATGCAGGCACTAATTCCCACAAATAGAGACAGATGGGAAATGATACACTTACCAGAATTCAGTTTCCACATCATTGTAAAACTTTCATAGAACATTTTTTTTATCATTGCTCCATAAAAAAGACATTTTTTAATCACACAGTAAATACAGGACTAATCCTGCTTTTACTCGCAAAGACAGATCATCCCTTAATGCTATCATTCATAGCATGTATTTCTGAATACATGGATGAAATAGCTGGATGACCTTGCCTTGTTGACATGCCACTGGAGGCTGTTAGTTTACCGCTGCATTAAGTTGACTTGAGTGACGGTTATCGCAGAGGATATGAGCTCTTGCTGGTGGAAAGAGAAGAGAATGAGCGGGGGTTTGTTGAAGCTTTTACTGGAGCACGCCAATTTGATCAGGCCAGTATGTTTTGTTTTCCTCAGTGAAAAAAGGAGCTGCACATGAAAAATTTAACACATCCCCCCTTTTCTTAACACTCTCTGACTCCTCCTGATACAATATTAAGGCTGTGGTTTTGAGGTTGTCTTTCATCGCTTACTAGAAATAAACACAAGAAATGAATGGCTTTTGCCAATTAAATTGTTCTCATCATATTCCAACAGCAATCGCAGACTATGCCGCCAAGCAGTATGTCTGTATTACATCATAACATTCATAGTCTTGGCCTTTGGATGTTAAAAGTATTTAAAGGTTTTTGAAATCAACAGCCAGATTTTCCGTCATCTCACTCTCACCGCTTCCTTTTCCCCATCTCCCCTTTCTTGTGTCCTATGCACGAGCATGAGCTGTTGCTGATTGGTCGCCTCGTCCAGTCCACTTTGTTTGTTTCCCATTGACCAAGCGAGGACACCAGATTTTTTTTTCAACGCACCCGTAGAACGGACAATTTATTGATTTCAAATGTTCCAATGACCCATCTTCCTCCAGAATCACTGACTCCACCTTTAAGCCACACAGATCAACATATAACCAAGTCTAAATAGCAGGACGGTAGTAATGAGCCTGATGGACAGTGTGTACATTTCTCTTTTCTCTTTCTCTATTATTGGCTGTTCCATCCCCAGCTCAGTATACACCAGAAAAGACTCCAGTTGTATAATTTATAACTATAGTTTATTACTTTAGTGTTTTGTGTTCAGAGTGATGTTTTCCTCGTTGTTTCTATTAAGAGATATCGTGTGCTTTGTGACATTTTCTCAGTGTACCACATTTATGGGAATAGCTGTTTTGAGGCAGCAGCCTCCTAAGAAATACGTTGATACGGAGACATTGCACAGGTTTGAATTTTCCAGTGCTGTTTGAATAGCAGCTTCCCTGCTGCTAATTTGTATGCTGCCTGAGTGTGCAACCTGAGAGTGACTGACTTGTGGTCAGAGCCCAGTATTGACTGCTCTAAGGATGTAATAGAGGATGGGGTGATGGGATCCAGGACATGAACACTCTCACCGTGGCATGTGCAGCAGAGCCGCACAGGATATAACCAAGGCACTTCATCATGCTGCTGGCTCCATGCAGAGATGTGCAGGGCTCCATGTTTTAGAATAATGCCCCTACCTTAAATTAGATTCCATTGATCCTGGTTTTCTCTGTAATTGCACAAACAGGATGGATGTTGGTTTTATGTGGGGTCAAACCAGACATTTGAAACACTTAAATTGTAAGTACAGAAAGTGAATTAAGTCAGACAAAAGCCAGGTTAAACTGATTCAAGGGGACTGGGCTATTAAATGATTGTCACATAGTGTAGTAAACTTGTATCTTTGCTTTAATCGTTATATAAAATGCAAGATTATAAACCTGCATCATGCTCATTATTTGTCTTTGTTCCATGAACTGATTTTTAATTTAAAAGTGGAATGAGGAGTATTTATTGTTGCGGTTTGTAAACACAACAGTCAAAGCCGGCCCCTCTTCCCTGGCTAATCTAACCGCTGGCCGACACCCACCTGTCCAATGCAAAGCAGGCCAGCACTGCCTCGCTCTTCATCCTCATCCTCTCCCTCAGTGCTCACTAGCGGGTGACCTCAGATTCACTCTCACTATGTACTTTGTCCACTTGGCATTTCATCTCGCTATATTTCGTTTTTTTCCAACATCTGTGTCTGTGATGTTTTGTAGCTCCCTACTGGATGTCGTGCACTGTGTCTGGCACCGTGCACTGTGATTGGCTGGGAGCTACACAACCAATGCCCAAAGACCGATGCCCCGAAGAGCCCTGAGCTCAGCAAAATAAGAAAATCTAGGCAGAGGCAGGATCTCTGCAGACACACACACCAGCACACACTTCTAGTGGCTCACAAGTGATGATTGACAGGGATTATTTTTGTTGATTTTTTTTTTTTTTTTTTTTTTTAAGGAAAATCCCACTTACTCTGACTTTAAGTACCAAAGTATTTTATTTGTCTAGTACAGTGGAGCTACATTAACATGCACAAAGCAGCTTCACATGTTGGCTGCCCCAAAATGTCAGGGAGAGGCACCTTGGAAAAATTTGAACTTTGGGTCATCAGTAAACGGCACACAGCATGTTCATGTTTACCCTCCTGGCCAGTGTGTGATGTTTTGTACCAAAGGACACCAAATGGAGACAGGCAGAAGATTTAATGTTGCTGGGTCCAGCACTCGCTCACTGCTGTTTAGTCCAAGCAGTCCAAGCCTCAGCCACAATACACCAGGATTTTATTGATACGTAGGTAACTTTGTAATTTAGGCCAAATCTTCCACAGTACAGCTTAAAAGTCTCTTGGTCCCAGTTGTCCATGTGAAATGGTCTTAAATATTGTTCTGCAGTATTTGAATTGTATTTCTTTTTTTTTTTCTTTTTTTTTTGACAGGAACTTATGTTTTAAGTGGTATGAAATGCATGGGATCAAATAAATGTCGGTGATCCTCTCGATTATCCACCTTGGCTCAGGAATCAGCTTGTACTGATTCAGGCATTGGACACTGATGTCACCTTGCCTGGGGACAAACCACTAAACACAGGGATGTAATTTCATGGTGGCATGTCTTTTCAAGCGAATGAAAGGCCCCTTTCATTTGGTACGGCTGTGCAGTGAACAGATGTGACTTAAAACTGACAAATTCACGCATGACAGTTACTGATAATTGTCAATGTTGACAGAGAGAAAGAGAATAGACAGGACTAAAGACAGGAGGACACACTGTAGATCAGTCTAACTTGGCAATTCATTAACAACTGTAAATTTACATAGACAATTCAAATGAATTAAACTGTGTAAACTGATATGATTTTTGCCATAAAGAGTTAATGTATTCCGTTTTTTCCCCTGCTCTGAATTTAATTGAATGGGGATGCTGTCTCCAGCATGGAGCTATATTCAATTGTTCTGCCTGAGAATGGGAGCAGTCAGCCTTCTCTCTAAGAGGTCTCAGGTGGTTTCTCTTCATTTGGCTTCCCTTCCCTTCACTTGATCTTGTTGTTCTTGTGTAAACAAAAATATTTCTGGGTGGAAGAAAAAAGAAAAAAAGCAACCGACTGAGAAATATGCAAGTGTCTTTTTATTTACACCCACTCCACTTGTCATACTGCATATGCCATACTTAGAATACTTAGAATGGCCTATATTCTGATCATTAAAACTAGTCTTCAGAAGCCCAGGCTGACTCACTTTTAGGGTTTTGTGTTGTAAAGCAGTTGATTAAAGTGAGTATTTGAAGTACAAATGTGTTGTTAGGGTGCAACAACAAGGGTGCATGTATGTGTTTTACTCTGCCTGCAGTTAGCTCAGCATATATTTTTTTCCCCTCTCCACATCTCATACTGCATTACCGCTCGGTCACAGGCAGGACTGACCTCAATGAAGCCACCGCTCATTGTGTGTAAACATTGTAAACATTGAAAACTCTGGACAACAAGTCAAGGGAGTGCCACCACTGCAGTATTATTAACGGATACGGATTTTTAACTCTTGAAAATTTTATCCGACTCGCTAATGCATCCTTACCTTACAAACTTATACACAATCTTACGCACCAGCATTCCTGAGGCGCTGTGTAATTCCATCAAGGACCAACGTGAGGGAGACCAGGGATCTTTTTAGTGCACCCAGAAAAAACACTTTGGGTCGATCTGCGTTTTCTGTCAAGGCTCTTAGGGAGTGGAACACGACACCTGCCAGCATCAGGGACTCTACACTACACATTTCAGTTTTCAAGAAAAAGTTAAGAACTTGGCTAAAAACCACCCAATCATCCCATCATTAGTATTTGATTTATAGTACCCATTGTGCATCATGTCTATCATGTGCATGTGTAATGTGTATTTCATTACATAGCTGTTAAATCTTTTAGAATTGTGCATTGTCTGCTTCAAAGAATAAATGAAATAGCTGAGCCACTCACAGTGGGGCATAATGATGGAGTATACTGGCAAAGGAGTATGAGGGGAGTGTTTTCTCATATAAAAACTGTTTTATGTCATTCATCCATGCACTTATTGTGAGATTCTTATTGCGGCTACAAGGTGTGCACAAATATGTTTGCACCCTGGAGATCAGGCTCTTATTCACTCAACTACTCACCATGACAGTTTTTGTTCATATGACTAGATGTGTTTTGATGTCACTGATTCTTGAGAATTTGGATAAATCATGTCCCACTAAGAAAAATGCTATTTCTGCTGGAAATTTACAACATTTTAATGAATAAAAAGAATCAAGGGCATCATCAGGGGGTCCTTTGCACATTTGTAAGGTTTTTTCATAGGTTTATTTTTAATTTGTATTAATTTAATGATTATATGTTGGCCCATGGCCTACAAAACCAGTTGTCCTCGGATAGGAGATAATCATTTCAACTTGATTAAAACAACAAAAAGTAATAATTTCATTGAATAATATCTTTACCACATGAAAGAGTACATCATAATATGTATTAAAAACTACAAATGATGGGTTTTGAACAATATTTACTATTATTTTGTGGTTGCTCAAAATGTGTCCCAGATATTCGTCACCACCGTCAGATATTTATTTAAAAAATAATAATAAAAAAACTACAAGATCAATTACATTCCTGAGGAGCCCTTTTCAAACCTTCAGCTCTACTGCATGCTTCAAGACCGCTCAGGCTCCTGGGAGTTTTCCATTTTCTCTTAAATCTCCTCATATTTTTGGACACTGCTACTGTCACAACCATAACTTGTCAACACCGTCACTTCTGTATAAAAAATATTAAATTAGATTATGGAATAAATGTATACTTTTTAAGAAGAGGTCTGATGCAGGTAGCAACAGGGGGGAAACAAGCTGGCTAATGTGAACAACTCATGCTCATCATGTGAAAGTGCAGGTTTTTGTGAAAGAGTAGGTTTTTGTCACCACCATCAGACGTGATGGCTGATGTGAAAAATGCTTATAACAGTGCTCAGGATTGTTATTTTTTGTGCCAAATAGTTAAATAAAGTTGTTAAGCAAGAAGCCATTGACTTGACTGGTATAAATTTTGGAAATGTATGTTTTAATGAGGCGACTGTCACCACCGTCAGATTAGTGTCACCACTGTCAGAGGCAGTTATATTTGTTTTAAATGAATATGCTTACATTATGTTTCTTTGGTGCTGTTGAGTTATTAAAGTAATAGTCTCTTTAATACAAAAATATGTTTTTCAAATTTAAAAAAAAACATTACGGTGACGGTGTTGACAAAAACAAAGTAGCCTAATAACTGGAAAAACCTATTTTATGAAAAAAATGCAAAATGTGAAGGTTGCACCGGTACATTGCTGAACAGCCAAGATCTTGGCCTATAATGATATACCTTCAGATTTTGTAATTTAACATACTTTTTTTTTTCAAAATTAAAACCTGTTTTATCCAAATTCCCAAGAATCAGTGATGTATCAGTGTAGGGATGCATTGGAGTTTTTGCCCATATAAAATAAGCTGATATATTCCAACTCTTTTGGCCAAAATATGCACATATTTTTTTCATCTAATTGCAGAGAACATCAAGTCTTTCCTGCAGTGGAATTAACAATTAACCAATTTCTATTATGCCTGCTCTTATTGTGAAGGCCCACTGGCAGATGCAGACATAAAATACAATTCTTTTCAAAATGTACACGTTCCACCGGGCGAAATAAGAAAGCTACTTCAACTTAGGTTATGTAAACGTTCCAAATTTATTTCTATATAACATTTTCTTTCAAACAAAACTGTAAGATTCATCCTACTGAAGCAGGCTTGGATGATGCTCCACCTGATAAAATCTCTAGAACAGCAGATGCGGATTTGACCTATTTCACATATCGCCATGTCGTATCAGCAGAACTCTTCATTTCAGGCCGATAACCAATATTTCGTTTCTACAGCCAATATCATGCTGATATTATCATACATACCTAATATCATGGATATATTTTGTAGACTTTTAAATAAAAAAAAAAAAATGAAACTGGGACATTTACGTGGCTTGTCTTTCTCCTCCACATGGTGCAACATTCTCGTGCATTAGTCCAAAACACGGCCAGAAAGCTCTGACCGCTGAAAATCTTAAAATCACACAAAGGAGCCCTTCATCACTCCGGTCGTTAGTTGTATTTTCCCCGGTGCAGTTAGTGCAGTATTGATCATTGTTGTTTCGAGTCCTCAGGAATCAACTTCTATTGATTTCACTTCAGCTGTAAGCTTTTTGTCCTGACCTACTGCACACCACTTCTCACACCGAGCGGCTTTTGTAACATCCTAACATTTCTTGATGTTGCCATGGGTTTACCAAAACATGAAAAGTGCCATACTTTCCCAGACTTCTTACAGAATGCTTTGGACAAGGATCCAAAATAGGACCTGCTATTACAGATACTTTCAGCCATTAGGTTTTGCACACTACTTGCCTTGACCTGAAACCCTTTAGTGGCAAAAGAAACATAACTGCACTGTAGTTATGTTATCCACAATATGTAGCTTTACTTTCAAGATGGTCTTTCATCTGGTGTTTCATTATCCTTCAAAAAAAGAGTTTACTTGTTGTAAAAAGAGTCAGAAATGATGAAGGCTGTGAATAGCGAGGAAGCAATCTCACTCCATACTGTAAGTTTATTTAATACTTTATGCATGGCTCTGTGTGTGTGCGTGTGTATGTGTGTGTGTGTGTGTGTGTGTGTGTGTGTGTGTTTGTGGATGCTTGTGCGTATCAAATGAAGAGTGCTGTACTGGTCGTATGTTTCAGAATTTATTCGGAGATTTTCCAGATTGTTTTTAATGCGCGGCTAAGTCAAGACCCTTGGTGCGCTGCATACTCTTTAATCCCCTCTGAAATGGAGCTCGGCTCAAAGGTCTTTTTCAGAGTCTACAGTCAATGTGACTCAGCTTTTACCATCAGAGCCCTGAGATTTTATAGCTGTGAAAAGTCAAACTTGTTTTTTTTTAAAGACAGTTTTCTTTTCTTTTCTTTTCTTGTTTTTATTAAGAATATTTATGCCTCTAATAGACAATTTATATTCAGTATATGTATGCCTGCAGGGTTTGCTATGAGGTACTTCATAAACTTTTCTTACTTGCAACCATTTTTTATTCAGAAACTGCATACTGAATATTCCTTATTGCTTTTCTTATATAGACGTTGTTGGAATGATGTGTTTTTGCACATATTTTTGTTTACGTAACATTATCTCTTGTGAGTATTCATACTCATAGAATTTTGTTGACCCGGAAACGATCCCCATCCAAGCTTATTTGAGTCTAAAATATCATAGGAGTTGTGCTAATCTCAAAGGCCTTCCTTTTTGTGATTTTAATTTTACAGCATGAGTTGCCTGGTGTTGCACTGCAGTAAAGAAAAAAAAAACTCCAGTACTTTCAGTGTTGTATCATTTATGAATCACAAAGACACGTCCTGGTTTACAGCTTGCTGCTGGATTAGAATCCTTGAAACTTCAGTAAGAGGAATTGATTGAGGTGTTGAAGTTCAGTGCTCTCGGGTGGGTCACTCAGCCAGACTATCTGTGAGCTGTATACCTTCAAATGGCTGTCCTGGGGACTCCGTGGCAGTGAATCAATAGACAGTTAATTTCAGGCCACACTCAGATGCCTCAACAATAGGTCATGTTAGGGGCTTCCATTTAGGGAGAAGAAACTGTCAATAATCAGCTGGACTCATTCATACCACGGTCTCGCCAGCAAGCATTGTGGAGATTTGCCATATTAGAAATCTGTGTCAAACTAGCTATTATACTCATAAACTCTGAACCCAGCGCCAACCCTGAAATTAGATTAGATTGGATTAGATTAGATTAGATTAGATTAGATTAGATTAGATTAGAGAAGATGAAACTCTGTAGTCTCTGTGGTAGGATACATTAAAGGATACAACATATATAAGTTTACAACTGACCTCAACATATGTGAATGACAATGGGTTCTGTGGGTGCCCACGGGTCTCCCCTCTGCAGACATGCCCACCTCATGCGAATCCCGTGCAGTTTGGGCCACAAACTATGCAGATATTTGTTAAATATATATATGGTTTGACTGAAAAGCTGAGACTCCTGTGGATTCAATGAGCCCAATTTGATTCATGTGTGATGATGTTAGCCCCCATAGTAGCCATTTCACTGTAGTGAGACCATTTTTTTGAAACTTGACATCACTGTAAAATGACCCATTGTGACCTTGAGAATAATCACAGCCTTGTTAAATTTATCATCCACAAACTAGAGACCGAGGGAATTCAGAGGATGTTTGGTTCTCCAGGGGAGTTTCAAAGCAATTTCCATAACAGAATGCTCACCCTCCAATTGCTGAAGAATGCAGTTCTTACAGAAATCTACGGTAACACTTTATAATGAGTACACACTATTAAGCATTAGTTAAGCATTAATAAATACTGAATACATCATTTATAACGCATGAATATTCATTAGTATGTAGTTTATAAACACAGTTATAAATGTTTTACTCTTCATTAATAAGCTCATCTATATAAATGATGGATTAAGCATTTCTAAATTAAGTTTTACATCACTTACCCACCAGGTATTTAGGATTTGTCAGTAGTTGGTAGATGTACATGTCTGCATGCTCCACTATTCAGACATGTACTAATGGTTAGTGAGTGTGTTAGTAGATGTTTTATAAAATCTCACAAATTCCATTTCCAATGGATGGCTTATAAACAATTATTAATGCAGGAATTCATGAATTCAGGCAGTTACAAAGCACTTACTACTCGTTAATTAAGCATTTCAAGTGAGCTCATCTAAAGTGGGGACTATCTATGCCTTATAAAGCATTTACAAATGTGATTTCAAGGGATCCCGCTCTCAGCACGTCATCAACGTGATGACGTGGCAGACGGCAACACTTTACGTACAGGTGTAGCAGTCACACTGGAGAGATGGAGATGGAGGGCTCTGAAGGGAATCGACGGGTCCGGCGGATGCGGGCTCAAGAGAAAGCCGGTGTGGAGACGGATATATCAGAGTCGACGGGCGTCAGTGGAACTAGTGGTGGTGAGTATGTGTTTGTTTGCTGGCACACATGGATGATAGCTAACGTTAGCTTAGCTTAGCTTCGGGAAGCGAGAGCTAACGCCTTCAGCTGCTAACATCCATGTGTGCCAGCAGACAAACACATACTCAGCACCACTGGTTCCACTGACGCCCGTCGACTCTGATATATCCGTCTCCACACCGGCTTTCTCTTGAGCCCGCATCCACCGGACCCGTCGATTCCCTTCAGAGCCCTCCATCTCCATCTCTCCAGTCTGACTGCTACACCTGTACGTAAAGTGTTGCGGTCTGCCACGTCATCACGTTGATGACGTGCTGAGAGCGGGATCCCTTGAAATCACATTTGTAAATGCTTTATAAGGCATAGATAGTCCCCACTTTAGATGAGCTCACTTGAAATGCTTAATTAACGAGTAGTAAGTGATTTGCAACTGCCTGAATTCATGAATTCCTGCATTAATAACTGTTTATAAGCCATCCATTGGAAATGGAATTTGTGAGGTTTTTATAAAACATCTACTAACACACTCACTAACCATTAGTACATGTCTGAATAGTGGAGCATGCAGACATGTACATCTAAATAAACTGTTCATTATTTGCACAGGCTTTCTAAATGATCTTACCAACCACTGACAAATCCTAAATACCTGGTGGGTAAGTGATGTAATACTTAATTTAGAAATGCTGAATCCATCATTTATATAGATGAGCTTATTAATGAAGAGTAAAACATTTATAACTGTGATTATAAACCACATACTAATGAGTATTTATGTCAGAAACATGCTTTATAAATGATGAATTCAGTGTTTACTAATCCATAACCTCTGTGCTTATAAATGATGAGTAAAACATTTATAACTGTGATTATAAACCACATACTAATGAGTATTTATGTCAGAACATGCTTTATAAATGATGAATTCAGTGTTTACTGATCCATAACTACTGTGCTTATAAATGATGAGTAAAACATTTATAACTGTGTTTATAAACTACATACTAATGAGTATTCATGCGTTATAAATGATGTATTCAGTATTTATTAATGCTTAACTAATGCTTAATAGTGTGTACTCATTATAAAGTGTTACCAAATCTACAAACGGCAAAAGTTTTTGATACCAAATCACAGCATGGATTTTACTATGGTGTTCCTCAAAGTCTTGGTGTCTTGGTGTCTTCATATCCTTGCACTGTAATACTCTAACCCTTATACACTCTAAATCAATAAAAATAACTAAATAGACACCTAAGAAGTACAAAAACATTGTTTATTAAAGATTTATGAGTGGAAAAATGTGTAACACAGTGCTGTGTCTCAAAATTGACTTCAGGTGTCCAGCTTTCAGATGATGAATACCACGTCTATGTGGCATCTTCTGTTGACCTTCTATCTCCCTCTGAAGATCCCCTGGCAAAAGATTGTCTAAACTGGACAAACATTCTTTGCTTTTATACTGATGAAGTTATCAGCAACAGCTGCAGAGTGCTGCCCAGCACTCAGTTGATTTTCTTTAACACTTCACCAACTGAGCATTTATATACAATTAAAATATCTCGTATTTCCCCATCACAACATCAAGTGTAATTTACAGTTTTTATCACATATCTAAAGTCCATAAATAAATCAAAGGGGATCCAGTGAACTGGGTAGATAAATCCATTTTAAAATCCCATCTAGAGAGAGACATGGACAGAAAAGAGACAAAAAGCTCATATTAAGGACAATAAATTCTTCATCACTCAGTTCCAAAGGCTTCACGCTTTTTAGGGTCATGATCCAATAGGCTTCCCTTTTGAGCTCTTTGTTGTCCCCACTGGTGCACCTTTGTGTACTGTTTTAAATCCCACAACTGTAATGTAGTATAGGATGGGACCATTGTTTGATTCTGCAAAGGTTTTTTTTGCCATTGCATGTTGCATATTTCCAGTTCTCTTTGCAGTTTTATGTTCTGCTATATGTTCTGCTTTAGGGAACATTTAGCTTGACCCACATACACCAATCCACATGGGCAGGAAAGCATGAAGATGACTCCAGAGGTGGAGGAGTTGACAAAACCTTTGGGTTTAATCTTTTTGCCTGTATGTGGGTGTGAAATAGCCTTTTTTAAGACAAGCTTTTGACAAAGATGCACGATGAAATGTGTAAAGCTGTTGTTTCTTAACAATAAATACATTTCTTTTGTGCTCAAAGTGTTGCAGTTCTGAGGTGTTGCTGACACCCTTCTCTAGGAGATTTCATCTCAGTTCCATATATTTTTGGCAAGCACCCCTGTCCTGCAATAAAGCTGTTCAGTTACTTAAAGAGCAGCAGCAATATGTGGGAGGAAAATGACATACTCCTTTGTTATTCAAGTGGAAGTGCTAATATATTGTGGTTGAGAAAACTTTGCAGTACATGACTGTAATTATGATATAAAAATGGACATTATTTCTGCGGCACGCTGTGCAGTGAAATATTAACAGCTCTGGTTGATGTTACCTAGTTCAGAATGGTTATGGAATAGTGGTCGTTCACGTGTGCTCAGATCCCCGAGGAACATGTAATTTATAGAATGCTTGCTTCTGTTTGAAAAAACGTCTTCAAGTCCAGCTAAAGGTAAAATGTTCATGTCTTCAGAATCAAGATCCTGTGACACCTGCACCGTCTGAGAGCCAGGCAGTCACTTCGTGTCACCTGCAAAGCTGCTGTGGATATTTTTGCATTCACACTGTGTGTTATTCATACCTATATGCATAATTATCATCACACATTAATCATACTATAACACAGGTTACGGGTAAATATATATTTTCTGTCAAATGAAAGATACAGACTTACCGTGAAGACATCCATGGGGCATATGTGAAAATATGTTCCTTGAGGTCAGTTTGAGCCCAGCAGTTTAAACTTCCAGAAAATTATTGTAATTAAAATTGTTACCCAAGTTTGTGTGTCCGGTTCCTTATGTTTCTTAAAGTCTTTTCTTCAAATAGCACTTGAAATAAACCAATCTGGGGTTAAATTGACCCAAGAGAAACACAGATGTGTACAAAATATGTGCAGGACATTGAAAGTATATCACCATGTAATTTATATGTTTACTCATGAATATGATATGAAAAAAAAAAAAAGTTAATCATTTATTTAGAGAACATTTTAACTTTGAATGGCGTCAAAATGACCTCAAGGATAACAGGAGGGTAAAGCATGACAAACAGAAACAATTTTGTAAATTAACAAATCTTCTGTATTGACAGTGAGCCTCAGTCAGACTGACGTGTTGCTGTTTGCTGTTTCAGTGAGTCCAGATGTGACCAGCGACCACAGACATCATCATCATCATCACCCATATGGAGAGGACTCCGAAATGGACAGCAGATCCAACTCACATGGGAGGTTGACAGGAGCCATCTGGATCTTGATATTGCCTGGTGTCCAGATGCTCCTGGACTTGTAACGGCAGCTGTGTTGCAGCCCGACACCTTAAAGACTTCAAGCCTTCAAGAAATGAGAGGGCCAAGAGACGGATGTTACGAGCTCCAGTGTGTGCTGGGGCAGCGTTTCCACACAGTGCAGGACACAGGGTAGAAGCGAACACTAATAACTGTGTGTGGATCCATATGGTACCTTAATGTACTGTTAAACACTGTGCTTGCAAAAGACAGCATATGCATTGGCATTGAGGATATTAACTGAATATAAATGGTTATCTGTTTGGTGGCATTCACTAACACTATACTGACATATTCAAAACAGCCAATGTCACTGCCATGAATGATACAAGGCAGCAGAAAATTACTGTGTGTTGTAAAAGCTTGACATTAATTTAATTGTATTTCAATGCATAATATATTTGAACTATAGATATGCTGTATGTAAGTGGTAATTTGCTTTAGCATACTGCACTGTACTGCACTGTACACAGTATAGGTTGTGAGAGTGTTGTATTTTCTGTGCTCCTCCTTGAAACGGGGTTGCACAGCAGTTGTGAAACGAGTCGAGTAGTCTGAAAGGTTATTTCTGATGTTTGAATTTAAACTGAAAACATAAAAGCTTCCACAGCTCTTGAGGTTGCAATATTTGTACAGCCTCAAAAGTTTTCATATGGCACCTTATCATGCTCATACCATCTGGGAAATCCCTGGTTCCTTCCCTGCTGTATGTACAACGTCCTCAAATGTGTTAATTAATGTGTTAATATATATATGTATATATATATATATATACACACACACACACACACACACATATACATATATATATGTGTGTATATATATATATATATTTAAAAGTGCTTCAGATCTTCATTGTGAAAAACCCTAAAGCAAGCCCTAACAAAGAAATGTACGGATGTTCCATTGCCTTTTTGCTTATAGGCTGGAAAAAAAGAAGCAAAACCCTGACCCTTACAGTACTAGTCCTCACTAGTAATGGCTGCAATGCTGTCCAGAGCTCATTTAATTGGTACATTTCAATAGTGAAATTGACCTGTAGTGCTACAGCTGAGCGAACCGGTAAAAGAGGGGGGTAGAGGGGGAGGAGAGGGGAAGAGGAGTAGGCAAGGGAGAGAATTCATACTCCCTTCTTCTTTAGAAATAGATTAGTTTCCTCAGGAGTCTATTATCGTCTTTCAAACTCAATCCTCCTCTGCCTTCACAGGCCTGGAT
This sequence comes from Myripristis murdjan, assembly GCF_902150065.1. Classification (NCBI taxonomy): domain Eukaryota; kingdom Metazoa; phylum Chordata; class Actinopteri; order Holocentriformes; family Holocentridae; genus Myripristis; species Myripristis murdjan. The sequence goes on from NC_043982.1 coordinate 14,188,353, forward strand.
AGGAGGCGATAGCTCCTGGAGCCTCTGGTGGGGAAGAATCCAATTCCCTCTACCTGCTAGCTGACTCACATTATACACTGCTGGTGTGCTGCTGGCAGGTTTTGTGCAGAGAAAAGGAAAATGATTTATTGTTTCCTGTCATTTACTATGCATGTGTGGTCACTGTCTAGGAGGGAGCGGTGCTTAACAGTACCAGATGCTGGTTCTGTGGCTCGTGAGTATAGGAGAACCACTTGTATCGCTGAGTAGAGCCTCTTTTGCGTTACCGGGAAACCTCCTCACACGATACCGTATGAGAACCACACTTTCCATTATTCATAAACACTAAAACATTTTCAGCTGCAGCAGACTCAACAGTGTGAATTCAAGTGCAGCTTAGGAGTTGCCATACACATAAAGATTTTTTTTTTTTTTACCATATTATAATTGTTGTTGTAGCACCGGTATTAAACTGAACTGTAGTCAACATCATTATGAGGGCAACGTGGGACTTAATTTATGAAACGATCCCACAATCAATTTGCTCTTACAAATGAGCATGTGATCTGTATTCTGCTCATATTTATGTGGGGCACAGCAATGCAATTTGCAAATTGGATTTCATCTTCAGCTTCACCTGAAGATGAAAACAAGAAGTACAACAAAAGACTTTAAAGAAATGTAACTTTCACTATATGTAACACTGTATTTTGGGCTGTTATCATGACACAAAGTTAAAGATATTTGAACAACTGTGCCACCGGAAGAACTTGGAGGTTTTAATTACAGTTTCAGGATTTGTAAATTGTACATATGTACATTTCTAAAATCATACGATTATGTCTTTAAATGAAAAACTGTATCTGTGCAGTGATCTTACTATGGAGGTGAAGATTATCCACCTATCCAATTATTCAGCTACATTTTCGTCAGTGAAACACTGATAATAAGTGATGCTCAGTGTGCGTGCAAGACCTCTCATCGTGCCTCTCTTTGCAGACAAACACGAGGATGTGAGGACAGCCGAACTGCATGGTTGGAAATCAGAAAATCCGATCTGGTCACATATACCCTCAGGCACATACACGGATAAAATCCCAAAGGGCATGAAGCCCCTGTTCCTTTCCCTGCCACACACAAAGTGCCGCTCTATAATATCCGCATTTGTGTTCTGAGATTTTTCGTTTCCATCATCTTGACTATTTTAGAGAGAAGAGTGCCTTTTTTTTGCTTGTCCTTAAGCTCCAAAATGGCTAGTGTGCTTATGCGGAAGTAGACCAAAAACACAAAAGAGCTGCATCATATGAAGAACTAACAGCAGGTATTAGTGACGCACGGGTAAACGCGAAGATCATCTGAATCTGCCCACATTAATAACTCACCCATCCACAACCGCCCAACATGGTGGTAATTTTAATAAAACTCAAGCACTCATCTGCAAGAACCCCCTTACCTAATGTTGCATAATGCCGGCAGGGAGAAAGTATATGGGGAAATGAGCTAATATGGCTAGAACTACTCTTCGGTATGGTGCTTTATATTATTTAAATCTTTTCACTCAGCAATTATTCATAACTTTGTTGACACCCACTCAAATCTGTGGTTTACCCTTCAGACCTATGGGTGGCAGGTCATTCTGTGCATCACGAGTAGTTATACATGCAGCCTTCACAGCAGCACCCTGAAAAGTAGCGCAGCATTTAACCATTTGGCATCCAGAACCACAAGTGAACCAAAGAGCTATTGGGGACAATGCTGATTTTTTTGTGGAACCAATGCGAGCTTCATGAAAGTACAAATGGTCCTTCAAATAGGACGACCATTTGGAGGTACAAGTGACTCCTCATAGTGATGGTGCACCATTTAGCACAGCGAAGCCTCCTAATGAACTTTATATCCCCAAAGCAACGGTAGCGGGGATATTATGGATTTCTCCAAACCGCTGCATCCACTACCACAGATCCTGGCTGTGAAGCAGTTTCTCAAATAACTTTTTTGTCCCCCCACTCCCCTGAATCTTTTTCAGATTTGCTGTGCACATTCATGAAGAAGAACCTTATTGATTTTGGTGACCCCAGGACCTTTCCTCTAGCACCACCATCAAGGCAAACTCATCATTTTGGGGATACACTGTTCCCTGACAGCGCATGACTTATTTTTACAGAATGAGTTATACAAGCACCGGATGATATCATAAGAAAAGTAATCAAAAAAATCTAATTTGATGATTGTTTTATTTTTTTTTTTACAGTGCACTGCACAGAGTGTGGCTAGTCTCTGGAGACATTTTTCCTGTCATTTGCCTTTTCATTACTGGTAACTGGGAGATGAGAAATATTGGCAGTGATAGAACAATGTTCTCTGTCTAGACACAGCCAAAATGACTATAATAATGAACTGCAATTTGAAACAGGTGAAGACAGGTCTTGATGAGATGCTCTCATTGCAGTGGTTCCTCTGCTGGGGGTGACAGGCCGATTACAGTTCATATTAGTTTGGTGGATTTACTCTACTACTCTGTTCTGAGGTAACGCGTCGGACAGTATAAACTATTGTCTTTGTGGTCTTTTATCTCTGCATACTTAAAAAGGGCCCACAGGATCTACTGCGGAGAATACTGCTGAGCGCTGCTTAAATGTATACAGAGATGAATTTCATATTCCCACTGAGGCTTCTGCTTCACTAGGAATTATTACTATGACCTTGACAGTGGCTAACATTTAGCCTCAACTTCGATAAGAGCTCATTGGCTTTCATAAAATGTAATCATATTCGTGTGGATGCAGAATGAGATGGGTTTGAGTATTCTTCAGCTGCCGTGCAAAACTAAAAGTTTTCAGATACTTAACTGAACATGGTGACTTTACTGAGATGAAAAATGGGTTTGAAACATGACTCAGCCTTACCTCAAAGTAAGGCTGTTATTAACTTGGGAGTGTGATGGGTTTAATTTGAATTTGTCTGAATATGATCAACAGTAATTGGATTTTTTGTTTCACTGTTATTTCATCAAGTCATCTGCTTTTCTCAGAGGAAAAAAAATGTCCACCGAAAAAAGAACTGCAGCTGCAAGTTTGAATCCAAGGCATTGTGCTTTTTGGGCAAATGTTTTCCAATCAAAAATTGCTTATTAACAAGTCAGATCTGTGAAGCAAGGTGTGCACTGTTTGTGTTAAATCCCTCTTGCACAAATAGAAAAAACACCTGTATGCGCACACGCAGGTGTATGTGAGCACACACAATTATTGTGGATTATTAGAGTGGGGAACACTAGCACTTGTGCCATCAGTGATGTTCGGGTGAAGTGTTGCTGTTGACCTGCTTGGTGTAAAAATACAGACTCACAGATCATCGCAAGCATAATTTGGTGAATATTTATTAAAGCTTGGATTTAACAGAAAAGTTAAGGATCTGCATTTTCCTCACAACTGCTCAGAGGATTTTCATTTATATGGTTTAATTATTGTATTTTTCAACTGTCAAATTGTAAAATGATGCAATCGGTAAAGGCATGTGCAAGTGTGAAAGGCTGGGATCCTGATTCAAGCCTGTGATGTCAGGAGTATACTGTGCACCTTAGTCAAGTATTGCTGATATTTAACACACACACACAAACACACACACACGCTGGGATGGGCTCCAGTGGACTCGAGACCCTGAGGCAATTATAGAAATTGGGTGGATACTTAACCATTTTTTGGTGTGCATTTTGAGACACAGACATGGCATCCTGAAGGCACTACAGCCTCAGTCTGTCCACAACATAATGTGGTATTTTCAGACTTATAGATCTTAAGCATCTTTTCAGAGTTCAAAACTCCTATTTACAAAATTGCAGATACATTTGCCAGTGTCTCCACGCTGTCCATGCTTTTTATCCCACCCGTCGCTGTACATGAACCCTTCCCAGCTCCACCCACCACCCCCATCCTATTCCTGGGGACCACAGGAGAAACAGCACAGTGCCTCCTCATTCTCTTGCTCTCTGTGTTAAAGGTATTTTTTCCAGAGGAAGAGGAAAACAGTCCCATCAATATTGCGTTATCCTGCTGTCTAACCACCCACTGCTTTCAGATTATCAGACAAGGCTCCAGCGCCAGTTTCACAATAAATCCTTTCATTCTTCCTCTGTCTTTCTCTCTATTTCACTCATTCCTCCCAGCCCCCTACTCCTCCCTCTCATCTCAGCTGGCTACTTACTATCATCCCAAAGACATTTAGCATCACAATACAAAAACACCTGATGGATACCGTTTTCATTTTTTGTTTCTTTTATTACAAACATACAGCTATGGTGCAGATCTATTAGGATATGATGTAATTATGATATTATGTTATCCGAGTCTAAGGTTCCCTCCAATATACAACCTTCCTTCTGCTATGTTCTGTTATGTACACCCCTGTGGCTGTTTTCTTGCACATCTTGCAAAACATTGTGCTTCAAGCTCTTTTTTTTTACTGCCATACATGAGAGGACGAGAGGAGATTCAACAGGAGAATGCGTCATCAAGCAGCTGGATTGTTGTTTGTGCCACAAACTGCCAGGAAATTCTTCAATAGAAAGTCATTTTCTGATTAAGGTGTACATATGGCCGAAATCTGAATACATCATAATCTTAGTAATGCTGACTCCTACTATGATTTAGGTCATCAGAAAATGATGTTTATGTGAACATTTCTTATTCTGAATATTGCCTTGATTGGGTTAGTATGGACATAGTGCAGTCCATGTAAACGTAGTCTATGAAAGCTCATGGAATGGCATGAAAAAAGCAAAATTTAAGAAGAAGAAAAGAAGACAAAAACTCAAAAATGACGTACAGTAAATTATCAAAACATCAAATCATCACTGTTAGCTGGGCCGAGATGACTAGAAACAGCAGATAACAACTTAGTATGAAAATCAGTTTGTGGATATGTTGATCAATTTTCAGTGAAGTGAACGAGATTTGTCCTTCTCTGCAGTTGGGGGAAAATTACCTCTTGTTCTAAACTAGTTTTCAAAACCTAGAGATTGGGACATTTGGGGGAAAGAGACAAAGAAAAAAGGGGGAAAAAAGACCTGAAATAGGTTTACTCCTTCTTTGGAGTGGCTTCCACCCCCTTACTGAAAGGAATTTCATCATCATCTTCATCTTCATCCTCCTCCGCCGTGCCCTCATGTATGCTTCTGGAAGGCCGATAGGCATTTGGCCACGCAATGCAATATTGCAGAGCATGCAGCAAACAACAGAAGGCTAATTTGGCAGATGATGAGACATTAAGACATGCTGTCTCTAATCCCCCAAAATGTGCGCAATTGAATGTGCAGGAAGTGCTCTCTGGTTTAGGACATCACAGGGAGGAAGGGATTTCATTAATCTTCTCCATGTTTACGCCCTACTAGTAAAACACCTCAAAATCTGTGCATTAATATGTTCTAATTAATAAATAAAAAGTCTGCACCCTGGTTTTCTCCAACTTGGACACACAGTTGTGTGATGGTTCGTAATGATGAAGCAAAATCTAAATTTTTTTGACACAGCTGCATAAACACCACGACAACTACAGTTTCAATGTAATTTTTGGGTGGAGAGCTGCACTTTATTTACTGACCTACTTATCACCGCTCACTCAAATATGCCTACCATGACTAAGCCCATCCCTGTGCCCACTGTCCATTTCCCTGACAAGCAAACCTGACTCTCTTAAATTTTCAAATCACATAAGCCACGCTTACCACTTTTCCCTCATTTTACTCCACCGCCACCATCTTCCCATGGCTGTGTTCAGATTCCCACCTACATTCTCCCACCTTTAGCTTTATTGTGTGAAATGGATGTCATGCTTAACATCAGTTTCTGACTGAGGTGTGACACATCATCTTGCTTCATCCAGGCCAGAGATACTGCCAGTTCCATTCATGGCACATGCCCATACACATTACTCATGCTGCTCAATCAGCTGATGGCGGCGCTCAAACTAGTGAGACATTAGCAGAGCTCAGCCTGGAATGGTACTTTCAACCATAAAAATCATATTTCAACAGGACCTGCCAGTGCCTGTAAAACCAAAAGAAAAAGCACTGTAGGAAGGGTTTAACAGAAAATGTGCTGTGGTATTTTTAGGAACATTGGCAATATAATAATAAAACTGCATTTTATAAGAAAGGTGGGAAAAAAAAAACAAGCCAAAGATTTAGTGCACAGAGGCAAACTTATTAGCAGGGGTTACTCAAAACACAGTAATTATAAACCACATATTGGTTCAGTGCACAGTGTGAAGTCCACACTGGTGCCCCCGACTTCAGTTTGTTGCTCTAACTCGTTTATAAATGAGTTTCACCATTTTCTCATTTATTTGATCAGTCATTAGAGTAGGTGTTTATGCAGCTTATTAGAAACAGACAAAGCTAAACTGTGGCTGGTGGGTGATACTTCCTGGGTATTTTCCACGTCTGAGAACTGTGAGTGATTATATTCCAACACAAATGTGAAATGCTTGATTGCAAATCATCTAATCTTTTTTCCTAATGAATTAGATATTCTTTAGTTGCAACCAGGTCACTAATGCACATATGGAATGCCCTTCTCTCTTTGGCCCTAAACTGAACCGAATACTCCCAGATGCCCATCAGAAACATGCCAACAATGTACAGTATGTCTCACTATCCCAGCTTATTCATATGAGCCCAGAACGATGCAGGTGAGATGAACACACTGAAGTGCAAGTTCTGCATGTCTCTTTGTTTAAAAATTTTAAATAACAATTATACATTTTTATAAACAAATCCAAAAAAATATGACAGCTAATAGCTATATAAAATGTGTCGGCATGTTCAGGCTACCACAATGTTAAAATTTAATGCAATAAATACCTCAAGAATCGAGACTTGAGGTATCATTCGTTTTTGGAGTGTCCCCTTTCTCTATTGATTCAATTCCAACAAATTGTTTAATACCAGCTTCAAATATTCTATGTTCAGCAGCCTTTTCCTCACTGACAACAAAGCAAGGCAGCCTGGGGGGCTTAGCCTCTTCAGTTTACATTTTTGTGAGAATTACACTCAGAAAAAAACGTACAAAAATTACAGTTGTTGTCACCAGGGCCACATGCTTCTGTCATGAAAGTATGCACAATGTTCCTTTTTCTTTGAGTGTCCTCATCAGGGTGGTTACAGGCCCACATCCACTTCATCGGAAAGAGTCTCCTTTTTTTTTTTTTCAAGTCAAGTGGTGGGTCAAGGAAGATAAAACTGTCTTCTTTCTCCTCTGTGTGGCATGCTAATATGGAAGCTCTCAGTACCGAGGTGGCAAGGCCCTCAGGGAGGGTTTTGCACCGTACTATTCTTGTCTGTAGAAAGATCAGGGAGGGTAATCTGTGTCTCTGCCATCCAACACAGTTCTGCTGTGTAATTCTGTCTTTATCCTTAGTCCAGAGAGAGAAAGAGAGAGAGGGGGGAGAGAGCAAGAGTGAGAGAAAGCAAGAAAAAGTGGGGGTTTATTTTGAAAACCTGCAACTGTAGTCTTGCAAATTACAAAAATAAAAGTTTATTTGCCCAAATAACAGGATTATAATGGGAGTTAGGCAATGGCAATGTGGGAACTTTAATTTTTCAGATGCAGCTGGATGGAGATAAATTGCTGTAATGATTCTTTAAGCAAGGGCAATTAGTCCTACAAAACTAAACACAACCAACAAAAATTAAACTAAGAATGGGATATGAGGTTATTATTTGTAAGCAAACCATTTTATCAATATAAACTGCAAACTTTTGCTTGACAAGGGTGACCAAATGAGGACAATAAATACTTTTCATGAGGGTCACATCAATGTCATTAGAGCCCAACCAAAAGCAGTGTAAGTAGACATAACATGGTTGTGAGGTGAATGTTAAACATGCAGTAGAATGAAAACAAACATCAGCATCAACATGTGGCCTAATTTGTTGTAGCATAAATGTTATCAGGTTAAAAAAAAAAGCAGCACTGTTTTAATGAATCTTCTCCTAGGGAAAAATTATTACTTGACATTCTCATATAAACTTATTTATGTCTTTCATTAGGCAATACTGGGTTAAATCCATTTAATTGGTAAACTCTTATGGGATGTGAAATTGAAAACCAAGAATAATTTCGTAGGTCTCTATTTTCAAGGGATTTTCACTGTCTCTAAAGCCCCTCACACTATTACTTGTCATGTATAAAGCAATTACAATCAGCGCCTGGATGAACGGGCCATCAGAGAATCTATTAACAATGTCCTCAGACCTTAATATTTACACCACCTCCTTTCAGAGATGATACCGAGTTTTATGAGTGTGAAGGACACTCAGAAAGTACAACGAGATGATCAGCTCGCTATCATTTTTAGATTTACTGTGTCAGGCCGGGTGCTCTCCTGTTTCTCAGAGCAAGAACATCAAGGAGACACTTTGCCAACAGACAGACGGGTAACCCCTTATAATTGTCATCAATAAATGGCAAATTGATAGTTAATTAAACTACTGTTAATAGTTATTTTACAGTTAAGAGACAAGGAATTAATCATTTGTTATGTTTACATTTCACAGTAAACTATATTAACAGCTAATGTTGCACACATAACATTTTATATATTATGTTAAGTGTTTGTTAATGATAATGATTGTAAACTAAGGATATCATTTGTAAAACATCTACCATTACAAAAATGTCACATGTGACATACACATTTTCACGTGTGAAATGTTACTTTTCACATGTGAATTTACCATTTTCACATGTCATTTGCAATATTCACTTGTGGACTAACATTTACACCTGTGAAAAGAAAATAATGTCTCATGTGAACTTGAACTTTTCATATTTGATTTGCTTTTCACATGTGATTTACAGTTTTCACAAGGGACAAGAAAATATCACATATTATTTTCAATAATATTATTATATATTATTATTATTATAATATACAATAATATTCACATGTGATATGCTATTTTCATATGATTGAAATTTTCAACATGTGAAACAAAAATTGTTCACACAAAGTTATGTGGAATTCGTGTTTTCACGTGTGATTGGCCTCTAAACTAGAATTTCCACATATGAAATCACATGTGAAGTAAACCACATGTGATTTTGGAACATATTTGTTTTTTCACATGTGAAATAATTAAATCACATGTGGTTGTAGCTCACATGTGTTCCAAAGCCACATGTAAATAATACACATGCAGCTTTGTACATGTTAATGTATAAACAGTAATTACCCATTAACAAAATGTTGTAAAATATCTAGTCCATTTATCAATGTAATGTTTGAAGATGTTTTACAAATGATTTCTGAAAGGTTTACAAATCATTTGGTATTCATTAACATTTATATAATACAGTATTTAATGTAATAATGTGTGCAACAATAACTTTACTATGTAATGAGTGAACATTATGAAGTATAATTCCAGGTACAAATACATGTAAAATGTTTTATTCTTATTTTTATTTATTTATTTTCTGTGAAAGGTGCAGGCTGAGGAAGGAAGGGTGTTTCTTATCGTTTGACCAATCTGCAAATATTGTGTGTGAAAATAAAGGGACCAGTTAAAAGATTGATTGAAGGAACCCAAAGCTTTCTGCCTTCACTGCCAGTGATTCTTCTCTCATTTAGAAACTGACATCTGACACTCAAACAAATGGGTCCGTTTTGCTTCACAGGTTATTTAGACCAAAGACCAGCTAAATTTGTAGGAGGAATGAACCTCTTTTAATAGCCTAAAATCAGAAGATGCACACAGAATGTGCTTTAGAAATTGTGACTCCATCCTCAAACCATTGCACTTTTTTCCTCAAAAAGCTACACCATTTAATATTTATGACAGAGACAGAATATAGAAGATGTTGGTTTAAGTGGGGGAGATATGAGGCCATGAATTAATTTATGAAATAACTTAAACTCAGATTAACAACAAGAAACAAAAGGACAGAGGCAGATCTTGGGAAAAACGAATAGATATATTTGTTTATACATACACACACATAGATAGATCTATCTCTGTGTATGTATGCATGTATGCATATGTATATATGGGTGAATATGTATATAAAGAGATAATCATGGCAAGGACATCCTATTATATTGGACAACTGTGGTATATTTGTACTGAGTCATGAATTTCTTGCAATAAAAGTATGAAACAAAGGCAAAAAACATTACTCTATTACTCATTAGAAGTATTCCCCTCTTGATATTCCTGAGGCTCACAGCTAATTCACAACCTTGGTAAAATCCAACCAAAGGATGTGATCTGCTGCATAATTAATCTCCCAGTGGGGCAGTAAAATATAGGAGTTAAAATAAGGAATCCTTGTCCGTCCAATACCAGAGGTATCTGAGTGTCAGCATTCACACTGACCAGCTCACATCTGCAGCCTTCCTGCTACACCGATCACATGCAATGAATGAAATGTGTCACTAAAATTAACATTTTGAAGCTAAGTTTGACTGTGAATACATGATAATAACTTAAATGCCCTGAATGCCCAGGTAAAGCCGACAAATGGTTTCTATTGATTTCTGAACAAGACCTGCAGATCAGATGGTGCTGCTGCACTCACACTGTATATTTTATCCCTACATCACTGGATACAGTGCAGAGCAGAATGAGCTCTTTTTAGTAAAGTCAGAGGGGCTTTGCCGAAGGCAGTCCACAGTTTTTCCACAGAAAAACTCGGCAGTATCTTTGAATTCCCCTAACTTTTTGTATTTCAACCCGAGTTTGGACCTTTCACATTGCTTTATCCATAATTGAGGCACATAAATAATTGTACAGACAGAAAGAGAGATTTATAATGAATAATTCTGGTTCAGCTGTGAAGCTGTTTCGTGTTGTCCCCATTGAAGTTGTCATCTGAAAATGAATAAATGGATGTTTGGGGGAGATGCTAAGCGGGGACTGGAGGCTCTGTGCCTCAGCTGTGGTGGAGTGTGGCAGTGCAGCGTTTCTGTCTCTCTGTCATTTCTGTCCACTGGAAATTCTGCATCCTCTGACAAAATGTGACACTAAATTTGGGGAGTAATAGATTGCAGTACTCGAAGCAGCATTAGTACCATCTGTAATGTAGCTCAGTGGAGAAAAGATGAAAACAAAAGGCAAAAAAAGGTGAGGAAAGTGGAGGACAGCTTTCCCTTCACCGTGTAGATGACGCAAATTATCTGAGAGCAAAGATGCCAAGGCCTCCTCTTAATTCCTCAGAGTTCACTGGTTTCATGTAGTAATGCATTTTTAAGAAAGGGATCTATTCCATTACCAGATGGCCTAAAAAGAAGCACCGAACTATATTTGCTTAGCCCCATGACACACTCTATTATAAATTAGTGTCTGAGAGAGGATCTCCACAATAATCTCCTGTTTTTCTGTTATTTTTTTGGCATTTCTGCTTTATTAGACAGGCACAGTGGAGAGACACAGAGAGAGGGCCAGGTTTGAACCCAGGCCTCTGTGGCTTAGCCCTCAGTGGTGCACAGTGGGGAGTCACCAATCACCTTCTGAACTGAACTTTGACGTATCACAATCCACTCTTACAGTATGTAAATACTCTGAAAATGAATGATATAATTACTGTAAAAATTATATATCATATAAGTGGTCAGCCATTACTGCTGATGTAATGGCTGACCTGGTAGCTGTGGTCACAAAGGCAAATGCAGTCTACCCAGATGAAGTTTAGTTTACTTGATCAGTGTTACTTAAAGTTCAGGCAAATTCTTGGTGAATGTCCTCCAGCTATCATTAAATTTCATATATTTTTAATCAAGGTAATATAATCACCTGCATCTATCTTGATTATATCCTGAATAAAAGAAAGAAATCTGTCCTCGGTGACCCACAAAGTTGAACTAAGATTATTTTTCTTTTCTGTTGAATATGCAAAGAGAGAAAGAGAGAGTGAAAGAGAAAAAAGAAAAGCGAGACAAAGAGAAAAGTTAATGAACCAGATTTCAAATATCATTTTCACTTTGAAGAGTTGAGTTTACATATAAAATCCGGTCTGTGGAGCAGCACTGTGACCACCTTAGCTTTTGGCAAAATTCACTACTATAAAAACTGAATACAGTTACTCGAAGAAGAAATTTTCTGAACTTGATAAGGTGTAGCAGCCGATGTTTACCAAGCAGTCTGGTCTTGTCGTATTCCTTTCAAGCAATATGACAAGATAATAACCTCAGTCTTTCTCCTGTTGTGTAGAAATAACACTTGTGGTAATAGATAGTCAGTCAGTCTTAGAGCCAAAGATGAATGTGAGTAATTGGATTATTGAGACACTGTAAATAAATGGAGCCACGGTGGTGAAAGTAACCCAAAAAAGCAGCCAAAACTATTTTTTTTAATAAAATGTTTATTTTTGCCCTTTCATTATTTTCTGTATAGAAGAATGTATAACAAAAGCCAAATAAGCAATCCATTTTAGTCCTTTAAAAAATGGTAAGGCATGTCTGCTTGTACAACCATCAACTTCAGTTCCCCCAAAATACAGCGTGCTCAGGCAACTCCAGAAATCCTAATGTGCTCCTTGTTTATCTGATTTTGCAAGTCACAATAGTACCACACTCACAGGTTTTTTTTTTTTAATTTGTTTTTTGTTTCTTTCTTTGTTTTTTTTTTTTAATATTTTTCTTAGCAAAAGTGCAGCAAACGATTAACATCGAAACAGAAAAGATCTGGCAAAACACATTTCTTTCTCCACATTCGGTATCGACGCCAACCACCACTTTTACACTTTGATGTATTTGAATTAAAGTTAGATACTTTTTTTTTTTTTTTTACTCCCCAATTTGCTTTAGCAAATGCCGAAAGACAAGAATGAAGCGTGAACAAGGAGGTAAAATAAATTATGTCCATTGAGAAAAGTGAACATTGAAAGCATGTCAGACACTGGTATGTCTGACCACAGTAATATGGCCTGTCAAGAGAGACAGAGGAATGTGGCTTTGGGGAACGAGGGAACATTCTTCTCATCATAGCGAGGCAGGACCTTTCTTTGTGGCAATACAAGCCCGTTGGAAACACAGGACCTACTTCCCAAGATATGCCTTTTATTTTTTTTCCCCATTCAGTTTCTTTCTTTTATTTGAGGAACACAAGTACAAAAAAATCCCCTTATCCTCAGTCATTCAAGACTCTGTCTGCTGTATTCCCTGTTCTTGTAGCTCTGTGGAAAGAGACTCTCATGGGGACGTTCGACCTTTGTATGGTTTCACCTGCCCACTGAGTTTCTTATTTTCAAGAATGCTATGGTAGTCTTTAAGCCTCACTAAGGAGCTGGGATTGCCAGAAATAAGTATCGGTATCTAAAGCCACCTGGCAAACAAACGTCCCGCCTTCCATCGAAAACACACAAAGTTCTCACCGGCTGCTGACTCTATCTCGAAAACAAATGCCTCTGCAATTACTTTTCATATTTATCAAACTGGATTTATGCTTTAATTTAAACTGTAAGACATATTGTAATACATTTTCAGCCCAAATGTTTTAATCGCCTTTTGAAATGCAGATCTCTAACAGCTTTCATTGGTATTCACTCGTTTTTTCTTTTCCTGTTATGTTATTTGATAATTTATGCAATCACCAGATGATGATTATTTCTTATAATGACCAATTGTTCATAATTCTGGGGGCAATATGACCCATTTCTTGACTTAAAATAAAAGTGCTAAGAAAACACACATTCTTGTGACATTCCCAGTGACAAAACATATCGTACCAAGAGAGGATATATTCTCAGAGAAATGTTCTGGCATTCAGAATAAATTATTATACTGTTGAACAGCCCGTTCTAGCATAGCTTGATTTTTTTTCTTTCTTTCTTTTTTCTTTTTTTTTACATCAAAATCTATGATCGGACCGATCGGTCCGATGTTTGCAGTTGAGCTGTCTGTAATCTAAAACCACTAAGGAAACAAACATAAATCAATATAGCATGGGAGCCAAAAATACAAATGTCAGTTTCAGCAACATGTAGGTAATATGGCTGTGCAATAAGAGTCTTCTGGAAACTAAAAAGCTTAAATGTTCAAGTGCATGATAAGTACCTAAATATTAAATTGTAAATCAGGGAATCAGGAACTGGTACCAGGCAATTATAGTAAAATGGCTTAGTGTAGTTGTGAAAAGTTTCTTGTTTTTCCTCTTTTCAAATATAATTAGTATTACAGGTGATAACATAATTTGCAAAAGCAAATAATACATATATAAAAATGCAACCATTAATGAAACCAGTAAGATTAAATTACTGTACCTTTCAGCACATAGATAATTGGTTAAAGGTACAGTATAATCAATTAAATGGTCTGAAAATATAAATAGACTCTTCTCTCTATGGGGAAAATGTATTTTGTAGCTTTATAAATATATGAAGCCAACAAAAATAATCTGTGCAAAAGTAGTTTCTTAGTGCAGTACATTAGCACTTTGTTAGAAATAATCAAGTGTGCAACTACAGAGCGACTGTAGGAAATGCTGCTTCCTAAAACCAAACTGATATAACCAAACTGGAAACCAGGTGAACTGCCAGAGTTGTACAATCCACTTCCAATCAATCCAAAACTGCGGTGCCTGCATAAAAAAAACACTAAAAAAATATCTTGTCAATTACAACATTGCCATGCATGCGCAACATTAAAACTTTATCTTTTTTTTCCTGTGTTGGGGTCTCATGAGATAAAACGGGTGTTACCTCTTCTTCACAATTTTGCCATACAACGGAAAAGACAAAATAGATTCCCATTTATTTGGAAAAATCATCAGTGTAATACATTTTAAGATGGTTTCCACTTTCTAAAAGAGGGCATGTTGTTCCAAACCCATTCTAGAAGCATGGGAAAACACCATATTCGATGTGAAAGCTGCTTCAGTGATGGCACCAAGCATTCTTTGGGGGACAAGCAGGATGCAGCACTGCACGCACTTCCAGTCCTACCACACAGAAAGCCATTCTCATTAGGTTTCAAGGAGGTTCTTCTATATGTCCAGTGAGGGAACATTAACAGCATTAGAACTTGCTGTTAAAGAAACTGTAAATAACAGTACAAAAGTTGCTGGTCAGGCCACATGCAGGTATTATCTCCATCGTGTCTGCAGAGCCCAGAGTGGGAGTGCGAGGGCAGCCATCACCAACAGCCGGGTGGGTCGCGGGGACGCCGACTTGCCTGCTGCTGCTGCACGTTCATCGCTCCTGTCAGCTCCAATCACAGGAGCCTCAGTTCCAACAAAAACAAACTCTGTGGTGCAGCCATCAGGGCACCCGCTGCCACTGCCAGAGGCGCTGCCTTCATCACCTGCAGAAAGAACATCACACATATTAATTAAAGTGTACTCACAATTGAAATGCACTGTTAAAAAGCACACACACAGTAACAATGGCAACAAACAACAACAAAAAAATGACAGCAACAATAAAAATAGAGTAAAGGCTGTCAATTTCAGTAACCAGTCCATGGAGCCACATAGTTTATTTGGAGCCAAGAGAATACCAAATCACACATCTTGTCAACATCAGGGCATCCATAAAATCAGAAAGAACATCATGGCAGGATTTGTTATGTGCATGTTCCTAAACATAGGCCTGAGTGCTTGTCATTGCCTGTGTAGCCACAGCTATTTATTCTCCTAATGATGTCAGCCTTGCTTTGGTGCCACGTTGCCACATCCTGCTGAGTTGTATGATGGGATGCTTCCTGAGTGACACCTTAGACTTTACCTTGGTAATAGGAATTTGTGCTGCCAAGACTGTGTTTCTCTTGCGTACGTGTCTGCTTATTTGCAGGGTATGGTCCAATCCTAAACTCATCTGAATTCATACTGCTACAGAAATCGAAAAGATTTTTATTTATTTATTTTTTGTCAGCCTCCTGTTTAAAACGAATATTGTCACGCTGTGGATTTTAGTCATCTCGGCCCACACGCACAAACATTTCAAAGATCAAGCAACTTACTGGAGTCCTGAAAGTAGATGTCGTTTCCGTTGTAGGCGTTCTTCAGCTTGTTGGTCATGACACGCAGGGCCATGATCTGCTGTCGAATCAGTGTGTCAGGCCTGGTGATGTCTACATCCACCTCTGGGTTGTTTGCCTGGTTGGTTAGACCGTCCTTCACCACCTCAGGAAAATATCTGTCCAGAGTGACGCACCAAACATGTGTCATGTAATGTCGCCATGCAGTGCCAGCACCAGCAACACTATTAACACTAGAACGACCATGACGGTCATTTTGACCATTTTCACATTTCTATGTTATATAACTTTGTTGAATTAAAAATTACAGTGTGTGCTGGTCCTTGACTTTTCCTGAAAATTTCTTTATTTTCATTTAAAATGTTTTTTAAACAAATTGCACGAAAGGCAAAGGAAATGTGATCATTTCTAGCTATTTCGGCCACCGGCGGTCATAGTGACCGCACAGGTTTTTCTATTAAATTGATACATTTTCGCGCAGCTGCAACGGCGCGAAAATGTATCAATTTAATAGAAAAACCTGTTTTCAATAGCAAAGGAATATGCGACAGACTGCAGTTGTTTGCAAGTCTCAACAGAGACGGATCACCTAGATGCGCTGCCGGCCACAGGTAAAGCTCTGCTGTGCTGCACTGCTGTGAGCTGCGCTGACGTGAGGGAGAGAAGAATAGCTAGCTTGTGTGTGTGTGCGTGCGCACGCATGCGCTTGTGTGTGTGTGTGCGCGAGCGCGCTCGTGTTTGCGCGTGCATGTTTGTGCGCGCGCATGTGTTTGCATGTGTGCGCGCGCGCGCGTGCATTCGTTTGCGTGTGTGTTTGTGAGGGGGCAATTAGTGTTTACACCTGAATTGACTCCTGAGCAACAGTAATAATACCTGTCACAATTAGTAAAACAAGTGAACAGATAGATAGATAGATGGACAGACAGATACTTTACTGATCCTGAGGGTAATTCAGGCATCCAGTAGCTTATGCAGTACAGTACAGCGAACCCACCACCAAAACAATATGAATATATCAGAACAATAGATAGGGAGAAAAACATTATATATCAACTATATTACAGAATTTTAGCAGAATACCAGTATTTGTACAGTAAAAAGCTTGTAGCTCACACCACACTAGTTATATTATATATATATTATATATATATATATATATATATATATATATATATATATATATATATATATATGTATATATATATATATTGTTTATTTATGGTTTATTTATTATACTGGATGTTTGTTTATTTTTGGTGTTATTTTAATTAAAATAAAAAAGATATCTTAACACAACAAATGCATTACTCTATGACCTCTCATGGCCTCTCTAGTAGGTATGGAATTCTGGCCCTTCTAGTGTTAAGATGAGTTATGATTATATTTTCTAAATTAATCAGCTAAAAAAATTGCCAGGCATGTCATCAGGTTAGGTAGCTTCTGTATGATATAACAACACCAAAATCTAAACACTAAAGTTTAAATAAAAGCTTGTGGTACAGTATAACAGCAGCATCAACCCAATTAGTCCATTAAGTGACGGCACATAGCAAATCAAGTCAGTGTCTACAGAGATGATCCCTAGGCATTTAAGTTGGAGGATCAGTCCCTTGGACACCTATGTATTGATCACTTTTGGAGATGTCTTTCAGCAAGACAGTGTACGCAAGTATGCATGTATGAGTGACAGGAGACTGTGGGGGCTGATTCAAAGAGTTCACACACTAGACCATTTGAAGTAAGACACATTGTAAGTGCTACTCTTTGAACAATAGCTACTTAAATAGGCCAAAAAATAAGTGCATAATCAAGCTTAATAGTCCATTTACAGACCACACGAGTTGAGAGTGGTTACACTTCCCTATGGAGAACCCTCACAACGCCTGAGGCTCAAAAAAAAGAGGTCCCTGTTCAACAGAGGCATCTTTGTAAGGTTACTGCTAACTTGCAAGGCACATTCCTTTTTCTTTTTTGTAATAATTTGTAATAACATAATACCTTTGTAATAATCACAACCACATAAGGGTGTTGCAATGAAAATATTCTGTCTGGTATCACACCAGCCGGTCCTGGCTTTTAACTAACAAACTAACAAAACATGCTTTCCTTTGGTGGACCGGCAGGTTTGTTACACACTTTTGCATGATATCAGGCTAAAATATTGCAGTACATTATAAAGGCAAACTGTGCTCTAACAAGGTATAAGCCACATTTAACTACAATAGTCACTACAGTCTTATGTCTTTTTGTTCTTTCTCTTTTGGCTTTTGAAACAGCCTCGCAGTGCCTGTGTGTGCTGTTGACCTATTATGATTTAACAAATAAATACATTTTTAGAGTACACGTCCACTGAAGCTGACTGAATGGCATAAGTTTTATTAACTTTGGACAATCGACTTACCTACCAGATTTAGAGTGGTGTTCACAAAAGGTACTGGCACAAACAAGGAAATTAACATGTCTTTATTGCACCATCTGGTGACTTTATTACTTGGAGAGGGCCAAGGCAATGGGGTGATGTGTTTTGTCTGACAGCCTTTCTGGTTCACTGCTGGAGAAAGCAACTCGCTGTCCAAGTTACTGTATGGCGAGGCAATACTCTACACACTGTGATGATGATAAGAGGCAGTGAAACTTTCACAGTCCCCTGGGTATTAGACGCTTCTTAGAGCCTTAGAGCTTATAGGAGTTCTCTGTATAAGCATTGATCACTGTACTTATGGAGAGAGTGCTAATCTGGTAACTCAGTTGGTGCTGGCTCTAATCCCCAGCAGGGAAAATGTGATAACTAAAGAGCAGAGTTAACTTCCTCTCGTTACAGAGAGGCAGAAGTTGTTCTCACCTGCCCTTGGTGTGGCTGTTCCAGCACTGCTCCTCGTCAGACTCTGTCAGCTTGCCCTTAGCACAGATGTCATCTGGTAGGTTGGACCAGAACCTCTTTGACTCCTTTAGTTTCTCTTTGATGTCAATCACCTGTCATGGGCAAATACACAGCCAAAAAAGGATACCAGGTTGATAATGCTTAAAGGTTGAAGTGAAGTGTCACCATGTCGTGGTTGATGGCCGCACAATAGCGGCCCACATGTCCCATTTGCTAGGGTATACACACAAGTCTCACCTCTCAGGTTGAATATTAGATTGACTGCACAGCTTTCAGCTGAGACCATTTCCAAAAATCACTTTGAGAAGTTAAGGAAGAAGTTTCATTGAATTACATGTCATGATTAAAACAGAATTTACTGTGGTTTAAAAAGATACAGAGAGAAAACCTAAGTGCAACAATTGCTGTAGATATGAAAATGACAAACAAACAAATATAAAAAGCAATCCCTGCTAAACCTAATTGAATTCTAACAGTGATTTTCACACAGTGAAATCACAGCAAAAATGTTTGGAGTGTCACGATTGCTTCTTCTTGTTCATTTATCCCATTAAGAGAGATGCATGGTTTTAAATAAAGAGCATTTCTGTTTTCTTTCTTTTTTGTACTTTTCCACTGCAATCCACATTATGTTCATCTCTGATTCAGACAAGACAGACGTGAGGTTTTGAATTTGCTCTCTGGCAGGAGTCTTTACCCCCCACTGGTTCCATCTGGCCGTGGCAAAGACGTTGTTTCACTGGGCGAACAGCAAACAGGAAAGAAACATGACGCCTCTCAAACAGTAGCATGCTGTATTGGTTTAGTAGTTTTGCATAATTGAAAGTAGGTGTGTGCTGTGTTCCATTATGACATATGGTGCTTGTGCTTAAGGCCAAACCTACATGAATATTCATGAGTAAGATATAATGCAATGCAATGAGAACTGCAAAACTATGCAGACCTCATTTCAACACGAGAATAGGAATCAATTGTATTCTCAACAGGCAATTATGTGTGACTTTGTTTGAGATGGTAATATTTGTTTATCTAAGTAAAGCTTCATTGTTAATTTTGTCATATTGCAAACCTTTGCAACACCTTTTTCTTGCAGTTTTGAGCAAAGAGTGATAACATTTCATTTCTTCTACAGAAGCAGCAGGATAAACAATCACTAATTCAATCAGAAAATTGTAAGATCCTGTTTAGGGTTCTATAGCATTATGCAGTTGGCAGTTAAATAATGGCTATAATCACATTTGATACTTATTACTTTTACATTTACTTACTACAATGACTAACAGGCCTGATACTAACTAGTGCGCGTACGTTTTGTGTCCATGTAATGTTTTTGTCACCAATGTCTGAAGTCAGAGTTTCCCGCACTGTGGAAATTAAGCACTTCTCAACTTTGGCGGCTACTGTAGTCATCACTAACACATTTCTCTCTCTTGCGGGCTAAGAGAATACAAGACCACCAATTACAGCAATTTCAAAACTATACAGAATGTTCCAAATATGGGGAACATGGGTACATTATGTTTTTGCGTTCCCCTTGGGTTGATGAATGCAGACTGTGATTTTAGCACAGCTACATCAAACAAGCAGTAGGCAAGGGAGGACCCAGATGAACTGGTGGTTTAAAAAACAAACAAGAAAAGAAATTAATACATGCCTGCATCCAAATCAAAATGAAACTGCAATTTATGTGCTGATTATACTGCATATTGTGTTCAGTGTGTGTGTAAAATCTTTAGCTACAATGAACATTGTTACCACCAGTACAATAATAGGTTTTTCCAATTTGCCCTGCCTTCTGACTGCTAGCAGCTAGCAGAAACAAGCAGTAACAACCACAGTGTTCTCATCTTCCCCAAAAAGCAATCACAATCAATGTCATGACACATCTTCAAAGCCTTAAACTGTCTTTGGTGCTATAAGAGACCATTGAGAAATCTGCCAGGGGCATATGTGAGGCATATATAAGGCATATGGCCAGAATTTGGTCATTCATATCTCAGTCTGGATGGCCAGATCTGGATCTAGATAGCACTTCAAGATTTTCGAATGAAAAGTGCTTTACAAATAAAATCTATTATTATTATTATTATAAAATATGCCAATCTGGGCCCAGATATGGGTCTGGATAGCAAAATGTCCAGGTCTGAGTTTGGATGGCCACATATGGTGGAACATCATCCAGATTTGGATCTCAGTCTGTTGAGAAATAGCCCAGGGGTTTCAAGTTCTTCGAGCATCAGCACAACCTTTACAAGCTCTCCCTATCCCACACATCTTCAAAGTGGGAGGAGGTAATGGATGCCAAAATTTAAAATTGCCTTACCATCCTTGAGGTAAATTGCCAGACCACCATAAGAAAAATACCTAAATCAAGATTTTCCAGGAAGCTGAGAAATATGCAGCAAATAGTCATGCAACTGAATGTTACAGTCCATCCTCTTCTCTGCCCTTCCACCAGCCCTCTTGATGTATGGCCTGAAAGAGTCAACTGTGGACAAGACTGGGGGCTTGAAGATATATGGATATATAGGATATTTCAGGAATTTCTAGTTTTGGACATCACAAACATGTATTGGATCTACAGCATGATTTCTGATGCTGCTGGGCTGCAGTGGGGGATCCCGCATCTTCTCGTCAGTTCCCACAAACCCTTTCTCGACACAGATGTGGTTAGTGCTAACCATAAGTCTTAATCAGCAGTCTATTGATGGAATGGCCCTGGTTCTGCACTACTGTGTGGAATAATACTGTATCTGGATCAGTGTGTGCAGACCCATGGATTCAATCCTCCAACTTAAATGAAACAGACTGCTTGGGTATATCGAGGTGACAAAGTGAGTAAGCAGCAATCCTTTGACATAGGTCATCGTGGGACACCTGCTTGGACTTCCTGTGCAAGCAGTGCATCAGCTTTCCTTATAGTGGTAGCAGGTGGCTTCTTTACTGCTCTGAGGTTGGACTCTGGAAGTCTTTCACATGGAGCATTTGGCAGCATCAGGATCCACTGAGATATGATGGAAGAAGTTGTTTTTTGTTCCTGAAAAGCCTAATCTAGCAGAAAGCCTCAAAGAGTTTGTGCCAGGTGAGCCAGAGTTCATCAGACCATTTAAGGAATGGGGATCCTGTAAATAAAATACTTCTAAGGCTAAGATTGTCACACTAGTGCGTTTGAGGGAACACACTCATGTGGCAGCTTTAGCCTTACTATGTAGTTGGCTAAATTTCTCTGACTGCACACATACCTTCAACTCTCCAGGTTGGGAGGATCCTGGACCTTGGCTGTTTAAGTAAGAATGAACACAAGTCTGATTTCAACCATGTGACTATTGTTATGTAATCACCCCAGCAGACAGTTTGTTGGGCAGATACAATCAGTTCTGTCCAGATGGTGTTGGCAAGTTGAGTTCTGCATGTGGCAGCACAGAGTTCAAATCACAACATAGAAAGTTGGCATTTGGGAGCGACACAGGAACAAGCCATCATGTAGGACACATACTGGTCACTATATGAACTGACATGCAAAGATTCATCACACCAACAGTGCCTGGCATGAGGTCAAGTGACAGTAGGTGATTTGACCTTTTAGCTGCAATGCCTGACCTAAAGCTACAGTCGATCATGGTGTAGCATGCCGTAGAGCAGAGGAGAGGTGAATGGCTGCACTCTGTGTCTGCAGCAGCAGTGCAGATTGTTGCTCTGTCTCTGAGGATGCTGTTGATTCACACTCAAGTTAATTTAGAGACCCTAATCCCTGTTACAGTTTCAAAGGCCCACAATATAGGCCTTTCCAACCAAGGATCACAGCAAGCGAGAAGCCCCTTTCAGAGTGGCCAGGATTGAAGCTAAAATCAAATGTAGTCGGATAAATTAAATGAAATAACAGCAAAATGAATCAAATCAAAAACAGAATAAGATGTGCAGTACAAAAAAATATCTGATAGTATGAAGAATAGCATTGAACAGGTTGGAGAGCAGTGTCTATGTCCTGCTGTGAGAGAGAATGGATGATTCGTAGTGAGTTTTGCTAAATGTATGTTTGCAATAATGTTGGTTGTTAAGTTTTGGTTCTAAGCTATTATTGGTGATTTATTATTTATTTATATTAATATTTACTTTTTTAACATGCCACTTTGGCTAGTTTTCACTTGTTTCTATTTTTTCTCCATCTTTGTTCCTCAGATTCAAAATGTTTAATTGGTGCCACTTTTGATCACATTTTAGCAGTAGGGCACATATATACAAAATTTTGAAGCGCTCTTTGGAAAATTGTCAACAGCAACAATAGTCAGTCGCGTTACTCTAATTCTGACCTTAAATTAGCTATTTCTGGAGGGGCTAGAATTTGCTGTTTTGCCCTCCTATATATCATAATACTAAATAGTCTAAACAGTACATTGTGCAAATACATGTGCCACCTGCTGCTTTGAAAATCACTCCAAACTATGAGATGAAAAAAATGGTTAAATGGTTAAAACACAAACATTTTAGTACAACTTATCGGTTAAGGTGATTCTGTCCTCAGCAGATAAAACACCTATTCAGTGTACACCAAGTGATAGAAATGGGATCTCTAAATTGCTGGTGGTCCCTGGGTGCTGACATGGCTCTCTAGTATGTTATAAAAAATACTTACTTTCTGCTATGCATGCAATCTGTGACGCTGATGAATGCTACTCCAGCTGAAACATGTGGCTTTATTGTTCTCCTATAGGACATTTGCTGTGCGCTGGTCTGCCTTTGTTCGGGTCAAGATAATTGACTGTGGCTTCTACCCTATAATCAGCGTTCAAAAAGCATTGAAAAAATAAATCTATCCTGAAATGCATCCCTTTAATTTGCACTGGAACCTCTATTGAAATGTGCTATCAGACTTCATCAGTCTACAGATATCATCAGCCCAAAAAGATGTGATCTGATTTGTGTTTTAGGATCTCAATACTTGTGTTTACAGGGTGCAAGGACACATATAGGAGCCAAAAAACCCAATCCCAACCATGTACATGCACATTCACAAAGGACAAGAGAACACACATGTGCTTGTGCATTCACACCCAAACACACATCCCTCTCATAATGTTGTAGTTACACTGGGGATTTGAGAGAGTGAATACAGTGAAGCCTCAGGTCTAACAGGACATGAAAGAGTGTGTACTGACAGGATGCCACTGCAGGAGGCTGCCCTCACGTTTGATGTGGTAATCCTGTCATGGAGACACCAAAGCTGGTTATGTTTAACAGACACCGGTGTGGCTCTGATTTGTGAAGGCTTTCAGTACTTTGGCCCCGACAATAAATAAATAAATAAATAAAAATATTGATTAGAACGTAAAGTGCTCTGTTACTTTACTTGACACTTCAAAATACAGCAACACTGCTTTTGTTCTCGGCACAGTAATGGTATATTGATATGGCCTGCCCTGACAACTAATCTCTGCAACAGGAAAATTTCAGCAGGAACTACAGCTAGCTAGTGCTGGGGGTGTGTGGGGGTAAAAATTAAGGAAATAAATCCATATACTGTATGATTCATTTGGGCATTTATCCCAATGGAAATATAATGCAGTCCCATTCACCTGTATAATATAATGTATATTCCACATGAGTAGTGTCAAGAGTTCAATACCAGCACAGCCAGCTCCATTACAGTACTCCAGCAGTAAAAAGTCACACACACATACCCACACACACACACACACACACACACACACACACACGTACATGCACACTCACCTACTGAATGTAAATTGCTAAGACAGAAATCTTTAACCATGAGTCTTTACATGAGTGCCCGGGGCAGCAGGTCTGACTCCAGCAGGAATAGTCATTGCCACTGGATTAGATGGAGCTGAATCATCAGGGTCTCACCCGGTTTCACAGGTAGCCTGGAGTTTAGTGCTGCACAGCACTGGGGCAGCCTCAGGGGAGCTGATAAGAGGTTGCAGATTCTCACTTTTCCGCTAATCTGCTTTTTTCAGATTTAAAATTATATTACGATGATTTCATGTAATCAAAACCAGCGACTGTCTACATTCAAACACTTCTAAACTCAAACCAAACCCTGAACTCACAATCCCTTACCTACAAGAAAATCCTAGCATTTGATTTGAAGCCCTGTTTTACCCACAAGTTAGCACTCTCTTTTAATAGGTCTACTGAAAATTTGATGAAACTGAAATTAAAACATTCAGCGTGACTTACAATCAGGGCTGCTTCCTGACTATCAGACCTGCCTAAGGCCCAGTAACTGCAGTTTAAAAAAAAAAAGAAAAAGAAAAAGAAAAAAGAAAGGAAATCAATTCTGAGTGGTTATGGATGACGACACAGATTCCTTAACTGTATGCTCAGGCACAAAGTGAGGCAAAATGTCCATTTCCACTGACTTTGCATAAAGTCAGACTATGCTTCATTTTTTCATGTTCTGTCAGAGTGCAGGATTACAGGACCAAAATGGTATAGATTGAAACTTAATACTGAAACCTTTCAGAGTCTCAGTTTTGCTGTGATTGTGTTTGTCTGAGAAGAAAAAAAAACAGACACGGTGATAGACTGAGAACGAGAGAGAGAGAGTGAGCTTGTGTGTGTGTGTGTGTGTGTGTGTGTTTATGGATGTGTGAGCACAATATCTCATTCTGGCACTGCACTGGGAGTTGTGTCTTTAGACCCCATGAGGCCTGTGAAAATTATGAAAGCATCACAGGCACCCTCTTGGGGATGAACACCAGCATAGGAAATTAACACCCACCACCTGCCAAATGTGGGTAATTTTGTTGAATTCGTTAGATCCACCAGCCCCTGTAAAACTGAAAGGGGATGGGGGTGGGGGGTGTACACCTTTTCCAAAATGTGCTCCCACAGTGACTTTTATACCCTGCCCTCTGTTTACCTGATGTATGCTTTTTTCCTCTGCACAATCCATTCATGGCGCTGTACTTATAACACAAATTCAAAAGAAATACGCTTGATACAGGTATGAACTCCTGTTAGCCGGGAAAATGTTAAATAGGGCAGCCTCACCGCCCACTAAGTCAATTTAGCTCGTCTACCCTGAGGCTAGACAAGACAATCAAACTGGGAGCAGATTGTGGTGACATGCTGTTAGAGTTACAAGGCCAGCAGACAGATAATAACATGATGCATAGCAATTAGAGACAGTGAGGCAAAAGAACAGAAAATATATATATATTTCAATAAGAAGTAAGACAAGATGCACAAATGTTTTCGAATGATCCGGACAAATCATATAATTATATCCTATTTCAGGTGGCATACAAGCAAAAATGTACAGTCATTAATGAATATAATTTTAGTTAATATTCTCGTATATTATTCATGCGCTTTATGTCTTTTGTAATGATATTATATACATGCAATTTCTCTAAGATGTTATTTTTCTATTTGTCAGCTAATTAGGTGATACCACATGAGAGGGCGTGCTGATATGCGCTGTAACAACATGACCTCAATGGTGATATCGCATTTATACAGCAGTTCTACAAACAATTGCCATTTATCAAGTAATGGTAATAAGGTAGCCTGGTACCAGACCTGTGAATCACACGATTGCTCAAAAACAAACCAAAAAAAAAAAAAAAAAAGTTTTTGAGCGATTCATGTGAGTCTGATGTTGTTCAATTCAACAGAAATTTTTTAGTTGAAAAACAAGCTGGGCCATTGTTGCTATTACAGGGCGGGAGAAACACTGGTGATGTAATCAAGCGGCACAGAGAGATCATAGCCTATTGCTAACAAAGAGAAAATGGATGATAAAGTTATAAATGCTACAGATAATACTATAGACCAAAGTTGTGCTTTGAAGGCACTTCTGAGAGGGGAAGATGAATTTTTGCTAAACAACGCATAAACAGTTTCCTGACCACAAGCTAGCTCACTATTTTGTGTACAGTAGCTCCACAGGTTACTGTACGTTACTCTGTATTATATACACTTGTTTGCCTTTCTCTAATATGTTCAGGTCTGCTGATGTAATACGTGCACATGTGGATGTTTGCACTGAAGTACTCAGGCTTCTTTCCTCCCCCTCATCCTCTCCTGATGACAATGATTTAACATAATAAGACATAATATTAAGTAATATTAAGAGCAGGTGTTAGATCATAGTACATTATCTGTGTGGGACATCCCGGTGCTGCCAAGAACAAACTCAAGACAAATTTAAAACTTAAAGTGAAACAAACATACAAGCCCTAATAAGCGAGGTGATTGTACCTTATCATGCAGGGCTGCATATTTAGTTTGTTGGGTTTGGCTGATCTGCATATCACACTCATTTTTTAAAAAAGGCATTTTTAGCACGGCTGGTTAACCAAAAAAAAAAAAAAAAAAAAAAAAAAAAAAAATCAAAACAAAACAAACAAACAAACAAACAAACAAAAAAAAAAAACAGTTATATTCTACATTCAGGCCTTCATGGAATGGTAATTAGTTGGCCAAATAAATATACTATCTCAGCTTATTTAATTCATTTGCTATAAATTATAATTTTAATCAGTAATGTTTAGGGTGTTAACCCATTTATTACCAAATTTTTCCCAGACACAAAAATATCCAAATCATGTGTCATTAGTAGCCCTTTGAAACAATCAATCATAATTTTTAGAAATTTTCATGGAAAAGTGTGTGAAAAAGTGTGTTTTATGATCGGTCACAATTGTGACCGGTGGGATAATGTGTTGTATCAACCATTGGACAGACTGAATATAGGCCTATTTGACCTATGCAGTTTGTGTGTGTGTGTGTGTGTGTGTGTGTGTGTGTGGTGTGTGTGTAAAGTTAGGCAGAAAGGTAGGTAGCAGCAGAAAGTTAGGTAGAACAGTTAGCCTATGTGTATTAGCATGTAGATACAATGGGTTATCCCACCGGTCACTATTGTTGCCGGTGACATGCTTGTGAGTTCTATGACCACACTGAACAAAGTTGTGTAATTTCAAATGAATACATCAATACTAGACACCTTAAACATGATGTGTACCAAAAATCTATGTCCTATCTTTATGTTAACATACTTTACTAAGCTTTTCTTTGGGAGCTTTGTTGCTGCCATCCTCTTCTCTTGGCGCAAACACGAAGTAAACAGCTCTGGTCATGTGACAATTTACAGTAAACATGTGACACTGCACATATTTCATTGAGACCCTTTCTTATTTCAATATTTGCTGGAAATGCATTGATAGATCATTCAGTAACATTTTTATAGCCTTAGAAATGAAACATTTTTTTACGGTCACTATTGTGACCGGTGGGATTAAATGGGTTAATCAATTTTTTAAATTCCAGATGTACAGTATCGCCCTCTCTTATGAGCCTGATTTAAATAATGAGTGCGTATACTAACATGGAAAACAATTCATTTGCATCAGGAATCAGATTTGTACAGTATGTCATAATGCATACAGATTTATACATACACACTTAGCAAATGAAACATAACATGAAAACACAAACTAAGCACAAATTGTGGGCTTGGTGTCCACAAAGATGACTGTTCACTGTTTTCATGGTTTAACTGATCTGGGAGCTACTTTGAAAAAATGAAAGTGGCCAAGAGCTACTCATGTCTTGTATTATTTACATTTAGTCACATACTGTATCAAACCACTCATCAATGAACTTTAAATCCTCACTGGCTCAATGCAGAAAATTGTTTGCACGGATCAAACATTAACGAAAGCCCGCATTTTACATAAAAAAAACATACCACAACACCTGAACGCTCGTCATCAATTTACAGTCCACATGTGTGTTCTGAATTTAGATTTGATGACGGTCAAATCAGAAAAAGCTGCTTCACAAAGGAATGAGGAGCCAAACAAGGCAGATGCTTTCAGAGCTGCTTGGATGTTCTTATGGTTTATATCTTATAGTTTTGTAGAGACGGCGAGCTATAACAATACTTCAGTGTTGTTAAGTCAGTCTGTTAATATGTTACTGAACAAAACAGAATTATAGTATTTACAATTGTGTTAGTTCATTCTTTATACAAGCCAGAATTATATTTTTCGGTCTAGCTCCAAGTTAGTTCATGACTGATTCACAACTACCAACACAACTCTCCAACCAATATCCGACACAGCCTTGTGAAGACAGAAAACGTTAAATAAAAGTATCACTAAAAGCTAAAGAGAAGACAATCCCATTTGAATCCCACAACAATCTCAAATGCTAAATCACCAAATAGAAAAAACAACCCAGTGCCATTGTTTTATCTAGCTTACTCCGTGTGCAGCTGAATTAAAGATTTTCCTCAAACGGAGCTTTATCCCCACTCTGCTCCCTCTGGGTTTGCTGACTCTTGGAAGTGATGTCAAATGGCTGTTGATCTATCAGAGCATGTAGGGCACCCACCAGCAAGGCATGCTAATATAGGTCCAGTAATTCTAATTAGGGGTTTTCAGGGAATATATCCGCCTGCTTCCATTTCAAACAACAGCCATACTGTATATATTGACCTCTGAGACCAAGTGCTATAGCTGCTTCAGTGATCTGTCTATTAGATACAGAGGCCTGGCAGTGAGACCCCGCTTGCTTCTTTAAAGTCCAGTTGCTCATTAGAGCTCTAGATGGTTTTTGTTAAGCTTTTTCTGCCAGCTGTCGCTAAACCTATTTCACACCAGGCCTTTCTAATGTATGTAAATTCCTTGGTGGAAGGCCGGTTACATACTGATGCATATTAAAAGTGCACATGCTCTCTCTCTCTCTCTCTCTCTCTCTCTCTCTCTCTCTCTCTCTCTCTCTCTCTCCCTCACTCTCTCTTGTCCAACGGGGTGCCACTGTTAGCAGCATAGACAGAGTGGGAGCGGAGTAGCCCACTGGAACAACGGTGTGATCGGCCTCTGTTTGCTTGTCACTATGATGAGCAAAACTCATTCTCCATTTGTGAGAATGCACGGACCATTAACAAAGTCTATCCTAATTGATTTCACAAAAACAATGTGATCCGGTGTGACTCACTGTGTTGCACTGCATCCAAATCATACGCCAGCAGCACCAGCTTGACAGCCTTCCCCAAATGACTCACGCAGCAGTGAACATGAAAGGTGGTATTTTGAATCAATGATCAGTCTGTGACAAGCCTCTATATAGGCTCTACTATCTTTACTGCTGCAGACTCCGGGATTTAGATATTAAGTTTCATCAAATATACAATACATGACAGGTGGCCCCGACAGTTTAGCTGCTGGCTGTCACTTGAGAATACAGGTGAACTGGTTGACCACTGCATGTTACCCCTCTCACTGGTCCTATCAATAATTATTCGCCTGAAGTAGAGGTTCTGAAACTATAGTAATATGACCCACACATCCACTTAATCCCAAGAGTAGCCTGAATAGGCAGTAAGTAGTTAGCAGGCGATTCACACCCTCCTGTCTCTATGACAACAGCTTTGCCCAATAACCTTAACATTTTTTTTTTTTTTTTTTTTACAGTACTGTGTGTGTTTGTTTGTGTGTGCGCGTGCACTTGTTATCCCTGTCTACCATCATTTGTAATGTAGTCATAAGAGGATATGCTCAGATTACTCCATATTTAGTATCTGTCAATAAGAGCTTGCACAGCTGAGACAGGCAGCCTCAGACATGCAGCTTTAATGGGAGCCCAGACATTAGCACAGTAATAATGCATGCACATCCGTGCAAAAAGAGAGTGGAAAAAAAGAGTTTTTAAGTGGCTGCTTTTGCAAAGTTCTCATCAGAATAACTGGTAGAAATAATTGAAATATATTGCAATAAGTTTACATGTTTAGACAAGATGGCATTTTTTCTAAGCAACTGTATCACAAAAGGCAGCATTGCGTTTTCATTTTGTTTTTCTGCTATTTCAAATTCAAGGGCAGGAGGGAGCTCATTTCAAATATACAGTGTGGTGATGGGCTGAGTTTGAGCCAGCCTGTAAAGGTCAGCTGGTATCAGCTGCAATCAGCATTGAGTGCATGAATGGATTGGCTCGGCCAGACCAAGTCCTCTGAGATGTGTCAAGAAAGAACGAGAACATGAAAGCAAGCAGTATGGAGGATGCTGCAGCTGAGGGACGCTGTATCTGTAAATTATTTATTATTCATGCAGAAAATCACGAAGATGAATAACAGAAGGGTCAGTACTATAGTAACTGACTCGATTAGGTCCCATGATGCTACCACAACTACCGTCAAAAGAAAAACATGTCCATTTCAGCACCACTATTGCTGTTAGTGGGGATAACACACACACACACACACACACACACACACTCTAACCCTTAGCCTTAAAGGCCTGACCATAACACTTTTACAGGGTCGACTCGCAACTGAAATTAAAAACTTGTCTGGGGAGAGATTTTATTTCAGCTATCACTTCATGGGTTGATAGCAGATGACAGATTTTACACACACACACACACACACACACACACACACACACACACACAGGCACGCACACACGCACGCACACACACATGCACACACAGACGCGCGCGCGCGTGTGCACAGTCAAGAAATACAGAAAGTATGTTTCGTGTATTTCTCTCAGAATCTATACATTTAACCTTGATTCAAAGTGAAAAGAAAAGCAAAGCAGTTTTTAAATTAAATCTGCATGGAATATGTTGGATAAACCTACCTAATGTGCTTATTAACTATACAACACCTGTACATATTAACAATATGTTTACTCTCCCATTGGACACAGCTGAATTCATGTTACTGTAAAAGTGTTTAATTTGACTGCAAATAATAGAGACACCGAGTTGTTTTAGTGTGTCACATTCATGCTAAACAAACCGTATCCTGACTAATGTAAGCACAGATGGAGTTTTCATACACAGCTGGTTTTGTGTCTTATCCCTAGGGTAAGAATACCGGTTGGGGCGGAAGGCCTTGCAAATAGATGCCTCACTGTTGGGTAAAACTACTAAAACAGCTTGATAACTGAGCCGGTAACCTTCTTGTTATGTAAAGCACGGTATAGAGCACTTTATATTACAATTTATCCTACAATGGAGATACTAACATACCTTCCAAAGCCCTGGCAAGATAAAAAGAATCTGTCCCACACTGCTATATTATATGGAATAAAATAGAACTAATGGTAGCTTGAGTGGGATTATCTCATAATATCTTGTTGTCAAATGAATTGTGATAGTACCAATTGGTGCTATTTTCTGTAATATTTTAGACCGTTTTCCCTCCCCGGGGCATTTGATGCAGAGCAGTGCACCATCTAATGGATATTATTATTTTATAGAGATCTAAACCCTCAGATTATCACAAATTTGACTCCAAGTATAAAGCGAATGATACTGTTTGCAACAGCAGCACTTTTTTTTTTTTATTCTATGTTTTGTTTTTGACTGCCACTACATGATGTTAACCCACTTATTTTTTATGTCAATATATGAATTAGGGCTGCAAACTCATGAGTTTACATGAGGCACAGGAGAAAAACAAAATTTATCTTCTGTCCACACACATTTTACACATTTTATTGCAGAGGTTAGAGTGCGGGATTGCCAGAAGTCCAGTTTCCAGGGACACGAACAGGAGGGAACATATCCTTCTATTGTTGCCATGGGTTGAACCAATGATTAGTCTGCTACTCCACACATGGGGGATTTAAAGTATATAAAGCGTATCTAAGAAGTATTAAAAATGTAGAAAAAAAACCTCCATGAGGAAGCAGCTAAAATTCCAGTTCCTTCTTGGGCTCATAGCAATTGTCCTATCTTACCCCGGACACAATTGTCACTGTCTTGCATTTTGTGATTCGGTGCTTTAAATAATGCACTAAATAGGATTGTCCTGGACACATTGGATTTTTTTTCATCATGCCTACCCACCATGGTGAGTTTAGCTCACAAAGCTCTGCTGCATTTAAGCAAGGTAAACACCTTCTCTACCTTCAGGCAAATGTGCTAATCCCACTATGCCACAGGGAGATGTAGTGGACTAAACGGTCTGGTGATGAGCACAGAGGCTGCGGCTGTGGCAGGAGGAGATGTTGTAAAATGGGCACTGTGGCTTTCTGGCATCATCTACTGACAGGTTGCTCTGGGGGCAAAGTGGTCAGGTTTTGTGGTCTTTGTTTATGTTGTGTCCTGAAAACAGGCCCAGAAGCAGGAGAATGGAACAGATATTGGCACTGAAGGCAAAGACCACCATTTTGCACTCAAAATCTGGAACTTAAGCTTATTATTATTATTTCTTTTTAACAAGAAGCAGATGATAACGCAATGATAAGTCTCTGGCCAGTGTGACTGCAGTGAATCCTGAGGTTTCTTAACTAGTTGTGGGCCTTAAATCAACACCGTGTCTATGTTTTCTTGATAACTACTACTCGGTAATATCAATCACCTCCTCTAATATAAGATAACAGCGTTTCTGTAAGGGCAATCACTATGACTACTGACACATGAGATTGTTACGCCACATTCTGTGTCATTGGTAAGTGTGACTGAAAAAAATTTGGCTCAGTGATATTAAGGAAGGAAGGATGAAGCAGTACAGTCAAAATGCATTCATTCATTCATCTT
Source organism: Myripristis murdjan (assembly GCF_902150065.1). NCBI lineage: Eukaryota > Metazoa > Chordata > Actinopteri > Holocentriformes > Holocentridae > Myripristis > Myripristis murdjan. The sequence goes on from NC_043982.1 coordinate 14,221,702, forward strand.
CTAAACCGCTTATCCTCACTAGGGTTGCGGGGGGGTGCTGGAGCCTATCCCAGCGCTCATAGGGCGAAGGCAGTGAAACACCCTGGACAGGTCGCCAGTCCATCGCAGGGCAGACAGACAAACACTGACATTCACACACACACAGTCATACCTAGGGGCAATTTAGCTTCTCCAATTCACCTAACCTGCATGTCTTTGGACGGTGGGAGGAAACTGGAGTGCCCGGAGGAAACCCACGCAGACACGGGGAGAACATGCAAACTCCACACAGAAAGGACCTTGGGTGGGAATCGAGGCGACAGTGCTAACCACTGCACCACCGTGCCGCCCACTCAAAATGCAAAAAAGTGGATATTTTCCCACTTGCCCCTAGTGGAATCTATTTTTTTCTGTGATATGGCAAGATTTCGTATCTGGCTCAATCTCCCCTGGTTGAGTTTTGTTTTGTAAAGATCAAACCGTCAAAATGTACGATATTGTTTCTTGTGTTTTGGGTAAACTGTCCTTTATATTGATTAGCTCATTAACCACCTTGTCTACAGATCAGTGCATGTAGAATCCCATATGTCTAAGTGTGTGTACAGCATCTCAATGTGGACCGGATGCACTGTTGGTACAGTAATTGATGCTGACTTGAAAGAAATTTGCAGTTGTGAGGTATGTTTGAGTGACTTGTTTCAACTTTCACGCTGTAAAGTGCAAGGTTAACTGACTTAAGTCATGCAGCATATTCAGATGAGATAAAACGTGATCAAAGGCCCTTTAAACATGAATCCTTGGTGGCTGGATTAATCAAATAGTGCAAAGATGTATAAGATCAAGGTGTAATTGCACTCAAGACACACTGAAGGTCATAACTCAAACCACCCCATGTGGTCAGACACGCATTTGCCAACATTTAATAAGCACTGTAAAAACAATGCATCTTCAAATCCACATATAGGGATTGTATGTAAACCTATAACTTGTTCTTATGTAAGTAAATTAAATAACAAACAGTCTGCTCCTCAGTAAGACATGATATGTGCACTATACTAAGAAAAAATGCACAAATCCCAGTTTCCTTGAATCTGCAATTTCTAAAATGTATGAGGTTCGATGATGTGCATGACAGTTTGCAATTTGTAAAGGACATAGGACTCTGATGCTGATGTGAACACATGAGATGTACCACCAAATGTGAATGTAAATGTAATCCAGCTTAAAAAAATATCTGGACACATATTGATGCCAGATGTAACGGGTTATTTGTGTGCAGGTTTTGGTTTTTCCGGTGCTTAACACTGCACTTGGGAAGCCCATAGGAAATACATTAATTGCATGTGTTGAGAGCCTCCCTTTAGTTGACAGGGTTTGTTATGGTTGTGCTACACTGGCTTATTCATCCAGTGCTCAGTGCAAACTACATGACTGCTGAAATGCTAAGATCGGTGTACTGCTCATGTTAAATGAACTTCTTTCTTCCTTCTTGTCGCATCACTACATTTCTAGTGTAGTGATGCCCGTATTAAATGATGTGGCATAAACAAGGGGTCACAGATTACACACACATAACAACTTTAGGCCCTATTAAGCAGTCCCAAACATGTTTTTGAGATTTGCAACACAGAAGCTTGTTAACTTCAAGAGGGTCAGGGAGGCAGTTTCTCCCAGGCTTTGAGCCGTCTCAGATTTTCTAATATTTCAGCGCTGCAGAGTTTGTCAGTACAAAATCTCTTGTGTGAGATATGTAAAGGCATGTTTTGAAAACAGTGAGCAGCAATTGCCAGTGAAGGCATGTGGGAAACCAAGCGAAGAAGTGGAAACTACAAAACAACACATCTTCATGGTTTTATAATTTACCTTCATCTCTGTCTGCACATAAAACACATGCTTCACACATCTCCTCAACTATTCTGTCCTCCAAATTTGGCATCTAGCTCTCTTTGTTCTTTTTTGGCACAAATGAGTATACACACAATAAGTGGCGCATGCTGCTTTCTCTTCTCAAGCTCCATTTTTGTTCAGTCAGGTGAAAAACGAAGTCATGCTTCAAGTTTGTTTCTGAGAGACAGTCGGGTATTGAGAGCAACTGAATAATCTTTTAATGTGCGACCCTTCGTTGAGCCTGTGAACCACTAACTTGGTGAGACAGGAAACTGCAGAAAATAGGAGTAATACAGAAATCCAGTTTGCACTTGGTATACAAAAGAGAAGAGCATGGAGTTAAAAAGGAGGATATAAAGTCCATTGATATAGGAGGCAAGGGAGAACCACTGGGTTGGCTGGCAGGAATTAAAGCAGGGATTTGCTGGAGGGAGAGAACATGGATGGAATGGCAAGTATGATGCTGCTCCTGCCTTTAAACAGTGAGGACTTAATGCATATATGATACCATAATGATGGATCTGAGAGGAAGAAAGAGGTGGGATTAGGACACATCAATTGTCTCTGGCCCTTTGTCTAACAGATAGGAGAATAAAAGTTCACATAATCATTTAGAACAACTATGAAAGCCTTATTTTATGGAAATAATATAACATTTGGCACTAAGCCAAAGTTTGCCCAGCAGCAAAACTACTTAGACTTTTGGCACTGGAAAAAAAAAAAAAAAAAAAGCTGAACACAAATTGATTCAGTGGTATTCTTAAATGTTGTGTAACAGCGGCACAATCCATGACCTGTCTATAACACACATAATGTGTGGCGAGTTCCTGGGTGTTACAGCCTGTGCTGTGTTCTGTCAAATCCAAATGGCCCTGATGCAGTCACTGCATGAAATAAAATCTGCAGCAAAGTTCTTGACACTAGAAAAAGTAAATTCTTGAGTTTTTTTTCCATCTTTGTCAGCATAATCTAACAAAGTCCTTGGAAACCCCAAAGAGGTTGTGGTTGTTACTGACGCTAAAACATGAGCTCAGTGTCCAATAGGTTGAATTAGCATGCCAGAACAAGTAGCTTGTTTTCACACTCGCAGTTGTTTCTGCGTCGTGATCTGCACAATAATTAAGGCTTTTAGAGAAAAACAGAAGAGGACAGATCTACAGTACATGCCAGAATTTCATTAGGGCTGCAACTTGATCCATTTTATGGCATGGCTCATGGTTCTAAACCGATTTGGCTCTGTTACCACCGGTCATAATTGGCAGTACAGTGTCAGCAATCACTTTGGATTGCTTTGGAGTGTTTTCATTGAGTAATTAGTCTGGCAACAAGCAACTTGCGGGAATGGTGATTTGTACTTCCATTAAGGAGCTGAAGGATGGTCCTCCATGTACCCCCATTCACAATTTCTTCCTCAAATCTCACCCCGTAGACTCAATGTCCAGTGTGGTTACAATAGCACACACAAAGTAAAATAGAAGGTGCTGGATTATTGTGATTGATTGCAGAAATGAAAAAACTGCATGTTTATTGCATCCTTTGTTCCTTGCTGAGGAACAGCTGATGACAGATCTTTTTCCAGGCCCTGGCACCATGCTAAAACAAAGTGAAATGAAGTGTGAAGAAAGGTCTGGCCACCACTAATGAGCCATTTACTTCCTTTCCAAATGCATCCTTGTTTTCACAAAAACTGTACACATTAGAGAGGATGGCAATATCTAGAAAAAAAAAAAACAAATGATCAAGAAGATTTATTACTGCAAGTTGAAGGAGAACAAAGCCTTTTCACCGAGGACTGTTTCATTAGGCATTGTACAAATACATTTAACTGAATTTATATTATTTTGCAAAGCATTTTGCATTGTGTATGTACTTTGCACTCTTTCAACTCTAAATCTTTAAATTCTGCTGTATCTTTTATAATTCTGCAAAGCACTTTGAACTGCATTTGTCTATGAAATGTGCTAATGCTGCCTTGCCTTGTCTCACCCTGTAGTCTACAGCTGTGGGGTCTCACTGACAGCGCTGCCCTGCCTCTCACACTCCTTGCCTACAGGAGCTCTCAAGTGACAGGTGGTGGGAGGCAGGTTTATAGATCAGGACTGACAGTTCCGTGCAACCAAAGGCTCACAGACACAAGCGCATACTCTGGTACTCAGGTCTGCAAATTGCTCAATTTGCACAAAGGCTGCATAGCATGACAATTACCTACGTTTAAATATTCAAGAGCTAATTTTGGGAAATGAGCCTTGTTGAGTTACTGTCAAATTCTACCAAACGATTCAGTTTGCACCACCATCGATATGATGTTACACCTTCTCTTCAAACCATCAAAAAAACCACAAACTGCAGCAAAACACTAGTATAGCAGGTTACAACTGATACTGTGAAAAAATGTGCAGTCCTTTTTTAATTGCTCATGTGGATTGCCGCTCATTTAATGATTTTTAAATGAGCCAGTGCATGAGAAAACAACTAATATTAAATGAACTTTTTATATGAAGGTGAACAAGCACGTAATCCATCAACAATTGAGGATTTTGAGCTCAGATGCTTCCACTGGACAATGCATATGCAGGCAGGTGCTGGAGCGGCTCTCACTAATTTCAAGGACAGCTTTCCCTCAGTAGCTGATGGTTGATGGTAATGCCTGATGACCAGCGGGTCTGCAGTGGAGCCTGGGAGCTACGAGGGGTGGTCATTTGGTCACAGTGAGGAAATCTCATCACAGAAAGATGGATTACATTGCAGTTTGTCTTCCCGGCATTACGAAGACATCAAAGCTATCAAGCCTGCAGTTTATAAAGACAAATAGAACAAGAGAAGCGAGCAAACAGAGAAACGTGTGTGAGGAGTATAAAGGACGTCTGTGCACGGCTGTTTAGGAGCAGGTTCTGGTTGGTTGCAGAGAAAAATGATCGGCCCGAACCCTGTGAGGTTTTGCTGAAGCTATATTTACCCAAGTTCACCTACTTGATTTCAGCACTCCATTACAGGTGCTACAAAGGCTCAGGTTCAAGTCACATGATTTACATACAAATCTATGATTACACTATCCTGTATATTCTATGTATTTACGCAAGTAAAAAATTGCAACAATCTAAAAAAAATACCATATACCATTGTGAAAGAGGAAAGAACTAAATAAAATAAAATAAAATACAAGGTAATTGCTACCAAAAAAGTATAGGCTGCCATCAGTAAGCAATATGCCATCAAAACATGCAATTTGATCTTTGCTTGTGGTGTGTAAAAATCTCATATGTATGTTGCTTTGGATAAAACACCTGCCGAATGTGAATTGTAACTGTAATTTGAACCTGAGGCCTTTTTAACAAATGTGATGCACTGCTGTAATCAGTGATCAAACCTGAGGAAGAAACAAGTGACATATGTTGTTTACTCTCTTTTGATGTGCCAATAAATATGCAGTTAGATAATTTTGTTGTTCTACAGAAGTTGTGTATTTATGAACACATTTATTCTGATATGTACCTTTTCTGACTCATAAAATCAAGTGTAGTGTTGCAAAGGGGTGGAAAGTTTCCGGTAAATTTCCCAGAAAGTTTCCGAAAATTCCCATTGTAATTTTCGCTTTGGAATATTGGAAATTTTCAGAAGATTTTTACTGTCACCTTTTTTTTCAATTTTTCCGAAAATTCCCAGGAAAATTTGGCTCGGGAATTTTGGGAATTTTCGTTTTTTTTTTTTTCTTGTCATCAATTTGAATGAGGTTTTTAAAAAGTTTCCATGGAAATTTAAGCTTTTAAGAAATTAAGAAATTAAGAAATTTCGTTTTTGTTGTTGTTAACTTAAGATGAATGGGGCAAAAATAAACAATAATTAATAAAATGAATGTCAACATCAATATCACCGTTTTGGAAATGGAAACCCTAATCTCCTGAATTCAGGACTCACCTCTAACCCAAAGGCCACAATGCCAGCATACTGTAAAATCATCATCCCCATACCCAGGTGTGTGAAATAAAACTTAAATATATAACTTAAATATAAACAGTCAACTTTGCATTTTGGTGGAAACAAATATGTTGCATGATTCAGTGCAAATTCAACTGTCCACCATGATTCACATATGCAAATAATTTCGAGCACATTGGATCATCATCAATCAGTAGCCTATACTCCACAAGGCTACAGCACTTCCACTGAGACAGACGATCATCATATCGATTCAATTTCCTGCATTTCTATGCATTTTAATGGGGAGCTTGAACCACTTCATAAGCACACCTTAACAATAGTACTGCACACAGTCCATTTGAACAACAGATTTCCCGAGCATTAATATGGGCTACGCAAACTTCAATCCACATGATAAAAATTAATCCACGGACCACCAAAGTAACGTTTGACTGTTTAATTAAATCAACTTTAAATTACTCTGGCACGATTAGAGGAGGTGTGCTCCAGTAGGGCGCTCATGCACGAGCACATACACTGTCATGCACGCAGCATGCGAACGTGGATATGACGTCAATCATGCCGTCCTCCTGCTTCCACAAAATTGTTTAATGTGCGCAGCGCGATTAACTGCGAATTGCAGCATTGCACAATCAATAATCAACTGATAATAATAATCAACCAGATCCGGCAGACCTGACCGGGTGGCCACGCCCACATGCAGTGCTGGCCAGCACCGAGCAGGCACCGCTCCCCCAAAATTTCACAATGTTTCCAGCCAGGAGAGCTCATGTCACCACCAGGGGAGCTGTGCTCCCCTTTGCTCCCCCTTATTTCGCACACTGGTTATGCCAATATTCACATCAGTTTGACTCAACTAGGGAAAATTCCCGAAAATTCCCTGGAAATTCATTATAATGTAACATGTTTGCATGCATATCTGCTTATAACAAACCAAAATATTTATTATGTATATATGAATATGACCGGGTGAATGCAGTGAATATAAATTCCCTAAAATTACCTCAAAATTCCCGTTTATTCCCGTTAATTCCCATTAATTTCCGGAAATTCCCATGGAAATTTTCCAACTTTGAAAATTCCGGGAATTTTGCAACACTACTTAAGTGTAATTAAGTTTGTAGCTACACTAGACATTGATAGTTAGCTTGTAGCTAAAAGGTCCAAACCTGCTTACTACCTCTCAGCTAAAAAAATCTGCACAATGTAATGCATAAAGTTTTTATTGTTTTTCCTGTGGCTGTTTGATGATAGGTTAAGCAGCTCTCCTTTCTCAAGATTATAAGCCATCATAGCCTCATTTGACTACAGGCCAACTTCATCCTAGATTAGAAGCTGCATATTGGTTTTACACAAAGTTGGTGCCTTGTTTATTTGAGCCTGAACAGCTGAGCAAGCTGAAGGTTTTGCAGCATAAATCTTTCATGTAATACCTATGGATAGGTTTTACATCCAGTTTGCCGATTGCATTAAACCTGCACTAAGTGATTTCAGAACCCACTGACAATCCTGAAACTAACCCAGCAGACAGTGTTTGGATGGTGATGACATGTGCCTGTCCAAAAAATGGTTCCAGTCTGACGCCAAAAACTGCAGTGTGGCTATGAGGCGGACAGCCACATGGTGACGATGTTTCCACGTTCCATGTCCGCTAATGGTCCAGTCAGATCCTCTCTTACAAACCAGGAATTACAGATCATACTATTGCTGTCAAGACATTCGATTGACATGGTTTGATGAATGGCCCTGTGACGTTCACTCCACGTACAAAGACTTGTACTACTCCATGCAATTTTTTTTTTTTTTTTTTTAAATATAAAAACAGATTCATGCCATTTCAGTATATCTACATGTCTGACACCGTCCAAAATGAAGGCACAACTTTCATTTTGGAACTATTTTGAACCTTAACGAGCCGTGTTGATTGTACATTCAAACAGCAGTCTTTCAACACCTCAGTTCTCACTGGGAACCTGTGCTTTATGAAGAGTTTTGCACCCCTAAATATGTAAATCAATATCAACTTGCTAGGCCATGTCATTTTTCTGTTTTTCTTTTATTGTCAAATTCTAGCCTTTAATGTAGCTTCGCCCACTCCTCCCCTTACAGTATAAAACTGGACCTACCCCTCTCCCACTTCACTTCCCTTGCTTCTTCAACTTCGCAGCATCTCTGAAACCTCACATTCTGCAGATGAACATATCCAAACTTCAGATCAGTCATGCGAGTGTTTTTATTAAAGCAACCAGCACTGCAGTGACAGAAAAGGTTCATTAAAAGCAGTTGTTTACTTTGTCGCTGAAAATCTCAGGGACAAAATAATCCAAATAATCCATCAAGAGCCTTGTGAGAGTGGTTTTGTACAATCAACCTGCCATAAACCAAGAAGAAGGACTGACTTGTTTGCTTACATGCAGAGTTTGAGCTCTTGACACACTCTAGTGGTCAGAAGTCATTTAGTGCCGCTTTAAGGTTGAAAGCGTAAATTAGAGAGCCGAGGAAAACATTAGCACTCAAAGTCTCCTCTCATAATCTTTCCTGTTTAAAAAAAGGTTATGATTTGCACTAAGGAGAATATGTGGGATATGATGTTAGCAGTATGGCCTATTTATGAATACTGAATAGCTGTTTACATTCCAAATAGAGCTGGTGATGTTGACGTCAAGAATCTTCTTTAAGGCAGAACTGGCTGAAGATGGCTGAGCAGGCCGTAATTTATTGGCCAAACCTATTTAAGTCTCTGTCTACACAAAGCAAAGCAACGCCAGCTCCTGACTGAGTCCGCCACGAGATTCTTCATTATTACTTTAACTCATTGAGGGAGACCACCTCTTTCAGCTTTAAATGATTTTGCAGTGGGTTCCATGACAGTGGAGCGGAGAATATGAGCACCTCTGTCTAATTCAGCTCTGATCTCATGTCATGGCCTCATATCTCACCCACTTAAAAACAAAGTCTTCTATACTCTGTCTCTTCCTTTCTAACTCTGTAAGTTATTCCCTCCATTTCTGAGATTTCCTGTATCATTACATTCCATCTTTGAAGTGATGAACCAGTTTTAACCACTTCCTAGTTATTTGCTGCAGGCTGACATCCCGAGTATTCTACATAAGTGCTTGTCCGTTTCCTGAAATAGCTCTGGTGGAGATTTTTCAAGAGAAATACAGGGTTAATTTTTTTCATTATCATACCTGGTATGACTGAATGCCAAAATGATTGTAAAGCAGGACAGACAAAGAAAATGTGTGAATGGTTTGCTTTTGTCTCACCACTTTTTCTCCAGCAGTCTGATTTCATTGATGTGTTCATTTTAAAATGTAAAAAAATCTTGTTTATAATTTACGTGTAAATTCCCTCTGATAGTTAGAATTTGTTGGTTTTGTGAATTTCTCCGCACACTTGCTTCCATTCTTTTTCATTCAGCTTATCTCCTATTTCAGAGATCCATTTTTGCTGAATGTATTATTGGTGTCCATGTAATTCTAAAGATTTCATCTATCTATCTATCTGTCTATCTATAACATATCAATCAGCTCCACAGTGCAAGATAACAACAAATCCAGGCACAGACTTGGATTATGCGCTCTCTCTCTCTCTCTCTGAGACACACGCACATGCACACACACACACACACATGCAATCTCTCACCTCCCCATTTTCCCATTCTTTAGATGAGTAGCATAAGTACATTTATTCAAACCAGTTCAGTGTATTCATAAATGTGTTGCTCTCCTTGGTGGAGGATGAAACAACAGTGCAGACTCATGGAGAACAGAGTCAGACCAGAGAGCTACAGATAATGGAAATATCAGGCCTTGAAAGAGGATTGAAGAGCAAAAAACACAGCTTTTTTGCGGTTTGGAAAGTGAAATATACATGAGGTGGAATCAGGTCACAAAACAAACACAGCAAAAATTTGGTTTGGATTCAAAATATGCCAGTGTATATGCCAAACTCTGAAGTGTACACCTTATGTACACTCAGAGATGAGACAACATTTTATCTGTCACTCACTGCTGAAAAACTAATATTTCAATATACAGTGCAATACACACTGAATTTTACAGCGAAAGAGCAGCTGTGTTAATTGAGGGATGTATACTGAAGGAAATGGCACTTTCAGGTGTTGATTAACTTTCCTGTCATATCTCTCCCTGTGTGTCACTAATCTTGCACCCCCACTAACTCTGACTAAAGCTTTGACTGTATTCAAAATCCTGTGGAATTTCCTTTCTTTGCCAACTGGTCATGCAAGCAAATCATTTTAATTTGTTGCTTTTAATTTTCTGTGATTAATTATATTTATAGGATGCCTTACATTATGAGCTAAGTGCCCTTTAAAAGCAAAATCACACTGGTCTCCATTTATTACATCTGGCATTATTTCTTTTAACCTTTCTGCTATTATTGATGACAATATTCCTTTTGATGGATGCCAATATGTTTTGATCTCGAAATACTTGCCTGACTGAAGAGCCCTCAGCTAATCCTTGCCTTCTTCCAGGTTGGTCTTGCCCTTTTTTTTTTTTTTTTTTTTTTTTAGTTTCTTTGCATTTCTTTTATTATAGACACATTCTGATGACATCTATTTAAGTTTTCTGAGATACATTTCCATTTTTGTTGTGTCCATTCTGATCAATTTTTCCTTGTATAAATTCTCAAAGTTTTCCAAATGTCTTCTCTTTCTCCGTGATTTTGGTATCATCCTTTAATTTGTTGATGTAGGATTTGCCTCTTTGCAAGTTTGCCTCTTAAATTTATATGCCATACCTTCAATTAAGTTTAGTCCCTCTTGTTAATGTTTTTGTTTTATAATACACCTGATTTCTTCTGTCAACAGTTTGGCTAGTTCTGAGTGTTTCTTTTTCCGGTTTTGCAGTGACATCAATATTAGGGTTACGTTTGTGCTTATCCTCCAGGAGTTTAATCTGTAATTCATGCTCCAATTTCCCCTAGTGGATCAATAAAGTATTTCTGATTTCTGAATTTTTACTTATTCCTGCCATCATTCCTTTGCAGATGTATGAGCTATCATTTCTTGTCTTAGTACAGCTTTTGCTCCTTCCCATAAGGTGATCTCATTGATTTCCTTTGTGCCCTTTAGTTCAAAGAAGTGAATAGCACATTTTTCATTTTTTTTCTTTAAATTTCTAGTTCCACGGGAGGGAATTGTTCATTCTCCATAGATGTTTCCCTTTATTTTAGTGTTTAGCGTCACCTTTAGGGTAACAGCTGCGTGATCTAATAAAGCCATTGTTCCAGTAATGCTCTGTGCCTATCTGGAGTTGTCGGAGGGAATGTTCTCCATACATCTGTTCATCTTGTCTCTGCACATGGTCTCCTTAGTATTGTAGCTGTTTTTACTGCGTTATGTGTCCCAGCTGTTATGTCAACAGTGGGGTTAAGGACCAAGTCCCCACCAATGATAATTATTCCTTTTCCTTGTATCATTATTAAATCTATCATTCAAGTCATGAATTCTCCTCATCTGAGGGATACTAAATATTCACTTTTTTTTTTTTTTTTTTACCGGCTGGCTGTCAACAGGAGTATGAACTTTTATAATTCTAGTGCCACTTGATAAGCTATATATGAAATACTTGTGCACTTGTTATTTTACTTACATACATACAATACAGTATACTAGAAAAGCGCTATAGAAATGCAGTCCATTTACCATTTTATTGAATTCACGTCTTTTATTGAATTTATGTAGGTAGGTATGCCTGCATGAATGTATATTTGTATGTATAAATGTATATGTACATACACGTGTGTGTATGTAGGTATGTGTACATATGGATGAAAATGCAGTGATTTCCTTTTTTCACACTGGGTGCATAAAATATAAAGGAATAATAATTGCAAAGACATGGAAATATATTGGACATTTCACAGTTGTACTGAATAATACAATAAAATGCAATAAAAGCGTTTAAAAAATCTGATCTCCGATGCAGATAATAGAAGCAATTACTGCGAGTACAATTTCAACCTTTTTTTTTTTTTTTTTTTTTTTTTAGAGATTCATGAGCACAAATAATAAAGAGTGACACCCGGAATGGCCTTATGAATAAAACTGTGCCAATGAATAAGTCAAAAAGAGGATAGAGGTCACCAACCTGAGCATGTCATTAATATAGCTAGGTGCTCTGGCAAAAAGACAGGGACAGGATTTATATAAACACAAGCTATTGCCATAATTACAGATGGTTGCAACCAACTTCTCTTACCTATTAATAATAATAAAAAAAAACATTATTTTTCAAAGCTGTAAATAATCCAATGAAATTGATTGCCTTGATTGAAGTGCCTTGTATTGCAACCTTGCTTGAAAACATGCAATGTAAATAAAGTTTGACTGACTGACTCTAAATTCAACTTTAATTGACTTTAGCCAGGCTTAATTGTCAGTTTTGTGTCTTTGCTCATCTTACGCCACAAGAGCTGTCCCAGATTTATCAAGCCATAAAATATTTTGATGGTCCTAACTGGAGCGGGAGGAAAGAATTTGGGAGCCCAACTATTATCAGTCTCCGTGCTGACTGTTGGGATCAGTTGCCCCAGATGTGATGAATCAGCACATACTCTGGTCAATGTAGCCTAACATCCTAATGACTAAAGTCATGTGGTGAGACAATGGCATTAATCAACTGTCATTGCAACGTTGCAGTGTACAGTTCAGGGGCATGACAATCATATGAGGTCTGATCAAGCCCAAATGCTACATCACAAAAGAAGCATAACCTTGAAAAAATGTGCAACAAATGCTGTTAGTTAAAATGGATGGAGAAAAGAAAGTGAAAGCCCCTGCAGAAGCCCCTCAAGTAACACTGACTTTCCTGTTTTTCTTCTTTGACTTTTGGAACTCCCTAATTGAGCTTGGTCACTGCTTCAACTGAGAGAGAGCTTTTCTCTACATGCCACATGACAGATATTTTGTAAATCACTACACAGGCACTATTTTGTCTGTATTAGATTTGTGAGATAAAAAAAGAGGAAATGAGTGGAGAGAAATATTAGGGGGAAACAAGATAAAAAAGGATGAATGCTTGAGAAAATATCACCTTGGACACAGGTCACAACAAAAAATACAAACAATCACTGCATTGATAAATCCTCTCTGGAAAATAATATTCTTCCAGTTTGGATTAGATCTTGAAGCATAAACCACCACTCCCTTGAGATAGAGTTGAATCAACGAACAGAATGGAATTCACTCCAACTATTGCCCAAAGAAAACACCATGAAAACACAAAATAAAACAATGACCAAGATGCAACACCAAAATACAGGAAAACACATGACAAAGCACAATAAACATTAGCTGATGCAACTACACATAGACTCAGTGGCTTGATGGAGTGCAAATAAAACAGATAAATCATCAGTTTAACACACTAATCCTGCCTGAGAATATTGGGTGATTCCTTCCTCTCATACAGAATGCATCTCTGTGTGTCTCAAAACTGTTCCCACATAATAATAATTAACTACACTGTGACTCAAAGCTTGACTTATGACAAAAATGAGAATTGATAATTTCTGAAAACAAACTTATACTTATATGTGAGGTGAGAATGAGGTAAACAAAACAAAACAAAACAAAACAAAAAGTTATGGTTATGTTTTTTTTTTTTGAAAAAGATCTTATATCAATGAATCAAAAATGACTGACCACGACTAAATGTATTTCTGCTGAATCCAAAATATGTAACAATTAACAAGATGAAAAGAGCATTATCCAAGCTTATGAAAATACATAATATCATATGATGGAGACCAACGTCTTGCAAGAATCTCACCCAAACCTAATGTAGAAATACACCTTTAAAATTTGTAAGAATAACCTCAGTTTTTCATCAGCAAGTGTCTGAACGGCAATGGTGTCTTCAAAATAAAAGCCACAAAACTAATATGAATGACTGTAGTGACTGAAAAATTCAGTGGAAGTAAAGAAACACATGCAGCACAATCGAAGCAATCAATATCTACTTTGAATAGTGTAAAGAAATGAAGCTGCTTGGTCAGGTTGATTAAAATACCACAAGACACATGACTTGGTGAAAGTAAGAGGAGCCTTACACTGTGTTGCATTGTCCTCCAGACAACCCTCTGGGAGCAGCAGAAAAATAAAGAAGAAACAGATTTAATTGGACATTGGAGTGAGAGAGGGAGAGAGAGAGAGAGAGCGTAGGAGGAAAAGAATGTCTATTTCTATAGTTAGCAAAGCAGAAAGTTGAATGATAAATGGTGCTGCTGAAACATTCAAACCTCCAGCCTGATCCCTCGGTGAGAGTCAGCAACTAAAGCATTTTATTATAAACTTTATTCTGCACCGTACAATCTGCCACAATTGAACCTGATCAATGCAAAGATCAGGACCTGCATGCATAAAGCAGCTTGAGAATCAATTTGAAGTAGCAAAGCCTGATGAAAAAAGTCTGGAGACATCTATGAGTAGTTGACCTTACATTTAGTGCAACCTGTGTGACTTCATGTTTTGGGTTTATTTCTGTGTTGTCCCGAGGCTGCAACACAAACTTAATTAAGAAAATGCAGATACAAAATTGAGATGTATGAGATGTGAGCAGCTAGGTTCACTTACTTTTCATCCTGAGCAGCCCAACTCACTATTTCAATGAGATTTGTTTCTCATTATTTACACATTGGCTGGAGCACATTTATGAATGGATTATTGAAGATACAATAACCTATGAATTTTCTCTGAATACCCTTTTGCTGAATCCATTTTTATAATGACCATCAGGTCTGTGGTCTAAAGCATTTTTAACTTCTAATCCTTTTATTGGGATTAATCATTATTTCCTGTTCCTTTTGATGGATGTGTACTTACATTATGTATCTTTAGGCTGACAGAAGGGTTTTCTTCAATTCTGAAAACAATACAAACTAAAGGCAGAGACACTGTGATTATAAGAGGAGCGCTAAAGATCTTTATACCTCAACTACGTGCTGTTTTCTGGGGCTCTGCTTGCGTATACGCATCAGTGAGTGAAAAATGTTTTTTTCTGTGGCACCATTGCCCTTGAGGCTAAACTTTCTGACCCCATGTTGTGGGGTCATGTGTCCATAAATACAAACACCAAATGATAATACATAGCCAGAACGCTAGATTTAGCCCTCTGAAGGCTGAGTTCCCCTGCGTTGCAAGGCAGGCATATATGACACCATATTTTGTGAGTGTTCGTGTGTGGGAGAGAGGTTGTGTTATATTGGAGGATATATCAGTAACACAAGATTTTTCTCAGAGTGTGGAACCAAAGCTTAAGTGTAATTCGAACACTGGTTTCAAAGATGTCCTGTCTCTTTTTATAATCCAAGTGCCTCTGCTATAGGCCTGTGACCAGAGCGCTAAATTCAAGAATAACATCAATCTGGTTCATGTTTCACACAGCCTTTGCAGCTCTATGTGCATTAAAAATATTTTGATATGTATCTTAAGTTTGTGATGTTTACCTCCAACACTGACATGCTATGAATCTTTGACATTACTGTGAGGATTCTGAGTGGGTTAGCCTCATTGTGCTGTAGGACACGCACAGTGCATGCTAAAGCCTTTGATCTACCTTCTGTCCTAACTTAATCTTTTCAAAGAAATTAACCTGTCATTACAATGACCGCTACCTGCTTGATATACAGATAAATACTGATACATTTGGCTTAGGGGACAAAGATTACATGCAAAGCTATTGTTGAATAAATCAGTTAATCAGAGAGTATGTCCGATTCCTGCCAGTGAGGACGTCTCAGTCCATTGCCTGACATATTTTAGTTGTTGTTCTGCTGATGTGTAAGAACGCACAACCACCGGAATGTGTGTTGAAGACTGCAGCTGATTCCAGAAGGTAATTTTGTGAAACATTTCACAAATATTGAAGCCAAAGATTTCCTAGCTAGGAACTATTATGCATGACTGTGGAAGTTACAACAACACAGTTGGTGATATGAAATTCATCATCTGCTTATGAGGAGGCATGAATCAAAGCACAGTGCCTCCATTGCCAGTAATCACTTGGAGAAATCTCACTTTAAAACAGTCACATATCCTGTTATCGGGCCTGAAAGCACTGGTCATTAGCAATAACTTTTCTTCTAACTTTTCTTGTTATTGTTTTTTCCCTCAAGTAAAAGTAAAAACCTTTAATTGAATGAAAAAAAAAACAATAGCAATTACTTCATGGACAGTCCAGTCAGGAAAAAAGTTGTTAGTTTATGTTTCTACCAAACAGGGTTATGTTGAAATGTCACTTTACAAGTTTCATGATGTAGTGTGAAGCGAGTGAAAAACACCATGCTGACAGGCAGGTGGGGCGGCTGACCAGGGCTGTCTGAAGCAAACTGGATACAGTGTTGGAGGCGGGGCCCCGTTCATTTCTATGAAAGCTGCTCAGTGGTGCATGAAGCCAAAAACATTAAACTACGAGATATAAAGTCACCTGGATTTTCCACGTCTATGGGGCCCATAGAGCAAGCGCACTAGCATTTCCTTTAACCTCTGCCTCCCAACCGCTTGGTCGGACCCGCTCACATGAATAACAGCTAGCGTGCTTGTAGTGAGCCTAGCCTAGTAGCTGCAGCACTGATGTATTAATGAGACACATAAACCAGTTGGCCATGTTTAACAAAATAACCCAACGACGCATCATCGTTGGATCAGAGAATAAACCAAATCAAAACATGTTGTACTATGGATATATAAGAGGTTGTGCCGTGCGCCTTTGCCTGGCATGTGAATGTAGCCTACGACTGGTTATTTGGGAACAGAGATGATACAGGATTTACAGCATACAACCAATGGATGTATTTTAAGATAATGAAGTTGATGAATTAACAGCGAATAATCCATGATTACAGCCCATGGATGTATTACAGCTGCACACTAACAGGAAGCCAGCTGAAGAGGAACGTCATAAGTGAACGCAGGGCGGCGCAGTCCCATGAGGCCCGCTCATTATGGCCAGAAAAACAACTCTGAATCCAACTATTAGAGAAAATTACAACTTTTGGGACTTAATGACTTAAATGAGGGCTATTTCATTGCTCATACTGGGAAGTTGATGTACCTCAAAAAAAAAAAAAAAAAAAAAAAAAAAAGAATAAATAAAAATCTTTTTGGGCCCCTGTGCATCGCTTGATGACCTGGCACTTGTCATTACACAATTTGGCCACTATGTCAAGTTGGCTTCAAAGCCCGGCACACTTTATTGGGGGCTTGTGGCAGACGGCACAATCATCAGACTCAAATGAGAGCTGTGTTCGTTTTCAGCTAACATTCACAAACTACTGTTTGCCAACTAATATTAGGGAATGTTAGCTACCATTTCATAACATTAACCATGACCTTTTCCTAACCTTAACTATGATGACAAACCTTTTACTAACCTTAACCATGACCTTTTCCATACATTAACCAAGTAGTTTTGGTGGCTAACAAAGTTAATGTAGCAAACGAAAGTGTTGATGTGTGACTTATTAGTGGTTCAGAAATGTTGACATTTCATATTTGTTAGTTTGCAGAAACATAAAATGGCAACTTTTCATGCTGGCGACTGGGTTGTTATGGAATTATTCAGTTCTTGTGTCAGGTAACGTTGTACAGCTCATTGTGCAGGAATAATGCCTACCGGATCATATGAAACAAAGCCATCATATGAGTGTGTAAGTCTGTCAATTAAGCATTAAACATATTAAAATAGTATACATTAGGCTGCCCTGTGCACCATAGACACACATTATAGCAGCCTACAGTTTGTACCTGGCAAAATGGGGAAACTTAATTGTTGTCCCCCCTGAAAGGCTTATGGAGATGAGCCATGTTTGACTGTAGGCTAAAGGGGCCAGGGTTGTGAGGACCAGTGTTGTTATCAAGAGAACATGCACAGCCTCTATCTCTCAGTGTAATGCAGCTCAATATGGAGAACCTCCTGTAAAATGTGTTTCAACAAAATGGATCAGTAAATCACTTATCTTTTTTATAGCATTAATTAACCCTGGTATCATGGCAGCGGAAGGAATTTTTACCACTGTAAAGGTTGTTTAGCATTGAATGTTGTATCATCACTGATCTAGCTGAACTCCATTTTAACCCCTCTAAACCTGCTCTGCTGCCTGCCTGTTGGCACAGTGTGTGTTCTGTGATGAGGCACAGCTATCGCATTTTTTTTTTTTTTTTGATAAGGTATTTTTTTTTGTTATTAGGCATTCTGCTCTGTTTTTGCTCTTTCTCTGCAGTAATATCCACTTTCAGGGATATAGCCTAAATGTCCAGGTAACTTGTGCAGAAAATACACACTTTTTGTGACATCTCTGCAACCGCTGGCTGTTAGTGTGTATCAACTAGAAGCCACTTTTTCACTCACAACTGAGAGGCAGTGGAAAACAAGGGTGGGATAGTTCAGACGGCAGCTTAGGGTCTATCTGGACTACAGGAATATGGCTTAACCATTTTTTATCCTTGAGTCTTTTTGGGGCCTCTACTATCTCAGGCCTTTGGGCTTGATCTCTAGTAAGCCTATGCCTCAAGCTCAGCTTGCAGTCGAGCTGCCTCCACCAGTAATATGAGTCATAAAACTTCTCAAGGCATCAAAAGTTCTGAAATAAAAAAAAGTAATAAAATGAAATGAAATGAAATACAATACAAATAAAATAAAAATCAGGAATGAAACTGCCACAGTTCTGAGAATTGTTTCAGAGTTTTTCTGCTTGGCAATTTCTAGAAATTATTTTCCACTTCTCAGTCATCTGTCTCTGAGACCTATTAGCATTCAGTGATTATTTAATATAAAAGATGTCACAAATGAGATTGTTGGTCTCTTATCTCCTCCCTCTGCTTACCAGTCTTTCCAGGCTGGTCCCAGCTGCTGTGGTGGGCCTCTCCTCAGGGGTGTAGGGCCTAAAGCGAGCATTGAACACATCTGAAATGCCACGTGCAGACCTGCCCATTGATGAGGGCTTTGGTTGACCACACCCTTGAAAAACCTACAATGAACAGAGGGTTAAAATCACTAGAGAGAGGGGGCAAGCAACAATCACAGCACCAGGACAGGGATAAGTGAAGTCATCATATAGTATTACAGTATATGTGAAAGCTTATTGCATTTATCTTTAAGAAAAAAATTGCCATGTTTTCATGTAATAACACAATGTTTTCATAAATTTACAAGAAGTGTGCTATAGGCAGTAACCAGTGTTATTGCAAGAACTCTGTAATTATTTATACCACCAATACAACAGAGTCACAGCTATAACAAAGAGAAATAACTTTGATAAAGCACTGATGAATAAATTTGAATCAAGGTTATCAGCTGTGTGGAACAGCATGAAATCTTTACTGGGCCAGACCCAATTCTTTTTCCTTGCAGAGTACACATCCCCTTTGATCAGAAAGAGCTGTAGTTTGCCTAACCCAATAACATCTCTTCCACTAAATGCCTTTGCCAATTTGTCATTTTGGTCCCTGATTTCAGATAGAAAGCTGGAACGAATACTGGACCAATATAGGACATCTGTCATATCGGTGGCCCAAAATGATTTAACCAGAGCAATCCAGGGCACAACACTTTCATATCGTTTCAAAATGACATATTGCCTTCAGATTAGCAGCAATGAAAATATCTCATATACTGGAACAATATGTCTAGGTCAAATACCCTTTTCGAGCAGTCTAGAAAGAATTTGTCTTGAAAATATGTGAGCTTTGACTGCTGAATCTGTTGCATCATGGCGCACAGTTTACATTCTGGACTGATTCTCATAAACTCATAAAATTATGGTAACTGCCTATGTTATAGTTATTCATGTAGTCATAATTTAACTGAATGCTGTCAAAATATGCCATTAGCAACTGTGAAAAATGTGTGTATTTTCATCATTTATGTAGATGTTTCCCATAAAAAGAAATCCCCAAACTCCTGAATAAGAAGCTGTGCATCAGAAACCAGTATCAGCCACACGATCCGTCTCTGAAAAATAAAATTCATATTTTACAGTGGTTGCAAATTCATACTGTACATTGAGGGGGTGGTGCCAGGTTTCATTTGCGTGATGCCACATTGTTCTGTGAAAGTGAGTATGTGACAAGCAAAGGGTTTTATAAGAATTTAAATTTTAATTGTATTTGTTTTGGAAGAGATCAGCTGGAGACATTTTCCAGCTCTGTGGATTTATGCTTTATGGAAAAGGTGCAATTTCTGTCTTTAATAAAATATGCAGTGTTGGAAAGTGGAGAGACACCCAGAGAAATGTGTTTTGTTGACTGCTGTACAAAGCAAGGAATAATATTGGACTAGAATTCCTGAATATTGCTCCTTTTAAGACACAGTTTTAATTACAAATGTCCTTCCTGGTTCTGATCATTATAATGAAAGTAAACAAAACACAATGTGCTGCTGAAGGTTACTATAAAAAAATGCAAACCGTTGTCTAATTTTCCTGAAATATTCATATTGATAGTAACGGTAGCACGGACCTCCCACCATTTCAGCCTGACATGAATCAATTTGCAGTACATAGAGGTTTACTGTGAGAACAAATCGTTTTAAAATGGATTAGTCCCTACATGCTCTTAGGGCCCAAACAGCGCACCTCTCTAACAGCCCAGCTCATCAGCATTCCTCACCGGCCTGTCTGCTGGCCCCTGGCTCCGATTGTGATGGAGCACTTTAATGTGCTACTCGGCCCTCATGACAAGGAGCAGTCTTTTCACTAATATTTGTCAATTCTTCACTATGATTACAGTTCTGCGTTTCCGTGCAGAATATAAGGGAGGCGATTTTCAGCAGGTCTGTGTAGGGATAGAGGTATACATACAGTTTCATTTCAAAACGGCGTAACCTGACATATCCTCCAAAGCTTAGTGATTGGATCAGGACTAGATATGGTTAAAATCTGGACGCGGGGAAAGATTGTAATCTCAGAGCAATCTTTCAGGTAAGTGCAGCCTTGCAGGAATGGTGATTCAGGTGCATACACAATTCACAAAGCTGCACACTGTGGCCCACCAGACACAGAAGAGAACTTGACATTTAATTCACACTGACCTCTAAAACCACACTATGAAGATGGACAGAAATTCACCTAAGGATCCGGGATGAGAGGAGTCTGACTGAAAAACCTGTCTTGTTTCAAAAAAGATTGGGCAGCACACAAGTATTTTCTTTTAGCATGCAAATATTATACAATTTAAAATCAAATAAATCATAACAAATTGTTAATCAGTCTTTGAAAGTGTGTAATTGTACTGGTGACTATCCCACATAGTTTTGTGCACTCTTTTCTTTTCTTTTGGACTTTTTTGTGTATTTCTGCTAATTTTCACAGCGGAGTTACAGAGGTCAGGTTGAATTTGATGTCAAACTCGCTCCCATATATAACACACTGCAATGTACATCTATATTTATACACAGTATAAACCTATAGAGTATTCAGTATATACCTTTATCCCAACCTTGTTATGCTCACCCTTCAGTCAAGAGAAAGAAATAATTAGAAACAAGGGTTATATCTGCAAAACCAAGTCTAAACAGTTTTGTGTATAAATTGTGGTGTGTGCTGTGAGGACATATTGCCTTTGGGAGTTGAAGTTCTCTGCAAGGCCAATTTTCTACCATGTAATAATAGTTGACTCACATCGGAGCACAAGTGGAAAGTGGCTGTGATATGCCAGAGTGCTTTGGCACTGAACAAAATTAAGCCATTATACCTTGGCTGACACTTGCATGCTGTTGTCCTGCATGGTCATGATAGCCTCAGAGATCTTGACATCTATTGGCTCTATAACTGCTTCAATGTTGAAGGGTCCCTCCAGTCTGTCTGCCACCAGTAACATAGCATCTGTCAAAACACAGAGAGCACACATCAACTCAGAGAGAGAAACACATACGTTGTATATACACACACACGCACGCACGCATGCACAAAATGTAAGCCAGGCGGTGATAAAACGAAACCTACCCCCAAGGAAGTGAGATCTCTGTAAGGGGATATGCAAAAGCAAAGCAGACATGAGGATTTCACTGTGCTATGCTTAGCATCAGCGTATGCAGTTACACATGGAGCAATTTGCAAACTCTGCGATCAGAGGTTTTGTCATATCCTAATGTCACTGCAGTGAGACGAGGATATGACAAAACCTCTAAGTATAATAATTAATAACTGCTGGAATTAAAAAAAAAAAAAATAATGGCATTAGTTTACACTAGGGCTGAACAATTAACCAAAATATTATCGAAATCGTGATGTGGCCAAGTGCAGTATGCAAATCGCAGGACCTGCAACTTTTTGATAAAAGTGAAATGTGATAAAACATTGTTGTAAATAAATGGTATGGTGGTGCTACAGAGATGCCCTGGTCTATAAATTGTATTTTCCAGAGGTAACAAAACATGTTTGTTTGGTACAGACTGCAGCAAAAATCACACCATCATCATTTTAACAGCTCTTTAACTGAAAATGAAAAAATTACAATTCAAAGTTATTATTCCTACTAAAAGCATGAATCATATTACAACTGCAATATCTGTAAAATTAATTGCAATATGATTTTTCCCCCCAAATCATTCAGCCCTAGTTTACATTTATTCCAACACTCTGATGTTAGGGGCTTCTACAACAGCTCATGTATCTGCATCATGCTATTAATTATTGCTTAAATTACATTTCAGTCACTCTGTGTTTAACTTAATAATTTACAATTTCTCTCTTTCTGCCTTAAGTTCCATGTAGGGGCGAACACACCCAGTTCTTCTTCACCACTGACATGAATCATCTAAAAACGGCAAAGCTTCTCAGTTGCCTCTTTGAGGAACAAATGTATTTTCAATTGACAATCCCTGTGACAAACTGTGAGAATTTGTTAAGTGCATGTACAATAACAAGAATCAAAAGAATATCAAAGACCAAGCCCTAATTGCTCTAGATGAGGCTTGGCATGAATCGATATCCAAGACAGATTACCCACCGATTTGCTATTTTTCATTTTCATTAAAACAATGTGATATTAATTTGTGTTCATACAGAACCTATTATTCCACCAGGGATGGTGCTATTGATCCTTACAGCTTGGGAGAAGTCAGGGGTGAAAATAAAGTGTTTGATCTTTTCATTACATTCTATCTTGTCTCTCAAAATTATCACCAAAAGCCCTCCGAGGCTTGTTCACATGGGGTAAGAGCTGGTAAACCTGTGAGGGCACAGAGCGGTGAAACACAAGAAGACTGCCAATTATGACTGACAATTAAACCTGCTTTTAGTCCCTGTGTCAATTAGCTTAAACCAGGATATTCAGTTCAAGTGCAGTTAGTTGGATTACCAAAAGGAAATCATTTTGAGATAATGAACTCTGAACAAGTTACACTTAAAATATTTATTTTATTGGGATAAAATATGTAAAGTATGTTTATATATTCAACATGTGTTAGTATTACTCAATTTAACTGAACTGAAATGTGTGTCATAACTATTATGCAAATTGCAAATTAAGCTCATCAAATGTTTTTTTTTTTTTTTTTTTTTTGGAGTGCAGGTGCAGGGACAGGAATCTGAAAGAGAGCACTTGTTTAAAAGGCTAGGCATGTGTCCTGTGGAACAGATTAAAAACAGCTTAAATATAGAAAATTACACACTGCATTCTCTGTTGAGAAATCATCACCTCCATCACTGTTTGTACAGAAGCCATGTTTTTACTAATTCATTTATTTATTTAAGATTCCCAAGCATTACGAAGTAAACAAGTTTTTTATAGCCTCAAATACAAGCCCTGCAAAGCGAGGTGAAAAACTAACAAACTGAAAAGCTGCTCTGCTGCTTTGTTTTTTCACTTTGTTTCACTTTTTTCCTTTCAACGCGATCAGGTGAAAGTTATCATTTACAGTGCACAGCCTACAAGTACGTGCTCTTTAATTTAAAATGAAAGTCTGCTGTAGTGGTGGCGATGGTTGAATGGATGGACTTTTTTCATGAAAACTTTGTTGACAAATAGTCCATGTTTTCATTTGGATCACAGCATGATCAACGTACTTTTTTCACCCTGCCTTTCATACTTTCATACTTTTGCATTTGAAGTTGCGAAAATCTTGTTGACTTGGTAATGTGTGTGCTTTGTGTTTGTCAGGGGTGAAAACAAACAAACAAACAAACAATGGAAACACCACATGAATACTAATTTTTGAATTTACAATATCCCAATTACAGAGGAAGCTGAACGTGTTAGTGGTATGTGTCAGTTTTAAAAGAGGTATACTTTTATTACTGAGTTGAGAAATATAATAAAGACTGATGATGATGATGTGGATGCTGAACCAAAGTCAAAACTACAAGCTTAAACAATCCACAGTTCTGTGACAGTATCATCAAATATTGCACATTGTGTTCACAAGCTGGTATGCACAGATACTTCCAAGGTGAGCACAAAGACACAGAAACTAGTGTAGAGTACAAAACCTGGAGCAATGTAAATGCTACATTTGGAGAACTCTCAGCCCACAGTGGGTGTCATAGTCATTCAATTTGAGGATCATTCTGTGTTGTCAAGTCACAGCAAATGACCAACAGGCCAATTGCATCACAAGGTGTGCCAAAAGGTGGCTTCCTCTAAAAGTTCCTATATTTAAATTTAAAAATATCAATTGCAAAGTAATTCCATGGCTTCTCAAATACCAGCTCTAAACATCACTTCTCCTTTTTTGTTGGTCTGTTGCCAAAAACAAGCAGTGGAAAGAAAAACACGGTTTAAACTGTGCAGCAGAAAAAGTCATAAAAAGTGGCCAAGGATGTCAGCACTGATGCATACAGTATTCCACATTACCTGGAGCTCAGTCCTGGGCTCAGTTCAGTCAGAAATCCAAAACAAGTAGATAGATAGATAGATTTTTATTGTCATTGCACAATCATATACGTATAATAATGCAACGAAATTAGGCTCAGTCCTTTCGGTGCAGGGGAGAATAGAAAGCATCGTACATCTTGCTAGTTGAATAGCCAAGTCCAGTAATAGATGGCTGCAGCCATGTCTCTGATATCAGAAAAATGCAACAGTCACGGAAACACTTGTTGGATGTGCAAGCACAGTTCGTCATCCCGTGTTCGCCATGGACCTGGTGCTGGAAAATGCTGGGAGGCAGCGGCCCAAAGGGCTGTCCTTTCAGCCGTGTCAACGCGCCGGCCCTGCAGCCTCGGCGTCCTCCGGAATGTCCTGGCAGCGACGTTCACGTTCACACATACAAAAACATATAATACGGCACCAAGAGTGGAGAGCTGTAGCCGCTGCGTCTATGCGCGCCGCCATGGCAACCAAACTGAGCATTGCTAAGTTTCCGACTTATTTATTTCTTACAACTGTGATAACAATAATTAGTTTCCCATCAGCTTGAGTAATTGGTGTCAATTCATATCTGCTAGTCCCTGTATCTAATAAAAAAATGGCTCCCAAACTTCCAGAACTGCTAAAATATATTGAATTTCTGTTGACAAGTGGTGTAATTGCTTCTGACAGACAAGATATTATTTGTTTAATGTGATAAATTATATCAGCACAGTATCGGCTCAGCACTGGTGCTGAAGGTTCACCTTACGTTATGTCAGTCTCGTTTTTTTTCCAAGTAAAATTTATTTGTTCAAAATGAGCCTATAATTGCATTCTGCAAGTCAAGGCTTGTGAATCTGGCTGTTATGATATACAGTGTTGGGCAGTAACGCATTACTGAGTAATATGCAGTAAAGTGATTATTTTTTTCAGTACCAAACAGTGCAACAAATTACTAATTCAAATTCAGTGACACACCTTTTCTTTTCTTTCCTGGCACTTTTTTCCTCCATTCTAGTTTAGATCTAGTTCCCATCTATTTTAGATATGGACAGGCTCAATAACATGTATGTACGAAGCTGTAGAGCAAAACAAAAGATGGCTAATACAGATGATGTGCTTATTTTCAACTGCTTAAGTATTAAAATTATTTCAATCTTACTATGTTTACATGAGTTCTCTTGGTAGGTCAATAAACACGCAAGGTACGGTACAGACTGTTGCTGCAGTTCACGGCAATTAGTGCAACTAATCACTTTTCCCAGTGAACTGAAGTAACAAATAATTTGTAACTAATTACTTTTTTCCAGTAATGATGTCAACAACATGAGTAAGTGGACTTAAACCACAGCAGTTTGTTGCTGTAGATCTCAGACATATTTTGTGAATTCCACCACTTTTCCACTGGATTCTCTTGACCCATTTCCTCCAGGTCAAGAGGGCCCAGATCTATTAAACCTTTCTCATATCAAACCGGAAGGGATTTCCTTTTTCAAAGAAATGCATCAAATACACAATTTTGTTCTGACTAGATCTTTCCCACCTGAAATGCAGGCCAATTCAAAACAACTTCTCTTTATTGTGACATCAGTATTCACTGCAGTGGCCGATGTTGTGAACAAAGAGGGATAGATGCCTTGTACTGGACATTTCTGTGCTTGAACTGAAATCACCAGCGAGGGAAGCAGATCCAGACCCTGAATCACAAAATAATTCCTGAGGAGGCAGAGCCAGCATTTCAGATGGTGTTTCCATGCAAATCTCAGACACCACTGGGAGGACAATACTTGGAGGGATTATGATTTTTGGCATTGTGGTTTGGCATTTAAAACACTACTGATTGGACTGATCGGCATGCTACAGTTATGAGACAAAATTTCAAACTTTAAAAGACCATGACTGCTGCTGCTGTTGTCGTTGTTTCTCTTGGATGGTAGGTTTATCACTACCTTTCCCCAAATACTCAAGTGTTATGCTAGTAGAAATATGACCTGTAAGTACAGAGGCGTGTTAAAAAAACATTTTTAGAATTGTGTAGTCACATATTCTGAATCCAAAGTGTTGTTTTAGTGCATCACAGACTTCACTCCTGCCTGGGCCTCCTTTAAAGAGCACTTCTGCTTGTTTGTGCTGCAGTCTTAAATTGGACGTGATGCTTTGTTAGATTTCCATTAAGAGTAGGCTGGAGGTCAGTGCATGGGGGCCAGCCTGAGTCCTGTGAAGTCTTCACCTGCCTATATGGGTCTCTTAGCAGAGTATAACTCTAATGCTAAGTCACAGAAAAAGCCTCGGTGGAGTTCTCTCAGAGCAAAGGGGAAATTAGCGACAATTCTGCTACTCAATCCATAGAAGACTCAAAGACCGAAATGGTATCCTCAGTTGAGTTCTGACAACCTATTTTTCATTGAGCTTAATGAATATTTTATGGATTATGAGTGTGAGTCAACCGAATAAACTGCTACGAGGGAGGGTTATTTCTACATGCTTAAATAACTCTTGAAGTGATGTCACATATATGGGAACACTTTCAGAAATGATGGGCTGTTAATGAAAAGCACCTTAATGAGAAATCCTTTCTAACCATAAATCATTACTGCAGGATGGCAAAGGAAAGCACATATTGTATTGCATAACCTTTGCCAATTAAAATTTTCACAGTGCTTGCGGTGTCTACTTTTTAGAAGTGTGAGTATCTGCGATTTGCAGTATTTTGAACCTCGTTTATGTCAGTCTCACTAACTTGCCAGTTTGAGCCAATATAGACGCTAAAAATAAAAAGAAATTTGAAGTTCAATAGACTTTTCTATTGATAATCGATTAAGGTTGACAATTTGTAAACTATAAGTAGACTTCACAGAGCATCTGTTTAATATTTTGAACATTCACTGGTTCAGAATTTCAATACATTTCAGTGATCTCATTTAGATGAGAGCAACAGAAAGCTTCAATAATCAATATTTTTATGTATCACATGCCTATATAGAGTAGTTTGTTGTCCACTAAAGCTGGCCAATCAACATCATTGTCCTGAACAGGAGCATGTGCTCTGCCTCATCTGTGGGTTGCAGTGGGTATGGACCTTACGTTAAATATGCAAATAGTAAACTAACCAGAGCCAGCATAGAGCTCAGGACAACTTCCAGCCTTGAAAAATGAATACACTGAAAAGAGCAGCATGTGTGACCATTCAAACATACAACCACCAAGTCATGCCCTAATTTAGCCATTGCCTCAAAATCCACTATTTGCTGCCCATAATGAGCTGCAAAGATGGGCTTTTTTAAAACTTGTAGTAGTGGCAGAATTTCAAATTTTTACTTATGTGGCCAAAGAGAATATAGTACAAATTTGACAATAACGAACTTGCAAATTAGGAGATACAATTGATGATATTTATGGCACAGACCACTGGTTGGCTTAAAATTGCTGTTGCCACAATGATTTAATGATGTGTTCCAACTGTGACACAAAGAAAACCTCCTACTGTAAGACAATAACATGTAGCAGTGCTTGACCTTGACAGCAGGAGGCTTACAGAAAAGTATAAATAGTTCCACTTGCCTTTCTTTGCCACAGATTTATAAACCAAGTTGAGTCTGTCAGCATTATTCTTTCAGCCCGAACATCAAAGCTGGACCCTGTTGTCTCAACCAGTGTTCGAAAGTACTTTAACAGTCATAGAAGACATGAAAAGAATTAAACCTTTTTCAGAGAGCATTTTCTCCCTTTGATCTAATTTTTAGGGTCATATCGATCAATATCGGGAACGGTTTTATGTAACTATTGAATAATATATTTGTACTGCACAAGAATGTACGCGACAAGCTGGCCAGACGATTAAACAGATCTGCTCTTGCAAATCGACATGGAAATACTAGTCAGTTAAAGTTTTTTTTTTTTTTTAATTCTTTTTTTTAATTGTTACTGTGGTTGCACTGGGGGCGTCAGTCAGTGTTATAAGGACTCCCACCAGAGTTCTGGGCAAGATACGCCTTCAATCACCGTATGCATAATAACGCAGCCACTCAGGCAAGCAAAGAAAAATGATATCCGCGGCATTTAATGTAAAATTTGAGCTTGAGAATCTGAGATAAGGCATTCCAAGTGGCTTTTATATCCATACATTTTTTGTTGTTGTTGTTGTTTTTCACATTTGTTCTTATAGATCAAAATATGCTCAGTGTTCCACTGTTTTCTCAGTGCTTTCTTGATTTAGACTAAGTCGAGCAGTCGGGTAGAAAACCTCCGCTTCACCATCAGTGAAATTAGTCATAGTGGCACAAATAGTTTATTTACCAGTACGCAGAAGTAGGGATGTGCTTTACATTAAATCATGCCAAACCACATGCTCCATTCTTCTTCATCACTTCTGGAAACCCACAGCAGTCTTTACAGAAAAGGATGGTGTCATTTTCTCAACTTCCTGTCCCCAGCCACTCCATTTTCCACACCTCTATTGTTGATTTTTTTTTTTTTTTTTTTTTTAAGACATTGGTTGTTGTATTTTTGTTGACACAGTGGTATGGGGGAGTTGGCATTTGGTTTTATTGCTGGCTGCATGGTGCCAACATTTTGTGCTCCAGGCTATGTGCTCAGTTGTTTCATAATCAAATACTGCTCCTTTTTCACTCACCCACAACACCCACAACAAATTATTGGCGCTGGAGAAGCAGTTACTTGTGCATGAATTTGTGACAAATTCATGAATAAAATTTTGAATAGGGTGACCTACAAAATGTGAAAAAAGTAGTCCTAAATATTGCCACGCACCCTTTTTTTTTTTTTTTTCTTTAATTCCATGACCTTTTCATGAACTTTAAAGAGCATTTCTGTTGATTTCTGACCCAGGCAGCAGATAAAAATGACTGCTGTCACTCTGGACCAATGCGTAGTCAATCCAATTTTGACACGCTGAATGGTGCCAAAGGCTTGAGTAGCCATGCCCACTATGAAATACATTTTTGCCATTCCAGATTTCCAGCATACAATGGTGCTCAGCTCACATCAGAAACATTTGTCATTTGGAGGCTGCTCATCTCAATGAAAATACGATCCTACTTCCTACACACAAATTTGACACACCAAGCGAACAATACATCTGCATTGAAAATGGTATGCTGTGAAGCTCCATTCTATGTCATTTTTATTTTTGAAGTATAAAGGGAAAAAAATGTTGCATTAGGCCTAATTTTAACAGGGTCATTTAAATTAAATTAATAAGGCATGGAAATTAGCAAAACACAGCAATGATGAAAATAATTAATGAATTAAATTAAATTTTCCATCTATGACTGCATGTTCCACATGCAGTCAGGTTTATTGCTCAAATTACATTGCCATATGCAATTTATTCCTGTAAACACAATTAGAACATTATTATGAAGTGGAACAGGTAGAGCTCGGAGTCTACTGAAGTAAACTGTGAGTTGTGACTTCTTCTGCAGTTTATTTATTTCTTCCCCCTTGAGCTAAACTCCCACTGGTCAGGATCACACTCAGATTTCACTCTTGGAGAGAACTGGACTGTTTCACACTGCACAAGCCCCACCACACGGGCTTGTGTATCGAATATGAAAAAATTTAATTGAGCTCTAACTGGTCAGTAGTCTTTAGGAGCGCAGTTCTCCAGTCTTGAGCCCATTCACACCCTGTATGTATTACCAAACTACAGGGTTGGTCCAGTCAGGCTGAGAATGTGTTAAAAATCATCCAGTGTGACCTAGGCTTTAGGCTCTTTGCAGGCAGATCCGTCTTCCTTTTATGTAAACCAGCGGTTCCACTGTCATGCATGGCCTGCCAGGCTATTCAATGACAAAGAAGGAAAAGTGACTCTACCCATGAGAAAAGATGTGAAACACTGACTATACAGAAATGTGGAAGCTTAGTATTTTAATGTGGAGTAGAGCAATGATGTCTCTGTTTTGCAAATCTTCTTTTTGTCATTTCTGCTTTACTGGATGGTGACAGCAGAGAGAGATGGGAAAGACGGGGCAAAGAAAGGCAACGACATAAAGCAAACCCAGACACAGACGTCTGTGACAAGGGCCAGCCTTATCTGCATGTGGCGCACACTCCACCTACATGGAGAGCCACCAGGGCGGCCCTGCACATCTTTTATCAGATCAATCCTCATATTCTCTAGATGGTTTGGAAACATCTGACAAAGAAAAACTGCCAAATCAGCACTGTGTTCAACTTCAACAACGTGAACATGTTTATTTAACATCAGAAAATATTGCATAATGAATTACAATTTGTCCCTTGTCACTGATTGTTGATTTGAAAGTAATTTGCCAGGCTAAAGCATCCTATCGCATTATTACAGTGTGATATGATGGAAAAGGGTGTGTGTGTGTGTGTGTGTGTGTGTGTGTGTGTGTGTGTGTGGCAAAACAAGGCAGACATTTCTTGGTGCCTATCTTGATAGTAACTTAATATCTTACTGGCTTCTTTGAAACTCTGAAATTCTCAGTTCGAGTACTGTGTTTCATTTTAATCACTTTTCCTTTCTTTGAGAGTGACCACTCACACAAAATGTGTGATTGCACACTGTGCAATGTGCAATCACAACTGTTTATAAGCACTGCCAGTGGTTAGTCATTGTAGCAATTTCTGATATGAATGAATCAGAGGGGAATTCTATTGTACTGGGAATAATGAATAAACAACAAAAATAACTGTCACCAAACAAAGGTCCACTCATCGTCATTGTCGCCTGCTTTCAGCAGCCAGCACTAGATGCTGAGGAATCCATATGAATTGATGATTACTACACTGCCCATGGTGGTGTTTTTCCACATTCTGGAAATTGTCTCATCAAGGCACATGTTTTATTCAAAGGGTGCATGAATAAGATGATCAGCTGGTGTACAAATGGCAACAGCAAACTGCTAAAACTTCAAAACACCACATAGACATGAAGGATCAAAAACCTCCAAATTATAAAGGAATTGCAAAAAAACAAAAACTATATTATTTACTGTTGTGCTTGGCATAAAAATTCCATGATAAAATGTTAAAGGTGAAAGTTTAATCATAAATAAAACTGAACTTCAGAGAGAAACAGATTAGGTGCCGGTGCATCCTCTTGCTCTCAGGCTGGTCATCACACAACACTGACTGATAAAAAGGCCACAGCCCCTCATTTACATACAGCTTGCTGTGGAAATTGAAAAAGGAACATGGAAAAAGTCAAATGACAATGGGAAATAAATTCATTCTCTGGCCATACTCTTTTTTTAGTGCAGGAATAAAAAAAAAAACAAAAAAAAACTAACCACCCACTGTAATTTCAAGACTTTGCCAACCTCCTACCCGAACAAACTCCCCTTCTTTTCTCCATAAATTCTAAACTGCTCAGTGATGGAGGACTGTGCTTCCAAGGAACAACCGCTGTCACAAAGCATTTTGGCTTTGAAAGCCAAAAACCAAAAAAGGTAAAAAAAAAAAAAAAAAAAAAAAAAGAATGAAAGCAGAGTCATTACTACAGTATTTTGTATTGTGATACTTTAATGTTTCCCATTATTCCCATTAGACATTATTGGAAATTTTGGAAAGTTTTCTCTACTTAGCTAGTTTTGAATAAATTTTTGTGACTTTTGTTTTGTTTGTGTCAGTGGCCACAATAATCCAAGGGAATGCGTTGGTTGGGGCATGGCAGCTGCACCTGAAATCTGTCAAATCAGTTTCTGTTGGTTTCTGATTGAGGTCAATAGACGACTTTGTTGATTTTATTCTGTTATTCTACTATTAGCACTCTCCGCAATATAGATGCAATACAGAATTTAATTAAGACAATACCGCTTGACTTCTAAAATTTAAGTACACCACCTAAAACACACACAGTCTACAAATTAGTTCACTTGAGCTATTATTTATTTGAGGAAAAGTGTGTAAATTAATATGGAGATGAAATGATAAATCTTTGTGTAGTTACTGCAGACTGCCCTCCCAAATGTAGCCACAGTAGCCTGGTTTATAAAATATAACATTCAATACATCATTCATACCTCATTGATGGTGGCATTAAAAGTCTTACAAAATGAGTATTCTTTAGCAAAGAGAAGCAAACACTATTTGGTGATGCTAAAGTGGAAACATGATGCCTCTCACTCCCATTCCTGAGTGTCTCCTTTTTCAGAACGAGGACAAAATAGAGTTCTCTTAACCCAAATTTTAATCTGCATGGTGTCCCTGGAGATATTTCTTAGGTGTCTGATGCCTTTCTTCATTAATCTGCAAAGGTCATCACTGGACCACAACAGAAATCAGCACCATTGGTATTGTTGGCTGAGATCAGTGAATCATGTTGCAGTACAGCAATTTCAGATGCTTTTGACGGAGCTCTAGGTCTAATTAGAACTAACCACCATCTAATTCTGAGGCACAATGACTAAGACTAACCTCCTAATTTGAGAGTTAGGGAATGTGTTTTTCACATTTTCAGAATCACCGCATTTCCTGGCAGTCAAATCAAGTGCAGCATCGAATTCAACATAATTTTGGGTCTTTTGTGGCAGAGTTTAAAGGGCGGTTCCACACGTCTCCTTGCTGTGCCAACAACAATCCAGTCAATCCAGTGAAAGGGTCATTACTTACCTGCTTCAAATATTGAAGCAGGTATCTGCACTGGAAGAATATTCCAACATACCAAGCATCATAGCTCAAATCTGGTAAATCTTGTATATCATATTTCATTTAACACTCTCATCATCTACAGCACGGCAAGTTCAAGTTCAAGTTGTGTTTATTAGAAAAAAGAGCAAACCGTACAGGGGCCACAGCTCAATATATAAAAACATTGTTTTGAAACCAGTAACAAAAAAAAAAAAAAAAAAAAAAAAAAACATCACTTAAAGAAAGCAATCTCACATCAGCTACAAGAAATAACAATATGCTTTATTTATTTATAAGTCCATCCCTGGCCTGCTTCCCTCGTATCTTTGTGGGTATATCTCAATCAAAACTAGTAATTATTAATTATTGCTTGTGCTCCAATGCCATCCTCTCATGGTCCATCTCTAAGGTTCGTTCTGAACTTGGCAAACAGGCCTTCGTTTTCTGTGCCCCTGCAGCCGGGAACCACTCGCAGACAGATCTGCTGCTACACGAGCTGATCCCGACTGGTGAATTTAAAAAAGCAGTGAAGGGTTTGGAGGCAAATTCTATCGTAATCTGTAAATGTTTCCCTCGCCAGATCTGCTTCCTCTTGTCCGGCGTTAAGGCATGGTGTACTGTGAGATGTTGAGGTAGGTTTTGTTTTAAGTGATTTTAATGTTGGTTTGTATGCTTTGTTTCGAAGCGTTGTATTGCTGCTATCTCAGCCAGGGCTCTCTCAATAAAGAGATCTTGTATTCTCAACGGGGCAGTGGAAAATAGCTGATCTTGAACTTGGATGTGTCCTCTCCTTTGTTACAGGGACACCTCAACATACCACCATGCAAAGTTCATTGGCTCATATTCACACAGAAAATGAGACTAAGTTGCTCATATATGCTTGGAGAAATGTTCTTACTTTCTGCACCAATTAAGAGTGCATGCAAAATTTCTGCCACATTTATCACATGTGCACGCCAGTTAATTTTCCTCTTACCCCACGCGTGTGTATGTTTGTGAGTCAGGATCATTCTAAACTGACAAGCATGTAGCCACGATTAATTAGCAAGTACCAATTTAGCAAGCAATTAGCATACTAATACGCCCCCATTTCTCAGGGGTCCAGTAAAGCTGAAATAAAAACAAGTTTCAGAAGTTGAAGCAAGAGGTGGCAGATTCTCCATATACCTGGTAAATGTACAAATTGGCGACAAGTTTGAAGACCTTTTTTAACACACAGCACAGGGCATGGTGCAGTCTGATGAGGAGAGGTGGTACACTCCAATATGCTATATATTATCAGCTAAAAGTGGGAACAGCACCATTTTAATATGGTAATAATTTCATCATGATGTTTTACTGACCATAGGCTTAGATATTGATTTTACAGTTATTAAATAAACTGGATATTATTAGCAATTTCACATTATTTGTAAATGTATAGTAAGGCCTAATCATTTTTTAATTACTGTGGTTCTATAATTTTCTAGAGACTTTGGGACATTTGTGATTTGTGCATACACATTCAGGTACGAATATACTGATCAGTCCTGTATTTTTGCTTTTTTTTATTTTTTTTTATATTATTTTTTTGTTTACAAATATAGTGTTAGTTCCATCCTGCATCACTTCCTTCCTATGTGACACTCATTCTAGTTCACAAGCTTCAAGAGTTCAATGAATTCTAGAAGACTTTAACTTGGCAACACTTCCATCTGTCTACAAGGACCGTCTACAGACTCTCTCATGTGCTTACAGCTTCTCTTTGTTTTATTGGCTTTCAGTTTTATCTTGATCGCTCATGCTCATTTTAAATCTCAAATGCCATGTTCGCTGTTCCCAAGATGTAAACTGTGTTTCTTTTTTTCATTATATTTTAATTAAAACTTGTCTTGGCGTTCATCGGTTCTGCTGTGCTTCATATTGCTCTCCTGCTCTTATTTCTGCTACTGCTGGCAATTTCATTCTAATTGTTGTTACTGCTAATTATTGTCCTTCGTTGCCTCTCTGCTGCTTGTTTTTGTCTTCTCAGTGTTAAGAGGTTACGAGGAGGGATACAGAGCTCAGCATAAATGAGTGCACCCCAACGGATTTCTGAGAAAACCAGCTACCTCCCTTTAGAATTAACACTTTCTATTGGATCCTACACAATAAAATATTCCTGCAAATCTAGTTTATTGGTTTTAAATTAGATTAGCCAGTACCAAAAACAAAATTAGAACTTTTCTAACAAAATGATTTATGATCATGGTGCAAAAATGAGCACATCCAAATGAATATCTTTGGATTAAAACCTGATAAAATTCTAATTAACAGGGACTCTCCAACAGATCAGTCTAATCAATTGTCACAGAGGTCTTTCTTTACACGAAAAAGGTCAAGGTTACAAGAAAACTTGTAAAGCATTTCTACATCAAAATACAGCAGTAAAGTGATCCAAAGATTCAGCAAGGATGGACTTGTGGGAAGCTCACTGAGACGTCCAGGTGGAAATTAACAGCTAAACTAGAGCGTTCTGTGATGAGAAGAGCTGAAGAAAATCGGCATGCAAGTTCCCCACAGTTAGCTAAAGCGTTAGAAAGTCAAACTGGGGTGAGTGTTTCGCGTGACACAATACGACATACACTGCAGAGGATTGCACGCACTGCTGAAGCCCAGGCACAAAAAACCCTGTATAGCACTTGGCAGTGCCCATGATGAGAAAGGCAAAGACGATTGGGACTCTATACTTTGGAGTGATGAGACAAAGATAAATCTTTTTGGCAGTGATGGGCTCCAAACTGTATGGAGTCACAAGGAGTACAATGAAAAATGCATGGTACCCGCAGTAAAGCTGGTGGTGGCAGTGCTCCTCTGTGGGGCTACAGGAGTGCTGCATGTGGTGGGGAGTTGCATTTCATTGATGGTATCATGAATTCACAGATGTACTGTGAATTACTTAAAGAGAAGATGCTGCCATCACTCCATGCCCTCAGTCGCTGGGCTCTATTTCAACTTGGTAACAAGCCAAAACATGCGTCTAAAGCCACTGGTTCATTTCTGAGGAAGAATAGTGTGAACCACACATCACCAGACCTCGACCCAACAGATGGGTTTTGGGGAGTTCTGAAAAGTCATGTTGAATGTCATTCTCCATCCAGCCTCCAGGATCTGACAGAGTTGGCTGTCCAAAAATGGAGAAAGACTGATGTAGTAGCAACTTGGTAGCTTGTTCATTCAATGTCTCAGAGAGTTGGTGCTGTTCTTAAAAATTAAAGAGGCCATACAAAAACTTAGATTTTGTAGAATTTGTTGCAGGGTGTCATCACTTTCGCACACCTCATTTGAATAAATTGTATTATTTTCTTATCCTAATGATGTTGGCTGGCCACACTTTTATGTTTAATAAAACTATCTAAATATGTCAATATGCAATTTGTTCTCAGATTCACTAAGAAATGGATAAAACCTTAATTTTCAAAGGGGGTGTACTCAATGATGCTGAGCACTGCAAAAATTTAGAAAACTGACAGCTTTATTGACGCAAATCTATTTTCTATGCATCAGTAAGTTGAGAAAATTGTCTGTCATACTCTTTCTTTCTTTCTTTCTTTCTTTCTTTCTTTCTTTCTTTCTTTAATCAAAACAAGCCTGTTGTATTGTCTTTGTGTCTCTCTCAGTCTAATAGGAAGTGAAATTCAGTCTCAGTCTCCCCATGGTGACAATATGGGCACAGCCTGGTGTGCCTGGATAGCCAGGCACACCAGGCTGTAATTTCAACATTTTCAGTTTAACACATAATAGTGAAAATTACTTCACAGCTTGTTATTCAAGTTACTCCCCCTCCAATAACATGCTATTCAAAAGCTTAGTGTCTCAAAATAATGCAAGTACACTCTCCAAAAGCACTTAATCTATTGCCTCAGTTGTGGGGAAACAAAAAATCCACAAGAAAAGGAAAGTTGACCTGAACAACACAATGCAAATCCCAATGCCTTTGATAAAGTCACGCACAGTGTAAAGCCAGCTGATAACCTGTAGCTGCTATCAGAGCAGGGAACGTAAATAAAAGCATTCTGGCACATCAAAGCTGGGATGATAAGACAATGATAAAACAGTGACAGGACGATAAGAAACATGTGAGCTACAGGTAAAAAGATTTTCAAAAAATGTCAGGCCACCTGAACCCAATGCCACATCTTCAACCCTAACCCTAACTTACACAAAAATATTACATAGGCTATAAAAATGCACAAAATGAAATAAGCTTCATTTACTGAATTCTGATCCAAGCTATTTACACGAGAAAAAACTTTTGCCATCATAAACTTGGGATTATATTTGTCATAGAACATATACATTATAAGGGTCATAAACGTGATGCGGTATACACTATCACACTAGGTAATACATCCTCCACTTGTTATGCTGTAGTGTAGCATAGATGTTAATTTGTCACTTGTGAGTTTGAGAACAGATTTTGGAAGCTGTGAAGAGCCATAATTATTGACAAAGATTGATCTGATGAGTGCAACTTATTCATCAGTCTTTTATATCCTCACATCTCCTGTCTTTCCATCACATTTTTTTATTCAAATGAGTAAAGGCAACTCTTTGTCTAGGGGATCATCATTTGTTTACTTGTTTGTTTCAAGCTTTAGAGGCCTTAGAGGGTAATGGAAAAATAGCCGTTGCTTGAATGAGGATCACCATAATTCATTAAGGAGGAGAAAAAAAAAAACAACAAAAAACCCCCCCCTCTAACTAAAGAAAGACACCGTCTCTGAACAAAAAGCCAATTAAGTCAAAGCAGAGCAGAGGCACAGGAGCGAAGAGGATGACTTTATTTGAAATTATATTGTGTACTGGGAAGGGATTAGCCTCTCTGAGAGAAAAGTGGACACTTACTAATTGGAATGCTGGTTTCATACTGTTTGGAAATAAAGTCGCCATGAAATACGATTGACAAGATGAGAAATGAGCCAGTGGCGAAAACCTGTAATACTACTTCACTTTGAAAGCCGTCATTTTGTGAGAAGAGGAAACATAATTTTTGGCGCGAGCAAAAATGTAAAAAACTATATCCATCTGATATGAATCTGTCTGGGTAGGAACATCGATGGTATGTGGTGTAAACGTGCTATTTTAATTTGC
The DNA here is from genome assembly GCF_902150065.1 of Myripristis murdjan. Taxonomy (NCBI): domain Eukaryota; kingdom Metazoa; phylum Chordata; class Actinopteri; order Holocentriformes; family Holocentridae; genus Myripristis; species Myripristis murdjan. The sequence continues at coordinate 14,260,058 of NC_043982.1, forward strand.
ACATCTTGCAAGATGTGCATTCATACAGTATGTTGATTAATTTGTTGTTTCATCTACATCATCTTAAAATCAGTAAGCAATGCAACAAAGTTAGGTCTTGGATGACAACTATAGTTTGTTGTATACCCTCCTTCCCTTCATGCCAGGATACCAAATGTGTTTTAGTCTAAACCTAAAAAAGTGTTACGATACCATCATTTGCCCTGATGTTAAATGTACTGCAGAGGCCTTGTTTTTAAAGATTTTGAAGTGACTGCACTGTAATAAATTACCAGTATTTCACAATAATTAACAGTATTATTTTACAGTAACTTGTTGGAATTAAGTTCTCCTGTAATATCCCAATGAATACCTGTAAAAACTACAGTATCCTTGGATATTATAGCATTTAACTGTTATTTTACAGTAAAATCCTGCAATCAAAACACCCCTGTCATATCACAACAAGGTCTGTAATATCACAGCAACATAGTAAAAAAAATGCAAGGATTTCACAGCATTCAACAGTATTATTACAGTGAAATTTTGTATTCAAATATTCCCTGGTAAGTCACATGACATAACCAAACTGAATGGAGAAGGTGAGCTGCATGCATAACGTCTGTTTGCAGTACACCCATGATATTTTAAATGATATTAGCACTATCAGCTAACTAGCTAACGTTAGCTAGCTGTGGCATTTGCCCATGTGGTCTGATATAGACTAGCTAACGCTAGCTAGCTAACGCTAGCTAGCTAACGTTAGCGTTTGCTATTTACCACAGCCGATCTTATTATTTAAGTTTGAATACCTAAATACTGTACATTATGCTTTTACTGAACTGTTGAGTGTGCATATGATAAGATTATGAAGGATGATGACTCAACTTGATAAATGCTGCCTGCAATACATAAGTCTATTTAAAACTGAAACTATCTTTGCTTATTAACAAGTACTTCTTGGGCATCAATCCTGAAAGAGGCTCAAAGACCAGGAAGCCGACAACAATGAACCCTCATATGAGCACCTTTTGAGGAAACTACCGTATTGATCTGAATATAAGACGATATTTTTTCCATTGAAAATGCCCTGAAAAAACGCCCTCGTCTTATATTGGGGGTCTAAGCAAATACACATGTATTGTACTTGCATTTGTTCCGTGCTTGAATACAGTACACTTCCCCCGCTCTGGCACGGTTGGAAGGGGTGTGCTCCAGCACGGTACGGGTGTTCATGCACGAGCACATGCATGGTCACGCACGCGGCGCGCGAACGTGGATACGACGTAAATCATGCAACTTTCCTGCTGCCTCCGCAAAATCGATTAATGCGCAGTGTGATTACCGGCGAATGGCCGCGTCGCGCAATCAATAATCAACCATGTTGTCTGTGTCGCTGTCCATGGTGCTGCTGCAACCGCGTATAAACAAAAGTTGATTTATGATGAAAGGTATATATGGCAGTCTGTGTGCGCTGCACCTGTCAGATCCGGCAGACCTGACCGGGTGGGCGCGGTGCCGACCGGTATCAGGTGGGCCGGCCGCTGTGCGCCGCCACCCGGTTGAATGTAGCAGCCAGCTGACACGCCGCTCCGGCTGTCAGTTGGACACTTTCTGAAGTTACCTCCGAAACTGTCGAGGTAAATAAACATCCCTTAACTCCTTAACCCTGGCCCTGAGTGCAATGTGAGGCGGTGGCGGTCTCAGAAAGAAGAGCTAAAAAATGCCCACAGCCAGAGAAGGGCTTTTCGTGGTCCACAAACTGGTCGATTCAATGAGACTGACAGGAGGGTGTGCGATTTTGTGAATGAGAAACGTCGTGAAGGACTGCCCGTTACGAGGGCTGTAATGCAGCAGAAAGCACTTGAAGCTGCCACAGAGCTCGCCCGCACTGAGTTCAAAGCTAGCATGGGCTGGTGTTGCAGAATGCAGTGGTGGATTTAAGAAATTTGGTGCCCAAGGCAAAGGCAGGCATGGGGCCCTCTGAGATGAGAGGACAACACACAAAACAGGGGCCCTGAGACACACATAATACGATAAGCATTCTGCTGACATTTTAGCTAAAGTATTTTAATCAAAAACATAATTAATGTGCGCAAATAAGTAATAACTGTATTAACCATAAGTGTATGAGGAGTTTTATGGGGCCCTCAGGAACTTGGGGCCCTAGGCAACCTCCTAGTTTTGCCTAATGGTAAGTCCACTCCTGGCAGAATGTCCATATAAAAAGTATTTTTCCAAAAAAGGGTCTTGAAAAAGAGGGGTCATCTTAAAATCAGGGTCGTCTTTTATTCGGGTCAATACGGTAATTGACTTTGAGTGGGCATCAGAGTTTTTTTTTTTTTTTTTTTTTTTTTGGCTTTGAACTACAAGATTTTTGTACAATGCTGTTGCGTGTGGATTATAGAATGTTTGAGACTGAGAGGAGCGCCTGGCCCCTTCATGACATCCCTTCATCGCTCTCTCCCTTCCTCTCTTACCTTGCTATGTAGGCCTCATTCCCATCCTCTTACGGTTATTGTGACACAGCTAGGTAGTTGAATGGCAAGTTTCGGTACAGTTTCTCTGCATTTTAAGATGGCTTTGGAAAGTTTGACTAGGACTAGGAAGTTGAATTTCTTGAATTCTTGAATTTCTTGGCATTTATGTTAAATAACCCTTTATTTGTAAATAAATATGCCATTGGGCTAACATTGACTTTACCTCAGAGTTGTGTGTTGGTGTGTTAATTGTACAATGATTGTAAATTCACAGTAAATGGAAACTTCATCTGCATTACTTTCACAGTAAATTACTGGCCAATTTTTGCATGATTTCCACAGTATACATAGTAAATTCACAGTATTACTCTTAACTTGTGCATTACTTTCACAGTACACACTGTAAAAGTACAGGGCCTTGTTGTAATGATGTACAGCAAAACGTTGTAATTCCCCAGTAATGTACTGTAATATCACAGTAATTGCTTTTGTCATTGAAGCTGTGAAGTTACAGTACACAGTTGTGCTTTTACAACAATGCATCGTAATATCAGAGATGTGAAATTACAGTAAATTGCTGTGAGTACATTTCACAGTATATTGCTGTAATCCTTACTGTGAAAGTCATGCAAAACTTATCCAATAATTTATTGTGAATTCACAGTGAAAAATTTTGCAGTGTGGAGACTCTCCCAACAGAAAAAAACAGCCTTTTTTAAATTTGTTTTTTCCCCCTCACCTATACTTGTCTGTATGCATTATTCTTCTGGAATCATAATCTTAATCCTTTCAACACATTATAAATAACTGACGCTTTTGCAACTTGTAATAATGGTGTCAAAATGGGTAGCCTGGTATCTGGCTGTAAAGTCCACGTTTTCAGTTTAACAGTGAAAGTGAAAATTACTTCACAGATTATAACTGAAGTCACCCCCCTCCCCCCATCAACAAACCTCCTAATTTAATAGGGCTTGTACTAAATCTCCAAACAATGTGATGCAAATTTGCATATCATCAAGATAGCATGCAAGGCAATGAAAGAGTGGAGAATCAAAGTGCCATTGCAGTAAGGTTACTTCAGGGTGAACAGATAAGGACGCTTGAGCGTCCTGAAGAAACCTGATCTCTGATTAGGCTTTATTCTAGAGATGTGTGTGCACTATCTTTAACTACTCAGAAGTAGAACTGTGGATTTTTTTTTTTTTTTACACTTGAGGCAATCCTGGCCCAATCCAATAAGCCAAACCACTGTGGAATTTAGTCCCTTGTGCAGCTTAAAGCTGTAGTGACTCATAGCTGTCTGCTCACAAGCGATTTTGAATTTTAAAGAAATCAGGGTGAGAGAGATGAACACACAGAGCAGAGCACTCAGTTCACCAAATTACATTTCCACAACATTGTGACATATAAGTAAAAAAAAAAAAAACAGAGATTTATCAATGTGACATAACAATATATGAGGTTTAATTCCAGGCCACCTACCCACACTGAAACATGTGTTAAAATGTTGGATTTGCTATGTAGTTGATTTTATTTAAATTAATCGTTGTCATAATATCATAAATGGTGGTGGCAGCAGCAAAGCTTACAGTAAATACAGCAAAAAGCAGTAATTGCAGGTTTCAAGCCCCTCTGGCCATGTTGTGGAGATACAGTCATCATTTGTTTTTGCATCTAATAATGGCATGCTCTACTAATTCTTCCTTTGAGCAACAATTAGATTATCCTGTGGGATATTTTGCAATAGTTTTAAGAGTCTTATTTAGTCTCAAAATTTCTAATGGTAATATCATTATAGCTGCTTTTGTCCTGTTGCTACTTGGAATACAGTTGCTTTGTAAACCTGATTTTATTCACATCATCTCCTGTTCATTATTACATCCCAATATTTTTACCACTTTGTGCTGTAAGTGTGTGAAGGAGATACTGATGCAAGCCAACACTTGGATGACGTCTCTGAACAAGCCTGGCAACTTTAAGGCCTGGGGCTATACCAACACGAGCTGCTTCCCAGGTTCCTCTGGTCATTGTCTTCCTATACACTGTCTCTTTGAACAGTCACCTGGTCTGACTGTTATCAGGGTACTGAATAGGCATTATCAAGGCATATCTGTTCAAATAGGCTATAAGGACTAGTAGGGGCCTGCTAACCTACTAGTAGGTTCAGGGGGCTGTTTTTGCCTATTTATTTGCTTTGTTAGCTTTAGCTACCAAAACCATTTGGTTTGGGTTAAGAAAAGGTCATGGTTAAGGTTAAGAAACATTAGCAAATTTTTGCTAATGATCGCTAGGTAATGTTAGCTAGCTCTAAACAAACACTGCTATTGCTTAACATGAGACTCCAACTCCGGTCTCTGGAGTGAAAGTCATGTCTTTTACTGACCCATTCACCACTCCATCTTCCTCCTAACGAGGACTCTTTATACTATGTCTTGTGACTGACAGTAGGAATAGGTGATAATGGCCTTCTGACCTGCAAGAAAATGCAGTCGGGACCTGCTAACCCCTAACTGTGAGGGTGAGTACGACTGATAATGCCCATTCAGTGGTGTGATAACATCCTAATCAGGTGTAACAGTGGCTGTAGAGAGGAAGATCAACAGTTTCCTCAGGAGGTGGATGTTGGTCCCTCGAAGCTTCTGCTCCTGCGGCCTGCATTGCGCAGGCAGCAAGCTGCAGCTGCCACTGAAAACTATGGTGGTTACAAAAGCATGGCAGGCCATAATGTTGAGGGACAGCAAAGACACGGTTTGCTGGGCTGAGACTGAAGTCAGAATAGGCCACAAATGGCCAGCCAACAGAGCACTCCAGGAGGCGGAGGAGCCACTGCAAACTTATTTGGTCAGAAAAAATTATCAGGTCAGAAAACTGATGTGAGTTGGGCCTGGGTTGCAGAAGCAGGTCATATGGAGGAAAGCAAACACAAAATAATGTCATGACAAATTGGTGGGAACTCTGAACATGCAAGATATCTGGATTATGGAGGAGCTGCAGATCAAGTTTCTTCTTTGCTCACTGTACAACATTAAGCCTACACCAACAAACCTCCACACACGGGGGCTATCAGAGAGCGCAGCTCAGCAAGGGGCCCTGCTTTATCAGCAAAGGTGACAAAGAACAAAAGCATCCATGCCACAGCAGGAGACTGAGGGATGGAGGCAGATCTTAAAAGGCAGTTCAAATTTCCAGAGGGGATTTCTATCCCAAGTCTCTTCTATCACAAGACCATACATCGTTCTCTTGTTGAAGCAAGGTCAAGAAATACCACACCCTCATCTTCAAGAGAAGATACAGAAGGGATGGAAAGCCAGGAATCTTTCAGCTGAAGTTTGCTGATAAGGTTTTCTAGAGCTGATAAGGTTTTCTAGAGCAACCACTTTTGAGGTTTCTCAGCATTGAGGGAGAGGAAAGAGAGAACTTGGTGGCTGATGAAGCAAGCAGAGGTGGCATTGCAGTGGATCTGTCTGAACGGGAACAAGCAGTGGAAAAGCAAAGCAAGAGGGGGATCAGATGATCAGGACGCTGGTCCTGCCATTGAGCCTTCCCATGGTGTTGTGAGGTAAATATATTAAACACTGATGAGGGTGGATGCCCACTTGACAATCCCTGCATAATTTTGCCAAAGAGTTGCTCCAGTAAGGAAAGAGAAAAGCACATAGAAACAAAGGCCTGTTGACAACAAAGATGCTCAGCATAGCTTGCAAGCTTCCAATTCACTTTGTGGAAAAACTGAAATGACAGTCAAGATATTTCACTTATTTTATTTTAACTTTATATATATATATATATATATATATATATATATATATAAAGTTAAAATAAAGTTTTCACCTGATTTAAACACTGCCGTTCCATTGTCAAAATGGAGCTAAAATAGGCTGTGAAACCCTCAGCTGAGGTGTCCAAACTTGCCAAACATAAGCCAAAAATCATGATATCATGCCATATTTATTAGTGGCCAAAGTCTTATAACATGTCAAAATGGTCTTCCTCTCTTCTGATATGTTGGTGACCACTGCATCACAACTAAGGTCATTACTATAGATCTCAAATACATACCTTTTAATCCAATTACTTGTGCATGAGCACTGCTCACCCACAACTTAATCACCAAATCATTTCATGTTCCTTGCAAGCCTGCAGAACTAGAATAGTAAGATTTCATATGTCCTCTCAAATTAACCCAACAGATTACAGTTAGTTGATACTTCCTAATCTGCACTGTCATTTCTGCCATTTTTAGCTGCAGTGCTGAGACAGGGGAAGATTCAAAGCAGCACTACGTAACCTAGGTGACTGTGTTTAAACTGTGTCCTGTTCCTACCCCCATCAGAATCTTATCTGCTGAGCCCTGTATTGTGCAATACTGCAAAATCAAATACAGATCTTGTCAATACTAAGGGTGTGCATCTCACCCACGGAGACCGATTCAATACGCATACATGTTCAATGATATGATACACCTAGATATATATAGATATAAGTAGCTAACGGATTGGTACCATACAATTCAGCTCCATCACGATGGGATACAACGCAGTGCAACAATCTTTATATTTTGATTCTACTAACCCTATACATGTAGTTCCGCTACTAGTTGGTGTAAGAAACTCTGATTTACAAAATCAGTGAAAGGCTAGGGGTTAGAGAGAGAAGGGCACATTACAATGATGTTAACATCTTGTTAGGAATCTCATTTGTTGGTAGTAAAGCATGTAAATCATTCAACTGTAAACAATACTTTAAAACTGTCTGCTGTTTATAATGCATTGTTGCAATGAGACTCCATATGAAGAGTGCTGTAGCTACGGTAATACAATTTGACAGGACAGAGGAAATGGGGTGTGGAGGAACATTTTGATGGTACCTTTTTTCATGCTTGAAACTGCACCTATCTCCCAAAGTGACTCCTGATGTCTATGGATGTGGGTTGAAAGATTAGTGGTGCTACCTGCGTATTTCCCATGGATTCTCGTTCCCAGGTCATCAAATACCGACACTTTGTCACACCCTTCTGCTTCCGAAAGGATGCAAAGCACAGGGCTTTTCTTGCTTTTACTATGTGGTTACGTTTAGGCATCAGAACCACTTGGTTAAGGCTGGGGAACAATTTGGTTTAGGCATCAAAACCTGAAACGGGATGCAGTCTTGGTCACACGCCAACAGTCTCTTTGCTTCACACACTTTGGGTTATGCAAATGGGAATCAAACTTGCATCTCCTGTGCGTTATATTCCTGCCAACCACTTCCCTACCCTGACTTTTTTGCTCTTTGTACTACGTCACCTCCTGGCATGTCTCATATTAATACCAAAGGGTGCCATGTGTCTGTATCCAATGCCAAAGGATGCTTTTGGTGTCGGTACCCAAACATTATTGCACACTTGCCATTTATGAATGTTTGGTGGTGCAACCACACCGCACCCTTTTTGAAATCCAGTGGACAGTTTTAGCATAATTATTTAACATATCAAAAATGTGAGAAAAAATGAAATGATGATGATTGTTTGAAGCATATCCTAATAGCCAAAACACATCAAAACTGCAAATTCATGTTGTTTCTTTGTTTGTTTGTCTGTTTGTTTTAACTACAAATTCCACTCCACATCCATGTAATTTGTACTTGTTTTTGTATAGCATTTCTAAAACAAGCATATGTGACGAGACTTCATATGTATTTTATCCTGTGAGGCTTGGCACTGGCATAGTTTGTCCACTTAAAACATAATTGGCATTTCCCCAATTGTACTACTACTCCTGGTACAACTATCATTACTTCTACTACTGCTACCACTGAAAATACTAATTGTAGTAAACTTTATTTGTATAGCACTTCAAAATAAAGTACTTAACAGAGTCAGTTAAGTGATGTACCAGTCCTCAACAAAGGACGGAGGATAAAACCAGTCTACTTGGTCTTTCTCTGCATCAACAGCAGGTAAGTTAGTGCATCACAAACACAGTAGTAAATGATTTCTATTACGATACAGAATGTTGTGCAGCTTTTGTTACCTCAGTGTGTCTGTTGCCTGCTGCCACTCGAAGGTACTGTGACATTACCATCTGCTAGCAGTACATATTTACTATGAGAGCATGCAACTACAACATATAAGTAGTTGTTCAAATTGAATAGGAGAGTGAGGTTAATGAATTTACTCTAGAATATGGCCACAATGCTGTCATTTGGTAAATCCTGAGAATACAAGAGTCCAAAACAGTTATTTTTAGCGGTACATTAAGTGTTCGCACTTATACAGAAAAGCGACACAGCACCTGCACAGACAATTAGAAAGAAGATAGGCTCATTCTTGATGATGCTGTGGATATAGAGACCATTTCTAAAGGGCTAAGTGACTCATCCAGCCTTCAGTGGTCTGACAGGCATGCAGCAACCCGCTGGCTTGTTTGTACCTGTCATGTCTGTCACTGAGACCATCCTGTTTGCTTTGCTTACACAGTCAGTGGCTGCATCTGTGTGTGCATCTATGAAAGGTCTCATATGTACCTGAACGATGCAGTATTTTCTATGTGGTGTCCTCAAGGAGAGTCTGAATGCAATAATTGAATAACTGTTTAGTTAAGGCACAGCAATAGGGCACATGAACCACAGAGTTTGAAAAATCATAGCAATAGGAAAAGATTTTCTATTATGGCCTGAACAGAAGCAGAGTAAACATCTTGTATCCTGTAGATACTGCACTGCAAGCCTCTCTATTGTATACTTGGATCCTGCCAAGCTATCTATTATATTATTTGGAGTAAAGCACTGGCAAGGTGTTCTTTTTTGTCATTTCACTCAGAGTCCTTCTTGAAGGACAGAAATAAAATTGGCTTGAAATCTCATGAATTGGGTGGTTGTGGGGAGGTCCAGTTACACGGGGAAATAATCCACGCAATTAAAAAGAAATGAGCAAATAAAATCAATGTGGATCGCTTACGCTGTGGTGTCAAAGGACTCTACAGAGGACAAAACAGGCCTAAATATTAATAAGAAGGAATAATATGTAAATAGGCACAGCAAAGAAGAGTATGCAATAAGGGAATACAATGTAATTTGCAAATTACTTCACACTGGAAGGTGGAAAAAAGCATTATTTAACATTAAAGCCATGAATATCACACAGGGAATTATATTTTTAGGTTGCCATTAATTGTGCACACATGGGGTAAGTAATTGCTTGAAAGTATCATTTCAAACAAATTTTCTCCTGTCCTTCACACTTTGCCTGTATACTGACATCATTTGCCTGTCAAGAATGGCTGTGATCACGGTGTAAGTCTCAAACGCTGTGCAGGTGATACAGTAGGGCAGTGAATAATAACATATAAATCCTGCTCTATCTCCCTCTCTCTCTTGTGCTTTTTCGAGGGTATTTTAACAAGGTGCTGACAAGAAAAATGATAATGATGTGTCTGTCATGACACAGAGCTGGGTGAATTTGTCATGCTGGCAGGTGACTGATGGTGTGGTGTCATTCATTGCCCAAGCCATGAATTCTCTCCCACAGCATTCCCTCTTTCTCTCTGCCACACACACACACACACACACACACACACACACACACACACACAAACAGGATGCAAAAAACACTCAGTACAGGTAAAGAAAATAAATCACATCCTTCACCAAGCTCATGCTCAATGTTCACTGACAGCGTCTTCATGCGACTGACATGCCACAAAGTCGAAGCTGTAGCCTTTACAAACTGTAAACTACTGTAGCGTAGTGATAACTTTGAAATGTAACACATGCTCTATTCATTTCCCCTAATGTTCTGCTCACTGATACGCTGGCTACATCAAGCTTCACAAGCTGCATGAACAAATCCTCGCAAACAGTGGCATGTTCTTGCCGTTCTCTCCAGTAACACAGTAAAAACCTGCACGGCGTGATTTTAAAATCCTGAAATCCAAACAAATTGACTGTATGAGTTATCAGTGCCAGGAGCATCTCTCACTACAGTAAGGTGCAGATTGTTTATAATTCACCCTTATTCCTTTTATCTCCTCTTGATTTGTCAAGTTGCCTGTATGCCTGTATCTTGCTTTTTTTTTATTTTTGCTGTTGATATTCTGTCCTCAGTGTCATTTTATATATTAAATGACTCTGTGCAATGCTTTGATCAGCAGCTTTTAAAAGTCCTTTGCAAATAAATTTGCCTCGACTAGATCCATGCCTTCAGCTGAAAACATGTTCTATTTTTATCAACCTGTCCTCTACTATACATTTCAATAGACATTTTGTCACGAGACAGTGATGCCTCTCGGAGAACACGAGACATAAGAAAATTTTGGATCTGTCTTTATTTTGTTGCAATTATTCAGCTGTTATGTGTGTAGCCATTATATGACACATCTGGTATGACATGCATGCTCGCACACACACACGCACGCACGCACGCACGCACGCACGCACGCACGCACGCACGCACGCACGCACGCTCGCACACACTCCATCCAGCCATTTTCCGTACCTGTTTATTCTACACACACTGCATATCAGTCAGTATTATTTTGTTGTTACCTTTCTGCTCCACCTAATTATAATTCAAATGATTCCATTTGAGTGAAAGATAACACTTTAGATGACTATTGCCTCCTTCAGTTAGACAATTACAAACATTTACATAATTTGATTACGTTTGTTCTTTGAGTCTGTAGCTACAAATTAGCCTATAATTCACCTGACTTTGCAGGAATATTTACCAGACAGATGGGTGGATTTTGTCACAGTTTCAATAAGAAGAAAACCAATTTCTGTCTCTTTTTCCTCAAAATATCTGTAGTTTCTGCTCAATAACTCATAATTCCCCAGTTTTATAACTGTCTCTGGCTCAGTGTGACAGGTCACACCGAGAACAGGTCACTACAAGCTAATTTGAACAACGTAAAATGAAAACACTTCAAAGCTGTAAGCCTGAAAAAATTGCAAAAAAGAAAATAATTTGGCTTTAGTCTCCACTGGGAGAGAACAGAACAGATTCTGTTGTTTGGTATTTTGTTATAAATAAAGGGCAATTATAAATAATAATATGTTTTAAATTAATGACCTCAGTTCAGACAGATTCAGACAGATTATAGCTCCTGTATTCAGAAACAACTTTTCTCTTCTCTCTTGCCCTGAGACTTTAAAATTAGATAAAGGGCCTTGAATCTCCTCTCTCCTGTGGTCTTTCCAATCAATGCTATTGATAGTGACATTTAAGCATGAGCAAAGTCTTCAGGTAAATGTCATTGAGTGCTCTTACTAAATGAGGGCTGCACCCTTACAAAGTCTGATCTAACCTTCTCTAAGTGATGATTTGGGGGGATGACAATGAGAGACTGTGTATGGGGCCAATCCATAAATTTCTATAATGCAAAGATATGCTCCAGTGGTGAGAACTGACCTGTGATACATTTAGAAGTTGTTTCTAAAAGGCAAATCAATATTTCTCAGAAGCTGCATAGTAAGCAAATCGAAATTCTTTAGCAACAGATACTGAATACAAAATGTCAGCAGACATCAAAATATGAATCTTTCATTGTGAAAATAAACATCCCCGGGGTTCCACATTTCTAATTGCAAAACATACAACACCATCCTTCCAGAGGAAAAAAAAAACGTGTCTGTAAGAAAAGTAGCTCAAAATTAAAATCCACTTTCTCTATACCTCAAGGGTGTCTTTGTCTAACCAGATTCATCATTCTGTGGCAACAACAGTTTTTCCCATTACTGTCAAGTACAACGTCCCTTTGCGGCAATAGATTTGCCTCCTCACAGCTGAACAAGACACAAACTTTTTAACACATGTCATAAAGCTGTGAGACATCTCACTCAGTGCATAGGGGCCTGTGTTGAGACTTCAGACGTGCCATTGGAGAGAACAAGCGACGCGTCATCTGATGGGTTCTCGAACGACAGGCCTGTCACAAAACAGCAACCGGCTCAGAAGTGCGGCTCGCTTGACACACAATCTTCAGGGATGTCTCTGAAAAAACACTGCCCCATTTTTTTTATCTGCTATTGGGGTGGGAGGCTGGGAGGGTGGGATTGGGGTACATAACAAATAAAGCATTGGCCTACAAAAGATCCAGAGGGAATGCTCTATGTGCTTCCTTGGTATCCATTTAGCAGGAGGGCTTACAGCAGCCAGCTACTTACAGCCTAACTGAAGTGCTATATTACTCACCAAGCTCAGCTGGAAACACTATAGAAAATGTGTTTGCCTAGGATCTGCTCTCCTTTATCAATCCCAAACAGCAGGGACCAGAGCTTTAAGCGCTGTGCCAGGGTTCCAGCGATAGCAAACAACATTTCAGACAGAAAAAAGGGAATGGTTGCACAAATAAGATTTCAGTTTTGTCTCTGGAAATCCTTTAAAGCTGAATCTAACACAGCACATCCTACTATATTCCCACGGAGACTATTCAAAGGAACCGCCTTGGAAAAGTAACATGCAGGCTCAGAAGTACAAACTCGAGTGTACACACAGCGAGACAGACAGAAGGCAGACGGGTACACACACCCACATGCACACACACACCTACAAAGAGCACAAAGGAAAAGCGAGGAACAAATGCAAGGGCACTCACTTTGAATCAGCAGTCAGTGTTTTTATTTTTTTTTTTTCTTACCAATGAAGACGTTCCATTCAGCATCTAGGTCTGCCTGGTTGGCTAGACAGCCCCTCATAACATTATGACAGTAGTTGTGGCAAGGTTTCAGCCCGGGCATGCCACGGCAATATGGGCAGTACAGCATCCTGGTCAAGGCTCTGATACAAGCTGGAACTACATTCACCTATGGAGCAAAGAGAGATGCTTTGGTTATGCCAAGAAATTACTCATCGAGTTAATTCATAATTTTGTGAAACGTCCTCCCCCGTGGGCTTTTTATTGTACAAAACATCACTTTTCATTTTTCAAACATTGTATAACACATTTAATATTGACACAGTATCACAGTAAGGAATGCAGTTCCCATTTCAAACTTCTGCCACAGAAGTCAGAAGCTGTCCAGGTTTGACAAACATCTCCACACTGCATCACATCATCTGGAGCTTGAAACGTGAAAAGCCACCAGATAAAATGGCATGACAAGATGAGGTTTACTTCTCTGTCCATCCTGATTGTTTCTGAAGGCCGTGTCTTTTGTTGTTGGGCCATGTCATTGTACTGGCTTGAGTGAAAGCGACAGAATTCTCACATCTGCTTGCCTTCAGAGGTGGGGATGCAGAACGAAGAGTACATCTGATAATTGGCCTGTCAGCCTCTGTATTCATGCTTGACTTTAGATTTTGTCCAGCGCACTCTAGAGACTGCTATGTGTGAGGGAGTTTGGCAGATAGGTCAGTGCTAGTCATGAGAAGTACCATACAGCAGCAGAGTCAGAGCCATGCCCTGAATATAATACGGCTGTAGCAGAAGAACCAAACCAAACTCAATGATCCACCCATCAAAGTGCATTGATTTGAAGGGACAGTTAAATCAATGAATTGAAGGAATTTTTCAAAGCTTTCTTTAAGAGCAAGGCAATATAGGGAAATGAGGCCAACGTGGCAAAATGCTAATTATGTTGCAGTTTAATAGTTTAATAATGTTGCAGTTTGTATTACATTATAATTTTCTGTTCTCTTCTGTTTTAATTTTAGTTAGCTGTTCTATCTTGAGAGAAATATTTTGTTTTATTGTATCATGCTGTGTAAATTTGTTTCAGCATTTTGAAAGTCAGGATCAGCCTGAGTGTGCACATCTATTTTTATTTTAATCCATCAGACAGTTCAAAACAGAACCTCAAGTACACATAGGAGAGATAAGTAATTAACATGGCTCACTGTGTACTGTGTGGCCACTTAATACGAAGGGTAAGCCACAGAAGCCTGGGTTCAAATCCAGCCCAGACCTTTTACTGCATCTCATCCCCTCCCTCTCTCTGCCCTGTCTCTCCATCTCACTCCACTGTGCCTGTCTAATAAAACACAAATACCAAAAAATAATCTAAGAAAAATCTATCTCAACATATGACACACTGTAGTTACTTTTGAAGTTAGTGGCTTTAGATTCAAGGGATTTTCCATACATCACATGTAGCTTATATTTTTTTCAATTTATACTCATGTTTTACTATACTCAGTTTTCCCTGTTTGTCCGGTTAGATTTTGCTACCCAAAGACAGACACAGCCAGACAGACAATCATGTCAGAGACAGAGAGGCTTGGTGATAAATATACAAATAAGGATGAGAGAAGACTTTTATCTTCTCCGAGAGGCATCACTTTTCTTTAGTGCCATGGAAACATCAGATGGACTGTGTGACACTCCATTCAGCTTTAGCCCTTTATCCAGTCTGTTTTGTAACACTCCAGTTCCACTTTGATTTTCAATGGTACAGTGGTCAGACCACCTGTGTGTGTGTGTGTGTGTGTGTGTGTGTGAGAGAGAGAGAGAGAGAGAGAGAGAGAAACAGAGAGCAGGGATGCGAGCTATTAGAGTAGTTGCTTTCACTGCAGTTTCACGGCAGCAAGCAGCCAGGATCACATGTGTCGTCTTTGACATCTGCAATCTGCCGGCGATGACAGGCGATGTCTTGTAGAAGGGCATTAACCCTCTACTGCATGATAGGACCATGGAAAAATATGTTACACGTGACTCCCATTCTCAAATATATACTCATAAGGCACACTGGTGTTCACAAACAAGCACACACACACACACACACACACACACACACACACACACACACACACACACACACACACACACTGACACACAACAATATGCAGCTTTCTTATATTAACTAAAGCCACATAAGTTAAAAAAAAAAAGTTAAAAGTGATTTTTGAATGATAGAGCGTCTGAAAATGTCTATTTTTTGCTAAAAGGATAAACAAGTAGTTGAATATCTGGCAAATAAAAGGTACTCAATAACACATAAATATTTAATCTTTTTTTTTAATTTTAGAACATCCATCTATATTTTTTTCGATTATGTTGACTTTTCTGCAGTTGAAGGTGTACAGAACACACCTCACTGTCCTCCTCCATGTCTACTCACACAGATGTAAACTAATGGTGTTGGGTGGTGCATATAAAGCAGCCCTATTCCCATGTTTTGCGACCTGCAACTCTGACTCCCAGTATGTATAGGGCAAAGTGGGCCATTTGCCTTTTGTTTTATAGCTCAGCCACACTAGTAACAGTATTGCTAAATCTCTCCTGGCACACAAATTGGAATGGGTGTATGATATATACTGATATACTGATATACTGGCCATCCCTGCTACCATGAGGAAGCTGCAGCCAGCAATGTCTCCACAACAGAAATTGCAGAGGCATATTAGGGAAACTGAACCAGTGGGCTACTTTAATTTGGTTCACATTATTTTGGCGACCACTAAAAAAAAATGTGTTGTACTAAAGGAGCTGCCAAGGATAGCACAATAAAGTTAAAAACTTATTTCCATTGTTGTCTGTGAATACATACTGCATTTAGACATGCTTTAGAAATCAGGTATTTACTAACTACAGACAGTTATTTAATTTTTGAAATGCCATGTAAACGAGAACGCCAGTTTCCATAATTGGGCTAATGCATTAAGAGAAATCATGTTAAGACAGCTGGCTTTCAGCTGGAGAAACCTGATTATGTATATGCTTACTCGGATTTCTGAACTGCTCTCTCTGTGTGCCTGTGCAGGAAAAGAGAGTGGATAAGCAAACTGACAGGATACACACAATAAATACACAGGATACAGTGCTCGGGAGGGGATGAATGCTGCACTCTATATTCACTGAAGAATGCTTAAAGGTCTGGGAAACTGTAATGTGCAATTTCTTTAGCAATACATTAAGTGCTAAATTGCTAAGACGTGTTATTAACTTAATGGCTTGTTGCAACAAAGGGCAGAATGTCATATTCATTGCACAAGGCAAAAGTACTATATGGATAGTAGCCAGCCAAATCACTGGATTGCTGGGAGAGAATTAATAATTAAAATTGCAAATATCTCAGCTATTAGAACTTCTGATGGTGACATAGGGCTCTAGTTTCCCGGCGCAGCGCGGGGTGGCGCAGTGAGGCGAACCCCGCGCAGAGCTAGTTTCGACCGGCGAAACGGCAGAGGCGGACAGTTTCCAAGTTTCGCAGGCGGAGGTTCGCCGAGATGGGAGTGGCGGCGCAGCGGGGGGAGGTGCCGACAGATTCGGCTTGGCGCAGTGACAGTTTCGTGCCAAAAGGCTTCGCCGAGGTGCGCCAAAAGCTCGCCATCTGAAACCACGTCTACTTTCAGCACAAGGCGGAGCGGAGCCGGCGCAGTGGAAGTTTGGCTGACTGGCGCACATCACCAAAAGCTCACGATCAGCACAAACGGTGCCAATCTCCTTTGATCTGACATCAGCTGTGACGGGACAGTTGATATGGAGATATATGTATGTGCTGATTGTGATCGTAGCATTGAATAGTGTTTTTTTCGGTATTTATTGCATTGTTCATGTGCCCGACATTCCAGAAGCCTGCCTGTGAGGTTTTGGTGACGTGTCCGCACTGCTCGCCGGTCTCCACTCCGCGACTGTCTCCTGAGCTCCGTTCCGCCTGTGGCAGTAGACGTCCATGTCAGCTGTGTAAACTTTCATTACGCCTTCGCGCAGCGCATTTTAAAGGCAAGGACAGGGGCTCATTTGATTGGTTAAATGTGAATCGGCTGTGTCAAACCCACTCCACGCCTTCTCTCCTCCCCTCCGCCGGTAGGAGGGACGGCGGAGTACTTGCGCCACCGAGAACGGCGTGCCAAACTTGGAAAATCCGCCTGGCCACACCCAGTTGGCGAAGCGCATCTGCGCTACGCCCCCGCCTCGCCTGGTCTGCGAAACTAGAGCCCATAATGTCTGGTCCTGCAGAAAAAAAAAAACATTACATTGAAATCCTTTTATGAGAATTTATATAAATGCTATATTATTCACAATGACAACATTTGCTGTATGTTTACGAGTTCTTCAGCTACATAAACTACCATCAGATGCAGCTGTTACTCTTGAAGCCCATATTTTTCTTGACAAGCTTAAAAAAGTGGTTCAGTCTATGAATGAGGATAGATCACCAGTTCTACATGCCACACCAGAGGGCATCTGACCACCTGGAATGGGGATACTTATGGACTGTGCTTTGACATACGGGCATCCAATCCCACTACTGTGATTGTGACAGACAAGAGATGCTCATATCAGTTTCCATTTTCTAGATCCTCCAGACAGGGTTGTCCTTTGTCACCGCTGCTGTTTGCTTTACCTCTAGAACCTGTTACTCAAGCCATTTGAAGTCTATGGGCCCTATCTTGTGCCACCCGCTACCCGTTGCCACTACCCGCTACCCGTGAATTGTGCATTTAGCAGCTTCCACTATCCCTAAACGGTATCTTGCGCCCATGCTACCCGCTATACATTATGCCAACTCCATTATTTGCGCCTGGAGGTGTGTCCATGGGCGTGTTTTATGCGCTTTCCCTACAATTGCTATCTTGAGCACACACTTTAGGGAAAGCGGATAGTGGGTGGTCCTGATCACCCACTATCCGCTTTTGGGCTTTTACAAGAGCCGGCGGCTTCAGTGCGCGCCCCGACGGAGCCACGCCACGCACGCGGTCGGACTGATACCGTGACGCCGTCAGAATGGACTGAGTATATTACTCATATAGACTGTTTAGAGGAAAGACTGTTTTAACTTGGACACTTACCCCAGTGTGTTTTATTGTTTTATCATAAGCCAGCAGCTGTGCTATATTGTTATTCTTAATATTTTATTTGCCCAATCTACCTTGTCAATAAATTAGTTTACACATAGTTCCACCTCTGCCTCTTGTGTCTGTGTGGTGTGGCCCGGGGATTTTACTCAATCAGTACAACCTTGTGACACGACACATGTGGATGTGCACATGCGGCTGCACCTCCCGGATTAACTCGCCTATAATATAATATATAATATATATATATAAAAAGCCACCTTGCTTTAGCCTCAGTAGAACCCCTGAGAAAATCTACGTCCCTCTCTCCATCACAGGTTTCTGTTTGCGGATTTAGGATAGCACAGCCTGCCCTTAAAGGCAATGGCACCTGGCACACTGATTGGTGCAATTGGCGTAACGCCCAAAACACGCCTATGCATAATGTAATGAGTAGCGCAGGTGTTTTACGGATAACGGGAGGTGTGCAAGGGGGAACGCCTCTTGTGCAATGCTAAATCCCCAAATAACGGGTTTAGGGACTCTGAGGCAAAAAAGGACCCTAAATACCACGAACCAATTAGTATTGATGTAAAGTCCCATTATATTTCTCTTTACGCAGACAATATCTTCATATTTTCCTAGAACCTAACCAGTTCATTGTCCTATATTCTAACAAAACTTTTGAATAGTGGAGTAAATCTGTGCTAATGCCTCTGGGTAACCCTCCCTAGAGATTCCACTGGTTAGTTGCTTTAAATACCTAGGGATATCTATTTATCCATCAATAGAGAAAATAAGGTTTTGTGATTTTAATAAAGCCTTAGAAGCTAAAAAGAAGGACATAAAGAGGTGGATCTTACTTCACACTACTTTCCAGTCTAGAATTACTATGGGCAAGATGTATGAGGTATGCCTGAAATTAATTTCATTAGGTCCATTCCTGATTCCTTTGACTTCACCAAATGCTTACTGGAAGAAAGTTCATTTGGCATAATAAAAAGCCACACATTAAAAACACACTACACACCACCTATGAAGCCTCTGGAGGTGTCAGCCTTCCAAATTTTGAATGGCATTCGTGGTATTTAACTCTGTGTCCTATAGCTGTGTGATTAAATCCAGGCCAGTGTTGCTTGGTGGCCAATAGAGTAGAGTTCTCATCGGGCCTGAAAATTAAGACCCGACCCGAACCGGACCTGACTGGGCCAGCCCGAGGCCCTACCCAACCCGACTAATTAGCCGAACTTTAGGCCCGACAGCCCGATAAAGCCCGAAAAAAAAAAGAAAAAAAAAAAAATCACCAAATTCGCCATTATTTAGCAGCGCCGGTCGGCCGCGGCACCGGGGCACCATCAGTCGGCATCAGGCATGCCGGCCACGGCACCGGCCGGCATCAGGCAGCTCACCTGTCAGATCCGGCAGACCTGACCGGGTGGACGCGGTATTGGACGGTGCTGCGGCCGGCCCGCCTGATGCCGACTGATGGTGCCGCGGCATGTGCAGGTCAATACGGTAGCTAGTCTAGAAAACTGGCGATTTTTTTTTTCTCGTGCGCCCCCAAGTAGATTGCGCCCTGGGCAGTTGCACTGCCTATAGCAAAAACCGTCCCTGCTGCCGAGTGTGCCAGCACAGCGGGATACTGCTGCAACTCTCTCTCACTTGTTTGCGCTGCGCTCGCACAGCTGGTTGTCTGTCTGTCACTGAAAGTTTAGCCTCCAAATCCAATCCAGTCTCTCACTCTCTCCACCAGTCACATAAAAATGAAACGTCATAATCAATAACAGAACACATAATTCTATTTTTTCATTTAAAAAAACAAAAAAAAAGTCCCCCACAGAACCCGAAGCCCGACCCGACCCGCCCAATTCACGTAAATTTTAGGCCCGACCCGACCCGAAAATGTCGGGTCGGGTCGGGTCGAGTCGGGTCGGGTTCGGGCAGAATCTACAATAGAGGAACTTTTAGTGTATCCACATAATTGATCTAATTTAAGATACTCCAATATTCCTTTGGAAGTAGAAGGGAAAGATGGCCCCCATTATTTCTTATTTGACCTCCCTTTTAATGTGTGTGCAAGCTAGTCCTGTGAGCTCATTGTTGGTTACCCATCCTTTTCATACAACTCCAAGATGCAAAGGGAAGTCCAGTGGTATCGTCTTGGACCTCCATATTTTAATTAATAAATCTTTAATCACTACCACTTCATAGTCTCTGGAGGGAAGACCTTAAATTGGAATACTATATGGATGAATATCATCTAGGAATATTAACCATATCATTATAAATTTATCCAGACAGCATATCTAACACTGCAACAGTTACATCAGATGAAATGTAAAGATAATCGGTGCTGCTCATTTTGCCCTGGCAGTACCACTGCTACTCACATCCATGTGGTCTAGGACTGCCCAGAGGTAAAAAAAAAAAAACAAACAAACAAAAAAAAAAAAAACACATTGAATCTGACATTTTCAATTCTGATTTGGACAACTTTCATATGTGCTCCTAAATCAGATCTGATTCCTGCTGATGTGACAGCTGTGTGAATGGTCAGATCAGAAATCATGTGTTTTTTTCTCACTGAGCATGCTCACATGTTTGTCAGAGTGATATTATTCATTGATTGTCAGCAGTGGTGGACAAAACAAAACATGGAGAATAGTAGCAACAACGACAGGAAGACAGGAGGTTGCAAAATTAATAGATATATGACCACAACGAAAATTACCACAATGAAAGCCTGCACCACTCTTTTTTTCCATTGTGAGGATGGACTCTCATGCAACTTACATTTTCTGTTGTTCAGTGGTGTGTTTGTTGTAAATGTAGGGTCATGGTACAGATCTGTTCACACTAATCTCAGATAGGGGTCACTTACAAAAAAGAATGTGAAGACTCAAGGCTAAAAAAAACAGATTTGAGGAAAACAAAACAAAACAAAACATAATTGGGTCACTTTCAACTGCTGTCTGAACACAGTGTCCCAACAACCAATAAAATTGTTTCTTTTTGTACTATTTAACTAGAGCACAGCACCCTTCGGGCATGCCTATCTTTACTCACTGGCACTCTGCTTTTCACACCAAGCCTCCCCCTGCTCCTTCCTCCTGCCGCCCCTGCCCCTCCTGTTAAAAGCAAGCTAACTCAAGTTGCACATGTGGAAAGGATGAGCTACAAATATGAAAAATGTTTTTTAGTGGGTTTAATGTAAACCACCACCAAAACCCATGTGAAGAACAGCCTGTAGCACAATAGACACTCCAGGTGGTATTTCACGAAGGAAGGTAAGCCAAAAAGCCATGAGGTGTATTTCATAACCGGGTGATAAATACCAGCAAGAACTGATGTCTAACTTCAACAGTGACATTTACTGTCATATTACAGCATGTAAACTGTGAAACCTCCTGCCAACCCACGCCGCTGCAACACACACACACACACACACACACACACAGGCGACACGTTACCACCACAGACATACGCCCTCTCCTGCATGATTTGCAAATAATGGATATATATTTACAGCTTTGATTAAAACAATCATCTACCCTTGAAAACTTCAAGAAAACTGTGAAACCAAAAACACATTATCTCATTACATTCTGTATTGATCTTTAAGAGTGTTTTCACATCTATAGTCCATTTGCTCTGGTTTGAAACAGAGGAATAACTGATACTTGGTTGCATTGTTCATTTGGTTCAGTTTGATTTCACACAGCAACAAGTTCAAACAAACCAAAATGTATCAACAAGAGCCATGAGGGAGCTGTCAGCATTCTCGCTGGTCAGGGTCAAACCAATATCACTGCACTGAAAGGTGGAGAAAGGAAATGTTGCTCAGGTCAATCACTGCTTCACTGTGTTCCTATGCTGCTAACTGCTGGTTGCTACCCTAGTTGCCCTTTTTGTCATTAATTACGAGTCTACAAAAGCACATCTGAGCTACGGAAGCTGCTTCAGCCCAAAGCACACGGTGCTTCCTTTAGTTGTGTTGATTCATGTTCTGACCATGAACAAACTGCTCCAGAGTTTGTTTGTAACCGAGACCACCTCCTCAGCAGGGGCTAAGTCTGGTTGTTTTCACCTGCACCTGAGAATGATTGCTGGTTTCACACCTGACCAAACAAACCACACACCAAAGGTGAAAATGCATGGGAGTTTGATTCATTTGGACTGAACTAGGCAAGTGTGAAGACACCTAACAGTGAGTAAAAACAAAAGTTACTCCACAGTCATACACATGTTGTGGCTGAGTTGGACTTTGCCTTCCCTCTTGCACGCAGCTCATGAAGGACTGGCTAAGTAATATGCAAATATGCTTCTTTAGCTTTGCATTACAGTTTTATTTGCATTAATAAGGCAGCATTCCATTAGAGTGGTAATGGTAGTTCAAGGGAGGCATTAGCTTCAGCAGATTGATATCATAAGCTCGGTTTGTTCTGTTTTGCTCTGGTGGGTGTAGCATACTAGTTGTACACCTCTCTGTATGAGATGGAAATAACTGGGTCAGCTGTCTTCCTAACCACACAGAAGAGTATCACGGTTGGAAGGGCTAATGACCAAATCCAAACCTACCTTGGATGGCTCTCATTTTCAATTTCAGTATTGTAATCTCCTGGCACAGTCCTAGGCTTTACTTGTAAAATCGTTGCAGCATTACAGTATTGAATTAAAACTTCTTTTTGTGGCTCTTTCACAGAGATATTGCGGTTTGATAAATAATGCTTTAACTGATCAACTCTCCAGCTGTCAGGACTACTCTCTGTACTCTCAGCTTCAACCACTGCATCTGTCCAATTTGCATGTGCCGGTGGTGATGCCACTGCTGTCCCACTGTTTGTTCCCAAACAATCCCACAATGCATTTCGCACACCATGCGTTAAGCCAAGATGCCAGTATCTGCGAAGTGGTCCATGCTCTCAGATACATGAAAAACTACAAAAATAGAGAAAACTATGCAATGTAAAGAAAAATAAAGTAGCCTAGATAACAATTCATTAAAAATTGTTTGATACCTGTATGAGGGTTTTTTTTGTGCACATGTAAACACAGTAATACTGTGAAATGGTCCAAATGGGGTAGAAAAATAAAATCTAATGATAATAAAAATAATAAAATCTGCAGCATACATACACTATATTACCAAAAGTATTCGCTCACCTGCCTTTACTCATACTATGAACTGAAGTGCCATCCCATTCCTAACCCATAGAGTTCAATATGATGTCGGTCCACCTTTTGCAGCTATTACAGCTTCAACTCTTCTGGGAAGACTGTCCACAAGGTTGAGGAGAGTGTTTATAGGAATTTTTGACCATTCTTCCAAAAGCGCATTGCTGAGGTCACACACTGATGTTGGTCGAGAAGGCCTGGCTCTCAGTCTCCGCTCTAATTCATCCCAAAGGTGTTCTATCGGGTTCAGGTCAGGACTCTGTGCAGGCCAGTCAAGTTCATCCACACCAGACTCTGTCATCCATGTCTTTACGGACCTTGCTTTGTGCACTGGTGCACAGTCATGTTGGAAGAGGAAGGGGCCCGCTCCAAACTGTTCCCACAAGGTTGGGAGCATGGAATTGTCCAAATGTTTTGGTATCCTGAAGCATTCAAAGTTCCTTTCACTGGAACTAAGGGGCCAAGCCCAGCTCCTGAAAAACAACCACACACCATAATTCCTCCTCCACCAAATTTCACAGTCGGCACAATGCAGTCTGAAATGTACCGTTCTCCTGGCAACCTCCAAACCCAGACTCGTCCATCAGATTGCCAGATGGAAAAGCGTGATTCATCACTCCAGAGAACGCGTCTCCACTGCTCTAGAGGCCAGTGGCGGCGTGCTTTACACCATTGCATCCGACGCTTTGCATTGCACTTGGTGATGTGTGGCTTGGCTGCAGCTGCTCGGCCATGGAAACCCATTCCATGAAGCTCTCTGCGTACTGTACTTGGGCTAATCTGAAGGTCACATGAAGTTTGTAGCTCTGTAGCAATTGACTGTGCAGAAAGTCGGCGACCTCTTTGCACTATGCGCTTCAGCATCCGCTGACCCCTCTCCGTCACTTTACGTGGCCTACCACTTCGTGGCTGAGTTGCTGTTGTTCCCAAACGCTTCCATTTTGTTATAATAGAGCTGACAGTTGACTGTGGAATATTTAGGAGCGAGGAAATTTCACGACTGGATTTGTTGCACAGGTGGCATCCTATGACAGTTCCACGCTGGAATTCACTGAGCTCCTGAGAGCGGCCCATTCTTTCACAAATGTCTTGTTTCACAGTCTGCATGCCTGAGTGCTTGATTTTATACACCTGTGGCCAGGCCAAGTGATTAGGACACCTGATTCTGATCATTTGAATGGGTGAGCGAATACTTTTGGTAATATAGTGTAACAGAAACAGAAACACCTAAAAGACGATAAAAGCAGCAGAGGGCTGATGAGAAAGGTGAGATTTTGATTGCTGTTTTTATTTTAGAGCAGCATTTCAAAATGATTGCGTCTGATAAAAACTTTCACACAGTCAACTGCGTCTGCTGATCTCACACTGAGGGCGAAGCTGTTCCCTCGACATTTATGTTTGGACTGTTAAGCAGCCAGAGCTTCTTGGTCTGAGGGAGCCGGGGGGAAGTCCACTGCAATGGCACAAGGCTAACGTTTAGCATTTGGAGCATCCAGCCAGAATCCATCCTCTCATTGTTATTCCACCACTATCCTACATAACAGTGAGGGGGGCCGGAGGGTAAAATAATATCAAACTTTTCAAAATGGGTGAACTATCCCTTTTATTTATAGATAGTACAGTGAAGCCGATACGGGATCGATGCCAGCTGTGTGCATGTTGGATTAGCTGCCACCAGAGGCAGATTGGATCACATGGCAGTCTGCCTCTGACAGCTAGACTGAGGAACTGTGAACAGTGAACAAGGAATTACAATAATCACGATAAGAGGAGACAAAACCATGAATTAATCTTTCCAAGTCTTGAAGTGATAATAGCATAGCATTTCATTGACTACCATACCTTCAGCCAGAGAGGAGGAACTAATCCATGAAATCACCTGTTTTTGGTTGGAAAGAAAACCTGCATGCTGTCAGCTCTCAGTGGGACACAGTTTGAGACCCCCACCATGATACTTTGGACGAATTCCTTAGCTGGAAAGATAAAGGCTGCAGCACTTTTTGACTTAATTATCAAATCTAAAATTATAGTCGGTGATGACCACCAAATTTTCAGAATCTGACTGATGGGAATGAGAGGGCTGGCATGTAAAGTTGTGTTTTCCCTGTGCCTTGTGTGGCCTCCTCATCACCGTGGATCCAGTGCTCTCTCTCCTCTCTCTACAAATCAAATATTTTCACATCAAGCCATTTGAATATTTTTATTTCTTGTGCTAATTTGCATGTAATATTTGTTACACCAATTGAGAAGAACGAGAGAGAGAAGGCCTGTTCTGCTGTTGGCTCGCCCTGGGTCCCAGCTGACGGGATTGTGTTTGTCCAGTGAGCTGGAAGCCTGAGTGTATGATGCACAGACTGAGAATCCACTGACCGGCCCTCTTAATATCATAAAACAAGCAAATGCCTTGGCATTAGCCTGCAGGAGTCAATACATTACCATTTCTCTCAATAATTCAAGAAAGTAGCTACATTTATCACTCCAGTTTGTTTTGACAGATAAACTCACTGACTCTGTAAAGGAGGGAGGAGGATTTGGGAGGGGGGACATGCAGCATATACATATACGACATGGAATGGAATGTTACAGCAATAATGAGGGGAAAAGTTAACACTTGAACTGAAGTTTATTCCACAATCATAATGCAATGATTAGCGCAAATTGCTTCTGTATATAAAAATTCCCCACTGAAAAAAATTTGCTGTTTGAAATGGCATCAGCTCTACAGAGGAAACTGATGAAAGACGATACAACAGAGGTTTCTCTTCAAGCGATCTGACCGGTCAAGAGCCGTATGCTATTTACAGTAATGGAAGCCACATCGCTTTGTCTGATTTACTCTGCTACAACACCTGTCAAACTACCAGCTGATTATCACCTACAGGTGATCCTGCTGCTGTTAGAGTAGCCAGCAGCTGACAGCAGCTAATTGAGACTACATTCTCCTTGTTGCTGACAATGGATATGTTGGTTTGGATTGGATTTGGTTTGGCCCTACACTTTTTTTCACAGTTGGCTAGAAAGTAACATTGTAATAGATGTAACTTTGCCACTTTGCCCTCAGATTGATTGATTGATTGATTTATGTTGTTTAAATAATTTTAGTATGGGGAATTATATTTTTTGGTGGAGCATTAAAAACTGGAATGGCAACAGTAATAGAACACGCAATGTTATTTATAAGTAGCATCACGACCAAAATCAGAGTTCTATCACTTAAATAGGGCTCAAGCCAAAAGTTAATCATCCATGATTATGAGACACAGTTGTTACAGCTCAGGTACAGAAATGAGTGGTGTTATCATAGCAGATTGGAAGGAGGCCATGTGTTTAATGTTGTTCAGTTAGACCTATTGTGGTCACTCGCATTCGCATTCAATTAACGTTGGTCAGTAGATTACATGTACATATAATGTTGTTACATTAATGTTTTTGTGTTTATTATTCTGTTACTGTTGTTAAAGGAGCAAACTAACCTTGACATTAAATGGAAGCTCATATTTTCCTGACAGTGTACAAGTGAGGCGGTAGTACCTCAGACTGCCAATAACACCTATCTCTGTTACTTCATTCATTATATACACGACTTGAAGTGAAGCTTGTGTCCCTGAATATTCCCTTTATCAGGTATGAAGGCTTTCTGTGACACTTTTATTATTACCAGTGTGCTCGTTAATGTGTGTTACACAGTTGTATGGATTTACTGTATGTTTCGAGGTGTGATTGTTTTTTTGTTTTTTTTTTCCAAGTCCGTTAAAGCTAACTGAACTAAGCTGAGCAAGTTAACTAAACCAGCATCAGCGGCATAGTAGCTTACATCATGGCAGCTGAACAGTAAAAGAGAATCATTTATGTTATGTAACATTAACGAGTTGCTGTAATGAAAGGAAATGTTATTACTAGTGGTGAGATGTGAATTTAGATTTGACCCTTTCTTGTATAACATTATTTGTTATGTTTGTTGCTGAGGAGATTCTTTATACACATGACTTGAAGTGAAGCTTGTGTCTGTGATTTTCCTCACATTATATTTCCTTTAACAGGACTTTAACATTATAATATACAATTTGTGTGAAATGATGCCAAAATGATGCTATCTGTACTGAAAACCCCTAGATGTATGCTTCCAAATAAACTCTTTCTCAAAGAGAATACTTAAAGCAAGAACATCATCACCAACCTTTTGAAATGTATTTACCATATTTACTTTACTCACAAAATGGTTTGATGTGTCCAGGTGAGGGAACTAAAAGTGATCATATAACCAGCATGCCACTACCACTGCAGCTGTCACTTTTCTTATTTGCATACCATCATGCTTTTTATGCCAACTTGCTAAAAGGAATTATACATTCATGAGCATATTAAATAATTTAAAGTTTTGGGGCTCTAGTTTCCCGGCGCAGCGCGGGGTGGCGCAGTGAGGCGAACCCCGCGCAGAGCTAGTTTCGACCGGTGAAACGGGAGAGGCGGACAGTGTCCAAGTTTCGCAGACGGACTTGCGCGGAGATGGGAGTGGTGGCGCAGCGGGGGGAGGTGCCGACAGATTCGGCTTGGCGCAATGACAGTTTTGTGCCAAAAGGCTTCGCCGAGGTGCGCCAAAAGCTCGCCTCCTGAAACCACGTCTACTTTCAGCGCAAGGCGGAGCGGAGCTGGCGCAGTGGAAGTTTGGCTGCCTGGCGCACATCACCAAAACCTCACAATCAGCATAAACGGTGCCAATCTCCTTTGATCTGACATCAGCTGTGACGGGACAGTTGATATGGAGATATATGTATGTGCTGATTGTGATCGTAGCATTGAATAGTGTTTTTTTTCGGTATTTATTGCATCGTTCATGTGCCTGACATCCCTGGGCTTAATCTGCTTCTGCCAATTCAATTAAACCTGGCCCAGTTTCTAGAGAGACAACTCAAGAATTACATGTATAAAAAAAAAAAAAAAACATTAACTATGACCCATTCCAACTTTTCTGTTTGTATTGGGAATGACCAACAGAATCTATATTTCATCGTGCCCCTGTGCGTTGACAAACCATTGAAAAACTTGAATTATAATGGTGCTTTCCAAAAGACTTACAGTGCCTTACAGTTTTTTTTTTTTTTTTTTTTTTTTTTGTTATTGCAGTTACTGTGCCCAGGAGTAGCTGGGTGCCCTGGCCAGAGGGTAATCTGATAATCTTGTTAGCACTTATTTACAGTAGAGTGGATGGAGTATTTCACAGCAGGTTGAGGGTCGGACTAGGAAGTGAGTTGTCACAGATCCAGAGTGAGATTAACACCATCGACTCATGTAGTGTTTAAGTGCTGTGATAATGCTGCATGGTGTGTGTGTGTGTGTGTGTGTGTGTGTGTGTGTGTGTGTGCGCATGTGCACATTTGGGAATGAAATGCTCTCACAAATGACTAAGTGGGAAGGCGACTGGAGCGAGTGGGGGTGAGGCATAAACAGTGGCCCCCTCATTAGCCTCCTGCTTCAAAAGAACAGCTTAAAGATGTGATCAGCTGTTCAACCAGACTGCCGATGTGAGCATTAACTTTACTGAGGATTAAGCATGCAATGAGCCTCAGCAATAATAAAGCAAGGCCATTTCTAACTTAATTCCATACAGGCCACAGTCACCAGCCGTGAGAAACACCTGAATTCACTATCAGCAATTTGAGAGATCCCAGATCACCGTGGAGTGTCATCAGAGACAATAGGTATCATTACAACGAAAAAGGCAAGACTCTCTAATATATTAAGAGACAACCTGAAAAGGCACTCTTAAAAGGAATCACCTTGTCTTTCCGACAGGGTGCTGGCATGCACATATGGTGTGAGCTCCCTTTAGGGGCAGCAGAGTGGGAAGTGCACAGACGATGGAAATTGCTTTGTGCCACCAAGTAATGAAGTTGTGAGAAATGACAATGACTTTGCAAGCCACCAAGGCCAATCAAGGGGAGCACTACTGGGACAGGGAGACGGTGGCCAAAAAATTGTCTCAATAGTTCTGTCATAATTATTGTGACAGGATGTGTTGCTTCACACTGATTGGACATGGATGTAAGACTGCATTGCCGCCCCAATGTCCCCACTCAATTCCACAGCCATTAGTGTCAATGGCAATATGAGTGATCTGTCACTATACAAATCAGACTACCATCTGCCACCAGGAGAAGCCTGAACAAAATCCCCACAGCAACTTTGTGAAGAAGGAAATGGATTTTGTTGGAATGTCATTGAGTTACTTGTCTGTCCTAATTCCTGATGTTTACTTAGACTGGAAAACATTAAACATTATTTTTTTACTGTAGCTTATAAAACACATATGTTACCAGCCTCTAATCATAATGTATTTTTTGCTTGTTCTTGCTTTGTTTCTGAAAAGTGGGGACTTTTCATGATTTCTCAATGTTTTAATGTATTTCTATGCCTCTGTAAAGCACTTTGAATTGCTTCGTGCATGAATGGTGCTATATATAGGTACATGCCTTGTCTTAAGTTAAAGAACAGGGTTTAAAAAATAAAGGCTCCTCTGTTTCTCCTCCAAAAGCAGAAAAGCTGTTACACCATAGTGGTGTGTTTGGTCGGCTGAAAAAGACTTGGTGTAATTATTACTTGCATACACCTGGCTTGGACTAATACGAGAGATGGGATGTGTCTATCATCAGATTTACCAAATGGCCATTAGCTGAGCTAAAATATTACTGCAGCTACTGCCACAACTACTACTGCAAATACTACTAACTGGCTTAATTTCAGGTAAGTCATTCCAGAGTTTAAGGGCAAAGGCCTGGTTACCTTTAGCTATTAGACTATTGATTTTTGAAAGCTTGACTGGACCACTGTTTTTTGTGTGCTTGATGAAGTTATGTTTGTTGTCAAAATGACACCAATGTTTTTTTTTTTTTTTTTTTACAGTTAATTGTGGTATTGTCTTACAGAGAGCCAAGATGTACAAAGATGAGACTGCAAGCAGAGTCTGGACCAATGTGACTGACTTCTGATTTGTCTGAATTTAGCTGAAAGATGTTTTGGGACATCCACTGTCTAACCTCTATACTGCAGGTGACACTGTAGGTCGTATTATGGATATATAAAAATAAAACCAACACTTAAAACTGTAAAAACTGTAACCTAAAACTCGGTGGGTTATATGGGCAGAATCAGCCTCTAAAAACAAGTCCTTTAACACTCCAAGGAGGCCACTCTCGGTGCGACGACCTCTGTCCTATATCCCTAAATACAATTTCAGACTAAATGAATGTTGAGAGCTGTAAGACTTAGTTTTAGAGTTAGATGTTTGGCTGATATGAATGCAGGTAATTCTCAAGAGACAAACTGCAGCTGGATATGGACAGTTCCTGAGCTGGTGGAGTAATATTCCTGCTAACTGAGAGAAGTTTCTTGAAAAAAAAAAAAAAAAACAAACAACTTCTCAATTCTCAGCGTTCAATAAAAGCTGCGGGGGCTCAGGCGTTTGGCAGGTGATGTCAGATCTTAGCATCATAGAATTATGCCCTTCATTTTAAATGATGTTAATGAAATATTGCCCAAACCCTAGCAAGTTTAATCTCTATTGAATTTTATTTTTCCAAAAGTCTGGGGGTTGATAGGTAATTTGGAGACTTTCCATTTGAATTCAACTTTGCAGATCTCCTTTGAAGATCTCCTCGGATTTTATCTGTCCATCTGTCAATTAAGAATGTGAAACAGCCGCGGGCCTCTTCAGCTGAAGAGGAGCAACAGAATCTAAAATATTGGAGCAGGTGCTATTAACACATCTGAGCAGGTCATTTGTATTTGTTGATGAATTAAAGAGAGGGCCAGTGGAGACAAAAGCTTGAAAGAAATTTGCAGCAGAAGAACAGTCAAAAACATGGAGGTACACCTGCCTTTCACAGCAGTTACTGGAAATATGAAAGACAGTGTTAAATACAATACATTTATGATCAGCACCTCCATTTTCTGCAGCCCGCATTGTTCAGAGCAAAACCATTGTCATGAGTAGAACCGGGTGGGGTGGGGGGTTGGGGGGCTTTCATCAACAGGCACAAAACAGGAATCGACACTACTGAGCCAGCTGAAGCTTTCACAGCCTCTTCCCAGTGTGGGATCTCAATGGTCACAGTTAGTGCTTAGAGGTGCTGTTGAGTTTGTATTGAATTTTTTTAGTTTGATTGGTTAATAAAATAAATAAATAAATAAATAACATGGGCAGACAAAATCCTTTATTGTGGCAGCTTTTTGAGACTGATGGTGATTTAGAGGGGAAAAAATTCAACAGTTACTGATATGGCAGTTGATATAGTGAATTTATGAGCTGGAATGAAAATATACCTTTTACATTTGAACTGTACACCAGGCTGCTTTCTTAAACAAATAACTTTATTAAAGAATATTCAGCATGATTATATACTGGAAACCAATCCTATAAATTAACACTGAGAAAATAAAGAATTGATAAATAGCTAAGTAAACATCAGTAGTATTAAATATCAGACCATTTAAATAAAGAATAATTTAAAAAAATAGTCTCCCTACAATGAAATGGCAACTATGGGGACCAACATCATGATTAAAATTGGGCAAGACTGTTTAGACAAGACCCAGAATGCAGAAATATATTTTACAATAGGCAAAAAATAAGTAACACATTTGTACTGCATGAAAAAAAAAAAAAAAAAAAAAAAAAAAAAAACTGCTTAGTTAGTTAACGGCATGGGATTCGCCTAAGGTGGGCATGTCTGCACAGGGGAGATCTGAGGGCACTCATAGAGCCTGTTTTCCTCAGGTCATCTAGTTTCGTATGATGCCATCTGCACTTTAAAACTAAGTCCACTACAAATGTTTTTATATCGGCACATACCATATGATATCAATATGTCGGGCACTAAACAGTACTAATCTTATGACAGAATTGGCAACCAAAACTAGAGACTGCGGCAGGCACTGTTGTACACAATGAGGTTAGAAGGGCCAGGGAGCAGTGATGTTATGATCACGGGGATGCATGGGACCATGATGATGGGTAATTATGTCACAGCTATTTTAATAAAGAAAGAAAAAAAGAAAGAAAGACATGAATAAATTCCATTTCCAAAAGCAGGGCCAGTCGAGTTTGAGACCAAAGGAAGTTGAGATCAAGCCAAGGCAGAATCTACAGCAAATGGAATTCCACACAAGGCCAAGACCCAAAAAGGCAATGAACTGAGTGTGTTTCTTTCCAATTGCAAAAGTAATTAAGTTTCTTCTCTGATGATTTTGGTGTCTTTTCATATATTCTGAGACCTCCATTCTATTCTAAATGTATAATTTTTTTTTAATTATTAAGTATTTTACTGTGCTTACCTTTGAAAATGTATTTAGTTTCCAGCTGAAGTATATTTGAGCTGTGGTGTTGATGGAGCATAAGAAGTGATTTCAACAGGTTATATAAAGATGAATACAATAGGTGGCACTGCAGATATTAGGATATCAGCCCTATACATTATTTATGCTGAAGTACAGCAAAAACAGTGCTAAAACTGTGCATGTGCTGTATGTGACGTTAAATTGTAAACTTGGTGCACAGTCAGACACAGCCTGAGCACTACACAGTATGATATTTATGTACTGCATTAGAGATTGATAAGAATAAATAATACAGTAATACAAATAATGCAGAATTGTAGCTTGCACAAATAATGCATAATTGTAGTGTACAGTGCTTTGTAATTTCACTGATCATTTTGTTGTCCATGCTGCTGTGTGAACTTAAGAGACCCCCTCCACTAAGCATCTTAAATATAGACAAAGCCAAAGACAATTCCAGAGAGGCTGGCCTAAAATCAGCCGCTGTCAGATCAGTGAACGTCTGAAACTGCAGAGAGAGTGTGGATTGAATCCACATGTGAGCCACTGTTCCTCTGTGAAACAGCACACTGGTACTTGGTGGGCCCTTGTGACCCGCACTAGTCAGCTCAAGTGTCTGTTTTTTGGTGAGTATGGGAATGCCCATTGATTTATCCTGACATGTACCATGTTATGTGGCATGTGTATAGCAGCAGTTGGAACTGTTTCTTTAATCTACCCAGACAAGCGCAAACATGTTAAAAGCTGAGACCAAGCTACTCTATGATTGAGCACGGCGTACCGTGAGCCTTTCACCATCTCTGGTGGATACAAGACCTGCATACAGTATGTCGTTATCCATCTGCCTCAGCCCTTTCCACTGCCTTACTGCCTCGTGGATTAAAGTGCAGAACTTGCCACTGTGTCCACCTGACCCTGCAGGTCTAAAGCCCAGCTTGAATGTCAGAGGCAGACAGGTCTCTCGTGGCCGCCTGAAACCCCTGGACAAATGTCACAACATTGGTGTTGACAACCTGCCCTGAGTGCTTGTTAAATAAAGATGTGGCTCTGTGTACTTTAAATCAAGGTGCTGAGATTCAGTCAGGACAGGGAGAGAGAAAGAGAAAGATAGAGTGTGGGAAAGAGAGAGAGAGAGAGAGAGAGAGAGAGAGAGAGAGAATAAGGAATGAGTAAGGGGTTCTTCTCATTCATGAAACATTTTCCTGAATATTTGACAGAAATTTTGCGGTTCACTTTTGCATCTGTTCGTATTTTGCCCTAAATGGCCTTGGCTGCTCAGTAGGCGTACTCAGTTTGTATCGCTTCAGTGTAAAACACAATAGTGTAAAACAGAATAGAGAATATATGGCGCAGAGGAGTGTACATTTCTTTCTTTATTGTCCTTTCATATCATGTCTTTATATTTTAGGCCACATGCTGTCTCTCATTCTTTCCAACATTCTGCAATTCACCACAGATCAAAATCTTTTAATTAAAAAGGACATTTTTGGTGCAGCACATTTCCCAATGACGTGCCAACCTCTTTGAGCCAGTTGCCATCTGCCGTCACAGCACTATGGCTGAGGCCTTATCCCCAGCAAGCTGTGTGAGCTGTGAGACCGAGAGAGTTAGAGAGAGAGGGAAAGCGAGAGAGAGCGAGCGAGAGAGAGGGAGAGAGAGAGCGAGCGAGAGAGAGAGAGGGAGAGAGAGAGAGAGAGAGAGAGAGAGATCAAGTATGCTTGTCAGGTGCATCTGTAGACTCGGGGCCTCTACTAAGCAACATGGGAGGATTATACTTTTTTTTTTTTTGAAGTAGGTGACTTAATTTGCTCAGAGCAGAGTCTGCTGTCAAAATCACAGTCAACTTGTGTGGATGCACAACAGACTCTGCTAGATCTGGAGCTACCCCAAAATACACGATAACTTGTTGTCATTTCCCAGATTAAATGTACCTTTTGTCTTGATGTCTCTTGAGTAACTGGAACTGTTAACTTTTGTTGTTCTTTGTTTAACAGTTTGTATTACTTGAAGATGGAAGCCACTGTCAAAACTCTATAAGGCAAAAAAAAAAAAAAAAAACAACAACTCTGAAACAAACAAAGCCTGTGTTGTTAAGAGTGAGCAGGCACCCTAGGGCCTAGCAGACAGCGGAATAATCTTGCTTGATTTACTGCTTCTGTGTAATTTAAGTATTGTAGCAAGATAATCATTCAGCAGAAGTAGTTAGCTGAGCTTGCTGACTAGTTTTCTGTCACACTGTAGTCTGAGCATCCAATATTGAGTATTGAATGCACTCTGCTGTTTTGCCTGGACACTGTGAGGGGTAAACTGGTTGGTATTCAAGGGTAGCACTGGTGAGTTAATGGCTGAGTGGTGATATATGCTAAGCAGGGCTTCAGCACTTCCTATACAGAATATAGAGTGCAGAAAGTGAAGGGAGCACACACACGGCTAAAGAGAGCCAAAGATAACACTATGGAGAGCACACAGAACTCATCCTGACATTTCTCACATGTCAGCAAAGACTTTGGAATCTGGCAGAGCATTAATCTAAGGTAAATGTTGTGTAAAGATTAGACACTGCCTTGGAGCTTAATGTTAAACTATCTGACAGTTTGTGGTAGGAAATGAGTGTATAATAAGATCAGCATGACAGTATAAGCCATCGGGAAAAACAAATCCCTTAGTACAAAATACCCTACTTCCTCCCATCATCATGACTAAATATGCACTGTGCACTAGGCCAGCTTCCCATGCTTACGCAGAATGAGTGATAAGTGCTCTAAATGCCTGAACTTTAAACCATTCAAAAGGCCCAAATCCCTGCAATCTTCTTTGAGCAGGTCTTATGTGGTTGGACTGTGTTTTAAGTACCCACAGGATAAAACTCTTAATGGTCATCATAAACTGTAATCCAGGGAGATTCTGCTCTTAATCCAGGATAGAGGTCCAGGACACTGTTCAGAGCAAGTCAAGTGCAATCCCATTTTATGGAATGATATCTTCTCCGTTCTGACTGCATTGCATACAGAGCTGTGTGTGAGCGGTAATTATTTACAGCTCATCATCGTCAGTGCATCATCCCGTTCTGTTAAAGGAGCATTGAAAATTCAACAGACAGATGGTCAAAGGGAGCCATTTTAACTAAAAGACACATTTGTCATTTTACAACCTGGGATGAAGACTGCAGCCTAAGACTACAGCCATTCCCCAGAGGATATATACAGTATGTTACATTTCATATACTGCAAATTTAGGACTAGGTGTGCAGAGAAGGGCAAAGATAGTTTTTTTTTTTTGTTTTTTTTTTCAGATTTATATATCAAAGAATGTGTTGAAAGTCATCCTCCTTTATACCTCCTGGTTACACATAATATATCATTATATATCAAATTCTGAATGGCTACGCTGTTGCTGATCAGAAACCAAAGCTTTCCTGTCTTCTTATTAGGTCATTAGCTACAAAGTAGTGTGGTAAAAAGAACACTTCAACTCTATCCCCGGTGCAAGGACCGCAGTTTCCCAAAAAATGCAGTCTTACTACTTCTAAGGACAAGAGAAAGTGTAGCGAGGACAGTGTAGCCTGGGAGAGTTTCTGTTTTCTGCACCCCAGCAGACACAGTGAGCAAAACACTGAGGAAGCAGAGGTGATCAAAGAATATTAATGAATATGAAGTTAAAGTGGTTACATGATTTTAACAATAAACATGATTTTTAAGCATTAGCACATATTTTCCCTCAAACCGCACAACCAGCAGCATGTACTTTTTACATTCTTAAGCAGGCTGTCACAAAACTGTGCATGTGAGGAAGTATTATGTCCTCATGAACCACGATTAGCCATAAAAAATTGCTGAAATGCTGCATGCATTGCTTTACTTACCAACTTATTCAATCCCCGTGAGAAAATAGTATTAAAAAAAACAAAAAAAAAAAACATCCAAGTCCACCAATCCATACAACCACAAAGATCTGCTCCAAACCTCTAATACGGCTGAAACTGAGCTACTAAAAATACTTGGCTAAGGTTAGAAAAAGGTTATTGTTAAGGTCAGGGAGGGGTTTGAGCAAAATCTCGGGTTGGGTTTGGACACAAAAAAAGAATGCCTGTCGTGTTTGGGTCAGGCTCAGCTAATAAGCTCTCAGGTTTGGGTCGGGTTTGGACAAAAATATGTGGCCAGATCCGCATTCTAGCTGCAGGACAATCTCGAATATAGCTATGTGGTTGTAATTTTGTTAATCTTTTGCAATGATGTAGACTCTAAAGGAGCCTTTGGTATTAGCAAGACTAATGAAAGAGAATATGATGTAAAAATTGTTATGGTTCCAAAGGATTTTTTTTGTTTGTTTGTTGGTTTGTTTTTGTTTTCTAGCCATGCACAAACAGGAATTCTGCACCACTCTCCATGAATGTGCCGTAATGATAATGATTATTGTATTTCCATGATGCTAGAGCTTAATTAAATAGCACAAACTATCTTAGTTGTACATGTTCTACACCCAAAACAAAAGGATTACTACAATACTGATAATAAAAAAAGATGTATACAGGATTGTGGAAATTTCTCTATATAATAACACTAGATAACATTTTAAAGGCTTGTATTTAATATGACGATAAGTGGCTATAATAGGTATGAGGCAAGGCATATACAGCATGAGTCATCAGCTAATATAACACAAATTGCTAAAAGAGCAATCACAGCAAGGCACTAAAGATATAGTGCCAACATTAACACATATCGATGTCATGTCATACATGAAGCCCAAGAATGCATATCACTCATGGTAATGAAATTTTATGTAATGTGTCTTTTATTATGTGCAGTGTGCAGTGAGTTCCTGCACCTACAGAGCAGGAGAGATGTGTGTGTAGCCTGCTAGGAGACTGTTTGGAGAGGCAAGTGGCTTTTTGAGAGCAGCACTGAGGGTGATTCTTAGGTCAAGGTGATTTGTCATGTCAAGCAACTTTTCACCTCGAGTTATATGGTTGTTCACTGGCCTGACAGACCTCAGCAATGCCACAGTGTTTCCTGGCTCCGCTTCATAATTGATGAGGAAGCAGGGACTGAGGGATTTGATCCAGAGTGAGGGTGCTTTTTAGGCCTTGGACAGATGTATAGAAAAGCTCAGTTTAACACTCCATCTAAAATGGCTGTGCCGCTGAGGACTCCTGGAAAACTAGCTTTGTGGTAGACTAAAAGACAATCTGATAAACAATTTAAGATAAGTGACTCCTCAGAGATGATATACAGCAGTAGCATGATGATGGAAGACAGAGCCACAGTATAACCACAGTTTGTGCATACTATCATGATAAAATGTGCTAAATAAACTAAATTTTCAGTAACTGGGTTTCCCTATGTGTAAGTACAATAGAGCAGGATTCAGAGAATAGTGCAAGTCATTATTGTTTATACAGAATTTAAGCCCTTTTTACATTACACATGCCGAAAAGTCGAGGGGACTTACTAACATTACTCTGCTCCTATGAAATGTGCATTAAAAAATAATCCAAAATTATTGTGAGTTTGTCATCCATTTACTACATTGACATGCACAGAAAATATACCGCCTTTAATCCAAAATATCAACACTCAGTACTCTGAATAAGCAGTGCACATGATTAGCACTATCACAACATTACTGAAGCTGCCAAACATCAGAGAGAGAACAGAGAAAGTGAAATCATGTCTAAATGTTGCCATTAACTGCTGCACACAGAAATGACTCAGTTTGTTTTTTGAATTACAGCTGAGACAATATTAGTTTGTTTGTTTGATTGTTTACTTCAAAATGGTCTTTCCATGAATAAATAAGAAAAGAGAAGTGAGTCAGACATTTGCATGCAAATGTCAATTGAGGAGTTTAGCCAGACTGCCTAGTGCAGCTTTGTTTCTCTTGGTTTTAGAGTGAATAGCTGTTATCCATTTAGGCAGCAGGCGAGTGCAGGCCAATATCAGAAACCTCCTATTGAAGCTCATGCCAGCTCACAGGCAACAGAAACCGTCACAGTGTGTCATCACAGTGCAGATGCAGTAGATTCACATGATATTTTTTTGTTGTTATATAACAAGTATTTGTACCTCGTTACATCCTAAGTCCGTCTATAGCATAACACATTCATTTACATTCCCCATCGTCTTCTGTGGTCTGTCTCTGCCAGGCAGGCCAGATAAACACAGGGAGTTGTTGAGAATAGGGTTTTCAGCCTCCAACACAAGAATGATTAAAGGTCTTTCTCAAACTGAATACATCACATTTATTTTTTTTTGCACTGTCTTTGTCTCTTTTGTTTTTTCCTCTTTCATGCTCCAACAATTTGTCTTCCCTTACTCGACTGGAAAGGAGTTTTAAGCCAAAGGAGGTGATAAAAAGGAATTATAAAACTGCAAAACTTTTGAGACACTTTTTCAACTTGATGTCAGCGGCTCTTAAATTCAACATGAATTGTCAATTAAATGCCAAAGGATTTTATTTTTGGAGGCACCCTGGCAGTTTATCTGTTCCAATCTATTAGCAATCAATGAGGACAACACTGTTGAAAATGAACTGTTTGCTTTAAACTATAAAGCTATAAACCATAGTCCTATATTGCACCCTGAGCATTAAGTTAAAAAATATGTTTGTAAGTGTCATGTATTTAGCTTATTTTCTTCCATCATCCCTTCATTTGGAGAAATGGAAATGAAACTGTGATTATTATTATTATTAGTTGTAGTAGAGTAATAATCATAATTAGTTGTTGGTGCTGTTGTATTTTTAGCGTTCATGATTAAAATATATTTTTAAATACTAAAATCTGAATGTAATACACTCTAAATTACTTGCTCTGTTAGCATTTAGTGCATCTTTTATAAAATGGAGCCATGCAATATTCCTTTACAAACTACAAAAATAAATAAATAAATAAAAAATAAAAAATAAAAAATGAATTTGCTTATGTAACTTTAAAACTGAGTCCATGAAAAATTGTTGCATAACTTTAACAGGTTTAACAAGAAGTCAGAAAGCATTACCACTAAGCCTGCTGAAATACATTTCTAATCTCTGACGTCTGATAACGCTCTAAAAACATCTTCACTTTTTAAAATCTGATAATCTTATTTCTCATGCCAAACCATAAACAAGCAGAGAGGAGAATTCAAATGAAATGACAATATTAAATATGATACAGATTTTCCTCTAGAAATAACAAAATGCAAATACCAAAGAACCAGTGCAAACAGAACCACATAAGCTGCCTCTGGGCATTTGCTCTGTAATGTGCCTTTTATCCAAAGCCTGGCTCGATATGAGTGATTCCCCAGCATTGCTCATGGAATGTCGAGCATACCACACAGCCTCCATTCCATTAAACAACGTCACTGCTCCACTGGCCCTTGAACCTGGAGATCAAGTGCATCCCAACAAAGACCTTGATGTGCAATAACAACATTTCATCCTCAGTGTCAGGGGGTAAAATGCATGCATTTAAGAGGAAGAAGACAGACAAATGGAGATTTGTAGATGGCTAGTGTGAGGGACAAATGCCAGCTCTTACTAAATAATTCAGGAGCAATCATATTGTAAATGAATGCGATGCGAAATCCATTAAATATGTTTCAGTGTCTTTAGAACATTTACAACTATGAGAGGTATGGAGGATACAGGGTGTTAGCTGACCTGCTGTGCTCTGTGTATAGAAAAAGGAAATCACTGACAAGGATACTGAAATATCTGGAGACATACAAGGCCATGATTTACACAACCACGACTGCAAATAACTAAAATCCAAGTAAAATTGGTGCAATAGCTAGTTCTAGCATAAGATAACCTGGTAATAATTACTCAGAGTGTGTGTGTAAATAGATAGATGGATAGATAGAATATTATATATGGATAAACTAGTGTATGTACTGATTCATAACTATGAACTGTATTATATATGCTGTAGCTTCGGTGTGTGTCTTGCTAGTTTTGACCCATTTGGCGTGTGTGGGCGGTCTGACAAGGACATCAGACATACAGACACCAGGTTTCTGTTGCTGTTTGTGTAGTGAGGGTATAGATTAGATCTCTATAAATATGAATATTATACACTGCCAGTACTGGTAGGTCTTTTTTTAAAAATGTATTGTACTCTACAGAATAAGCAAATAAAAACCTATGAAAACCTAATGAAAAGTTTCTGCAAAGGGGTAATCACTTTCTGCAAGGAATGTCCATCTCATCTTTTCTGAACTAGTTGATCTTCGCCTTGAGCATGCGACAGTCCCTTTTATCTCATAAATTACTGGTGACATTTTTTTTTTTTTTTACTTGTTTATTGTTCAGTCATTCTAATGTTACAATTAGTTACTACGACTACTGTACTTGGATATTGCTTGATGACTTCCACTCATTAAAGCCTGTAATTTAAAAGGTTAACACCTATTGACACCAAATGTGTTATACTGAAGCCAAATGTGTCTATTGCATGGAAGTTAAGTGGATATGATTATTTATGGAGTGATAATGTAAGGGGATGCCCTACATATCCCCCTTTTAAGACTCATGTCATAGAATGGCTCAAGACAAACCAGAACTGTTATCACTTTTAACTGGACATATGTATATTATACTTAGTCTTTTTCTATGTGTATCTGTATATGTGTATTTGCATATTGTTACTTATATTGCTTATGTTTTGTTTACCTGCCTAGGAACTATGGTTGTAAATTAGCATTGTTATTTACTTAGGTATGTTTACATACCCTAGTGATCTTCATTAATGTGTTCTGTGCTGTCCCGATCAAATACAAAAAAAAAAAAAAAAAAAAAAAATCCTCTGTCTTGTGGACACAGAAACAGACATACTCCTTACATTACCAGCAAAAAGCATCCTACAGTATATTTCATGAAGGGTTATTCCCCTAAATTGAAGCAGAATGCAGCATGAGGAGAGGATAACTCATGTGGCAACTCGACAACAGACAAAACTGCAGCTAGGAGAAAGTTAAAACTCACCTTTGCGACCCTGTTGGCTACCTCCCGACCCACCATTAGCCCTTGGACAAATGTTCGTGCAGCTATAAAGGCCCTGGTGACCTGGGCTTTCAGCTTCCTTGGCACATCTCCGAAGGGCTTTAGCTGATCTGTGTATTTACTGACGCACTCCAGGTAGTCGTCTGTGAAGTGGTACTGGGAGTTGAGTAGCTGGAACATGCGCTCCAGGAGCCTGGACCAGAAATCGTTCAGCATCTCCTCCAGGTTGACATTGCCCCCTGTGTAGTAGCGCTTTAGCTCAGTGAACAAGTCCTGGAACACCTCTGAGTTCTGCATGTACAGCTTCCCGTACGTCCGCGTGAACATGCTGTTGAGAGACTTCTCGGAGTTGTCCAGCAGCTCCAAGAAAAACTCTAGATGGGTGGTTTGGGGATAGGGTCAGGGGAGAAGAAGAATAAACAGTTTGGTCATTATTCAGATATACAGCATCTGAGCTTTCCTGCTTTATAAGCCAGGAAGAGTGCTTTAGATTTTAGAGTGTTTTAGTGCAAAGTATAATTTAGTATAGGTAGTGTATTGGCTATATATATATATATATATATATATATAACATATATAACATATAATGTAACTCAATGTCTTGTCTTATGGCTCTGTCTACATATACAGGGGCAAAGTATACCAGCCAATAATAGGTACTTGATTATGTGAAGAAAGCCAGTCCAGAGCATTAATAATTTAATAGCAGAAATAATGGGCCGCAAGGACTATGAATGATTAATGTAAAGGTTCTGATTGCATACTGTAACAAAATATTCATAAGTTTTAGACACAGACACTAGTATACATTATCATCCTGAGTACCCATCATTATTCCCAGATGCATTTGTTTCTCACAGAGACAATTTATTTGTCCATTGAGGCAGCTGGCCTATGCGCCTATAATTGAATATTGTGTTACAGTGTATTGAAAGAAACTTCATTCGCTTTATTTAAAAATTTTCTAATACCTGGCAACTGAACCATCAGGAGCCTATGTTGAAATTATAGTAACAATGTCAGTGTGAGGCAAGTAAATCTATTTTCCTGTCTATGATTAAATTCACCATTGATCCCCCCCCCCCCGCCCCCCTTCCACCACCACCCACCCACACACACAGACACACTGTTAAACTGTGTAACATTATATCATACCATATAACAAACATGCCTTACAACATTAAGTCTTATAACACAAGTCTCTTAACATTGTTGAATTTCCAAATGTTGAATTTTCACACATAAAATTAACAGCAATTAAATAATGGCTTCATCGTTATCTGCCCAAGTGGCTGCCTTCGATGAGCCACTGATCTCCTGAGCATTAACACAGACAATTAACAGAGAAAGAGAGAAAAAGCAAGCGGCATTAGCTGAGGAATCTCACTGAAGCCTCCAGTGCCTAATAGGATCGCATGTTGCTGAGTGCACAGGCATAAACCGTGGAGGATCATAAAACATCTCTCCATGCACAAATGTCAAATATGCCTCCTCCCTCTCTGTAAACAAACACCGCAGACATTTCATGTGTCATGCTTGCTAATAAACCATTCAGGGCTCTTCCCCTGGCCGGGTATTCTAGCAGGGTGACATTTCCTCGCTCTGTTACTGATAACAGTGACACTCCTATTGGGTGGTCAAAACTAGCCATAACGATGCATTTCACTTCCTGTGATAATGTGACTCAGCTTTAAGGCATTGTGAAGCTATGCAGCCTGTACTGTTAACCACAGTGCAGAAAAGCCCTGCTGTACATTGTAATTCAGCAAACAAAATTCTGAGGAAGTGCTGACGGTGAAATACATAAAACATTCAGTCATTCAAGTGCTATGGCAAAATCTCACACTGCGAATATTACTACAAGTGTCAAATTGATTCAGCAATTTCAATTTTGATTTAATTTGAGAGGAAGTCATATGAAGAGCTAAGCTGTTTGGATTAACAAAAAGTAAAAGGCCTGTCATTGATTAGAATTTGTATTTGTAAACCAGTGTATGCCAGTGTACTTTAAAATACTTATTTTACTCCAATGCATCAAGCAATGCTGCTACCACTGTCAGTCTTGAGGCTGTGCAATGTGTGTAAATCAGTTTGAATGATGGGGATTAATACATATATAAGTAAATAAAGCATCAGTGCAGTGTTTTGAGTTTCCATGGTGGCGCTACATTTCATTTGCATTAGCAGGGTTGCTTTGTCCATAATATTGGCTGTACTGGTCCATAATCCAACTGTTCATCATTTGGCTCAGGGCTCAGGACAAAGACGCTGCTAAAAATGTATCCATTCTTGCCCCTACAGTTAGCTGTCTCTGTTGTCTCTCGCCTTAATACTCATCTGAGCGTCTTTATTCGATGTATCCATGCAGCCAGTCTGTGATATCCCTGCCCTGATTAAAACTCACCAGTATAGACAGACACAAACTACATTTACTGTAAATGCAGTCAGCCAGTGGCCATGTTGAAGGTTATTGCCTCAGGTTAAGTGGTTTACATGCACTGTGGACAACCTTAGATTGACTATCTGCAGTTGCCATGAAAAACAAATTTACGGCATATTCCTCTCAGATGGAATGTCTCACCACCATGTATTTTGCTGACATCAAAGTACCTATAGCCTGAGCCTGAGTTTGCACGAGTAACATGTTTACATGCAGTGTTGGTTTGTCATAAACAGAGTGTAAGCTTTATTGAATTTTCTTGAGTTGTGGTGTTGGGTTTGGTGTTACATGCACCAAGCTGCTTAAGAAACTGAGTTAAAAATAAGAAGAATTGCCTGTAAATATGTAAATATAGCCAATGTCGTGCAGGTTTATTAAAGCAAGAAGAACATTTCCAGTCTTTTCATTGTGAAATGTGGTATGATATTCCTAAGGCCAGTTCTGTGGCGCCGTCCCGAGTCACTGCACCTCAGTGACCTCCCAGTACGCCATTTGTTTAAGTAATAACAGCCTGCAGGAATATTTTTGTTTTTACAGCAACACCTGAGTGTATTGTGCATGTATTATTGTTTGCTGTGCT
The DNA here is from genome assembly GCF_902150065.1 of Myripristis murdjan. Lineage (NCBI taxonomy): Eukaryota > Metazoa > Chordata > Actinopteri > Holocentriformes > Holocentridae > Myripristis > Myripristis murdjan. The sequence continues at coordinate 14,304,724 of NC_043982.1, forward strand.
GTCATTTAAATAGCTCTCAGCATAGGCACTGCATATAGTCAGACAACAAAGTGCAAAGCCATTTAACTTTATGTAACAGAGCAATTTCTGTGTAAAATGACTGATGAGTCTAGATGTTTAAATTTTTCAAACAATGAATTTCCATGAATGTTTGTCGAGGTCTGCCCCAGACATGCTGCTTTTAAATGTTCTCTTTTAGAAATCAAACTTTCACCTTCATTGCTTTTTGGCTGCCAAGCTACCAGCCTACTAAATTTTATTGCCTTATATGTCAGTATGCTGAGGAGGCTGTGGCCACACAACAAACAATAGCAGGTGAAGGAAACCCTTTAGCAAATGAAGTAAACAAATCCAAAGTGCTGCAGAGATCCACTTCAAGTCACAAGTCGGATTTTAATTCAGACGTATGCAGCTCTCTGTGTAGGCTATAATACACAGAATACAATTTAAGTCTGTTTCTGGTGCGTGAGTTGATAGAGGTTTAGTATATGGTATGACAAACTTTTGAGTCAAATACAAGAAAGCAAATATTAACATCTAGAATGGTGTTCTGTCCAATGCATGCTGTGATAGCCCACCTTGCCCTCACTACCACCTCCATGCTCAAAAGGATTAAGAGGAGAGTGAAAATCAATGAACAAAAGAGAATGTATTATACCCACCAATACACCCAGATGCATGAACTGCAAACACCTTCTAATTTTAAAATCCTCCCTACATTAAGTAAAATTCTCCCGAGACATGCTCTTGAATTAGAATGGGAAAAAAAAAAGATGAGGCCAATTTCTCTGTGCCCTTATAGTTTGTGAAAAATGACTTAGTCCATTACTGTGATTCCCATGAAAGGAGTAAAGACATAAAATAGAACTAAAAAGAGGGGATAAAGATGGTCTGCACAGTTTATTTAGACGATGCAAAGGGAGCAAATGCCGCTCTTGAAACCCTTTAAAAATATCCTCACTTACACCTACAATACAGACTGCTGATTGAAAAGAAACATAATATAATATATAATAAATAATCTAACATAACCCGTGAATCGTGTAGCTCTGGGTCACATTTTAATGTTACTTAATGGCTTTGCTGATGTTTCCATTCCAGGCTGGTAAAAGCCGGCAGTGATCGCTGTGCTTCACACTGACAAAAGAACAAAATTCTGGGTCTCTGAGATTGTACTGCATGTGGCTGGCTAAGAAGAGCGCTGGTTATACTGTTGCATTGTGGTTATTGATTTGCCCATCAGAATGACCATGCTTGTTAAATGATTGACTGCAGTGGCCTTCTGCCATTTATGTTGCTGCAGACTGAAAGCCACACACATGTGGCATGCTAGGATTACAGTTAAGATCCAAACAACAGCGTCATACATACTGCCAATTCCCACATTCCCTGTAAGAGTCAGCCTGCACTTTATTTGTAAGAGCAGATTTTTGCACTATTGATCAGTGTGTCAATTTGCTACTTTTGGATGAGAGCAGACCTACCTTGCTACATAGGCTGCGTCTTTGAATTAATGTTGCACAATATCAAGAGGGAAAGACTCAGTAGGCATTTTTAATACCTCTTAAAATGACACCTTTGGGTTTTGCTTTAAAAGACTGTAGGCTGCATGAGTATTCTAACGACAGGCAGCTATTACCATAAGTACAAATCAGGGGGATTAGTTAATTAAAAGTAAATGCATGATAATCTGAACCCTAGATTTTTTAAACAATGTGAATGTAGTAATGGCCGTACAAATAAAACAATAATTCATTGCAATATTTAGTACATTGCTCTTGCATAAGTGCTGGGTCTTTATGTGATTAAAAGGCCTTTTACCTAAAAAGCAGATTCACTGAGAAGCTCAGATCGTAGCTCCAGCCTGCCAGCTCATGAATAAGTTGCTCTCTGCTGGCTAAATAAATATTTACCCAACTATATCCTTAAGATTTTGATCTTTGATGTTCAGGTGTTCCTCTACAGCACCAATATGTGCCATTTAGGAGTGAACTCTCTGAACCTTTCTAGCTATTATCAGTCCCAGGAATCACACTGAACGGTGAAAGAACATGTGAATTCATATTTATGTGAAAAGATTTATCGCTTAAAACCCCCTAATTATACTTATGGAAGAATCTGGCCAAGGCATTTAGGCTTGGGAAAATCTTTTAATAATTCTTTTAATAATTTGTTTAAATTAATATTTATATATTTTTTCCAATTACCTCTTAGTTTGTCAATTAATTCATTATCATTATTGTTGTTGCTGTTGTTGTTGTTAATATTATTATTATTATTATTACTATTATTATTATTGACTAATTTATTGAGTTATTATGTAACGTCTTGTTTTTATGTACTGTCTTTATGTCATTGTGCTGTAACAAACTGAATGCTGAGGGACAAAGCATGTCTTTTTCAATTAATAAATAATATACACTATCACAGATAATGGCTGAGCTTTTTAAGCTATAATTCTGTACCTTCATTCTGGAGTTGGAAGTATTAAATATAGTGCTGGTGACAGAGCTAAGCCTTGCTACAACTCTCCCTATAACTGTATTAAATCAGGTGTTTTCTTGTACATAGTGACTCACCATTTTGTTTAGTCTGTTATGTTACAATTTATGTGTCTTCAGAACAAATAAATAAATAAATAAACAAATAAAAGGATATAGAGATGGATACATAAAAGCATACATGAAAAGAACATTGTGTTCAGCTTATAAATGCACTATAAAACTACAGGGCTGCAGGGCTGTGCTTGCTGGCACAGCCCTGCCAATTTGTTAGAAACAGCAGAAACTGCATTTTAAATTGCAATGCAAATAAGAGATTTCAGTTGTAATTTCTAGAACAAAACAACTTACGCAGTACTTGTGCAGTGTTTCCAGTTTTCTTTTCCCACAACACTTTCCTGCATATGTTTCACAATAAAAGCATTATTAAGAAATGAATGGTGTATGCCCACTGAAACGCTGGGGGGCTCATAATTTGAAAAGGATGCAGATCATGTTAAGTTTGTATTAACAGCGTCATGCAGTTACTTTAACAATGCAAATGGGAACGACATCTCTTATTAAATTGCAATTAATTAGGGCCTGCTCACATTAGGGCCGTTTGCTCCATATCGTGCTAAAGCAAAAATTCCCCCCTCCCCAGGCCCCGGCTGGCTTGCACTCACATTACCTAAAGCCCAAACGCACCCAAGTGCGATTGCCCCCGGTATGCACGTCATCCATAGGCGGAGTTTGAAATTTGCGCTGGGGGGGGGCAAACATTTTTTTTTATTATTATTTTATTTATTACAATACCAAACATAATGTAATTCAGATTTATTTCTGAAAATAATCTTATTTTATTGCATTGCTTAAATGTTTATAGATATGTATACAGGAAAAAAAAATATTGGACCTATTTTTGACTCAATGTAGTGACACATTTCAGATGCTAGGGGGGGCAATGCCACCCCTGCCCCCCGCAAACTCCACCCATGACGTCATCACGTTGAAATACGACAACAGGCATGTTCCGATGTCATCATAAATCAATATAGATCAGATACATTCATCATGTCTTCCTTTTAACTAAAAGACATTTTTATTCCTTTTAATCAGACATGGGATGTTTATTTACCTTAAGTTTAACTTCCGCCTCCTTCAGAAAGCATCCAACTGACAGCCGGAGCGGCACCTGTCAGATCCGGCAAACCAGGCCTGACCGGTCTGCCGGCTGGGCCTGAGTGCCGGCCAGGAACAGGTCTGCCGGATCTGACAAGTGCACCTCGCACACAGACTTCCATACTTTCATTATAAACCGATTTTTGTTCATATGCAGTTGCAGCAGCACAACGGACAATGACACACAACATGGTTGATTATTGATGGCCATTTACCGGTAACCGCGCTGTGCGCATTAAACAATTTTGCAGAGGCAGGAGGAAAGTTGCATAATTTACGTCGTATGCACGTTCGCGCGCTGCGTGCGTGACCGTGCATGTGCTCGTGTATGCGGCCATACCGTGACCCCTTCCAACCGTGCCAGAGCAGTGGAGGTGTACTGTACTTCAAGCACAGACCAGAGCGATCACACTTGTCAAACAATCCAGATTTTAGGGGCAAACGTGCTTGGGCGCTCCTTACACTTGTGAAACAGATGGAATTAAGGCCCATTCATACCCTTTTTTCGTCCGTCCGTCCGTCTGTCCGTCCGTCCGTCCGTCCTCTACGTGTATACACTTCATACCTCCGTACGTCTTTTGTGTTGGCGTGTGCGTTAGCACAACACTTCCTCTAGATGGCAGTGCCAAGCGCCAATAAAACGGCATTAATAAAACACGGCGACTGTGGAAGAAGTTCTTTTATTGTATTTGCCCCACAAACGTAAAAAAAAAGAAAAACAACAACACACATTTCGGTGGAACGTGAGGCCACTAAAACCTCAGCTGCCCCTTCAATGGGGAGTTTTGGTGTTTGGTGCTGCCAATGCGGGAAATGGATGATGAGCGGCATTTCCAGTATTTCAGGATGTCCGCCCCAACTTTCGACAAGTTAAAAAAAAAACAAAACAAACAAACAAAAAAAAAACTTTTGACAAGTTGCAAAACCACGCTCCATTTTTAAATGCCTTTGCAGATCTTCTTCATGACTCTGGTGATTTGATGACAATGTGAACTATAAACTCAATACTGCCCCCACGAATTCCGTTGGTATTGCTCCGTTTCGTCCGTAATCGTAAGCTCCCCTGCTTCATGCAAAATGACGGACGAAATGATCAGACAGGACGGATGAAATGCTCCGTCCGTCTCCGTTTCCGTCTTTTACGTAGGGTATGAATGGGCCTTTAGAGGAAAAAGAAGTCCTGTTACCCTCTGTAGTTTAGGTAGATAAAGGTCTCAGTCACATTTGAGTAAAATAATCTTATTTCTATAAATGTCATAGAATCTTTTTAAAAAGATATTTTATTTTCATGGACCCCTTGCAATTACACCATGGACCACTAGGGGTCCGCGGACCCCCGGTTGAGAACACTTCTATTGGATGAAGGTGATGTCAAATCTAAGTCATGAGGTGGCAAAGGTAGTTTGCCCTCATCTAGCTTTGCTATGTGTTAATAATATCCATCTGATATACGATCGAGCATCAGGATCTTACAGCAGAGTAACTGGTCCAGCTTGTCAACTGCCATGGATAGCTCTCCGCTGGAATCATGTCGAAAATTAAGGTCCCTTCAGATAGTTCAACGCATTTGTATTTTGCCTAAATTAGTGAGAATAAGTGCAACAGCAACAACATTAGGGTTGTAAATCACAAGTTTCATCATGATACATGATTTTTGCTGATATCACGAGGTCTGCCATGATATGATGTCAATTTGATCCATTTCAGGGGCCTACAATCAATATGAGATGCTATCATGTGCCAGTTTCACATAATCAGTTACATTTCTATTAACTCACAAAAAGCAAGTAAAATATGTTTAGATTTTTTTTTTTTAATTTTGAATTTGAATTTTGAGGTCTTCCAGACATTTTAATGAAAATGAAATGAATGAAAAACATTTTTGAAAAGCAAATTATTCTTTTCAAAAAGGCTGATTTATTCCTGAGAGGTGAGTAAATTTCTTCATTTTCCTCTCGGCTGCTGCACCCTCCTGGTGCTTGCACAATTTGAAGGAAGGATGCAAGCTCGGACTGACATGACCACATGAACGTGGCATGGGAATTTCAAAATAAAAGCGTAACATTATCTTAAAAATTATATGGACCGATGTTTTCACTTGGCATCGTTGATAACTGAATCAATACACTGATCTAGATCACTGGATCATTACACCATGAAATTACATAGGCTTATAACTGCACATATGAATGCATTTTCTGACTGGTAGTGTGCTCACAGATTTCCTCTTTCTAAAATGAAGTTTTTCTTTTTTTTCCTTTAAGGTAAGGGCTCAGCCTTGACAGGCAGTACGTGCTCTACCAGCTAGGGCGCCCCAAAGATGATGTTTTTCTCCATCTTCTACACATTATTGGTCTTTACAAGCCAACAGCCACTGTTGTGTGCAGCCACCATTGTGTCTTTCTTAGTAGATGCTTTAATGAAATTATGAAAAAACAGTGGCATGTAGAAAGTTCTTACTGTTTGTCTGTGTAGCTTGTCTGTCCTTAAACAACTAGTGTCTGCAGACTAGGAGACTCCACTATGTTACCTCTGAAAAACTCAGGAATTCAGTTTGTGATAATGCTTTGGCCTTCCTCCTTATGATCTGGCACAATGAACAAATGTACACTGGAATCTTGCACATAACTGCCCCAATTTCAGAAAAGTAAAAACTCTGTCAGACTCCTGTTTTTGGATAGCTAAGAAATCCTTGAAATCCCATGAAATCCATGCAGCAAAGGGCTCAGGCTGGAATCAAACCCAGGCCGCTGCAGTAAGAACCTTTAGCCTTGATACAAGGTACGTGCTCCAACAGGTGGGCCACCGGGTGCCCAGGGCCAGGCCTGCCTATGTTGGCGCCCCAGGCAAAATTACTCCCTTGCGCCCTTCCAAACCTACCTCACTACAATGGAGCGAGGCACTTCCAGAAATTGTTTTCGGCCCAAGTTCACAGCATAATTATTATCCAACTGTAGATAGAAGGCCATCAAAAGACATTAAAAAGTCAGTCAAATTGCCAGAGGGGTGACACCTGCAGCAGTTTTAAGTGAGATCATTTTCTGTATCAGGCAATAGGTTTATTATCTGCATGCTTGGCTACCATAAGACTGAGTATGACTGAATAGCCTACATATCTGTAAAAATTGTTGTAGTTGTTTTTTTAATCAATGTTTTGTATAACTAATGGAATAATGGGAATTACATAAGACACATAGAAGATTTTTGGTGTGACAACAACGTGTAGATGAAGTTGATACGCTCATCCCTGTTTTTACTGAGAGTTCTTACAGAGATGTTTTATCCCGTCCAAATAGGCCAAGTGCATCACCTGCAATAATTATCACTTTACAGAAATTATCCCATCTCACTAGGGATAAAGTAATACCCTTGACTTAATTTTCAGTATGAAGAACCAATTTTCTTACTTTTATTACTGAAGAGCAGTTAGAAGTGTTCTTTTATTATCTGGCATCACTCGTGTAAATGTTTAATATAATTAATAAAGGTGACCTTTCCGCTGTTCTGATAACACTTTGTGGAAAAAACAAACAAACAAAAAAACAAACCAAAAAAAAAAAAACAACAACAACACAGCATTCACATTTATTTCACTTCATTACACTACTTTCAAACTCTGTAGCTCATTTTTCAAACAACTTGTGATGTACCTGTGTGTGTACCTTAAGGTTAATGAAGTTACAGTTAGTGAGCTGACAGCCCTGAGTAACCAGAGGGTGAGTTGGTGTACAGTGCATAGCATGGATATTTTTACATTGTAACTCTACTTTACCACTAGTGGCATGTTCATTGCTCTTGGAATGGGGTCCTAAGTTCATACAACAAGGTTCTTATTTAGCACGGCCACGATATGTTGGAAATGTGACCGTATGATGAACTGATGGCTCGTTCCTAGACAGTTCTGAAATTGCTATTGTTTATTAAAGAAACTCTTTTTTTTTTTTTTTTTTTTTTTTTTTGACACAATCTAAAATCTTGTTCAAAACTAGCTGGAAAGGCTTTTTACAATTTCAGAGGGGTCAGCTGACTGTCATCATCCACTTGTGTGCTCATATGCCTCCAGTTGAAGTTCACAATTTTGAATTTGTTACTGCCAGAGCTCTCCTGCCTCTCAATTCTTGGGCCAATTTTATTTTGGAGATGGATATGAGACCAACCCATATCCAACTCCAAGTCAACATCATTGCCTGGCCAACGTTAAACACCCGGGTATTTTTGTCTCACAGTATGGGCAGCCCACCTAGCCTAAAACATGCATTCATAAAACTTGCAGTCCAACTGTGAGTGCTTTGTCTGGCTTTTCTGGAGTCATTTTATTTTCAGATGTCATGGGTTCCTGGATAATGAGGATAGTTTAAACAGCAAATCAGCTAATTGTAAATGTGTTTTATAACCGATTCCCGCTGGTACTTGTGTTGCAAAATGGTGGCAACAGACTGAGCAGTTTTCAATTGTGATGAGAATTTTCTGGCATTTATTCTTGCACCAAAATAAATAAATCAATACAAAACCCTGATCAAACAACCTCTGGACACACCATTATTTTAGGCCATTTATTTGAACTCTGAAGTTGCCAGTTAGTTTTCACTTCCACAAAAAACAATATCCCCCAGTATTTTCAAGTGTGTGTCTTGTCCCAAAATAGGGCATTTCCTCAGGCTGAACATTACTTTCCACCTTGCACCGAAACTGCTCTTGGCAATGATGGTTTATAGAATACATGTCCACTCAGCGGATAAGAACTACGAAGTGTAACATTTCTGCTGCTGTCTAAATCGGGTGCACCCACACAGAGATTTCTAATTAGATATCTGATGTTGGACATGAGATCTTGGTTGGTCTTCAACAGCGCTCTATAGCTTCACGCTGACGGTTTCCCAGCACACAGGTTAGGGATCAGTTTGTGTTTTACTGACAAATTTGCATGTTGACAGCTCCCAAGTGTTGCAAATGAGCACATTTTACAAAGTTAAGTGACACTTGATATTTTGGCTTGCAGCGAAGCTCTTTGCAGGTTTTCATAGACTGATAACACCTGTGGGATTGGTGTTATGTGTACACCTCAAGTACAGTTTCACCAGTTAAATTTGTTTTTGTTAGTGAGGTCTTTGCTACCTCTCTGCTCTGCAATTTATTTTGTTGCTGCACTGAGCCTTGGTGTTGCTGAGGTGCTGCACTCTGTCTCTGTCTCTGAATAACACTTAATCATTAACCTGTTTTGTTAAACACACAATAAATAAATCTGACTTGACTTTAAAAAGAGTATATTTTGGACTGCCAAGCAACAGCTGAAAACAGAGGTCTGTCTATTACTGATACACACCTCCCTTAATAAATTTGGCAATAATTTGCTTGATCTCTCACCAGGTCTCACACATGTTGCTTAATTATAAAGGTATGAAATTTCTGCATGATGTAGAATACTGTGAATAAAACAGAATGATTTAATTTTTAAAAGACATATATAAGTGTAGTAGTTAATTTTTAGCAGAATGAACAATGTATGGGTCCAGTTATTATACCGATATATTTCACTAATATTCTGTGTTTAATACACATAAGGCGATGTCTGGCAGACTGTGTTGGGCCAGACTGGTCAAAAGTCAAGGGACCATTTTTTTTTTTTTTTTAGCCCAATCCATCTTTAAATGAAGTGTGTGTGGAATTTTTTGGCAGTGCAGAAATCAAGGCAATAAGCACTGTAACGATTGTACTGGAAAAGGAAACAGTGAAATATACACTGTCAGAGGAGCAATTGTAATTAAAAGACATTAAAGAGACGCATAAATTGTATTCTCTGCTGAAGATAATGACGTTTTGTCCTCATGGTGCGTCTTCTTCGCGGCATTGAGCTCTGTCTCTTAATGTTGTATCATATCTTGGTCACGACCTCTGTATTGTCATACATATTGCAGCACAAGGTTGTCAGCAGCACCCAGCGAGTCACTGGGAAAAGGCACTGATGTCTTCAGAGCCTTGAAACGCCCCTGGTGGCTACAGACTTCTGTTTATGCCAAACAAACTGCAGCTGCTGCTTCTGGTAGGATCAAATGCATCACTATGTCTTTGTCAGATGATTGTTTTTAGTTTTTTTTAGTTTCTTGTTTCTAGTTCCAGGGTTAAAACCGACATGATCATCAAAACAGACATGATAAAAAAATGCTTAGGTAACACAGCACAAAGTCATATATATTTTAATACCCTTCAGTTAGGCTGATGGACATATATTACAAGAAATATGCAAAGTTTCTACAAAATTCTCACCTCCTTCTGTGCCAGCTAAACCTGACCGTCTAATTTGCACGGAGAATGACTTTCCATGGTGCCGCTGTAGTACGAAGCATGTTCACCACTGCAGCTAACACAAGCACAACATTTAAGCACGAGACGGTGACATGATGAGAGCTGAAAGACATAACTGTGCTTCCTGGAGGCTAAACCAGAGAGCGCTGAATTCTTCATTAGTTATTTGAGATGTGGGTGATGTTACTGTGGAGTGGCTCCACACTACACGCTCACTGTGGTACATCTTTCACCAAGGCCAGCATTCCAGTCATTCACTCAGCCCAGCAGAACTGCGGTGGAAAAGTATGGCGCCTTCATTCAGCACTTCTGTACATTCAGCCCACATCATTAGGAAAACAAATGTTCTAGTCCATTAGCATAACTCAGAGCTACAGCAGATGATCCACCTGAAATGAACATAAATTCCTTTGGTGAAGGTATTATAGGTTAGATTTTGCTCTGTGTTGCTGTAGAAAAGGGAAATAGATTTGCATACTTTGTTGCTGTCATTGTGTGGTGGGTGGCATCGGAATATATTTATACGTCTGCCAGAGGCCAAGTTGGGTTGTCATCAAAATTTTTCTCAGAGGCAAACAGTGCTTTAAATGTTTTTTGAGTTGGTGACTACAGCCATATGCAAACAACACACATTATTAACTGATTATTAGGCTGCTAATAATTTTTTTTTTGTCATATCATTTTCCTGAGCACTGTAAACTCCATTATTTCAGTCAAGTCATTGTTGTTTGCAGGGATGCACAATGCCATTTTTGCCACTCCTGATACTGATAAAGAGTACAGAACCTCTGCAACTTTTGCAAAACTTTAGTGGAAATATTCTGTTTGGGATTATCAGTATCTACCAAAGAAATTTGATGCAGTCCACCCTGCTCTTTTTTTTTTTTTTTTTTGCACTTTCCTGTAGGACTGCACCTATAAACTATTGTATATTCCTGTATTCTACCGATTATGCTTTCTATCTGATTTATGAAAGAAAGAGAAAACTGAAACCAGTGGTTTAATGAAGAATAATAACACAAAATAGAGAAAAAGTAGGTCATGGCTCTTAAAAGAATAATAATAATAAAAAAAAAATAGAATAATTTTTTTTGTTGTTGTAAAATTTAACGTTTTGTTTTATTTGGGGTCATCATTAGGCATGTACATGTAGAAAAGTTTGATTATTATTATTATTATTATTATTATCATTATTTTTTTTATTCATCCATCCTTGCCCAGTGCAGTGAACCATCTTGTATGATCCAGTGCACCGTCTTCTCATGCCTTATTTGGGAGTTTTTTTTTTTTTTTAGAAGAAACAACTGCCTGCCAAAAGTTCACAGCTCTCGACAGTGTACAGTAAGCTACAGCAGAAGTTGATGCTCTATACGCAGTGCAGTGAGTGGCTGAGGGGTGGTGCTGTTTTTCCCAGTGTGGAATAAAAGCCCACTGGTTTATGGAGAGCACAAACACACTGGAACCTGGGATGAGTTTAAAATGCTCCCAAACTTGGTACATTTTTGAGCGCATTCGGATTTTATTTTCTTGTAGGGAAATGATGTGTTTTCCATTCCAGTATTTTCAAAATTACACTGATTGTTCAAAGGAGGGTGCCATAGTACTTGTTTAAAGGGACAGTTCACCCAAAAATCTAATTTTGTCTACATCCAGATAACTTGCTCGCCTGGTTGAATAGCAAAGCTCCATGTCAGGTTTCTGTAAAAATCAACGAAGTGGACAGATCTGAAGGAAGAGTGATACAGATAACATTACACTGTACAGGTCTTCACTGTAACCCAAATATACATATTTTTGCTCCACTTGGCACAAACATAAGCTTGCCCCATGTTCTTGTTTATATGATGCAGGACCACGCAAACAGAAAGCTCAGCTCCACGCGACTTACAGCACTAAAAACCAAAACACGGTTTTGTGTTTAAATGACACCACAGATTTGAGTTCTATTCTCTCAGCTCTGCATTGGCTATTTTAATCATTTTGTAATCTAACAACCACTGAAATAATAGATGGCACTGTCAAGTTTTAATTACCTCAGTGCAGAATGCACAGATAAAGCGCAAAGCGGCTCATAGGCTAAACATAAGTCATGCATTCTTATGGATGAGGGCTTGGACAGATGGATGAACCGGTGGCAGCAGCGGTTCAGACTGACCCTTAGCCACGAGTGAGGTACAGAGAGAGCATTGGGAATGGGATGCTGTAACTGTGGGATATGTTAGGCAAAGAAAACAGACGAAGAGAGCCTTAGCAGCTCGGGAAGGGACTTGCTCATGCCACTGCTGCAAGAGCTGCATAAACAGTACATTTACACACTTAGCAGATGCAGGCGAGTCTGGGAAAAGCAGACCGCAAGCAGAAAACGAATGAGCAGGCAGAAAATGCTGCACGGCTCTCGGACAGCTCTTGTACCATGTCCATGCCCTGTGGATACAGCAAGACTGAATAAAACGTCTCTGCATCGACTCCAACACGTGCACATCCAAAAACTGCATCAAAAATGCATCTTGTAGATGTTTTTTCCTGGCGAGATGAGCGACTGAGTTCATGGGAGTTTAAATACAGACATGGGGGAAGGTTGCATGTTTGCATCGAGCACAGCATGTTAGAGACTCAAAAACAATGGTTTTAGTAAAAGTTGCACTGAATATTAATGTCAGTATAGGGCTTTAAAATCAATTGTTTGGTTTCAAAACGCCTACATTGTTTTCCCAAAGTTCTTATGAATAATTTTATCATCTTTATTCTTTTCCTTTTTGGAACTTCAAACAAATCAGTCTCTGGGTATTTCAGTTGTTTTGGGGAGTTTGACATGGGGCTATGTTAACTCACATGCTGCTTGTTATATAGACATGAAAACTTCACCTGTGCTTGGGAGGACATGAGAGTGAGTAACACAATTTTAATTTTTGGTTGCACTATACACTTGTTCTGCCATTTTCAAACTTGTGCTGATTGGCCTTGTGGGGCAGCACAGCATTTTACTGTCATACACAATATGCTGGATGCAAATACAGCACCTTCTCCTGACCTTTCCCTGCTAAATACAAACATGAGCATATTCTACTTACTGACTCACTACTGCTCTGGAGATTACATGGGGGACAGCATGTTTACTTGCACCTCCTTTATGTAATGAAAGAAATGCGAAATGTCTGTCTTTTTACAATAATGCATATGATCGTGCTGCCTGTGTTCCTTAAGCTGTGGTACAGATTGAGAGAGTGGGTGGGCTGTCCTTTGAAAGTTTTGACATGTTCAGGTTCTGACTTTGCCTATTGCTAGTGGATAATTGCTTAAGTAGTGGCTGTAAACATATAACTGTTCCACATGAGTATCATGTTTAGATAGACAGATGGATTTGACACATTGAATTTCTTAAATTCTTAAAGATTAAAGATTCTAATCAAATCCAAAGAAACATTTTAATACAGTCATGGTCTTACCCTGGCAACAGAAATTACACCACTTTATCAAAATAATTTTTACCATCATAATATCAGATTTCATTGTGGTACATCTACGGTTTATTTAGCATAATAAAATATGCTCTCTTTCAGTTGGTTTGGTTCAGTGCTGCAAATAATAGAAGATGTGCCTTGGAAGAAAATGGCAAATGTTGAATGAAAATGGTAACTGGCAGGCAATTTTGAGCTTTCTAATATTCTGTCTGCCTCCAGCCAGGTTGTTGGCTTCACACGTTTTCCTTAAATTCAGCCAAAGAAGCACTTTTAGTCATATGTATGATATTAAAAGCAACAGGAAACAGAAATCTGTGATTTCTTTAGAGGCATACATCCTTGTTACATTTTGGCATTTATATAAAGATTATTATTAGATTATTATTATTATTATATAAGAGGAGTAAAAACTGTCACCGTATTTCTACCGCACACAGGGAGAGGCCTGTCTATACATTTTCATTTTTAGCAGCCAAAGATGTAAGGCTAATCAACTTCAGCCGCTCCACAACAGCGAAATAACTCTTCCTCAGATCACATTCCCACACAGATGCTTTGTTTACATGACAGCCAGCAGGTTTTGTAGTTTAGCGTAAAATTTAGTCACATTTTCATCATCCCTTCACCAAATCAGCTATTTCAGCTGTTTACTGAATCCCTCTCATAATGTTCCAGTGCTACTGTACAGGAGAATATCTCTGAATGCTCATATTACTCACATGCTTACATGTCAGGCTGTTTTCATCATATTCTACCTGCTTCTCCATATGCCATCATTTCATCAACATCAAACCTCTACTAAAAGGTATTTGTATCTGTTGTTGTTGTTGATGGCACTAGCAAGAGTATCCATGAGGGGTTGTTGACATTTGGTAAAATAAGGGTCGTCTAGGTAGATCTGCAAAAGCACACCTTCCCAAACCTGCTTCCAAACTCAGGCCACGTAAGCAGCCCTGACCAAAACAGTGTTTATATTCAATAAATAGCTTTTCTGATTTTTCAAAACCTCCGTGAATGGGTAAAAAGATTCTCAAATTTGACTCTAGGGGAAAATAAAGGCTATCCACATCCACTTTCCCAGGCCTTTAATATTTCTTTACTTCAGAGTGCACAGTGGCTATTGACAGATTTAATACTGGCATTGCCATTTGTCCTTTTCTTTTGAATTGTTTCTATGCATGACAAATAGATATGAAAAGAGACACTGAATAATATTACACAGAAGCTCAGTTTCTGCTCGATAGGGCTGCTCGATTATTGCAAAAATCATTGTTTGGTATTAATTGTTTTGGTTAGTATTGAGATCACAATTATTCATGATTACTCACTGAAACAACAGCGTGCATTTATTGAACTTTACAAAAAAGGTTATGTTTTTAACTTTAAATATAAACATGCCACAGTCTAGCTGAGAGTGGGATTGGGCTTTTAGGGAGGGGCAAAAGCACACCGCTTCAAACAATACGGATGTGCTGGATTTACAACACAGCACAAAATGAGAGCATCATTGTGAAAAGGGCAGAGGACAATAATCATTTTATCTTGATTGTCTTGCTTTAATAATCGTTGGAGGCCAAAATCTTAATAGAAAATAAAATTCAATTAATTGCCCAGCCGCACTGCACAAAGGTCACATTCACTTTAAAGTATGAGTAAGGCTGAATAGATGAATACCATCAGCATCTTGATCCATGGCCAATAATCACTCTCCCCTGATGACACCACAGTTTCAACGGATGACACCGCGTGCATGATACCGCTCAGAGTGGGCGACCAGGTGGTGGTGGTGGTGGTGGTGGTGGTGGTGGTGGTGGCGGGGTGGGTGGGGGGGATCATGCATGATGCATATCACACTGGAGCTGACAGCATCAATACTAGAGTCTCATAATTAAATACCTCTGTTGTAGCATGCAGAGGAACAGGAGGCAAGTTTCTCGCAGCCCATCCATCATACACTGGCAGCTCGTTTAAAACATCTTTAAAATTAAAGTTGCACCAGCTACTCCCTTTTACAAAGAACAATTGTTTTCTGACAGCCCAGTGAATCTTTGCTAAAATTGCTGGGAGAAAGGTTCAGTGCAGGAGACTTTTATGCAGAGAACTGACAGACTGAATTGAGAGGGAGTCTGCGAGCTGCTCTCACAGAAATAACTTTGGCTATACTTGATGCTCCCTGATAGCGGCAGGGTCTTTGCGTTGGATAATGGGCTTTTAGACACAACGGTTTAGAGCCACCCAGCCAAAACACTTGAAGAGAAATTTGGCAATTCAGCATCTGTTGTATTAAAAGATGCTTGATGGTGTCCAAAACAACCATCTGGCTCTGTAAATAAAGGATGAGTGGATATTCATGCCAGCTTCCTCTACAGAATAGTAAGTTTCACTCCAATAATTTGCAAGGGTGGAACACAAGCAAATATCCACTTTGTAATCTACACACTAGTTATTTTCAAAATAATTTATAGTGTACTGCAAAATACTGTAATTTGTTGAGGGAAAGGATTCCATCATCCCCCACTGTGGTGGCTCAATATATAATGCATGCATTATTCTTCATCAATATAGACATAGAGTATAAAAAATGACAGCATATAATGAGAAGAATAAACTCAAAACTAGTTGCCTATAGATGTAATATGGGATCCACGAGCATAAATTTAAGGCATGTGAGTTTAAGTTATATGAAGTCACAAATTTAGCTTATCTGTCAAATTCAAGGGGAATGATCCATCATGTTCCTTTGAGGATGATTTTTTTGTATTAAATTGCCCTTCAATAAGAATATTATGCAGCCTGGAATAATAAAACTATACAAGGAGCTTTCCACTCCGCGCTAATCTTTGTCGAGGCGGACAGACAATGTCACTTCTCACGTGAAGAACTGCTGTCATTAAAGTCTGATGTCTTGTACCCTGAATTTATGTCCCCCCTCGCAACCATAATATCCCCAGACTACAGTGAGAAATATGTCTCACTGAGAGCACACATCATATGGGAATGAATCAGCAAGGCCTTATCTGCTGTATCTGCTTGTTTTGAATCATGTTTTTGGGTATAGAATATGAAGCAATATCTACATGCTCCAGAATGCACCACACAGAATTAGCAGGGTGTATGACCTAGGCTCCCTGAAGGCATTGAGCAAGTGCAGTGCTAGGAAGGGGAGTGTGCTTTTTGGGAACCACATGAGGTCTTTACAGTAACGCCTGAAGGGCATTTGAGTGCTGAGTATCCCATCACTATGTTACCTTAGCAAATATACCTGTACAGTACACCTGTGGCAATACTATGTGCTTCTAAGACCAGAACTGAATTTTTCCTCCATCACAGTCTATTCCTTGCTCTGCCACCGACTTGCTTCTGCTAAATATTGATTTACTGAATTTGAGCTGTCTCTCTAAAAAGTTGAGCAGTCCTGATTGAATTACTGCTAACAGTTTGGACTTTGTGGAGCTAGCTGGAGGCGGTGAGGGTATTGAAGGTAAAGAGGTCAAGGCTATCAGACAAGTCAAAGCTGCAGTGCCCACAATTTAGTGTGCTACCTCGGCTGACGTGGCCACTAACAGTATATGAGATACCTTTATCAACAGAAAGGCTATAGCCAGTTATTAACCATTTACTAACTGTAAATATTAATCATAACATTATAAGTGTTGGCAAAGTATGTTTAAGAATGAACCAATACTTGTTTATGTAGCAGTCAATTTTTCCAACAAATAATTGAAAGCCATTTTCATCATCTCCTGCCAGATATTGTACAATAAATTAATGATAAACTACTCATCTTTTATAGTGTTAGAGTTCATTAACTAGTATTTACAAATTACATTAATTAATTTACTAACTGTTAAAAGACAAAAACAATTGTTAATTACTAGTCTCAGTGGTAAGAAATTCACTGTTTATTTAGGGGAATTCTTACATCAGCATTACAATGTGTTTACAATGTATATGTCAAGTGAACAACAACACCCAGCCTGCTCCTGTGCAGACTGTATCCACCTCTTAGCCCTGCTATTGTCCTATTTGCTTGCCTGAACCTGCGGCTCCATTACGCTGAGCTTGGCTGGCTTTTTCACTTGGTCTTTCATGATTGCTACAAGGGAGAACACGACCATAGCAATACCCGCCAGTGCATGCTGTTTTTGGGCAAAATTATATATTACAGGCATGGTAACCCCATTTAACTTTTTCTTGTTGTTCTTGAGTACTATATCTTCATCATCCACCAAGATTTGAGTGTTCCTAAAATCAATAACTGTAATAAAACTGAATTCTAGGGGCTGCATTTTCTACAGTAATCCATTTCAGCTGGACTGGGGTGGGCTTTCCCCTTGTAGAGTAACAATTTCGTTGGGACTCATCTGTCCAGGAAAGAGGAAACTATCCCACTTGTTGGAACTGAAATAATCACAGGTCTTACTGGTTCTGCAACGATACACTTTCCAATAGCCCTTGCCTCTTAATCATTGGTAAAATGGTGGATTTTTATCCAGGAGTAGTGCAAACTTGGTATGCTGTGTAATGTAATGACCTAAGAGTTGACTCTGGCGGAGAGCAGCAGTTGCAGCTGATGAGTCAATCAAAGGGGTGGAAGGAATAAAAACTGAGGCCACGTTCTGATTGGATTGCCCCCACCCTTATGTGTGAAAGTGGCTTTTAATCCTTCCCTGGCACAACTAGCTAATTGTCTCAGGAGAAATCAACTGATAGATCTCTCTCTATATAGGAAGGCCTTCAGACTCTCAGAGTGTCATGATGTTTTCTACACCCAAAAAAAACCCTGAAATTAAAAGTTTCAAGCTTTTAACAACAGCATGTTTTAGTGCAAAATTGATTTGATTTGCACAGGGCCACACTGCATGCACTTGATTTGTATTATCGAATGAGATCCCTCAAACATTTTCCTATGCGCCAATACAGCCTCCTCTGCCTTCTCTCTGCCTCTAAAAGACTAATTTTCTCCATACAGTGAATGGAAAATTCTTTTTGTTCCATTGTCAGAACGACGACCGTCTGTCTTTGCCTAAGAATGAAAAATCATTTTCCTGCAAAGTGGTTCTTCCAATTGATAAATTAATTAAATTTCAAAACTGTTCGGTGGTAGTGAGAAGGTTGTTGGACTGCTGAAAAACAAGAGAAAGAAGCCTTGATATTTCCCACTATGCTCATTTAATAAGATCCTCCTCACCATTAAAGAAACGACTGAACCTTTGACCCTAGGTCTGTCAGCTGGCCGTGTCCACAGACAGTGCATGCATTGTGTTGAGAGGAACATGCTCTGTTCTGCTTGTATTCCTGTCACTCAGGCTGCTGATAGGTGCCAGGAGTGATGAAAATGGGACTGGATTGCTTCTCTCATGAGGGGACCTCTTGCCAGAAGAGCCGAGACTCCATTCATGGGTTTTGACACTAATAAAGAAAACAATCAAAGCAGCAGAAACAACTTTTTTTCTTTTTTTTTAAGCATGGTCCAAGTTGTTTGAAGCGTTTATTTTCACTGATGACATTTTTTTTATTCTGGAGGAAGAATGCTGCCTAACTAGTCTTATAACTCAGAAAAATAAATTAAAGAAAAGATTTTAGGTGTCAGACACGCTATACCTCTACATTTATGTAGAGGTATAGCCAAGCTCATTATTATTATTATAGACAAGCTTATTATTTGGAAATTACCAGTGCATATTGCACATATGCACATGTAGTTGTATGTGGTTTAGTATCAGTGCATCTTTGTTGAAGTCTTCCATGCAAAGCTTGTAATCAATTTGATTCCGAGTTCTCTTTGGCATCAGTGATTTAAAATAAATAAATAAATAAATTATATATATATATATATATATATACACACACCCCACATTCCTTAGAGTGTCTCTTTAACATGACCCACACTTTGCTGCCTGAGAGGATAAGTGTATAAGCCACTAAAAAAAGCATAATGTGGTATTGTAATGGAAAATGTGGAAAATGTAACATTTTCAAATATCATGACACGTGCGAATATTGGGAAATCACTCAAGCCTACACTTGATGAATATTGCATTGAGCTTTTCTGGCGAGCAAGACTAGCACTGAGCCAAAGAAAGCCTGCATGGCAACATTTGGTATTCAGAGGCTAAGCCACATAAAGCAAACCTGAGATATCTTCTGTGTTTTGGAAGAATAAGAAAGTAACCAAGCTTTAAGTTAACAGCTGTAAACCAATCTACAAGACTACATTTGTAATATTTTCATTGTATTTATCTGCATAATTTAAAACTCTTGAATTCAGAGACTCAGAAACTCCTGTCCTTCTGACCTGAGCAATTAACTTTTGTGTTGGCTGAGAAGAATATGCAAACAGCAGTACAACATCATCATCATCGTGCCAGGTGATATAGACCAAACATAGCATTGCTATTGTTGGTATCTGTTGAGAGCTCTGCAGAGGATAACAGGTGCCAACACTGAATCTTATTGTTTAAAATTATGTAAAAAGTGCAAAGATCCTCTGTCATCTTTTTCAGTAAGTGATGAAACTCGTTCTGCCACTGTAAACCAAGTCACGTGCATGTGTGCATGTTTCTGCATTGTTAATACTTTACCACACTTTGTGATACTTTAGTCTTTAGTTTGAAGGATTGCTTGAGGGTCGTCATCCTCAAGGCTGCTATGAACAAACTGTGACAGGACAGTGACCTCTGCATCTGCCACCACATCAACAATACTGATTCCATGTTGGGCCCTTTACTTTATGTCATTCCCCCTCTCTCCTTTCATTTCCTGTCTCTATCTACTGTCACTGTCCAATGAAGCAGAAGTGCCAAAAACATAATCTCTAACAAAAAAAAAAAAAAAAAATTGATAATTATAGTTCAAGGTCAAGGTCAAGGTTTCTTTATTAGTACCAGAGGGTAAATTTGTTGTGCAGACAGGAACTCAGCAATCCCATTATGTTGACTAATTGTTGCAGCCCTTGCATCCATGTACATCAGGCCTCATGAATGCAAAGCAAGTCATTTTATTCCTGTGCCATGTGTGCCAACATGTGCTCTATGTTAACTGTAAATATTTGCTGTAATGACGCCATGTCAATTTTTGTCTAGATTTATTGTACTTTGTGAATAAAATGATTTTTGTTTTAATAGAGCAAAATTGTCACCAGAGGTGGCGCTCTTCAGTGCCTCTGGATTGGGCCACAGGGATGATATTCCTTCAAAAAACACCTATCTTTCAAGATTAAACTTCAAGGAGTTCTTGTCATTATCTCAAAGCACTAAAATAATTGTCCTTGAGGAAATTAATTACCTTTGTGCACTGTTGCATTCTGGGTGGAGAGTGATTTAGAGTTAATGGAAGCTGAGGCGCTGTCATCCCTTCCACCATCCCTCATTTTTCAGGCTAATAAGTCAGCTGAATTGCTGGGTCAGTTCAAGTGGCTCAGAGGCATAGGCATGTTTGTTCAGATGATACTTTCACATGGTGCTTATAGAGTCTAGTGGAAGGTGAAAAAAACATTAACTATAGACTGCTCCAGAAAGCCTACTGAATGTACAATGGATAGTAATAGTATAGTGGTATACAATAGTAAATATATTAAAAACATGCATGAGTTGTGCACATTTTACCTTGGTATATTCCAAAGACAAACGTCCTCATGATCTGTGCTGACAATGCATCATATGAAGAGATGATTCTGTGAAAGCTATTTGCATTTCACTTCAAGGATTATGATATGATTATAAAAAATGTGACAGTTAATACTCAGAAGTAACTGTCAAGGCACTGTCCATACTCTATCATTAGTGTCTTTCAAAGCCTCTATTGATTCCCTCTGGCGTGGTATCACATTCAGTCGCCGTATAAATAACATTAGAAATGTTGAAATTAGTATAAGTTCATTAAGAAATCTGCAACTGAACCGGGCTTAAGTCTTTTCAAATTGCTTCATGAATATAACCCTGCAACACTGACAGGCTGGCTGTCACTGGCACAAACAAGAGGCTTGCTTCATGTACGTGAATGTGTCCATGCAGCACAATACTCAAGTCCATGTGTTTTACATACTGGAGGGAGAGGATTTTTTTGAACACATCTTAAACTGTACAACTGCATTTAAATGATGCAAATCTAAATAAATGTTTGTGTAGGGGGAAAAGGCTTAAAGGCACAATCCATATTCTTTTGAACATACAATAGTCCTGTGAGACTGTATTGTTGGAAATCATTAGATCACTGGCCCCTGCACACACTTTCAGTGACACTTGCTGTAGTGTCTGAGGGGCAAGCTGGCCAACGTGGCAATGGAGAATCTCCAGGCGTAAATCAATTAGCAAGGATTTTACTGTAGTAGAGATTAGTAACAGCTACCAGGTTTGGCTAGTGTGAGATGAGCTGATAATTTAGTGTTTCTTTAGAACATTTGCATGATACATTACAACTGGCCTAGAGGTAATTTCTACAATTTCTCCGACTAGAAATTTCCCTCTACCAGCCCATGGTGCTTATGCCCAAAATTCACTGAGAGAGTACAGCCCTCCATCTACACTGAACAACTTGCTGTTAGACCCACAGGCATTCTTCCTATGGCTTAATTTTCAAGTTCAAGTGATTCCTTAGCCCTGAAAACCTACCCATTGGATTTGGAATCAAGTCTCCGACGTCATTAGCTTCAAAAATACGGTTAATGGTTCATGTAATAGGAATCCCAGTTCTGGATCACCACCAAAATCTAATCAATTGTTCCTTGGCTCAAGGCCTATCTGTACATCAGATTTCACAGGAATTTGAGATATCTTCCTGAAATACAGACAGACATACAAACTAACAGGTGAAAACAAGCTCTGTGGCAGGGGAACTGAGGGATATTAGAATTTGATATAGTATTTTCATTTTTTACTCATGTATTCATTTTTAAATGAAAAAAAAATGAAGAGTGCTACTTTTCCTCACTATTGTATTCCATCATGCAATGACATCAAATATTTGAATCTTTTATAGATTAAGTTAACATGTCTCCTATGACATCAAATGCATTTGACTTTAAATAATTATCAAGGCCAGGTTTCACTTCGATCCAGCTTGTGACTGTGCTCAATTTTCCCTCATATTCAAGGCACAGTGTTGGCATAGTGTGTGATGCAATGAAAGAATCCAAAAGGCCAAATCATGTTTAAGTGGCATTTTGATGACATTTCTTTGGCCTGTTTAACCTTTGGTGAGTTTCATTTTTCCCTTTGCATTACATCTTATCCACGCAGCTCAATTTCTCATTCCCTACACCATCAAACCCCTTTGTCATGACTATTCTCACCACTCTCTCCACAAACCCAGTGGATGACTACACGAGGGATCACAAATGCATGAGAGGAAAACTTGTTGGTCCAGACTTCAGTTTAGTCATGGTTTCGGCAGTTTGGGGCCAAAATTAAAAATGAGAGTGGGTTGTTTTAAAAATTATATGCTTATTAGTGTTGCAAACATTCACAGTAAGCAGTGGATTTATCTAGCTCCAATGGGACTTGCCTTGGATGTGAATTACATTAGACAACAGTCTGCAAAGACAATGCAAGGCTGTGATCTCCATGAAGGACAGAGAGGGATAAATGGCTGGCAAAAGATAGTGTAGCAAAGACCAGGGGGGTATTCCAGAAACTGGGTTTACTGACAAAAAAACAAATTTGTTAACTCAGAGTTAAGGGAAACCTGGGATTTGCGGCTCCAACTCCAGTTACCATGGAAACTTGCTCAGTAGCAGGTTTACCTCGAATTTTTGGTAAGAAAACCCATTAACCCTGCAGCATTTTACGAGGGAGATAGTTGTCAAGGACACGCCATGCCCTTTTTTTTTGGCAATCTGTCCACATTAAAGTCCATATTATTATTCACAGACTCGGTTTCTTAATTGCAAATTGTTATAAGGCATGATGGCTTTCTTGCTTGGCAAGAAAGTGGAAACTCTTTTTTCTCTCACTGGAAAGAGAAAATAATTTTAGATTCGATTTAGTGATAAAATAGATGATCTAATATTTTATATACTCGTTTGATTAGTATCATATGTTATTTTGTTTGTTCCTCTTGCATATTAAAATAGTCTTCAAATTATTCTTCACTCCTCCCCCGCTTTCTCCACGCTGTCTAAAAGGAGAGTAGAGAGTGTTTGATACACAGAGAGTCAACCACAAGCTGGACTGTGTTAAACACTCCTCTTCTGCACCTCCGCCACAGTTATACTGAATCAGACAGAATCAAAATATCTAACCAGTTTCAACTATATTCCTATATTTAAAAGTACTGCCAAGTTTGTTTGTTTTTTAGGTTTAGGTTGTTTTCAGGGGGCCAAACAATTGCTCCCTCTCCACTGACTTTGTATTGTGTGAAGGTGCCTCCTTTGCTTCCAGCAGTCGTCAGGTCAAAAGTACTAGAGTTCTCATCGGGCCTGAAAATTAAGACCCGACCCGAACCGGGCCCGACTGGGCCAGCCCGAGGCCCGACCCGACCCGACTAATTAGCCGAACTTTAGGCCTGACAGCTCGATAAAGCCCGAAAAAAAAAAAAAAAAATCGCCAAAATTGCCATTATTTAGCAGCGCCGGTCGGCCGCAGCACCGGGGCACCATCAGTCAGCATCAGGCGGCACCATCAGTCGGCATCAGGTGAGCCAGCCGCGGCACCAGCCGGCATCAGGCAGCTCACCTGTCAGATCCGGCAGACCTGACCGGGTGGGTCGGCACCGTCCGGTACCGTGGCCGGCCCGCCTGATGCCGACTGATGGTGCCGCAGCATGTGCGGGTCAATACGGTAGTCTAGAAAACAGATTTTTTTTTTCTCGTGCGCCCCCAAGTAGATTGCGCCTTGGGCAGTTGCACTGCCCATAGCAGAAACCGTCCCTGCTGCCGAGTCTGCCAGCACAGCGGGATACTGCTGCAACTCTCTCTCACTTGTTTGCGCTGCGCTCGCACAGCTGGTTGTCTGTCTGTCACTGAAAGTTTAGCCTCCAAATCCAATCCAGTATCTCTCTCCACCAGTCACATAAAAATGAAACGTCATAATCAATAACAGAACACATAATTTTTTAAATTTAATTAATTTAAAAAAAAAAAAAATCCCCCACAGAACCCGAAGCCCGACCCGACCCGCCCAATTCATGTAAATTTTAGGCCCGACCCGAAAATGTCGGGTCGGGTTGGGTCAGGTCTGGTTCGGGCAGAATATGAGAACTCTAAAAAGTACCCATCAGTTTGCTTCATGCTGAGTATGGCTGGATTTAGCAGAAGAGGCTGAGCCTTTTAATGGTATACATGTGTAAGTTTGGTTGAACTGCAGGCAAACGGTCCAGGCTGGATTTGAGCCCAGACTGCTGCAGTAAAGACTTAGCCTTACCACATGGTACATGCTCTACCAGGTGAGCTACCTGGGCACCCCAAACATGGTGAATCTTTTTATCTGCACTCTATTGATTCTGGCTTTTTAAGTTCATCATGATGCCTCAGTTTGGTTCAACCAAATTAGAGCTGACTGAAATCATTGTAACCAGCTGTTGTGGAAGCACTAACCCTGAGTCAGCCATGTCTGGTTTAACCAACCGCACTCTCTGGAATACTCCTCTGAGCACTTGTTAACCTACTCACTAAGGTTCATAGCTGAGATCCTTTGTTTTAGACATAGACATTAGAAAAAAATGGTTGGGGTCAGGAGGGCTTTCTGAACATGACATGAGTCTGTGTGTAGGAGATTCCCACGAGATACCCAGCATTTGTTTAGCAACTTTGAGAAGTTGAGTTGCTGTTGCTCTCCAAGACAATAAAGAATACAGTTCAGTATTCAAGAGATTATGTAGGAAGATAATAATAATGGCTTATACTGCCAAACAAACACTCAATTTAATATTCTTACTGTTATTATATAACCAAAACACTACCATATCACATTAAAGTTTCTGCTCAGATCAAACTCTGAATGTAAAGCAAGTTCTCACCCACTTGACATTTTTCAGTAAACTATAAACTTTGCCACTCAATGAGTCTCGAGTCACAGCGGCTCTCCACAACATCAATTTCCCATCCCTGTGCCTCTGCCTGCTGTCCTCTAGCAGAGATTGTTTCCCTCCGAGGGGTTAAGAGCATGTGCTTGACTCCAGTGAATGCTTCGACCCCCTAGCAAGAGCTAGTTGGCTTGGTTTCATAGTCAATGAGGCTTGGAAAATTTTAGGCATGAGAAAAGGCTATCTCAGTATTGCAACAAGAAATGGCTACTGAAAAGTACAAAAGACAAGATGAAGAGCAGAGCTGTGTGTCTGAGTGCTCTAAACGGTTTAAATGGTTATAATGGCTGTGTATCTGGTCCAGAGAGACAGATTTGGGAAGAAATCCAAAAGATAAATGTTCTTTTGTTGAATGACACACCCACAGAATTATGGGTTCATGCTCTTACCTATATCTGTTTGCCATGCTGTTGGTCTAAAATATCAAACTGACTCCTTAGCCTGACTATACATCTACAAAAAGGTTGGCCTATAAAGTTGGGCTTTTAGAAGCCATTTAAAACAGTCAAACAAACAAAGATTCAGCAAATCAGATAAATTGCAGAGGATTATTTCAGAGGGCTTAAAACTGCAAAGATACTGCCACCTTTTGTTTTACAGTTGGAGCAGGGGGTGAATAAAAGGCTGAGATTTGAGGATCAGAGTGGTTGAGAACTGAAATAAGGAATGAGGAGATCAGAAATGCACCTGGGAACAAGGTCATGCAGTAATCATCAGGATCTAGTAGTTTATTCTTGTAGTTAATCCCTATATCATTTTAGCCTAAATTAACAAGTATGAAATCTGAAGGGATGATGTCACACTGGACCAAACCCTTGGGCTTGGGCTGGCTTTCATCAGGATTGAATATAGATTACAAGATGTAGTTTGGCCTTCCGTCCCAATATGAGGCCAGGAAAAAGAAAGTGGACAGTCCAGTCACAGTGTTGGAAGCTACACCTTCCACAGCCATTAACTTTGCTTCATTCATGCATTTATGCATCACAGTCTCTGCTTGCTTTATTAAGTCCTGGTTAGCCCCTGTTAGCTGTGTTGACTCAGCAAGATCTTCTGCTATGTCAGATTTTGAGAGCGCAAATGCATTTAGAGGATAAAAGGCTACACTGAAAGGACCTTTGTATTGTAAAAGATATTTTGGCTTAACTTGGTAATGGATCCAGCAAGAGTTTGATCCAGAAGTTCTCTCTGTTGGTGAAGAAAAACGGCACAGAGGGAGAACAGTCAATGTTGTGCATTAAGTTGGTTGCTCTGATGGAGGGCCAGAATCACAAATGTGGAAAACTGGATACCATAGCCATGCAGCCTGGTGTGAATAATGACTCAGAAATGACTCAAATATCCATCCATGGATGTACAATTTTTTTGGAGGACAGAATCTTGGTCGCTGAGTGAAAAATGGCAGAAAATGCTCTCATCTACATTGTATCAGTAAAATCACTGGAATGACTGGGTCTTGGTGGAATTGGACCCAGCACTTTCCAAAGTAACAGGGTGAAGGCCCACCACTTTCTGATTGAGTCCTTAACACAGAGTCATTCCTTAATAAAGAACAAGATGTCCTTCATGAATGAAAACAAAATGTGGGTTATGTATTTTCCTACTTTAGTGAGCTAAGTAAAAAAAAAAAAAAACAATTTTTGAATAATGAGGAAAGCAGTTTCATTATAAAATGTGATTACAAAGCAAATTTGATGGGAAAATACACAACTGGCAATCAGCCCTCTCTCTTTTTCCTCAATGTGTTTTCTAACTGTGTGTGTTGATATGTGTTTGTGTGTGTGTCCTCACTGGCTGTCGATGGGTTACAGAGTTGCAAGTGGAGGAGTGGAGGAAGTCTGACTGAGATTTAAAAGCAGCCACTTCCCCATCTTCAAGCCCTCCTGTCAAACACAACAGATTGTTAAAATATCACTATGAATGTGAAGCCAAATATCCCTGGCTTGTCAGTGTTGGAGAGAATGAATACAAATCAAACTGCAGAGTGTACCACAGGCTGTTTTCTGATGCCTATAGAGGAATATGTGACATTAAGCAATATGCTTCAGGAAATGGCCATATTGCATACAACCTGCAGCAGTTGCACAATTTCTGCCACCACAGGTGTCACAGGAGCTGATATGATAATAAGATTGCAATCTTTTTATTGCATGTTTGCAAAATCGCCTGAATCTGGAATATGGTCTTCATTATAATGCAATTGTTGTAGCACTGCATACTGGAAGTACACATTACTGTATACTGCATGCAATCTGTTGTCGATGTAATTCCAGTAACTAACGCTCATACAATCATGGGTATTACTGTATGATGATCCTGTCTCAGTGTTTTTAATGATAATGTAAATGTCTGAGCAGACATAGTGAGAAAGAGAAAGGAGTATTATCAAAAAAAAAAAAAAATCTGTTGTATTTAGCTTTATTTGCACAGTATTTTTCACCAACTGCTTAGCTGTGTTTTAAAAAGATACAATTTAAAGGGAGAGGAAGAATTTGAGGGCTGGGGCCTGTTCACAGGATTTTTTTTTTTTTTTTTTTTTTAACATTTAAAGGTCTGGCTCTGTTTAAATGCACTCAATCCTTTTGTTTTCAGTCAGTTTGCTACCACATAGCCTGTTAAGCTAAATAGCGGTTTATATCTTATCAGCAATCATTGTCCTGCTTTGGTTGACTGACAGCAACATTATGCATGCTCACACTGCATTTTGGAAGCAGGACCAAAGAAGACATGCAGAGTTGTCAGTCATGAAGAGTTATATTAAACTTGATTTCATCCCACAGTATGTTGAGAAGCAGAACATGGAGGCTCAAAATGGCAAAACCTGTACAGAAGACCACTGGGGATACAAAAAAAAGAGAGGCATGAATGGCTTTATTAAATTTCAGCCTACCACTTTTAGGGACATAGTTTCCACCTCTGTGTGAAGTTCATGTTGCATACAAATGGTTAATGCTACATAACTATGACCTGTTCTGACTGGATGGAGCATTTCAATAACACTCTGACCCAGAGTGAAATGTCTCTTTCTTGTGGTGTAATCAACCTGAAAGACTCTTCTTGGAAACAGTTTTTTTTTTTCATCGTCTCCTGAGACAAAGAAAAAATAACTTCAAATAAGAAACTGAATGACATAACAACACTTAATTAGATGTTAATCAGATGTCAACATTTTGCTTAAGGTGATATTCTTTAGGCAAAGAGACATTATTAGGAACTCATTACAAGATTATGATAGCTTCATGATCACATTATAATTTCATGCAAAGATAATTATTCTCGACTTAGGAAATAGCATTAAGAAACAATATTTTCAGCTTATTGATTTCTCTTGATTATAATGTGTAGTCAATCAATATGCCACACTGTGCCTGTACTAAATTAACAACATTCTACCACTCATTTATTTGGCTACTGGTAAAACAATGAAGCCAGTCAAGACACAAAATTAAACAGTGACTTTATTGTCACTGTAACATTTTCTGTTACAGAGGAGTGGCTCTTTTGGCGTTTTCTAAGCCTGATAGCTTTTGAATGCCTTGATCAAATTTATTCCATAATGCACTTGTGCCACTACAAACTGCGTACACAGTTCTGTGCGAGGACTGACTCAAAAGCAACAAGAAGAAGTAGAAGAGACGTGGCTGCTGATGACAGTTTTTGTTACTGCTCCGTTACGCTGACAAAATTACTCCACACAAAAACTTTATGGAGAGCAAGTAAAGTTTGAGAAACCAAAGTTAATAGCCAGAAAGACGCATCCAAAACCAGTGACACAATGACGCCAGAGTCACACTGTCCAGCTCCTCATGTTAGCTGAAATGCTACTTAATAATATGAGTGATAAAAGATTGTAATTGAATATTGATATTAAATATCAATATTTGATATTGATATTGAATATTGTGTATACATTAATATGAGACCTCACAAGTAGTGAAATATTATAATGCAGCCGTTGTGCAATCTAGCGACACATTATAAACTGTTCATCAAAGCCTGCTTTATACTTGTGAGGTAAGAAGTTTAATTAATATTGAATACAGTGAAACGCACTGTAATATAAACAAGCAGTTATCTATTTCATCACTTTCAGTCTTAGTTCTGTAACAAAACTCTAGAGAAAAACTACTTTTCCTCTTGTTCCTTTTAGTTAATTATGCTGATAAAAGCCACCTTCGCTGAGGGCACATTTGTGTGCCTTCTAAGATCTGACATGAAGTTCAGTGTGGAGAAACATTGGGGAACTCAATTAGCAAGGCTCAGAAAATCAAAGCAATTTCCTCCTCTGGACAACATTGACACCCGTTGCATAGCAAAGAGTAAATTGGCTGCACATACCATTACATTATGGTGGCCCTATGTCACAGGATAAGCAGCTTTCTCTCAACCTGGCTGTTAGAGTGCCTCTGCCCAGGAAAGCTTCCATGCAGAGGTTTGTCAGACTAATCCATCTAGCAGAGCTCTTCCTGGGCCTGAGTAGCAATGCTGAGCTTCTAAGTAGAAACAACATGTATCAGTAGAACAAGCCTGGTAGCCTGCATGTGTACTGTGTGTATCTTGAGGTCATGCAATGAGAAAAAAGTAAGGCAAAGAGCCTACCCCACTGGCCAGTGTGATTCTTAAAATGAAATTGTGAATGCAAGCATCATGCTGCAAATCTGCTTTAATCTGCATGCAAGAAATGCAAACAAAATTAATAAAGGCACTTGCGACATTTTTCTCCACACAAAATCTCCTCCATCAGCGCCAGAACAATGGATTACAGGGTGCTGGTACCCTAGTATGAATGTCTCTTCCTCTCTTCCTCTAGTGTGCTGTTACAATTTGACGGCCCTTGCATTTTTCATTGAGACAATGAACACAGTCAAAAATCTGCTGAAATTGTTTCACACCTATGACTACTCACCTGCCGTCCGAACAATGTACCCTTGAATAATATTCTCACAGAGACAGCAGGTTCTCCTCATGGATCATGAATGAAAATCAGTTTCCTTTATGAGTCTTGGATATGTTAGCACACATTGTGCAGCAATCCCTCATGGGAAGAAGCAACAGTGTTAAGATGGCACATCACCAGTTTGAACAACTGTGAAAATTAAACTGATTTATGTGTGATTTGCTTGGCGAAGTCTCTGAAGCTGTGTCTGATTGTGGGCTGAAAGAACAGGGTGATAGACAGGAAGGTGTGTGCACATACCATCAGGAATTCACTCAACTAAAGTTCTTAAAAGTGATTGTTTAAATATACATTTAGTTCATTTTAATGATGCTGGTTACTGCCTAGTTGTGCCTTATCTTATTTTGTATTCTTGATTTTACACCTTTTGGTTTTATAATATTTAATACCCAGACCAAAGTGAATTGTGGTTCAAAATTAAAAATACAAAAGATGAGATGAATACAAATAAAAATAAGAAACACATATTATTGATTATCCATAAGAGCCACAAGAAATATTCATAAGTTACCAAAAATAGATATTTTGATATTTTACAAGTAACTGAGTAAATTTGTCTTCAGAGCCAAAATGTCATAAATTGTTGAGTATGGATTTGATTATCAAATTAAATTTGTGAAGTAACTGGCATTAATTTGTGGATTCTGAGACTTTGCTTTGTTTTGAGTGTCAACTGGAAAACTGTGACCTCCTTCAAGGCTGTCAGCAGTGGACCCATACCGTTCTTCACATCACCAATCACAAATTATGTGCATGTCCTCATCCAATGATTAGGCCTCAAGGCCACTATGCAGACAGCATGCAGAGCTGACGCAGGTGCATAACTTTCAGTTCAGCTCCCATGTTACCGATGTGCTTGTTCACACATAATGCGACATGCACTGGTCATGGACATGAAGCTTTTTTTCCTCCCACCTGGAGTCTACTTTTTCCACTGT
Source organism: Myripristis murdjan (assembly GCF_902150065.1). Taxonomy (NCBI): domain Eukaryota; kingdom Metazoa; phylum Chordata; class Actinopteri; order Holocentriformes; family Holocentridae; genus Myripristis; species Myripristis murdjan. The sequence continues at coordinate 14,336,063 of NC_043982.1, forward strand.
GTACACCGGGTGAAAAAACCAACCAACTTATACTGCATATTCAACACTGTGGGTGTTAAGGTTTGCTCAACTTGTGGCCTTTGTCCACTGTGTTAACACATAACACAATGAACAGCAGCAGTTTAATTGACTGATTATGAAAAAAATAAAATAAAAATAAAATGACATGAAAATTTATACACACGGCCTAACTTTTAATAAATGTTGTCTGCAGTATAGCCTAGGGCATCAAAAATAGTTCAACCAGTGACATTCCCTGGGAAATCGCTGCTGCTATGGAAATCAGCGGTGCAAACACGACCATTGCCTGTGTGTTTCTGCCTTTTTTCTCCCCACTTAGTGAAAAAGCTGCATGCCTGGTTGGTGGCTCACTTTTTATGAATAGATAGTCATTTGTTTTATTTTAATCAATAAATTGTGTTGGAAACATCATCTCCACTTCATAAATCAAGTTATAATTGACTTTTGGGAGTAAGGTAACATCTAAATTCTTACAAAATGTGTTCATGTTTGTAAATGTGTTCATTACATAGCATTTAGCATTAGTCTACCATTGATATAAAAACTGCTGTTGAAGATATCATGCCAAATTTGGTATGAAATAATAATGACAATAATAACGCGGTGCATTCATCAGTTGTGGTTGGCTAAGTACGGAGTGGGGCGAGCTCACTGTTGGCACCCTGCAGGAGGCAGCTGCCTTCCAGGCGGCACTCAGGGAACAGGCGCTTCTGCTGTACATTTGTGAATCTGTTCACCCAAACAAGAGAATCAAAAATCTGAAAATAAATGCAGCCTACATCACAAAATGCATAATTTAACTCAAATATATAAGCCATGTCACAAATGTAATTTCAACACAGTGATTGTGGATCATCAAACAAACAGCTGTTCCTTACTTTTACCGGTACTCAGTGTATAATCTGTTTCTGTAAACTGAGCCACAATTCACTCTGCAATTTCCCAGTGTTAAGCCTCAAGCACCTGCCATGGCCTGTAAATCCTGTAAAATTTAGACTCCTTGTTAAAATGTGTAGTTTAGTTCGGTCAACGTTTTTCAACAAAATGTTCAACATGTTCACCCCTTCTTTGTTACACAAATGTATTGATGTTTAAGATGAAGTACACAAATAAATATTAGAATATTGTGCCCACTAAAAGATTAAAATTATTGCATATTTAAACAGCATTCAGTGTGGCCAAGAGAATCCATGTTAACCAAGTTTATGCAAAAATGGCACACACTGTACTGTCCAAAAAACTTTCATAAGCTACAGTTGTCCATATCAGAAAAAAAATATTTCATCAAGGTAGCTGTAATATCCCACTTGCCCTGTGAATAACTTTGTCTTTGTAACTACTATCAATCAGTGTGAAATGGATTCCTTTGTTCACTTGTCCACACTGAATATTCTAATCTTAGTTCTGTGGCTCACTCTTAAAACAATAAAATATCCTGACAGATGGACTCACAAAAACACAAACTTACACACACAGACGCACCACCATCCATTGATGTGGACATTAGATGTAAAAAACTGTCAAAAAGAAAAAAAAAAAAAAAAAAAAAAAAAAAAAACTACCCACCCAGTTTAAGAGGTTTAAGTTTTCCATTCCTGGAGTCTCATATATGCCCCACAAATCCCACCAGAGCTTTGCCTGTGTTGTAATAAAAATCTGAAACAGTCTTGAAAAATCCAGTTGGCTTCTCTTAAGTATCTCAGTATAGTTAAATACAGTGAATTACTTCATAAACTAAAGAGCAAAACTGGTGAGAAATAATCTAGAGATAAACCAGCAGAATAAGTATTACAGCAAAAAAAAAAAAAAAAAAAGGCAGATGAAAGCCTTCATGAAGGAGTTTAGACAGCAAAGCGAGCACAATCACTGTCTTTCCTGTTAGCACTTCTGTGATGTCAGATATGCCTTGTTGCAATTTATATGTTAGACCCATTGTAGGACACACCCATTGGTTTTTGTCACATCCCACATGTCACATCAACTAAAAATGATGCCAGCTTCACAATCATCGCATTGGAACAGATGAGGTCTAAAAAAGAAGCATATCACAGCTTTGAGAAGGAGGGTGGGGGTGGGGGGGTTGTTACATTTTTCGGTATCAATAGAGAGCGAGATCTCAGCTGTGGCTTGTGCAAATGCAATATCCTGGGGCTGTGATTCTTCGTAAAGTGAATTACAGCACTGTATATGTTTCAGTATCTGACACAAAATTGAAAAGAAATAAATATATTAAATAGGAGAATCAACATGCAGCCAATCTCCTGCGTTTTCCCCTGTCATTTTTTTTTGCGGCAGTGCCTTGTGCAGAGGTACGTATCCCTCTTTCAGCCTCTCCTTGAAACTCACCAGTGGGACTGAGTCAAAAGTGTCCAGGCCATACAGAACCATCCATCCTGAAGTACAGAGATGACACTGGGTTGCAGCCTGTGCCAGATGACAAAGGCTGCCACCGGCTCTGAGCTAAAGCACTGCTGGACAAACCCCATTCCTTCTGTCCTCAGAGAATTAGTGTCTTCCTGACATTCACTCACACAGGAGCACAAAAAAAAAAAAATGTTATTTATTCATGCACACTTCCAGGAATTGTACGTCTACATGGGTTTTGAATTTCATTAATAATGGACCTGACACTGTCATGGAAATTTCAGCCACATCACTGGGCCATAGGGGTTAAATCAATTTGTGCTCTGTCCTGGGCAGTGTCCTGCCCTGTGTAATTTAGTGTCATCTCCTGTGTAATGAGGCTGGCACTGGATGACTACGGTGTCCTGTCCGCCCCTTTGTCCTTTGTGTCCTGTGCATCTGTGTTTTGTCCTGTGTGTGTCCTGTAGCATTAGATGACTGTTGTATTGACGTATTTGTGTATATGCGCTTGGAAAAAGTAAACCTGGCCCTGCTATTTAGACATTCAGATGAAAAGTTGCAGTTTTATGAAACATTTCCAAGGCAGCAAATGTATCCTGCTCTGTAGCTTTGACTGAGCCCCGTCTCCTAAAAATGACCTTCTCATGCAACTAAACTGCATGCTCCATTATGTTTCGATACATATCATAACTGATACATATCAGGCTGTGGACCTGTATTTAGTGAGGCATAAACTCAGGGATCCTCATATGAGAAGATTTAGTTATTCCATAACTCTCTATACTGCAGATTGGCAGATTAACAGTGAAGAGTGAACTGAGCAGTCATTCTTACAGTTTCTCTCACTGGACTAACTTATAGTCAATGAAATAACAATGAAAATAAAATATTCCCCATTTTTCTGGAGAACCCTGGATCCCAGACCCCAAGTTAAGAACCGCTGATATAGTGGATGAAATCAAAAGGAACAACAGATCAGCCTTATGTTATTCAGTACTGTAACAGAGTAAGCTGTATGTAATGGTTAATTTCCAACACCTCTCAAAATGCTTTCATTCTCCACTTCAATATGTCAATCAGTAAACCATCGTCTTTGTTCTACAATGTTTTAATTTTGTCAAATGTGTTGATCTAACAGATATTTGGCTTGCTAAAAATATCATCAGGTTGTGCAGGTATGTCTGTTTGCTCTAGATGACAGTATGTGACTGTGTAATACTAATACACAAACACAGCACAAAGAGACACAAAACAATCAGCATGGTTGAATTTTCATCTTGAGCCTAAAAAAACTTATTTTAATCTTTGTCAAGTGTCATATCCAAATGATAACTTTCCATAAGTGCAGTCAAGCCTCTTACTCTGCGCCTCCGAAATGTCATGCCTCGGAAAAAGAAAAAAAAAAAAAAAAAAATAGAAAAAAGAAAAAAAAAATCAATAATAATAATAATAAAAAAAAGAGTTCTAGACCACAAAACTCACTTCTCTCTCAGACAGCCTTGTAAAAATGTTTAAGAATACAAAAGACTGGCTGAATATCAAAATAATGTAATGTCATATTATGGTTCATATTTAAAAAAGGTGAATTTTCGATTCACTTTGCCTGTAGACTCTCTCTGCCTCTGTGCTCACTTGCACTGTCGCGCTCCTCTGCACCTCTTTGATCAACCTCGTGCTGTCGAGTGAGAGCAGCCGTGCACCACAGACAGTCCATCACCTCAGAAATAAATCAGAAATATTGTGAGCAATATCATGCTGTTTCTTACAAATTTGGTTGGGACATGCCTCTACCATCCATACCTGAATCTACACCTGCACTGTGCACAATGAGTAGGACAGAAAAATATCTAATCTTCTCTGTAATGTCATTATATAACAATTCACTACAGTATAAAATTAGAAATCCTTATCAAAAGCTTATTTATTTGTTCATTTATTTAGTTAATTAGTTACTAAATTTGACACTGGCCCTGATTCAGAAGACAGGTTTTAATTTTCTGTCTTAAAATAAAACTCCATAGTTGCCATCCTTTCCATGGCACCTCTAATCTTAATCTTAATAAAATCTTAATATTTTGACAGCAAGATAAAAAAAAACAGACAAACAAAAAAAAAAAACAATTTGAATGAATGTATTCATTTGTGAAGGTCTATTGTGATTATGTAAACCTCTACAGTTTAAAAATACACAACAGATTATCATGATGTTCTTAACAGCAGGTCCTGCGATGTGAGCAACAATGCAGTGCAACAAGGCCAGCAGCACGGTTGGTTATGATGGCGTGCGCATGCACAAACACCTCTGCACATGCACTTTGGGACTGCACTGGATTCAGCAGGAGCTTTGAGCATATTCAAATTCACCTCACCAGATTAATGGGAGCATCTTAGACATTTTCAGTTAAACCACTATGGAGATACTAAAATGTTTAGATAAGCTATCAGCATGAGACTGAAATTCTCTTGGTCAAATGACTGAAGATGGACATGGAATGAGCTGCTACAAAAATTAAAATCAGCTCATGTAAAAGTCACACATCAAATGTTGAAAAAAGCATGTGCATTAATTTAGCAGAGCTGGAACAAAACTTTCTAGCAAGAGCAAAGTAGTACCTTAAGTGTTTAACAGTATTGCAATGTGGTGTAGCTGAACATGCCCAGCTCAATTCATAGCAATAACATAGCAGAAAATTAAACCCTATACATAACGCAGACATAATGGTTCTAGTAATGAGGGTTGAACAATTAATTGAAATATTATCCAAATTGCAATATGGCTAAGTTCAATATCTAAATTGCAGGAGGTTCAGTTTTTTGATGAGGGTAAAATGTGTGACAGAAATGTATCAGAAATGAAGTATCATGGTTCTACAGAGATGTCCTGGCCTGCAACCCGTATTCTCCAAATATAAGAGAACATACACTATATTACCAAAAGTATTCGCTCACCTGCCTTTACTCATACTATGAACTGAAGTGCCATCCCATTCCTAACCCATAGAGTTCAATATGATGTCGGTCCACCTTTTGCAGCTATTACAGCTTCAACTCTTCTGGGAAGACTGTCCACAAGGTTGAGGAGAGTGTTTATAGGAATTTTTGACCATTCTTCCAAAAGCGCATTGGTGAGGTCACACACTGATGTTGGTCGAGAAGGCCTAGCTCTCAGTCTCCGCTCTAATTCATCCCAAAGGTGTTCTATCGGGTTCAGGTCAGGACTCTGTGCAGGCCAGTCAAGTTCATCCACACCAGACTCTGTCATCCATGTCTTTATGGACCTTGCTTTGTGCACTGGTGCACAGTCATGTTGGAAGAGGAAGGGGCCCCGCTCCAAACTGTTCCCACAAGGTTGGGAGCATGGAATTGTCCAAAATGTTTTGGTATCCTGAAGCATTCAAAGTTCCTTTCACTGGAACTAAGGGGCCAAGCCCAGCTCCTGAAAAACAACCCCACACCATAATTCCTCCTCCACCAAATTTCACAGTCGGCACAATGCAGTCTGAAATGTACCGTTCTCCTGGCAACCTCCAAACCCAGACTCGTCCATCAGATTGCCAGATAGAAAAGCGTGATTCATCACTCCAGAGAACGCGTCTCCACTGCTCTAGAGGCCAGTGGCGGCGTGCTTTACACCATTGCATCCAACGCTTTGCATTGCACTTGGTGATGTGTGGCTTGGCTGCAGCTGCTCGGCCATGGAAACCCATTCCATGAAGCTCTCTGCGTACTGTACTTGGGCTAATCTGAAGGTCACATGAAGTTTGTAGCTCTGTAGCAATTGACTGTGCAGAAAGTCGGTGACCTCTTTGCACTATGCGCTTCAGCATCCGCTGACCCCTCTCCGTCACTTTATGTGGCCTACCACTTCGTGGCTGAGTTGCTGTTGTTCCCAAACGCTTCCATTTTGTTATAATAGAGCTGACAGTTGACTGTGGAATATTTAGGAGCGAGGAAATTTCACGACTGGATTTGTTGCACAGGTGGCATCCTATGACAGTTCCACGCTGGAATTCACTGAGCTCCTGAGAGCGGCCCATTCTTTCACAAATGTCTTGTTTCACAGTCTGCATGCCTGAGTGCTTGATTTTATACACCTGTGGCCAGGCCAAGTGATTAGGACACCTGATTCTGATCATTTGAATGGGTGAGCAAATACTTTTGGTAATATAGTGTATATGTGTGGTGTGGACCCCAGCAGAAAAATCAAATCATCATCATTTTAACCTTTTTTTTCCCAGTGAAATTGTATCACAATTGCAATTTCTGTCTAATTAATTGCATTTTTTTTTTTTTTTCGATATTGCTCAGTGGTAATAAAAGGTACAGAGTGGTAATTTAGCTACTACTCAATGAAGGTGACTACCTATATCAGGTCAAATTTTTTTTATTCAATTTATTCATTCTATCAATTAATAATATTAGCTGCTACATTATGCTCAAAGGATAACGGAAATTACAAATGGGTCCTTAAATTGACAAACTTAAAATTGGTATAATGGGCTGCTGCATGGTATAATTAAACTCTGTGCAACTTCCCATTCACATTTCCATTAGCAAAAGAGACATTGGTGGTTTCACTTATGTGACCTAAAATTGAAGCTACGAATTATAAAAACAAATCTTTTACTTTATCAGTGTATTAGAATGTGTGTTATGACAAAATGGGTTAATTGTAATTCTAGTTCCTGACTCCGGTGCAGAAGTGGGTCAAGTATAATGAGGACCTTTGAGATCCTGTTTTGATGTTATCATTTGATGTCAGCTATGAATTGTGGCCATTTTTTTTTCAGCCCTTCCATATTTCACTTGTTAAGCACTTCAATAAAGGGGAAACATGAATAATTAAAGTACAGTGCAGATTCTGAGTTTACCATGTCTGTGAAAGTTAAAGACATAGATTTCTTTAGTTAAGGCAAAGGCATTTCTTAACTATCTGTGACTTGCTATGGATGTGATGCCTTGTCATTGAACATTTCAGCCACCACAGCCTTTATTTATTTCAAGTTTGTGAGCAGAATTATTAATTTTGGCTGACCAGCGATCCCCTCTATTATAAATCACCATCAGCTTTGTTCATTGTTCGTCAGATTAAACTTCATTAAACTCAGATGAACCCTATCAGCAATATCCAACATTAAACTAAATTCCATGGGCAAAAACCAAGAACAGTGAAGCGACAGCATTTTTTTACACATTGAGTGTGAGGAGCAGAGGGCAGGACTGCATGCAGGAAGAAATGAACAGCTACACATTTTAATTTGAGGTTGGTGATCCTTCCTTTGAACATAACCTGCACTCTCTTGGCCTCACCAGCTTGACTCTACATACACAAACTGTCACGTTCCTCTCAGTCTGGCAGGAGGTTAATCAAGTTTATGGAGTGACTGTTAATATAACAACGTAATAAGTTCTAAGTACATTATGTTTTGGGGCTATAACATTTACAGAATTTATGGCCTTAACCTATATTAGTCTTTTCTAAATGACACAGTAGACAGGATCATCCCCTGCACAGATCACAGTCACATTTGGAAATAGAGCATTTTATACGGCATAGAGACAATTGATTTTATGAATGGGCTTGCTTAACACAGTTAACCTACAACAATGCCAGTTAATAATTTTCTGATGACCAAAATTAAGTTTTTTGTTGAGGTTTTGGGTAACTGAAAGCTTTGCTATTATAGCATATACCGGTTTACAATTAACATTTGGTTAATTATCATGCTCCATTAATCCTTATTTGGGAGACTTTTGGCCTGAAGAAAAACATGGTGACATGGCCATGCCCACTGTGGAAATCAGCAGCGCTCATAAAAACGAAGCTGCTCAAGATGGCAGAAAGCTGATAAAATCTGTAGGATCAAAAGCATTTGATGGCACAAAACTGCAGAAAAGTTGGACAGAAGGCAGGCAGTGATAATTGTATTGGTTGTTTCATGGAAAGAATTTTTGATTCAATATGAGGAGGACAACTGTCAGTTTGATGCAACAGATTTTATTGTATTTTTGACGTAATAAGTTACAACTGGGTGGAAAGCAGGATCGAGCATCTCTCATCTTTCCCTCAATTGCCTAATGGGATCGTTTCTGAAAAATACTGTTCACTGTGAGTTGTCATCATTTGATTTTTCCTACAAAAGGAGTAAAACGGGGGGTGGTGGTGGTGGTGGTGGTGGTGGTGGGATTCCACCTTTTCCCCTCTATTACTTCACATATCAGTAATTTCAGAGATGTCAGTGCCTGCCTCAAAGTGGCCACTCTATCATGCATAGAGACAATGTGTTGACTATTACAACACAGCAAAAAAAATGCACACTTTTTAGATCTCTAGTTCTACTCTTTAGTCCATAATAAAACACATGTATTTGATTGCTGTAATGCTTGTTATTCAAAGTATATCAAGTACTTAATTAGAGCACAGCCCGATGACCTTGTATAATGTAGTGTGCAAACAACTGTCCAACACTTAATTATTATTACCATAATCATCCAAATGTTATTTAATTATGGGCCCAGGAAAAGCAGTGACAGGATGGGCTATAGTCCTAATTTATGAAAATAACTGCTGCATAACAGATTATTGTATGGGTAAGTCTGAGTTGTTCTGCTTGTCTCCCTCTCACAGAGGGAAATTCCATCCTATTTTTTTTTCCATTAAAACTTGTTAAGCCACTCAAAGTTTCATATTTCTGAGACACTACACCTTGAATGGAAATAAATGAATATTTCAGATAAAGACGGAATCTGTGGAATGCAATAATTGAAACAGTAAGGTCTGTGTAAGCCTGTTTGCTGGCTCACACAGCCCACTAGCAGTTTGTGAATTTGCAGAGAGACTGCGGATTAGAGGGAACGGAGGAATGTTGTGTTCCAGTCAGACTCGGTTCTGGTCTGGTGTGAAAAAGGGATGGTTGATGTGAATAAGGGATACAACAGCACTCGCTAGATATTACAGCTCTGAACACAGAGCAAAAGAAGCTCTACTGGGGTAGGATCAAAGAACCCAGTCAACCAAGGCTGCTGCTCAACCCAGACTTTAGTCAACCAACCACACGCACTAATCTCTTGCCGAAGTCTCATAGGAGGACAGGGAGGCACGGCATCAGCCAGACAGAATCTAATCAGCATCTAACACACAACAAGCGCAAGCAACAAATAGAGGGGGGCACAGAAGACAGATAAGTGTAAGTCCTCTTGTATTCTACTTGTATTCTACCAGTGTGTTAAAAGTAAAGTTTACTTTAATATTTGATGTAAATATTAAATATTAATCTTTAATAGTGTCGATACAGTAAAAACATGGGTGATAAGCTGCAGTGTCAATCAAGAAGAATCAAGATTACAAAACATACACGATAAACACAATATAACATGATAAATGGAACAAAAAAAAGAGTAATATCAGACCTAACAAACACATGTAACATATAACCAAAATAGGATAAAACAATAAAGGATAAACAATAATGAAATAGTAGGGGATTAATGTATTGAGATGCCGACTGCTTTGTGAAGAGTTCCATGTGGCAGGAGCACAATAACTAGAAGCAGCGTGTCCCAGGTCAGTGTGCACGCAGGGGGCTTGCAGTGTGAGCCGGTCATGTGAGCGGGTCAGGTAGGGACCGTGGGACCATGCTAACACGAAGGACATGCACATTGGGGAGTTTCCTGTCAAAGCTTTATAAATAAATAAATACCAGTGTTTATCACGTCTCTCAGCCAGTGAGGACCAGCCAGCCTTCTCATATAAAATACAATGATGAGTGGTGTGAGGGTCACCAGTAATGAGTCTTAGGGCAGTATGATGAATGGAGTCTAATGGTTTGGGGGGTGATGGCAGAAGTCTGTCTATAATTTATGTCACCATGGTCTAAAATTGACAGAAAAACAGCATCAACAGTACTGTGCTTTACCCACTGGACATGGGAAAATTACTTTTGCTTCTATACAGGAAATCAATTTTTTTGTCATGATTTACACACTAGATTATCAATATGGAATTTAGAGGAAGTTTTTTTTTTTTTTCATTCAACAGTATGCCATGGTGTTTATATTCAGTGGCATGCTTGACTGAGACGCCATTTGCCTCTCAATATGCAACAATAGTGTAAACACTAAGCTGTAACTTTATAAAATCCAACCTCCTCTAGGATTGAGGCCATTTTGAAATTGGGCATTAAACATTAAAATGAAAACACATTAACAATATAAATGCACCTATTCTGCAAAACCCCGTATTAGTTAGTTGAAATGGTTTAAACAGTTTAATGATTTCACAGAGTAAACTGTTAGATTTGTGAGAGTTTGAGTCGAGGCCTCTAGCACCATCATACCTATGTGCATACAAATGTTGTGCCTCCGAAATACAAAGTGTATTATAGCAGACCGGAAATCACAGAGGTAGACTACATGTGTTAAAATGACAGCTTTGTGGCCATGGCAGAGATACAATTTACTATACAGGCTTCAGTCCAAACACACATCACTTCACAAGTTATGACGTAACCTTTAACATGGATCATCCGCTGTAATTAATATTTAACAGCTGTAATGCACTCTCCCCCTCTCTGGTACTTTTACTCACTCAGTCTCTCTCTCTCTCTCTCTCTCTCTCTCTCTCTCTCTCATTTACACACCCTCCCACACATTCTGCAAATATTTATCTCATTTCTCGTCCTTAATTTAGCTTAATTCAGGTCACCTTAGGGCGCATGCTGGGCCACAACAGAGAACGCTAATGCTGCCAGAGACTCATAAATTAAACCAGTTGGGAATCTACCCACACTGAGCTAAACTAAGGCAGAGCTGCTAGACTGCAAAGTTCGGCTTCAGTTGGTCTGAATTTCTCTCTCTTTATATTGCATCCATTGGAGTGGAATATGACCGGGCTCCAAGTCTCTGTGACAGAATATATAAGAAATACAGAGAGATTGGGGGGAGAAAAAAGATCCCTGGGCCAGATGATTGGACAGTCAGAATACCCAAACCCCAATTCCAGTATGCAACAGTCACTTACAGCTTCAGGATTACTCAATAATGCATCAAAACCCACAAGCCTCCAGGGGAAGCCGTCAGTAATCAAAAAGTAAGTTAAGGTTTTCATAATAGGGCCCTATAAATAACTGGGGACAGAAATGAGGGCATGTAAAATTGATGAGGGATGATTCAAACCCCACAAAGTGATGGGAGCTTATCGCTAGGGGGAAGGAATGGGATGTTGAATGGCCCGGCAGTACAGGCATGTGCAGAAGATTGAACTGCATAAATGATGAGTCACTTGTTGTTATGATCAGTCACCTGTCTCCAAATCATCACCTTCAATGTTGTTCACAAATGTCTCAAATCAATAGAGTTCATTTAAAATGAAACTGCAGCCTTTTACATGTGCAAAAGTTATAAAACAGAAGTTGTTTTTTTTTTTTTTTTAATCAGGAAGAGTGAACTTTTTTAGTATTATTATAATTATGTATGCATGGTAATGAATAACATTTGAACATCCAAGGTAGAAGCACTGCAGTCGTGTTTTACACTGTAGTTCTCTGACTGTTGTAATTCCTTGTCTAAGCCATTTTTGAGGTCACAATAATCAGCAAAGACCATATTAGACACAGTGTTTCTCATGTTCTTCCTTCAACTGGAGGTTTAATGGGTTTTTACATAATAAATTGAGATAATGTCACGATTCTGGGGCCCATGAAATCCATACAATTTTAAAAATGCTAAGGCATTGTTCAAAAAACATAGTTGTGAATTAATCATTTGTTGTTGCTGTTTTTTATCTGTCACACTATTCTCTGTGTTTTATTTCTTCATTCAAGTTTAGTTCAAATACAAGCTCAAATTAAAGTTCAAAAAGAAATATTCAAACAGATACATCACTTTCAGACCTTGAAGAAAGGAAATTAGCTTGATGAGTCAAATTGAGTGTCCAAAACAAAACTCCCACATAGTGTATTCTTTTTGCAAGCAAGAGACAAGAGAGCAGGAGGTTCTTTGCATTGTCTGTAGGCTTCTATGTTTCTCTTTTCTCATTTCACTAATGCACTCAGGTGCACAAAGGCCCTGTTATTGCCATGAAAGAAAAAAAAATCAAATAATCTACTCCTGCAATTATAAATAAAGTAATTCTTTCAGTCTTTTATTCTGCAGCAAAATGTGGATCCTTTAGGTTACTGAAGGTCATCGCCTAGTCATCACCTAGTTTGAAAGAAAAATAAATAAATAAATGAAAAACAAGTATAAACTTGCACTACATGCTTCACAAATGTGAAAGCAAATGAAATTATAACTATGAAGCATCTAAACCTATGTTCTCAACATGTATAGCACACACTTTGGGAGTGATTAAATTGTAACGCCGTCCCACTAAATTTAAGTCCTTTGACCTTTATTAACGAAAGCATAGCCCTTTCAAAGCCCTCAGATGTACAGTATTTACCTCAATACTGATCCCACATTAATTTTGATAGTATAGAATAACAGCTTTGTAAATACAAGGCCATCAGTGTGAGAACTGGTCTATCCTCTGTGATGCTTAGGAGATGTATCTATGTCCTTTTGGTACAATCTCCCGTGAAATGTGTGGATTGACAAACTATAAGGCACAGAGGACGTGCCTCAACAAAAACAAGAAAACAAGGAGCTGGCTGCCTCATCTGCCGGTTTGCAGGCAACCAACCGCATTACATAGAAAAGCCTAGATGCTGACGAGTCATAGTCACACTGCTGTAATAGTGTCAGTCCTGTAATAATCAAGGTAACTGTTTCTATACTGCTACACTTTGATAGTCATCAAGTCCAGTGCAGTATTGGTACAGCTGCTAAGAGTACAATTAAATGTAGTTGGTAAAATAATAAAATAAAATAAATAAAACAACATACAGTTGGACCACATCATTGCTAATCATAAAAGAAGGCTGTCCATTTCATCTAGAGCAGCAGTGACATGAGGAGGGGCAGGTATGTTCCCCTCAGCCGACTGTCAGTCTGACAGAGAGACAATACACCACAGACAGATCGCTTAACACAACGCTCAGCATTGACAACTTTGAGAGGAAAACGCCCTGATGACATTTTGGTCAGTTGAAACATTATGACCGAACTTACATCAGATATGCTTCCAGAGACTTCTAATGGGGCTGCTGATGATCCGCGCTATCATAGCTGCCGACTATTCTATGAATAGATTCTCAGTGTCTCTTATTCCGGCCATTACTTTCCCCCAGTTCATATTCGTGCAAATATAAAACAAACCAGTGGCTAAATATATAGGGTTTTCAGCAAGTTAGAGTTCCTTCTGAACACAACCAAAAGGTGATGTGGGTACAGAGCCATGTTAAATTTTGCTGAGAATAAATAAATAAATAAATAAATGACATTAATAATGCCATAATAAAGCTACAGGGAAGAAACAAAAATCAGGTTACTAACTCTGGAACAGCCCTCAGTCACTTGGCAGCATTAGCTCATGTAGATGCTTGTCCTTCTGGCAAGCATGAGAACAGGTGTAATAACATCTTTTCCCAATGTCCCAATAATCTGATTCAAAATTCATTAATGTTCTTTTTTTTATTTAGTTTTGATGGCTCGGCGTGCTTCCCTCCTCCCGCCCACACATATACACACATGCATCTCTGCCTGTGCAGGAAAGTCTGATAGAAAAAGGCTGATGGATTTTTAAGTCAAGGCAGGGATTCACTTCTCTTTGTATTTTCTTTGACACGGCATGGAACACAAATTTGTTGTTCACTGTCAGCTACAAAATTTTGGATGATGAAAGTTGTCACACGTTTTGACATGAGCCACTGCAGTTGATATGAGGCTGTCTGACGGCAGTTTTAAATTAGGTAACCAGTTCATTCTGGGAAGACGGCAGTGTGCTATATGCTGACAAGCAAACTCGAAAGAGCAGGAGAGGAGGATTACAGGGATGCTGTCGTTTTTGTGTGCAATGTGAGGGCTCACCCTACTGCTTGTTTAAATCATCTACTTTATTTTTTTCATCATAATATTGTCTTAGAATATAAAAAAGCGCTATACAAATAAAATGCATCATTTTTATTAAGAGAGGCACAGACATTTATTTTTTCTCTGCAATAATCATGAATGAGCCATTACAGCTGAATTGAAATGAAACTGAATTTAAAGAGAGGGAAAAGTCGGTGTCCTGGTCTTTAATGGCAGGTGTTGTCACCACCTGTTGTACTGTCTTCTGTTCTGTGGGGTTTAGCTTCTCCTTACGTTCAAACGTGGCCAGCAGATTTCTGCATTTTGTAGATCACTGGCCTGGCAAATGTGCGATTACTGTACCTGCGGCTGGCATCCCATGGCCCTCCTGCACATTGCCAAATTCCATCGACATCAACTAATATCAGTGTGATCTCGTTTTTTATCCCACCGCTAGACAGAGTCCTTCTTCCAAATCTAGAATAACAGGCTGTACCTATTTAAAGTTTTACATTGCCTTTTACATTGTTTTACATCAATGTGCATTGCCTAAAAGCTCTCATCTACTGTACCACTGCCTTATATAACTAATCCAGAGTTTCAAATGCTAAACTAAGCAAATCTCTGCCAGGGAGTTATGTCGAGGCTCGACATTACCATTTGTCTGTTGGTCCAATAGTGTTTCTCAAAGCTCCAGGCTAATAAATATCACTCTTTAGTGGCCCGCTTGGCCAGTAATCAAAAATATATATTTTGCTGGTTGTGAAATGGTCTGACAGAGCGGCTATCCTCTCTTGAATTATTTTCCTCTTGGCAATAAAGCATGCAGAATACAGATAACACGGTTTGTCCTACGCAGCCACACTCATGAACCCGATCACAGTGGCTCCATACACACGAGCACTGCACTGCATGGTGTGTGATTCACTGCTCCATCAGACAGAAAAGTATACTGTGTGTGTATGTGGTGTGTGTGTGTGTGTGTGTGTGTGTGTGTGTGTGTGTGTGTGTGTGTGTGTGTGTGTGTGTGTGTATGTGTGTGTGTGTGTGTGTGTGTGTGTGTGTGGTGTGTGTGTGTGTGTGTGTGTGTGTGTGTGTGTGTGTGTGTGAGAGAGAGAGAGAGAGAGAGAGAGAGAGAGAGAGTTAGTTAGTTAGTTTGACTTTGGGCTAATAAAGTTTTTTAAGCCCCCGTCTGCTGGCTATGTGCAAGGGGAAGAAAAAGAGAAACAAACGGGAGGAGGAGCTGAGGGAGATGGAAAGAGAATAGGAAAAGAAGAGACAGAGAAAGGGGTTCAGCCTCTGTGGCAACACTGAAGGCCATTGTTAAGTATGATGTGGTACAAGGCCAGGTAACTTTCCATAAAATGTGTTGAAATTTTCTGAAATCTATGAGAAAAGAAAAGTAATGTGGTGAGTAGTCGAAAGAAGGAAAATTCATTCATCAGTCCTGATAAGTCTTATGCACCAAAATTGGCCCAAAATAGATTGTTGGCTCTTCTGTAACAATTATAGTATGATAATTTCCATTTTGATACGAGATAAATGATTCCCTTCTGAAACCCTACATCAGTTATGCCTAATATAACTACATGTCATATAAACCTGATAAATGTGACACTCTTCAGTGAAATGCAATAAAGTCATCAATGAAAAACTTGGACTCTGCTGTTATTATGCATATTTGATGGGTCAACAAAAGGTTGTTATCCTGAGTGGCAGTTTTCATTCATGATCTCATAATTTGTAGGAAGGCAGCTCTGTTTAGGCGACAGAAGGCAGATAGATTTAGCATTCAGGGTTTGACCTGCTTCAATACAACCATGCCCATAGCACATTAATCATAATAATACATCACCAATGCCATTTTTGACATGAAATTATAATTTAGACTTGCCTGGATGAGAACACATTATCTCCAAGTGACGCTGACTGAGCCAGTAAAAAGCACTGGCTCAGATGTCAAATGGAGAATGTACCTGCATGTGAACCACTGCATGTGAAACAGATAAAAGAAACCCATCCAGCTTACCATCAAACTTTTTATGCCTCGAGACAAATGTAGTCCTTATATTGTGGCTGGTCTCCTCGACCAAGTTCTCAAACTCCACTTTGCTCTGCTGGCTGAGTTTTTCCTCCATCTCGATTGTGCAGCAGGTGTAACCCTGAGGACAGACACGCAGGTGTTCACCTGAGGGGGAAAGAGAGAGACAGAGAGCACTGTTTTTACACACATCACCAATAGAGCTCTTCACTGCCACAGGATTCAGGTTTTCAAAAGCCTCAGCGGAGTCTTTGATCAAAGCTCTCCTGTGATTTTGGTGCCTCCATCAAAGAAGCTATCAAAGAGGGGCAGGTTGGAACAAATGGGGAAGACTAATATTTGTCAGCAACCTGCTGTCATGTGCAACAGGGTATAACCAAAGATACAGTATCTTATGTAGGGAGATATTCCACCTACAAGAGTATAGGCTATGTAGAACTCTAAATAAAACCGGGCAAAACAGAGCGAAATGAACAGCGGTCAATGGGACTTTTCCATAAAATCAACCCTCTAAATTATTATTATTATTATTATTATTATTATTTTTACTGTGCATTGGTGGAAATGACCAGACACCAGTTAAGAAGATACACATTTCACTGTTTATGAAAAAAAATCCTTTTTTTCCCCCCTCTGGCTACATAACCAGTCAACACCAGATAGCCTCTTCTGAAATTTCCATCATAATAAATATAATTTACTGGTAAATTTTACTGGTAAATATCTGTAATCAAATGCAGTGATCATTTTATAGCATTTAGCCCCACTTGCCATCATTTATTCTACCTTTTCGCAAGTGCTCAGCACTGCCCCTGATGTACAAAAGGCTGTGCTGCACTTTTTTTTTCTGTATTTCCAGTCAATGGCTGTGGTTCGGCTTTCTCACTCTACATGCAGTAATACAACTTTATTAACCAGAGCATACACAAGGCATCCCATGCAGGAATGTATTCATATTAGGTGGATTGCCATAATAGAAACTGAGCAACCATAAGCCATATAATAATAACTAACAGCAAATAGAACAATGTGTACACAGAACAGATCACGTAACATGATAAGAAAATCCTGCATACATAACCTTCAATCAAATGAATGTAAAAAGAGAAAATTGCTTTGAATAACATAGCAGCTGGGATTTGGTTGCAAGGCAGATTATTGATACTTTGTTAAGGTTAAGGGTTAACCTTTATTGATCCGTATAGGCAAAGTCTTTCTCTGCACTCTGACCCATCTTAGCTATTAGGCGCAGTGGGCAGTCGACATGCAGTGTCCAAGGACCGAGTCCAGTTCTATGCCAGCGCCTTGGTCAGGGACACTGACAGGAGAACTAACCTTGCATACATGTTTTTTAATGGTATGAGAAACTGCAGCAGCCCGACGAAACCCACGCAAACATGGGGAGAACATGAAAACTCCACACAGAAAGGCCCTGCCCCAGCCAAGATCTGAACCCAGGACTTTCTTGCTGTGCCACCGTGTTACAGATGACATGTCAGACACAACGGCTTACTACTTGTTTTTTTTTTTTTTTAAGTGTGCCATTTTGTAAGTCTGATGTTCTACAGTGCCTTCACAAAGGATTAAATGTAGATGACATTTTCCAGATTATTTTTTTTTCCCCATTGGGAAGAGGGAGACTATATTTCACCGTATCAGTCTGTCAATCGGTCGGTTGGTCAGCTTTTTGTTATAGAGGGGCATAGCTCAAAATCAGTTGGTGGTTTGCCATGAAATTTGGTGAAAAGATTTATTAATGTCATCAGGAGGATAAAACCTGTCAATTTTGGTGACCCTTATCCCTCCAGCACCACCACCAAGCATCTGCATTCAAAATAACGCACTTGTTTAGTCTTAAAATGTGTTGCTTCCTATGCAGGACGGTTTTGAAACATTTTCAAATGACTGCATAGCGGCAATTTTTCATTAGAAGCAAGTCGGGCTCAGTCTCACCAGGTGGTCCTTTAGTGCAGTACTTAGACCCTTATCATGGCTCCACATAATAGCTTAATAAATAGTATACTGGCAAGCTCAGCTTGATTAACGTTTAAAGTCTTGTGTATCAACACAATTACAGGACATTTTTGCAGGAAAAAAAACAATACAGCCAATGTGTGTACGTGCACGTTGGATAGGTGTCCCTCCTGCGCAGGTTGTAATGCAGGGCTGGCACTTCAGCATTTAAATTGAATACATTTGTTTGCGTGAGACATGTTAGTGGGGAAACTGTTATAAACATACTCTACAGATTCCCTGTGACAGCATGAGGTGCCCAGCAGTGCTCCGCTGCATGGTGAGATGGTGAGTTCACTCTCTACTGGTGAGAAAAAATCAGCTAACTTGAAGACTATGCTTTGACTTGATTATTCTGCCTCAGTGACCGTGATATCTACTGATACTATCCCTACTCCAGTGACAGTTTCTGAATCAGAGAGAAACATTTCCACCTGAAAAAAGAACTAAGATTTTTTCACCAAACAGCACGGGACAGCAGATTGTGAATGCCCTCACCATGTTATCAATTCAACATAAATGCATTCATGGATCAGATTTCAGCAGCTCGGTTATAGAGATATTTCATCACATGAAAGACTGCCTTGCAACCTTTGTTTTCAAAAAGGAAACATCACTGGTGCTGCTGATGACTGTCTGACTCTGTGTAGCTTTGTGCAGTTGCTCTGTGGAACCCCGCTGTATATATGTCTGCCAGGAGCCTATTTGTGCCACTCCACAACCAGACTTCTATTGTCCTTATTTCTTTCGTGTGGCATAGTCACTCTGCTGGCACAGCAGGAAGAAGACCAGTGTTTGAAGATGTGCCAGGCTTGTAAAACTTTTGTGGTTTCACATGTGATTATACTTCAGTAAAAAGACAATTTTTTTGACAATGTGAAAATGTTCTCTTATGTTTTTGGAACGAAATGAACTGCAAATGAAAAGCTGAAATGTTGTGAAATTCACAGCATACCCCAGTCAGAGGTTCAATCAGTATTTGTGAACAGGGGCATTTTTTTCCCTAAAACAAGGAGACAACACAACCAAGATTAAACTATCATCAAAAGTTGTTTTCTGGAGCTGCTCCTGTTCACAATGAATAGGGAGGTTGACCTTGTGGAATCACATTTAACTGAGATGCCCTTTTTAATATGAACTCTCAAGTGGATAATTTAGTCTGAGCATGAACATTTCCAAGGGGACGTCCACTCATTTGAAGCAAAAGCCAAAAGTGGCATGGGGCAATCAGTCTGAATGGTACTTTTACACTTTAATTTGGCCTAAAGGTCACAAAAACACACTTCATACTATACCCTGTGCGTGACACTGTTTTTAGATTATCAAGTAATTTTGGGTTTATGTGTTATGGCTCAATGTGTAGAGTGGGGCACAGCACTAACAAGGTTGGGGGTTTGATTTCTAACCTAAATAACACATACTAAAAATTCACTTAGGGCACTATAATTCACTTTTGTTAACCCCCGCCCACCCTCCCACACCACCCAAAAAGTAGTAGTAGTAGATCAGTACATCAATGACTGATAGAGGGAGTGATTCTTTATGATTCTTATTATGATTTATGACTGATTCAATAAAAACATGTTCAAGACAACAGTAAAATTCAACTAAAAAATAAGAATCTCAACACATCAAATTGCACTACATTGTGATTGTTCAGCTAAAATAATTAACGTGTGATTGACAGAGTGATAATCATATTTACAGATAGTGACGGTGTTGGGAAGATCAATTTTGAAATGCAGTAGGTTACAGATTACCTGTTACCTTGTTAAAAATGTAATCAATAATATAACTATTTTTGTTTGTTGGTAAACAAGCTGGTAAGCATGCTTTACACTGTACAGTGATGTTCAAGCCCTTTTTTGATTTCAGAGAGAAAATACTGTTGAATTTCCAGAACTGAAAGGAGTTCTTGTCTGACAACATGGCCACCCGCCTTGATGCGGTTGGCTGGTTGCAGTCATGGCAGACTGGCTGCAAAGAGCAACGTGCTTTGATTTGATTGGCAGATGAGAAGCAGTGCAAATTCAAACAAGAGAACCAATCAAAAACAACGCCCAGAATTTGCCGAATGAATAGAGCCTGTCAAGACATTGAGACAGCTCCTTGTAATCCATCTTACCCTGGATGGTGTTGCAAAAACTCAACTCAATGCATGAATGTTATATTCTACATATAAGATTTTTACTGAAAAGAATACATTCGGATATAACCCCTTTGTAATCACTGACATTTTTTTCTCAGCAACTGTAACAGATTACTATTACATTTATTTTGTAATTTAATTCTATTTAACTAGTTGCTCCCCAACACTGGAGATAGCAGAGCAAATCACTGAGTAGGTGGGTGGCCTACTGAGGAGGAAGAGAGTGTACTCTCTTCCTGTATTGCGTGATTGTATGTCTTTCAAGCTCTTGGTCGTATCACTATGACAGCTCACTTTACCTGTGCTAATACTGGCCACTGCCGTATCCTAACAGTCACTCATTCTCACGTTTAATGATGCCAAACACACACAAATAATAGGGTCACCATAAGGGTGGCTCCAGCTGAATGACAGCTGAGATCAGCTATACATTATTAGATTCATGGTATTGAGAATGGACTATGATAGAACAAACGAACAAACAATAATTGCCTGATAAAGGATATAGAATCCAGGGATCTACTGGGCACCTGTGTGTCGTGACATGAAGTCTGAGACTGTACTCTAGTAAACAGGTGCATTACTGTTGCAAAGTGAACTGAATGACAGAAAGTTTATTTACAAATACTTACATGTTGTCATAAAACAAAAGGATCAGAGCACTGCTGCTCCACTGCTTGTCTTCAACAAACAGGCAGGTAGGCGGAAGGGGCGGACAGTAAAATTATTGTACATTCAAGACTATTTAAGATTTTGTTGGTATTTTTCAGTACAGAGAGCTAGTAGACATTGTGATTCATTATTTTAGCCTGCACACTCATGTAACTTCCATTAAAAAACTTCAACTATGGCCACTTGCACTTACAACTGTTCACTCATTACTGTATAACTTTCCCTCTAACCTGAAAGTGCAAAACTGTGTGGTTCAGCTTCCAGTTCATCAGTGAAAACAGGAAAAGGAAGATAATTACGCTGCCTTTAAGTGCTGTCATATCAATCATGATTAGGGCTGAGTGCACATGGACAAACCAAAAAAAGTGGTTAACAGCACTAGTAAAGTGAGAGTTCTCTATAATACCTGAGCTGACAAGACCTGAAATTTAGGCAATTTGAGGGAAAAGACATAACAACAATATGAATTAATTCTAAATGTGAAAAAAATAATCACACACATCCCACAGCCTCTCCTTTTGGAAAACTTTAGTGATAAGATATAGGAATCTTGTTCTTTATTTCTTAAATCTTATATGCAATTGCTAAAGTTCTCTATCTTTACTATTTCAGGTTGTTACTTTGAATTGATAAGGCCCTTAAACACATCAACAGTATGCAAATTTCCCATTTTCCTGCCTTTTTTTTTTTTCTTTTTAAATCTTCCTCTCTCTCTCTCTCTCTCAATACACACACACACACACACACATATATATATTTCTATGTATATATTTTTGATATTTGGTGCAAATGTAGCTGATCTGATGCATTTCTCTGTATAGATATAGATTTGTATAGTGAAGCTGCATCTGATGTCTCAATGGATGATGTCACTAGGTGCTCATTTCCATCAGTGGGTGTTTTCGTGCCCCATTTTACTGAGTTTACTGAACTCAGTAAAACTTTGTAGTCGAAATGTCGATTCATTAAAAGATGGAATGGAAATAGTGTGTGGCTAGTCTATTCTTTAAAAATAAATAAATAAATAAAATAAAAAAGTAAGTTAAAAATGCCAGTTTCAAGCTCATTGACTGTTTTGTCTGCGGAGCACTATGACAGCTTAAAGGATCAAATCCAAGTACATCAATTACACATTCACAATTCACAAGATTTCCTTAGGCCTATGCATGTTTTCAGTTTTAGAGGAGGTGAATTGCAAGAATTACAAGACATCTATGTCCACCCGCTCCCATGAAAGTGCAACAACACTACCTCTTCCTCTTTCACACACACACACACACACACACACACACACACACACACACTTTCTCTCCCTCTCAATTCGAATCACAGCACTCAGTCAAGCACCAGATCACAGATGCCTCACACATGTCAACTCTGACAGTTGGATGGTCCCATTATCACAGGAATTATTTCCCAAAGAAAGAAAGTAACTTCCTCTTTCCACTGTGGCACAGTTATCACAACTGATGACAAAACATAAGACGAGCATAATAGCCAATTCAGTGACAGCAACAACAGCAGTTAATCTCAAGCAAACAGAACACTCAGTCCATTTTGAGGATTTTGAAAGTGAAATATTAGAAATGCTCTCGAAATGACACCATCTACTGAGCAGTAGAAGGACAGTATGTGCCATTCCTGTATATGAATGGAAGTGAAGGAAGACACAAAATGAATGGAAGTCAATCAAACTTGTCCAGAAATGATGTCCTCCTTAGGGACAAACATCCATCGAGAAGCATTCTACTCTGCATGGAAGCTTGCTTAATTGATCCATTTATATGAATAGCATCCATATAAATGGATCAAATTTTTAATTTGAGTGATTGTGATAGTCATTATTAAGGTGTTTTGCTTGTGATAAAGCCACATTTTCTAACTTATTTAACTGTGGTCATATACTATATTAAAGGAAATGCAAATCCAAATGGTGTATTGTACTGGTAATATTTGGGTTGTGCTTTTCTATAACTTGCAGCATAGCCTTGGAAAAGCAAAATTTAAAATACTGCAAAGCATATCATGAATTGCGCTAACATAAAAATATTTTTATTTTTGAAGTTTGTTTGATTTTTCCATATCTCCTCACTGCAGCAAGTGGTTGGTTGCTTGCTTTCTAAAAGCTACATACATTCGATTGGATTAGATCAGATTAGATTACATTAATCTTGAAAGCCTATGTTGATGTTTGATAGCAGGCTTCGCACAAGCTATAGTTAGGGAGAGATTGCAGGATTTATTGGTGTTTGCAGTAAATGCTATGCTAAAACCCATTTTATAGGCTTAAGACAAATTACTGCACCATCTTTCACATCAAATATTGCACAGAATATGCTATTACATCTATCTGATTTTTTTTAAAATAGCCTACATAGCTGAACTGACTACAATAGGTGTTGCCCAGTCTGGCAATGCTCTAAGGCTGTGGAGCTACAAATCCTTTGAAAAATAATTAAAAGTGCAAATGCATAAGCACGCATGCCCATTTGTGAATTGTAACAGCGTGATCATTCAAGAACTAAGCTGACTGTAAAACTGAATTTGCAGACTACAATGTGGCATGTAGATATATATAGCAATTGTCCTTCTACATGCCTGCTGCATTTATTGCTGCTCCAGGTCTGAGAGGATCACACATTATCAGAGGATGCAAGGAAAAGTCTGACCAGCACTAGTCTGAAAGATTAGAGTTTTGGCTCACAGCATGACTACTGACAACAGTTACAGAGTTTCTCGAAATGCCTGTGATTGTGCTAATGGAGGGGGACTTTTTTTGACACCATTATACTGTGCAGGTACAGGTAAGAACTCTTTTTTTTTTTCTTTCTTTTTTTTTTTTAATTTCTGAACATTTTTCACATTATAACCAAACATTTTTCTCCCAGTTCTTTTTTAAAAGCCCTTTGGAGAGATATACACCATCTTTGCTGAACCCATCAGGGATATGTCCAAGATACTGAGATGTGAATGTTGATAGTAAAGCCCAGACTTTTTGAGATGACTGTAACTACTTCCTTCCAAAAAGTCTGAATTAAGCGCCAAGTCCAGAAATGCTCTTTTTATGTTGCATGCATATGGATTATAAATGCGGGAGTTGTAGATAAGCATGGGCAATATTAAAAGCAAGCTGCAGAATGCCTGTATGTACATGTTGGCACACAATTGCTTAATCCTTAATCAGTCCTGAGAGAGGCATATTCACCAAGCAGCAGTAATGAGGCACACCATCAACAGTTGAAATGAAAACCCACAGTCCCCTGAGTAATACACACACCACATGGCCACAGAGACCATAATCCTTCAAACAACAACATAAAGTCAAAAGCTGCATCAGATTTCAATTTGGTAAGTGTTGCAGGCACTTCATTTTTACCTTTACTGTGCTATGGAGTAATCTTTAGTGCAATAAAGCACAGCAATCTCCAACTGCCAATGGATGTCTCGGATGATTTTCAGTGTGTGGAGATGTAACACTGTGTGAAATCTTTGTTCCTAGCTGTGATCCTTTTACTACATCCTTAAAGATAAAACAATATTGTGCAAGGTACAGAACAGGTGGGAAGTGCTGCAAAACGGTATTATTAACTTTTTCCCCACTTCGTTTTATTTCATCTTTTCCTTACATAACTCCCTCTTGTTTACCTTTTTCGGTCAATTTATCTGTCAGTGTTCTATAATTGGCTTTGCCCGGCTCATAGCTCCCGTTTACGTAACAGTTCAAAAGTATAGTGAAACTGTAAGTCAAGTACAGCATGACCTCTCACATCTCGTTTCAAGAGGAGTTGGTGCACACTGAGGAGTGGTGGGATTATCAAGGCTGAATGGGGGTCAGCCTGTACTGACATGCATCAGCTAGTTGGAAAATGGCAAAATTGACCTCATTTCTGCCTTCTGGGACATGTTTCCCTTCGTCTAAATTGCAGCAGTGTTTGACACAAAAGTAAGTGCTTTTTTACGGTCATAATGATGGATAACTCAGGAAAAAGAAGTGCTTTCACTGTTTTAGAAGGCACTGCAACTGTGTGTGGAAGAAGCCCATTTCAGTTCAAACTTTCTGTGGATGTAATAAATGCACTTTACTTGTCAGAGTAGGTTAAAAAAAAAAATCAATAAAGCCTTTAAATGCTAATATCATGTGTGGTATGCAACCCTTGTGCTTTTAGAGATCAAAAATATGTGAGCAAAATCATTTATCAGTGATGTTATTGTGTCAACACCAACATCCAGTATATAGAATATACAGTCAGTAAAAAGAGTTACAGTTCTGATCAGCTTTGATCATGAGTCCACTGCATTAACAGGACATTATAAACAGCATGTTACGCAATCAATGTCATTGTGTTATAAAGGTACAGTCGTGGCTGAAAAGCGCTAGTGTTAAGGAGTTGCATAAGTGCACAGATCTTGCACATTAAAAAAGATCTAAAAGATAACACACCTTACAACACAGTTTGACACAGCTACATCCAGCTTTTGAAAACAGTGATGATGCAAGATTACCTGAAGCAACACAACAAAATACTGTGAACTGTGAAATAGTCTGAACAAAAAGGCTGGAGCGCATGCTGTGTGCTCATAATATGACTTTGAGTTTGGCTCATGTGTCATCCGCCCTCCTTCTTCAATCTCCAGTTTTTCTTGCTGTTTTTATATGAATCCAGGCCAGCAATGCCATGAAAATAATAGAAGTATATAGTGTAGTACTAAATTCTAGAGAGTTTAATAACACACAGCAGAGGACCTCTGCTGTGTGACCCTAATATGTAGTGCATGGCTTTTCATATGATCCTACATGGCTGTGGTTACACTTGTCATTTTTACTTGGTTTTGAGATCTCTTTCGGAAATAAAACAAAACAAATATAAATGTGTATGTTAGTGGACTTCAGAGTTACTGATCCTAAGTCTGAATGGATATTTGGCTTGCTAGGCCAAATCTGTGTTGTTCAAGCTGGTTTCTTGATGGAGTTTGAAACCAAGCTATCAATATGCAGCACGGCTGCAAGATCACAGTTGCGCTCAGATTTTGTGAGCCTGAGCTCAACTTTTAAGACCCAGTACCAGTGGCAACAAAATTGGACCCAGTGGAATAGACAGGGAGCAAGCTAGGGATGGCTGCTGAATTAAAAAGAACAATGACCAAACATTGCACTTTAGGCTTATCCATTCCTACCGACACATTGGATTGTTAAGCAATAAACTAGAAAGCACTCAGTAGAGCACATTCCTCCATCAAGACTGTGCAATTGTCAAGATTATGCCACTATGCCTCATGTTGAATATTCACTAAAAATCAATCACACCCACTGCCACACACCCCTGGGACCGTTGGTGTGAAAAGTGAATCAGTTCTTCCTTGCCCCATAACCAATCTTTCCTCCAGGTTTCATGCTAATCCATTCATACCTTTTGGGATATCCTGCTAACAAACAAACAAACAAACAAACAAACAGACTAATGGAATGGGGCAAAGACATAACCCGTGTCCAACTGTGTTGGCAGAGGTAATTAGACCAAATTTATGGCAGCAGACATAATTTATCTGCCCTTGCGTGTTGGCAGGGGCCCGTCCTTCACTGCCCACCACCTCTTTTACCACTGACATTAAAATTCATCATCTCACCGGGAGGCTGGGCGTCTGCCGGGGCCGATGCTCTGCAGCCCACCAACACCTGCATCATCTCTACAACCACTAAAATAGACCAAACGGCTGGCTCCACTCACCAAATCACCCCTGACCGTAATCCTGCCCCAAACCACAGGGCAATTTGTAGTTAATTATTTATTTATTTACTCACTCATCTATTTAGCCATCTATTTATTTATATTTTTTCTCCATTAGTTTTTTTTACTTACTCCCCCATTTGATCTCCACTTATCTTTTCATCCTATTGAGTTGCTGACTTACTTGATATTACTTGATATTTAACTGATGATTTATCCCCACTGTCTCATAATTTTTTTCTATTTTTTTATCCGGTTGTTCACTATTTATATATTTGCTATTTAATTGTTTTATTTATAGGCCTACATGTAAATATTATTATTGTTAGCATCAGCATCTTACCACTAAATCTGTACTTTTCAGTATATTTTTCTATATATCCTCAGTATATTGAACACTGCACCCTCTACATCCACTTCCCAACACACACTTCCAAAATTCATTTATACGAACAAAACATTTGACTCAAGTACCTCCAAATATAATTACACTTCCTGTTTACCTGACACACACACACACACACACACACACACACACACACCATAAAATGATATATAATTTATACAAGTTTGACTTGTCTTCTCTTAACACATGCATTGTTTCCACACTGGACTCACTGTAAATAATGTATACTCAAGTTAAAAAAAAAACAAAACAAAAAAAAGCAGACATAATTCACCAAGTTAGAGTCCAATTCTGATTGCTGCTCACCTATTTTACCTTGGGCAAAATGCTAGCAAAATTGTTGCAGCAGGGTGGCTTATGTCCACTGAATATGTCCCGTCTAGCTTTGTTTGAGTGGAGGCATGTCCTCAATTACTATTCAAATTTCAAACGCTGCTGTCTCTCGAATGGCTGTTTGAGTTGTTGACCTCCATGTTTGTTCTCGTCAGACTGCCACAGCTTTATGACAACACTGATGTGTGCCATCGAGCGTGAGGGAAAAACTACATGAATCCCAATCTGACAGTTCAGGCGATGGTTGCATGGGAATGGATCAGATGTGTATCATATTGAGGACAACACTGGAACACTGGGGTCCACTCATTATGTGTTTTGTGGTCTGTGTTATGAACTGACATGGATGCAAAGAGACAATGACAGAACCTGCATTTTGTGGTGCATCATTCCCTCCATAGGCCTTATCTTATAGTAGTGCTATCAGCAATAAACTATAAGATCTTAACACTGGATGTGCCAAGAAAAGTGCTGCAGTCTGCCACACTGTCTATAAAGTTGGTCTCACACTGATTGTTAAGGGTGCATCCATCGCTTATTGACATCACAACTTGGGGTCTTGGAAATGAAATGCCCTAGATGATATCACTGCACACACTGCACCTGCCTTTAAGTGCACCTGATACATTTTAAGCAGCCCACAATTCAGCGTGATTCAGTTAAGACCTGTCTGCAACACTGTGTAGCCTGATAGGATGCAGTATGACATGATGTGATTCAGTAGAGTGCAAACAGTTTCATTTTACTGCCACTAGTTTTGCCAGTGGTTGCAAGAAGAAATCTTCACACATAAAGCGGTCCAGCTGTATGTCAGAGAGGAGAGAGAGAAATGCACATTAAAATGGTGTTTTTCATATTATGACTATGCGCGCATCTGATTTTCATCTTAGTTACTGACAGCAAAACTGAAAAGCAGCCCAGTTAACACAATCCTTTCAAACGGACCATTCTTAATTAATAAGGGTTTGCTGTCTCAGTTTTGAGTGTGCAGAGCAGCTGGTAAGAGAAGAATTTGGAAGCAAAGGCTCTTTCCCACAACAGAGCTGCTACCTGTATATTTAACTGCTGCCTGAAGGATTTGCATATTGCACCAATTATGGAGTTTCTTTATTATAAAATCCAAATTGAGTCTACACTTGTGGTTTAACGGTGTTTGGGGCATCTTATTTTTGTTCTTTTGTTCTTCTCTTGTTGTCCACAATCCTGACAACACACTGGGCAGAGCACCATATTAGGGAGGGGGAGAGTTTGTCCTCACTGGCTGACAATGCTCGCACAGACAAACATATGAACTTGGAAGAAGAGAAATACATGACGAATATGTGGCATTATCATCATTAATTATTTGCTTATCAGGCTTTTCCGACAGAGAGAATCCTGCATTCTTTTAACTATCTTGACATACACTATATTACCAAAAGTATTCGCTCACCCATTCAAATGATCAGAATCAGGTGTCCTAATCACTTGGCCTGGCCACAGGTGTATAAAATCAAGCACTCAGGCATGCAGACTGTGAAACAAGACATTTGTGAAAGAATGGGCCGCTCTCAGGAGCTCAGTGAATTCCAGCGTGGAACTGTCATAGGATGCCACCTGTGCAACAAATCCAGTCGTGAAATTTCCTCGCTCCTAAATATTCCACAGTCAACTGTCAGCTCTATTATAACAAAATGGAAGCGTTTGGGAACAACAGCAACTCAGCCACGAAGTGGTAGGCCACGTAAAGTGACGGAGAGGGGTCAGCGGATGCTGAAGCGCATAGTGCAAAGAGGTCGCCGACTTTCTGCACAGTCAATTGCTACAGAGCTACAAACTTCATGTGACCTTCAGATTAGCCCAAGTACAGTACGCAGAGAGCTTCATGGAATGGGTTTCCATGGCCGAGCAGCTGCAGCCAAGCCACACATCACCAAGTGCAATGCAAAGCGTCGGATGCAATGGTGTAAAGCACGCCGCCACTGGCCTCTAGAGCAGTGGAGACGCGTTCTCTGGAGTGATGAATCACGCTTTTCCATCTGGCAATCTGATGGACGAGTCTGGGTTTGGAGGTTGCCAGGAGAACGGTACATTTCAGACTGCATTGTGCCGACTGTGAAATTTGGTGGAGGAGGAATTATGGTGTGGGGTTGTTTTTCAGGAGCTGGGCTTGGCCCCTTAGTTCCAGTGAAAGGAACTTTGAATGCTTCAGGATACCAAAACATTTTGGACAATTCCATGCTCCCAACCTTGTGGGAACAGTTTGGAGCGGGCCCCTTCCTCTTCCAACATGACTGTGCACCAGTGCACAAAGCAAGGTCCATAAAGACATGGATAACAGAGTCTGGTGTGGATGAACTTGACTGGCCTGCACAGAGTCCTGACCTGAACCCGACAGAACACCTTTGGGATGAATTAGAGCGGAGACTGAGAGCCAGGCCTTCTCGACCAACATCAGTGTGTGACCTCACCAATGCGCTTTTGGAAGACTGGTCAAAAATTCCTATAAACACTCTCCTCAACCTTGTGGACAGTCTTCCCAGAAGAGTTGAAGCTGTAATAGCTGCAAAAGGTGGACCGACATCATATTGAACTCTATGGGTTAGGAATGGGATGGCACTTCAGTTCATAGTATGAGTAAAGGCAGGTGAGCGAATACTTTTGGTAATATAGTGTAGCTTAGACATTTTCCCTGGCACATCAATTCATATTGGTGAACTAATACACCCCTACCCTGATCAAAAGCTTGTGAATGAACTGACGAAAAGACAGATACATAATCAGAAACAAACATTAAAGTCGACCTTTTGTATGACTTAAACATGTGTGTAGTTGATGTAATCTGCATTTTTTTCTCTTTAGTCAGTTTTAGCTTTCAGTGTGAAGAAATTTAATTTTCTGTTCATAGCTGGCCACCAGGATCGACAGTATAGCTACTGAAATGAAGTAGTGTACATACAGTAGGTAGTAGTCAGATTCAGGTGTGGAAGAATGAATTGATTATGCAGTATTTTGCAATACTTGATATATTGATACACTTTAGGTATTTGAACTGAAACTGCTCAGTCATGCGCATGTTGTAGTCTCTGGGCATATTAAAACACTGGAAAAACATGACTGATTTCTGCTATCTGAAAAGTTATTTCGCCTTTTCTGGAGTATTGTTTTTTCATTTCTAGATATTGTGATGTATCATAGCTGATTATTTTTTCATTGCGAGTTACCCAGTGATTCCCTTTCGTAGTCAGGTTATCTGAGGAACTTGTATGTTGATTTAACAAACAATATGAAATCAAAACCTCCACTGTAAAGTGAAACAACTAATTATATAATGACGGATGAAACCTATACCTAGAGAAGCTCCTTCACTCACGTTTTACCTGATACAGCTTGCTAGGGTGCCACAGAGATCTTGCAGCTGCCTTGTCTGAATATGCTTGAGCACAGATGTCGGGAGGCACTGCTGCATATCTTTCCTCTTAAGAACGAGCTGATCAGAGATTTAAATGTATGTAATTACTGAAGGCAAGATAATTGAGGACAAATGGTAATCTTCTTGGGGGATTTTACGGTGAAATGTTCTGGCATCAGCTCAAATGTTTCCTAATCAAAAAGAAGTGAGGCATAAGAAACAGTATTCATCTTTCAAACACAATCACATATTAGATGTTTTGTTCAGTTTCTTTGTCGCACAGATGTATTTGGTGGTTCTGGATCATTATCTTTGCAAACCTCAAAACATGATTGAAGCGTAGCATTGTAATTAGGTGAAATTGCTGACTACGGTTTCAGAGATTGCTCACATAGGCCAGCTCAGTGCGCTGAATGGCTGGAGAAAAGACGGTAAGACAATGCCCATTTGTCACATGTAATCAGTGAGAGAGGCGCGGCTCCTTTCAGAGAAATCAGTGCTTTCCAAACCATTGTAATTATGACTTTGTGATTATAATGTGTGACATGCAAGTTTAACTAGCCAGAAGTTTTGATCTGCTTCATAACTAAGTCAAGAAATATATAGGTCAGCTGAAGGCAGTGGATGGACCTGGAGGCGTGATCATGCAGAGACAAAAGAACTGATATCACATGGTACGCTATATCCAACAGTTTCCACATGCTCGGCCTCAATGCCCTTTGGGTTAATTTCTCTCGATATCAAAGGAGCATGTAAGTGTTTGAGGTTTCAGTGACAGGCATAAGCTCCAGTCAGATCTTAAGTACAGGCACACAGGGTAAAACATGTCTTTACTTTTTTCACTTTTTAATAGTGGATGGTTGAAATGGGCAGCAGACCTTCCTTCTGTTTGACAGCCATGTGATGTTGAATAACATTTGAAACAGATGTCTTGGTGACATACGCTTCAGACATCTAGCATGAGGAACTGCCACCTGCAGTGTACTATGCCCATTTTTTTTGTTCTCTTTTACTTTGCTGATTCAAACTTCTATATCCAAAAAAAAAAAAAAAAAAAAGAAAAGAAAAAAAGAAATGCCACAAAAGGTGAGAGAAGGCTGATTTGTAGCCATTCATCATGAGTCTGCTTGCATTTTGGACTTTCACACTTTTATCACTAATAGAAGGCATTATACACTGGATGATGGGTTTTAAGGTGAGTTAGTCAGACAGGTGGTAAAAACACAAAGGTCTTACCAAACACTCAAGCAAACAAATGACAAAATAATTCGCTGGACTACCTAGCAAGTTGGAACAGACTACATCAGGATCACTTCACCTCACCACGCTAATCAATCAGTTCAGTAACTAGGAACACCGTTCAAAGAGAAAGTATGTATGGACATGACAGGCGAGACTTACTAAGGGAGGTGCAAATTAAATTTATTAATTTGAATAAGTCTGATACTGTTTAAAGTCCTGTTGTGTGCATGTCCTCTACCTTTTGGAAATGCAGGGGCACTGAAAAGAATGGCAGAGAAAGCATTTGCAGCAGAAAAGCTTGAGGTGTTAGTTGAGGAAACATTAAAAGCTTTAACAACTTTTATGACAAAAAACATTTTTGTATTCTCAAGAAGACTTTATGTGGATAATCAAATATAAATAGATTCTCACTGATGTTTGGTGAAAAATAAAAATGTGGAAAAACAATCACAACAGTCATGCACCGACACAGATGCCTCAGTAAGCTGCAAAAAAAAAAAAAAAAAAAAAAAAAAAAAAAACAGATGACAGAAAGTGTGGCCAAGAACAATCACATGGCTGTTTTTAGGGGTTCTAAGTTGTTTTTTTTTTTCCCAATAAACTGAGAATGACGTGGCTTGGCAGGCGCTAAGTTTGCACAATATTTTCATGGAACACCGTAAATAGATTGGTACGTGTTAGGAAAACAGCCTTCTTTCTAACCTGCTGTCTGTGTAGCTGTGGATGTCTCCTCCAAGCAAGAACAACTGCAGGCATGCCTGTGCCAAAAATAAGAAACGGACTTCCCAGGCATTAAATAGCACCCACGATTACCAAATAATAATAATAATAATAATAATGATAATAAATTTTATTTGTAAAGCACTTTTAATGTAATGCAATGTGAACTACAATCAGATGTGATAAATCTCTTTCTGAAGCTGACCCAACCGCTCTCCATCCACAATTTTGCGTTTTTATAGGGAGATGCCTACAGTATGAATACATATGTATTGAGGCCAAAATGCAACAAATTTGTCATCTCCCCATCATCTTATTATGGGCGTGAAATGGAAGGAGCAACCCCTTAGTAAATCACAGCCAGAGCTAAAAAAGTATTTGCGATATTGCAAATTGTCAGTAAATGTGGCCCTAAATTGCTGAAAACAGGACATGTGCCAGGAACGTTCTTTAATAAGAGCTATGTTATAGTGAAAATTCAATTTTAATTATAAATCACCATAACAGACTTTTCAACATAATAGACAACAGCTCTGATTTCAGATGCCACACAACGGGAGAATCTATCTCAGGATTCTTCATCAATCTGGTTTTCATACACAGTAAATCTTGCAGAGTAAATTTTACTCAAATTGAGTAAAATTTTACTCCGAAAAAGATAGTATTTGGTCACACTTCAAATACAGTAAAAATTACTCTTGTCACAGAGTTAATTTTCCAGAGTTATTTCTACTGTATTTAGTGTGTATATTTAACTCCAAAAGAAGAAAATTTGCTCTATTTAGCTTGAAGTGGAAACAACTCCAACATCATTTTTACTCTGTACAGAGTAAATGACAACTACACTGGAGGAATTACAACTCTACATGAACTAACAGACCCCTCAATATGGAGTTGTATTATAATCAATATAGAGTTAGCTTCCACTCAATATAGAATACAAATTTACTCAATATAGAAATAAACTCTATCTCTCTCTCTCTCTCTCTCTCTCTCTCTATATATATATATATATATATAAATAAAGGTCACATAAGAAATCAGTATTAAACAATGCACTTTTATTTTTTTGGACACATGTGCAACACATTTTTTTTTAATCACCAATAAAATATAAAATACTGTTCCATAACAAAAAATGGCCGCTGTAAAGTGTAAAGTGACACAGTGACCGCAGCATCTGTTCACCCTTTTAATTACACAATGAAACAAAAAATACTGTATTGCATTGTTCAAGGACTTTCTGCCTGTAGAAAGTAGGCCACTTCTCCAGGAACTCTGCTGAGATGTCATCACCAAACAGACTGAAATCCTGATCAATCTGCAGACAAGGAATACAGACAACAACATGGTAGACTTGAAATATTTTTCATACATTGTTAAATAGGTGCACACTATAACCAGTGATGTGATGTAAAATGGTTAAGTCATTTTTAATTTTCAGCTTGACCTTAAGGCAAGGCAGTTGAAGAGCCACATACCATTCCTGCGATGTCAAGGAATCTGGGAAAGGTGGTGAATATTTCAGAGGACTTAATTGGATCATGAACCATTGCTTGGCGATAGGTGAAGGTCTGTTTCATCTTCTCCTTGATGATTGCTTCATCCGTTGTATGCTTCATCAGTGCAATAGCCTCACAACACTGGGTTTCTGTTAGCTGGTTTTCCTCACAGAAGGGGATTCTGTCGTGAGCATTTGCACCACCTGTAACAGTGTTGAAACCAAACATACTGCTTCAATACTTTCCATTGATTATGCATTTACTATAAGGATCCATCTTCACAGTTGTTTGGTAAACAGCAGACTAGGGAGAAAGTGGGACAGAAGAAAAAAGAACATGAGAGAGAGTGGGCATCCACATGATTGGCTACTGCAAAGTGATGTTGGGTTTAGTTTCTCAAAACATTGAGCCAGTTTCACCCTCTATATCAGAGTGCCACTATGTTTTTTGCTGAACCCTCCTGCGATGCTCAACATTTGCTTGAATCCAAACACAACGAAAATCACATACCCGTCATTAGCTGAGCGGTTCTGTTCTTCTTTTGTCCCTCTGATGCTTCTTTTTGAAGTGCTTTCACTCTCCATGCCAGAAACCTACTCCAATCTACTGGATTGTAATATTGCTCCTAAAATTAAATAATAAAAAAGAAAGTGTCATTTGGTTTTAAGGAGCAGGAGTATATATGTTATAATTTTTTTGCCATGAAGGGCCAAGAGAATGCAAACCTGCAGCCTCTTGGCCCTCCATGGCACCAGTTTGACACCCCTGCGGTAGATAGTTTTATCACCACTTATAACAGCCTACTCAGGGACTACTGGTGAAAATTAGCTTCTGGCTAACTCTGCACCGACATGTTGATTAGTGTGTAAATAAATAAATAAATAAATAAATACACATGATAGCAGGACTGTTGAAAATTTAACACTTGTGTTGCACCGACATACATGGCGTTAACATATTACGGTTCAAAGACCAGCAAAAAGTTTAATTATTAACGTGCGTGCTAACGTAGTGTTAGCCAACATGCTAGCATCGACCAGCACGATGGCTAGGCAACTATGGCCAACTGTAATGTTGCAAATCAGTTACACACATTGCCGTTAACTAAGCTACCCAATAATAATAATCTTACCTGGTATTTGATCCATAATGGTGAAGAAAATACTCCTTACTCTTCCACGAGTGTTTTGTGGAGAAGAAGTGCGGAGAAAAAAAAATGCGCCTTCAGATTTCAATTTGTGAGCATAGTAGGCGTGGCTTTACTATATTACTCCAATAGAAATTCCTCTGGAACTTTGCTCTCACTATATTGGCCACAGGCAATGATGATGTCCCAATATGAGTAAATTTAACTATTTGAGAGGAAAATAATAACTCTGTAACAAATACTCTCCGGTTTTTCCTGTGTAGTTTTGCTGAGAGATGATATACACAGCTAAATCTTTTTATTTTAAGACAAAGCATATGCCCTCTCCAAGTGGGGAGCAAGTTACTGCATCAAGTGGAGGAGTTCAAGTATCTCAGGGTCTTGTTCATGGAGTAAATGGAGCAGGAGATTGAAAGGTGGAGGTGGGCAGTGGCAGCAGTTATGCGGTCGCTGTACCGGACTGTCGTGGTGAAGAAGGAGCTGAGCCAGGCGGCAAAGCTCTCGTTTTGCTGGTCAATGTGGCCTGGAAAAGACCGTCTGGGCTGGCCTCCTCAGCCTGCTGGCACCATGACCAGGTTCCGGATAAACGACAGAAAATGAATGAGTGAATGAATAACTATTATATATCACATTGCCATATGAACAGTGCTTCTGTGTGCTGCACATGCATTGTCCAGAAGATGCTGGTGTTCATCCATAAGGTAAGGAGTTCGGAAAATGGCTGGAAGTTGACTGCTCTTAAACATGTCACTGGTTGCTTTATACACATGGCCCATTACAATAAAAAGTTTTCTGTTGGGGGCAATAAATGACACTATTTTCAAAGAAGACGGAGAAGCATGAGCAAACATACATATCAAATAATTAAAAAAAAAAAGAAAAAAAAAAAAAACGTGCTATTCTCATTCTTCTAGTAAACATATCTGGCATACAAAAATTGTACGGATCATCAACAAGTTAGAGGGCCAGTTATTCAAAGTTCCCAGCAAAGACCTGAGCCATCATAACTAACTTGTGCTGTGATTTGTAGGCCTAAATGTGTGTAATATTATGGGTACCAAGAACCTTTCCCAGCCATCTAGGCAGATTGTAAAAGCAAGCAAAACAAATAAACAGGCCTAATGACAAATGACAGTATCAAAATTGCTTTCCCTTAAAAATTAAAAAGTAAAATAAAATAACATTTGGCTCACTTCTACCCTCTTCTGAACAGGACTGGCTCTTTATCCTGAGCAATAAATCTATCAGTAAAATAAAGTCCCTGTTGCAGAACCAAAGTAGTTAGGCATAATAAAAACAATGCAGTTTTATTAGATGAAAAACAAGGAGCTATCTGAACAAATAAGAATTCATCTTTAGCTCGCCTTTTGCATGTATTTCTTTTTCTCCCTCATCTCTATCCTTTTATCTACCCACCTCTGGTTCAGTGAGAGAAAAGGCTTTTGACTGGCCTGCCAGTGCTTTGAACCTCAGCTGGAATGGAGTCAGTGCAGCAGACAAGAACATATGGAGGTGCTCATTGGTGAGTCTAGAACAGTATGTAGTTTTGATGATGTTATAGTGGAGAATGCAGACTCACAGCTGTATGGGGAGGCAAAATGTGCTCTTGGTGCAACATTTGCTTGCAGATCAATCAGCTCCATCTGGAGATCATGTGCCCACTTGATGGTCTTGGAGGAAGAGCTGCCCTCCAAGGCTGAAGCTGTCAAAGCAATCCTTGAAGTCTTGACTCTGCTTCTCTATGAAGTGAACTCGAGGAGAAACATCTCTCTCAGCCTGAATCTGTTGCTGCACTTTTGGGAAGTGTGCACAGCTTCCTTGAAGATCTTCCAATTTCTTCCGGAAGAACTGCTCAGATTTTATTAAATCACATGCTGAGCTGCTCTTGCCCAGCAGCTTTAAATTAAGTTCATCAAGATGAGCAGTGGTATCTGTCATAAAAAGCAACAATATCCATGCTTCTTTCATTTTGCAAAAACTGCAAAACTGTGTGGCCTTGTGCCTGTTGAGTTGTAATAAAGAGCCCAAAAGTGCTCCAACACTCTGCCTTTGCTGTCAGATATTGTTGCACATCAGTAGTTTGATTATACTTGTATCAATGTCTTTCAAGATTTCTCTAGCATGTGATGTTGATGTGATGAGGATGCTTTGAGAAAGTTTACAAGCATCATCATTGCGTTCATGACTTCAGGATACTGTTATTCTGTCTAAGTTTACCCACAGCCAGTCAACAGCCTACAGATCTGATACATAGCACTGTAAAAAATTAGGAGGGAGGGGATAAATAAGTTACATAACCTGATGTTTAACTACTGTAAAAAATGATGATTAAAACAGCTTTCACTGTTTCTTAAGTCAGTGGTCAGCTGATTACTATATAATAATAATAATAATAATAATAATAAAAAAGCAATATTTTACACTGCAAAGTTCCACCAGTAAAAAGACAGTGTACAGTATGCAACGCTTTAGATTCAGTCATATCACTTCCATATATGGTTAGTAAATCGTAAATGGACGACATTTCTCTAGCACTTTTCTAGTCTACTGACCACTCAAAGCTTCACAATGTTTGCCTCATATTCACACACTGATGGCAGAGGCTGCCATGCAAGATGCCAAACTGCCCATTAGGAGTGGTCAGGGTTCAGTGTCTTGCTCAAGGACACTTCAACACGCTTTCTGGTGGAGCCAGGGATCAAACCAGGAACCCTCCAATTACCAGACGGCCGTTCTACCTCCTGAGCCACACCGCCCCAAATAGCAGTATATAGCTGTTACTTTTCTAAACACAAGTTCAGGTATCGGAATCGGTAACGGTAAGGAAAAACTTCTATTGGAGTGTCTCTACTGACAGAATTCCTTCTTCTCAGTGTGGTAAAATGAACCGTGAAATCCACCATAAGGTGGGATTTATCGCTTACATCTGTAGATTCATCAACAACTACAGCCAGAGATATGCTTGTTTTTAACTTGGTCTTCATGTACGCATGATGGCTGCCTCACATATCTTGCATCCACTTGGAGAGCTGGTTGTGCCTGTCCACAAAAAATAACACTACAGTCCAAAACGGACGCAGGATATGCGAGGCAGCCAATATATAGCCAGAGTCGTGCAAAGTACGCTAAGGCTATTCAAGGTGCACTTTGAATAGATGCATCAAGCTGCAATTGGAAATCCTCTGCTACTATTTCAGTTTTTCTTGTGGCTGTTGTGGCTGACATTGGGATTTGCTTGATTTTTTTTTCCCACACAGACATCTTTGTGTTTGCCATCAATAATGTTTCAGCAACAGTATTCATGTACTCTTGTTGTTGAGCAGTAAATGAATGGGAGAGGACTCAGCCCTGACTGATCATATTGGACTATAAGTTTATTTATTTTCCATGCCTTCACCTCGGATTTGGTGAGTATGGTTCTTCAAAGTGCCAGTGCTTACTTCTGTAATGGCATTTCAAATTGCTGCTTTTCATGATCACCACAGTTACAGACAGACAGGCTTGGTACTCACTGCAGGAAGAATAAATGCATATTTATCCGTCTACTCATCCCTCAAAGCTTGATTTCTGTGTAAACTTTTCTGACTTTTGAGCACACCATTTTGTCTTCTCCCACATTTTTCTCTCTTCACTGAATACAAGTTTCCTGCTGCACAGTTGCTTTGACTGGCAGAGATGGCTGAGTAATTTAAATACTGAGGACTGAACAAGACAAAGTGATATGATACAAACGACAACAGCTTAAAAAGTTTAGGAAATGCTGTGAGGTCTGGAAAGAACCATTACTGGATCTGGACCTGGAACAAAGTCTGGTAATTGGTCATGCCTGGTGCAAGCTTCTTTTTGCCCCTCAGTCAGGACACCTAGACAGATGTCTTTGGTCCAAACTATGGTTGAAAAGTTTTTTACATTTGACCCATTTAGATTAACACCGTGCAAACACAAGCAAACCAGGAATTGTAATGTAAAGTCACTCACAAGTACCTCATTTATCAGACAGTGTTTTGGCTACCTGTAATCTTGCCAGGTTAGGAATTTTTTGCATTTGGGGAGTAGGGGGAGTCAAAACCAATTAAATAAACATGATTTAAATTTAGTTACATATGACAGATTCATCTGTGCTCTGAACTGATCATCTTTGGTTTTTATGCCAAGCAAGAACACATGATAAAATAGCTGAAAATAAGCATCCCATGTGGGTTCTTGAATAATGGCAAAATCAAACATTAAAGCTTGCAGCTGCATGAGCACCAGCAAGAAGCAGCATGATTTGTTAACAGACAAAAAAATATGTTTTCTTGGATTTAGAAATGGTCATTTTGAGAAGCTGATTATGAAAGCATTACTGGGTTTGAAAATCCAATAAGCATTTTGCCATTTAACACTAATTTTACTTGTGCAAAATGGCATTTTGTTTGTGCAACATAACGCCTGTAGTATCAGGTTCCAAGATAAAATACCTTTGGAATTCCCAGTTTAAAGAATGCAAAGCGGCAAAATATCCTCAGTAAAGGTCCCTGTCATAAAAGTATCTTCTCAACCCACAACCTTGATCTACTCCATGTTAATGAAGAAATCTCTGTATGAAAAGATGGATTTTCAGGCCTGCAAACTACTAACAGGAATGGAGATGTGCATATGTGGAACACCAGACCGCTGTGGACCCTTAATAGGCGTCTTTCCACTGCGGTGTCTTTGAGCCACATGGTGTTAATGGCCCTCAGCCACAAGCCACGAGAACAAAAACTATTCATGTTTCCACTATCATGACGATAGCCCACAGCCTCGGCCTGTCAATGTATGCGAGTGGGAAGAGGGAAGCGAGTGGTTAAAGTCTGTACACCCGGAGCCAAATAACTACTGCAGAACTACGTACTTTGGGACTTTTCTCTGGACGCCACTCTGTGCGTTGTGCGTTTCCACTGCCTTCTACTGAGACCTGTTTTTTTCAGTTTTTCGTGGACCTGTCCCACTGCATCCCCACCGCTGCCAGCTCTCTCATTGTGTAGCACATAACGTCCTCATTTCAGAAAACACGATTTAACGTTGGGCGTTATCCTTTGCCCAGATAGTCAGCAGAGCCCTAATGTCCTCGTGTGACCAGGACTGCCGTTTGTTCTCCATTTCTCTTTTCTCCATTATTTCTCTGCCACAAAAGCAAGGTGCTGCGCTGGCATCTGTACTTATCAGCTTCACCCGTTTCCCCACCTATGACCATTAACTTTGCCTCAGACCTCAGTTAGCCCTGTCTGGCCCATGGGTATTTGGTGGGCCACTAGCACGTGGAAACTGCCCCCCCACATAGGCGCCATCAAAGACCATCTGGGACAATGGAAATGAACCTGGCCTCGGCTTGCACTCGCACGCCTGCATTAGGTGTGACAGTGGAAATTGTGATTGTGATTGGACAGGCTGTCACTGTGATGACATACATGGTTGATGTAGCACTCAAGCAAGACATGAAAAGGTGGCTGTATTCGCTGCACAGTGCACAGTGGTTGAAATTTAGGATGTGTTGTGTATACAGGTTGTATATAGTGTGTACACTGTGTAGACTGTGTATTCAATTTTATGGCCCCGTTCAGGGAAACAGCCTGTAACTAGCCCTTAAAACCCAAACACACTCACCCTGACCTCCCAACCCCCTACCATCTCTGCTGACCGGCCTGCCTCTTTACAGTCTCTATATGTAGGCTATGTATTGATTTGTAAAACATTTTACCTCCACTGCATATAAATACTGGTGTATGTATCATTTTTAATAGGACGACCTCTGCAAATGGTATACACTATAAGGTAATAAACATACCAGATGTAATCACACAACCCTGATCTGTTTAAATTATAATTTATATAATTGCTTTAAAATGGAATTAGTACCTTTTAAGTATAGTATAACCTCTGCAAGATAAGTGGTGAGAAAAAAAAAAGAACCATAATAAAATAATACATAAACCTATCTTTTGATTTTCCACATTCAGAGCTCTTAAATGTAGAATATGAGTCAAGGTTTCCGTACTACTTTAATGGCCTTTTTGCATTTCTAATAGTCTGCAGCATTATCATTTCCATCTAAAAGCTTGGGGAACATCATTTCTTGTAAGGAAGTTGCAAGCAAGACTCTCCAAAGCTACAGCCTCACCTAAAGATATTGCACGGTCACAACTAAATAATTCTCTACTTTGCAGAAATGGTATAAAATGCTTAACAGAGCCTTTTCCTGTTTTACTCCAGAATCATAAACATATGTTGCGGGGAAATGTGAAAGCTCCAGCAAAATATTTCAGGGCAGTTGTGGGAAAAACAGCGGGTCCTATGCCCAAAGAGGGGTCTCATGCCAGAGTGTGTGATTAACTCCCAAAAGGATTCATTAGTCTACCTGGCCAAAGGGTAAACTGCATATGGGCCATGCCATCTGGTAGATCCCTTGACCACTCTTGCCAGCATTTCTAAAGTGAGGAGATTCCAGCCAGCACTCTGTGCCAAACAACAAGCCAACAGATTATGAAGTAAAGAGAAAGAAGGAAAGAAAGAAAAAAAAAAAGAAATATTCACCCATGCTGAAAATTCCTAACAAGGTGTACTGATGCAGTTAATTAAATTAATTCCTTCAGTGTGTGGCAGGCCGTATTGCACCATGAGCTGGTGAGTTTTAATTCAATTCCATTCTCCAGAAAACAGATTTTTAAAAGACTGTACAACTGTATTGGCATTATGTAAGTAACTGACATTTCGATTGAAATCAGTCATTTTTCCTGGTTCAGCTCCATGTCAGACCCCTGCTTGTTAGTGGTGTTTTCACACCACAGCACAGTCAAGCTCAATAACTGGCAAACACCATGCTGAATGAATCACATTTACAGTCATTGATCTGCCATCACATTCCAGTGCCATTCGAAGCTGCCGCTGGAACATCGCCTCAGTCGGGATGGTTGCTCTTCCCTCCTTGCATACTCTCCTCTAGCTGCTGCAGTGCATTAATGTGCATAAAGACCCATTAACTTCAAAGCAAGGCACAGGACTGTAGAAACAGGTCCATGCTCTTGGCTTCTCAATAGACCCATGGAATTTAACTGAGCCAGGTCTTCATGATTCCCTCAAGGGATAATTATGGTTATTTTCAACTGGGGCCTTATTCTCATGTTTTTTCCTAGTCATTACAAATTTTCATTAGTTACTTCACCTCAGAGGTTTACGCAGCTTCATTTCACGGGGCAAGTCGCGGTCATATCTGATTGGATGATGTATGATGATTCATTTGTTGTACCCGAATCCAAAATTAACCACAAACCAACTGCAGCACATATTTCTCGCTTTTTGAAAGTGCACTTGTATATTAGTCCATTACAATTAATTACAATATTACAGAACATCTGGACCTGAACAAACAGGAGAGCTGCTAGCGCTGGGGCATTCAGCACTAGCTTCCCTCCCATCAGCAGCAAAGCTTCAAGCATCCTCGCCACTGTCGCCAGATTCAGGTCAAATATTTTTTCACCTAAATTTCAGATCAAGGGTCGATGCCTGTCCATCTTTCGTTTAGACAGACTGTCAATTATGTTTTTATGATGCATGATTAGTCCCAGTTTGAAGATGTGACAGATGATATAACGTTTAAACCTACCTAGCATCGATGAAAGTGTCCTCCATGTGCGCCTGCAAAATATATATGGTAAAACATTGCATAGTGTTTTAACTTGTTAGAAATTAATGCTATCATACAGTTCTCCAGGTTTTGTTTGGAACCAAGTGGAGGCTGCATGAATCATGTGATCTTCTAACGTTTTGACCATTAATTGACACACCTCTCTGTCAAGAGCTCTGAACAGAGCTGTCCATGGATCTGAATCTTTAATCCAAAATAGCGCTTAGTGCATTGTGGCTATGCTGTGAATGAGGCCAGTGGCTTGCTATTTTCAGAGTGAAACATTGTTTCCATGGCATTTGTTATGTCTTAGAGGAAATGTGTACCTTTTTGCAACAACATTATGTAGTTATTAGAGAAGCTGGTAGGTTCACACACGCTACAATGTTTTCACACCTAACATCTAAAGCTCTCTGAACATTTAACCCCTTCCGAGCTTGCACCCTGCCTGATATCCTCAGACAGGAACCTGCTGATTGTATGGTGCATGGGCTTTTACTGTCAGGGCTTTGTGGCTCTGGAACGACCTGCCAGGAGCTCAGGCAAAGTCCGTATTACCTTTTAAAACTCTTTAAGACTCACTTCTACTGTAAAGCCTTTTATGATCTAAACTTTTATTAATTTGACCCCTTATTTATATTTACTATTATCACCTGCTTTTAATTATTGTTTTCATCCCATTTGTGTTTTTGGGTTTTACTGATTGTCTGGTTTTATTTCTTTTGTATGTGAAGAGAATGATTTCAGTCTATCATTCCGACTGTATTCATGAATTCGACTATCTCTGCAATGAGGTTCACTTGAACAGAAAGGGAGCAATTTTGCACCACATGTACGCCTATTACATCATTTAAATATGCACAAATACCTATGGCACACTCTGGTGCTATTTTCTTGGCAGAGCAGTTGGCTGTGCATTTCACCCTGTGCGGATGCTTTGTGAATCACTCGTTTTCTCTTTTCTCTTATTTGCGTGGGTTTAGCAGCGCAAAAGCCACACAAACCTTTTGTGAATTAACCACTGAGTGTGTACTGGAAAGCGGGTCTCTCTGAGAGCTAGATGTACATGAAGCCGTACAGTGAAGTGACAAACTTTTGAATCCAATCAATCATCGTGATGTGGAAAAAAAAAAAAAAAAAAACTAGAGCATTGAGGCCCAGGTTGAAAATGACTCTAATTATCCTTTAACATTTAGCAGGCAGGCAGGGGGCAAAGAACTGCTCCATATGTCAGGGCACGATTGTGGCAGCCTCTCGTTTTTTCTCTCTTTCTCTGTCTCTTTGGGCTGAAAGGTTCAGTCAAGTTCAGCACAATG
The DNA here is from genome assembly GCF_902150065.1 of Myripristis murdjan. Taxonomy (NCBI): domain Eukaryota; kingdom Metazoa; phylum Chordata; class Actinopteri; order Holocentriformes; family Holocentridae; genus Myripristis; species Myripristis murdjan. The sequence continues at coordinate 14,380,700 of NC_043982.1, forward strand.
GACAATAAGAGCTAAGAGGTAGGCTGAGCTGCAGCTCCCCATGAAAGACTGACACCTTTATCTTTGAGATGTATTAGCTCAGGTAGAGCTCCCACTCCTCGCACATCTGGGCCACGACTGTCCTTTCTGTATTTGCACTGCAGCACTTTAAAGAGGCCTTTTATTCAGCTGACATGACCTACATTAGAGGGCAGAAGGAAGATCAATCACATTCACACAGAGAATTAAAGGGTGTTGAATGATGGAACAGGAATCCCAATATTTAATATTTTATGAAAGTAAAAATACAGATAAAAGAATCTGACCAAAATAGATTTAAACCAGCAGGCATTAAAATAAGATTTGTAGTAACAATTTGAACTCAATATCATAAAGGTTTAGTACTAAAGATAATATATTCTTCCTGAGAGCAAAGGTGGATGGCTTATATTGTAAAGTCAGTATACACAGTGAATGTTATCTGCAGGCAAAAACTTTCGTGTTGGGACAATGAATGTTGACCTCCTTGCTCTAAACATATCTATTATAATTTAAATCAAAGCTGGAATAGGAATAGTGAAAAGTCTTCAAAGGACTTAAACAGCATGATATATTTTGTCACTTCTTCCATTTTAATGGCTCAGTTCATCAACCACTTCAAAACTGACTCTACTTTTTACTGTAAATTTATTGATATCACATAATTCTAACAAATTATATTGCAGTAAATTTAAATGATTTGTGGTACCCACGTCACTTTAAAAAACTTTAAAAAAGTGGATTGTCTCTTATTAAGTCACTGAATGGTAAATGTTTTTCCCTCTTTTTTGTTTATCGCCCAAAATGCACGCACAGCATTATGTTATATAGGGGCAATAAGAGCTGCACATGATACTGAAAACTGAACACACTTTCTTTTTTGTGACAGAGCACAATAATAAGTAAAGTTACTTTACTTGTTACTGTTTATTGCTTTGCTTACTTACAACTTTATTTTGTTCTTCTGATTTTCTGCTATTAAATGACAGTGGAAGAATTTTAGTTGACACTGGCAGTTTACTGTCAGAACTATAAAAACTCTATTTTTTTAGTAAATGATAACATTTAATTAATTTTTTTTTTTTTTGGTTGTTGTTGTTGGGTTTTTTTTTTTTTGTTTGTTTGTTTGTTTCCCTGACACAACATACTCTATTTCTCATATTTTAATATTTGGAAAACTTTTTTTTGAAAAAAAAAATCTCATCAGATGTGTATAGTAACTGCTTTGTGTATTTATAAAGAAAATGCTTTATAAAGTGTTATTATTTGTCAACAAAAAATCAGAACCCGAATCTATATCCAGTTACTGTGTTAAATCACATCTGTCTATATATGCAAGTGGGAAAAGTGCATCAAGCTCGATTGATCTTACTGCTGCTTTGCCATCTGGATTTCCTCCCTATTGCCCAAATCACCCACTTTCAACTATTTCCACTGGGGCTTGAGACCCAAATTGAATATGTCCAAACAAGATGACACAGATAATTCCCACAGTCAGATCCCACCATATGTTACTACACTTGGAAACTGCTAAAAGATTCCCAACTTTTAAATAACTTCAAGAATTGGAAAATTGCACAACAGTGACTGACGGATAAATGCATGTTTCAGAATGTGGCATGAACCCCTGAGGTTAAGCTTAGTCCATGAGTGAGGGTTTTTCTTTTATTTTCCATGTTACGATGGAGTGAAACTTTCCGGTTAGTGACTGATTGTGGAAATTCACAACTTACTCCACAACTCCTCCAAGTTCAAAGCAGTATTTCAAACGGATTTTCACAAGGTTGCCTTGGATCGGCAGTGTGAACTCTGCCCGCCATCAGTATAACCTGAAGGCATGGCAGGGTGAAAAAGAACTCTGCCAGCCACATTTACGATGTCTCAATAATATGTGTAATATGCCTTTCATCAGCTGTGGGTACATTTCACTGCAGGACTATAATTGCCAACATGGGCACAGAACAGCACAGAACAGTTACAAAAGGCATGCCTTTATGCACAATGACAAAATGACACAAGCAGCTTTCTTGTGCAATACATATCCTGTGACCTAAATGACGTGTTTGTATGACCTGCTGTGGCAAAGTGGTCAACAGGTCAATTGGGAGGGGACTGCTGCTGCTGCTGTGTGTGTGTGTGTGTGTGTGTGTGTGTGTGTGTGTGTGTGTAACCTTTATTTTGAGGTGTACTCTACTGTTTTCCACTGCAGTGTTTATCTCCTCTCCATCTATGAAGCTATTGTAGCTTACAGTTCAAATGTGCTGTATTTTGCAAAAACTTCAGGTTACAAATGGGAGGTCAGTTTTCAGGTTTCCCCAAAGATTCCCTAGACTGTTGCCTCAGCCGATCGCAGTGCTGCAGCCTGTGGCCCACAGAATGACACCGGCCTTTTGCAGTGGCGACTTCCCTGAGCTTTGCCAGTCTGCTCGGGCAGAACTGGGTCGGCCAGCTCAGTGAGCCTGTCAGAAATGCAAGTAAGGGTTTACAAGGCCCGGTGATTGGGTTTCTCCAACAGAAATCTAGATATCTTATGTGGCATGATCATGGCATTTTTAAAATCTGATTCAAACATGTGGGGGATAGCCAGATTACCAAAGCGGATGACACACTGCTGTCTGGAGAGAAAAAGAAAGAAAGAAATGTTTCTTTATTTCATAAAACTGGCTCTTAAGCTGTGTGGGGACTGAGATTTAACGAGGATGAGCAAATATAGACCCTGAGGGAAGACCAGTTGAGAACTAGTCCTCTGAAGAGTCTCAGTCCCACACTGGAAAGACTAAAGGCCCTATCTTGTGCCACCCGCTACCTGTTGCTACCCGTGAATTGCGCATTTAGCAGCTTCCGCTATCCCTAAACGGTATCTTGCGCCCACACTACCCACTATACATTATGCCGACTCCGTTATTTTCGCCTGGAGGTGTGTCCGTGGGCGTGTTTTATGCGCTATCCCTAAAATTACTATCTTGAGCACACCCTTTAGGGAAAGCAGATAGCGGGTGCGCAGGACCACCCGCTATCCACTTTTGGCTATATATCTATATAGGCTATATCTATATATAGATATCTATATATAGATATCGATATATAGATATATCGATATCTATATCTATATCTATAGATATAGATATACATATATATATAGATATAGATATATAGATATAGATATATATAAAGCCACCTTGCTTTAGCCTCAGTAGAACCCCTGAGAAAATCTACCTCCCTCTCTCCATCGCGGGCTTAGGATTTAGGATTTGGGATAGCGCAGCCTGCCCTTAAAGGCAATGGCACCTGGCACACTGATTGGTTTAATTGGCGTAACGCCCAAACCACCTATGCACAATATAGCGGGTAGCACAAGTGTTTTACAGATAATGGCAGGTGCGCAAAATAGCAACTTTTGCGGGGGAACGCCTCTTACGCAATGCCAAATCCCCAAATAACAGGTTTAGGGACTTTGGCAATAGGGCCCTAAGACTCTGCACCTATACGTAAACATTCCTCATGTCTCTTAATTATTAATTAATGATCACTTGTACCTCTAATCCTTCAGTCAATGAATGTGCAATTTGCATGACCCCATGCTTTCACCTTTTCACTCACAATATGATAAGTAACAGGCAGGTATAAAGAGATACACACAGCACAATACTTATAGAGTCAACTATAATGTGGTGCAGCTTTTAGCTTTCACATCACCATTCTTTGCCACATATCAGTTTCAGCTTGATCTATGTACACGTGCATTGAGGTATGTTCATTCTTATTGCATTGATTTTTTGTTTTGTTTAGTTTTGTTTTGTTTTCTAAGAAAAAACAGAGCATGAGATGTATCCTAATCCGTGTATCATTCGTTCTTTCTATTTTCAATTGCCAATCAAAAATTAAAAAATGAAAAAGTGACTGGTTATTTTGTTATTTGTTTTTTAATCTAACACCAAAATCCAAAATATGTCTGGTTTTTCATAGTTCAATTTTAGGCTCGGATCCAAAATACGAAATGGAAAAACGGGAATCAGGACTGAATTTGATTTTATTATTTAATTGGTCCGGTTTACGTGACCCAGAAGTTTGGTAATGAGCGGTAGCTCACAGCAGATCACAGCAGCAGGCGCATTCAGTCCCGCCACCCTGATCACCGCCACCACGGATAGTTATTACGTGTTGTTTCGAGGACCAAAGCGTGTGACTCTAAAAGAAGAGGACATGACAACCGAAAAAATCAGCTGAGCTTCTTAACAATGATGGGTAGTAGCCTAGCTCCGGAGACCTTCTTAACCGATCTGGGAAACCCGGCCCTTTTCTGTGAAATTGCACAGTGGCGGTTCTGCCTATGTTGCCACCCTAGGCGAAATTACTTCCATGTTACTACTCCTACCACGGCGCCAGTCGGCCGCGGCATCAGGCGGGCTGGCCGCGGCACTGGACGGTACCGCGCCCACCTGGTCAGGTCTGCCGGATCTGACAGGTGAGCGTCCGGTGCCGCTCAGCTCAGCTGATTTTGTCGGTTGTCATGTCCTCTTCTTTTAGAGCCACACGCTTTGGTCCTCAAAACAACACGTAGGCTAATAACTATCCATGGTGGCGGTGATCAGGGTGGCGGGACTGAATGCTCCTGGCTGCTGTGATCTGCTGTGAGCTACCGCTCATTACCAAACTTCTGGGTCACGTAAACCGGACCAATTAAATAATAAAATCAAATTCAGTCCTGATTCCCGTTTTTCAATTTGGTATTTTTTATCCGAGCCTAAAATTGAACTATGAAAAACCAGGCATATTTTGGATTTTGGTGTTAGATTAAAAAACAAATAACAAAATAACCAGTCACTTTTTCATTTTTTAATTTTTGATTGGCCATTGAAAATAGAAAGAACGAATGATACACGGATTTATCCTGATGCACACATCCTTTGCATGGCCACACATAATTTATGAATTTTACTCCAGGTTTATTAGATCTGGTGGCCTTTTGTCAGGCTGGTCATCCAACACCTTAAAACCATGCACGTAAAGCAAAATTTTAAAATAGACCCTCTGTTACCATTACACTTTCACATTAAACATGTTACTTACAGCAATTTAACAATAATAACACATTGCCATCATCATTTTGATAATTTGTGTAATTCCTGTAAACATCGTGAGCCACATGCACTGCAATGTAAAGTTACTGCACAAACCAATGAGAGTGTAGCCACTCTTCACATGCAAATGGATCTAAAGTTTTGAAAATTTCTTGTAATGGGTGGTGAAATAGGGTGATGTTGATGGAAGAAATCACTCGTTGCATGTTTATTATCGAAGCATGCTCTTTGTGACAAGAGGCATTGGGCTTTGTGACAAGAGGCATGCCAGTGGTATTAACAATACCACTGGCATGAGACATGCAGTGGGATACCAGTTGTTTTGACAATGGTCTCACTTATTTTTAGCAATCATGCTAATATATCTCAGTTAATTTGTGACAATGATATACAGTAGTCCCTCGCTATAACGCGGTTCACCTTTTTTTTGGTGCAATTTTGCGTGCTTTTTTTTTTTTTTTTTTACAGCACATTGTGTTCTGCGTCCTGATTGGCTAAGGGAGAGCCCGTGCATTGTGTTCTGCGTCCTGATTGGCTAAGGGACTGTAGACCATTGTCAATCAATCTCCTCCGTGCCGTGTCTCCTGTACAGTACAGAATGCGTTCATTCTATAATACTGGACTTATTTTTCTACGAAGGTTTGGACTTTGACAGTGTTTAAACAAGAGAGAAAAGTGAGAAAATGTTAATGCCTGTCTGAGAAAAGTGTATAAAGTGTGTAGTGAGGGGTTTTACAGCCTTAAAACATCTATAATAATTGTAAAAAATAAAGCTGACTACTTCGCGGATTTCGCCTATTGCGGGTTATTTTTAGAACATAACTCCCACGATAAACGAGGGACCACTGTATTAGCTTTTCAAAATGCTCCACCTATCATTTTCTGATTAATTCCCTGTCTAAGTTGATGCACTGAGTTGAGTTTAATTGCAATTCTTAGTACATGGTTTTAGCATCTCTAAATGATGTGACATCTTTTAAAAGACTGTACTGGTGATTTTAAATGTTTGGTGTATTTGCTACAATTTACCAACAATTTATATTGCTATCCCCCCATTTTCAAATTTGGGTTCAAATTTGAAAACCTTATAGTGTTCTGCTTCTGTGGCTAATAGAGTTGTCGCCATTCATAAACCAAGGAACTAATAATGTAAAGCAAATGTTTCCCCAGGGACTATTTTCTGGAAGAGAGACAGTTTCACTCTATCCAATTTCAAATGGTGAATGGACTGCATTTCTATGGCACTCATCTGGTCTACCCATAACTCAAAGTGCTTTACAATGTCTGCCTCATACACACACACACACACACACACACACACACACAGCAGAGGCTGCCAAACTGTCCGTCAGGAGTGGTTAGGGGTTCAGCATGTTGCTCAAGGACACTTTGGGCTCTATTTTCTCAGACCGGGTGAGGCAGCGCAGCTGCGCTTCGCCAATTGGGTGCGGCCAAGTGGATTTTGCAATTTTGGCACGCTGTGCGCCGTGGCGCAAGTAGTCCGCTGCTCCTCCTACCGGCGCAAGGGAGGAGAGAAGGCATGGAGTGGGGTTGACACAGCCGATTCACTTTAAACCAATCTAATGAGCCCCTGTCCTCGCCTTTAAAATGCGCTGCGCGAAGGTGTAATGAACGTTTACACAACTGACAACAATGTAATAAATACCTAGACTTTCCTGTCACAACTGATGTCAGATCAAAGGAGATTGGCACCGTTTGTGCTGATTGTGAGGTTTGGTGAAGTGTGCGCACTGCCCGACTGTCAGCCAAAATTGCACTAAGCCGGGTCTGCTCTGCCTTGCGCTGAAAGCAGACGTGGTTTCAGATGGTGAGCTTTCAGCGCACCTCAACAAAGCCTTTTGGCACGAAAATGTCACTGCGCCAAGCTGAATCTGTTGAAACCTCCCCCTGCTGCGCCGCCACTCCCATCTCAGCGCACCTCGGTCTGCCAAAATACGAAACTGTGCGCCCGTCGGGTTGCGCTGGTCGAAAAAAGCTCTGCGCAGGGTTCGCCTCACTCCGCCACCCTGCGCTGCACCGGGAAAATAGAGCCCTTTGACACAACCTCTGGGGGAGTAAGAGATCGAACCAGGAAATTTTTGATTACCAAATACCCACTCCACCTCCGGAGCCATGCTACCCTTTTTGGTCATCAAAACACAACAATGCTGCTGCTCACAGGAAAACTAATGAGAACAAGTTCATTTCGGTGAAATTTCAGTCTGGAGAGATAAGCAGAAATGTATAATATTTAGCAGATATTGCACCAAACATGCAGAATCTCTGGTGTGGCTCTTTAAGCTTTCTTTTATAATCCACAAATTTTGCAACTGTTCTTCTTGATCTATGATGTTCTTTACCAGTACTTGCTTGATGACATTTTGATAAAATTAAACAATGTCAAAACCATGAAAGGACAACATGAATAAAATAAATAAATAAATGTTATCCCAAAATATTCTATTATTATTATTATTATTTTTTTTATTTCTGGTATGACCCCACTCACATTTATGTAAACTAAGAATCAATAACAGAGAGTAGTCTGACAAGAACCTAGTTTTCAAACTAAAAGTTGCTAGGACTGTGACAGTCCCCTCCCAGGCAGTATAATCTTACACGGTCATCAGTTCAGATTTGAGATTTTGAACTGATGGCCTTTTGTTTTACCCTGGTAAACATCGAACTGAATGCAGCATGTTCCCCCTTTGCTCCACCATTTCAAAATGGTTTGGAATTGCCCAATCTGACACTGTGTTTTTGTCAACTTTTCAAAAACAAGGAATTTATTCAAGTGGGGGAAATATAACTGACAGGTTTTCCTGTTTTTCAAGGAAGCACCCAAAAGCATGTTGAAAGCTTCAAATTACATGGTTCAACATCATACTTGAATGCACTGTTGAGAAAAGAGACCAGCGGAGCACAGCACGGAGACCAGACCTGACGCCCCCTTCAAGTGCTCTCAGATACATGATTAGCACACATGAACAAGCCACCCATAAAAGCATTTTTGCTGACATCCTAATGCCTGAGATGTTACATTTAAGAACATACATGGAAATCTGCAAAACTAATTATTTATATGGAATCTAAACAATAATATTTATCGAGGGTCTTAACACGCTTAATCCTACTCGGGGTGTCAGCAGTGGATGGAGGCAGCAAGACACCCTGGACAGGACTATCTGTGTTAGTCCATTACAGTGCTAACACAGATGGACAGACCCAGACTCAGACTTGTGGAAATTTAGTCTTCAGCACACCTAACTTGAATGGCTTTGGGCTGTGGGAGGCAACCCTTGCGAACACAAGGAGAGAATGAAAACCACTGAAAACACACTTAACCACTGAGCCACCGTCCCATTCAAAAAACTGGCACTTTCAGACTAGAGGAATTTTTTCATAGTTGATGATCACAGTTCTTTGAGGGACTTTTTTTAGCTTCCACTTTAGGGTAGGCGCTCTCAAAGCACAAGAGGCACAAGAGTGGCATAATTTACAGTGATTGGTGCAGACATAAGGGTATGTCGATTGGCCAAACACACAAGCAACCGGTGTTTTTCAGATATATGATCAAGAACCTCCTGTCCCATCTGTCTGTTCTCCTCTCTCACTGTAAACTGTGAGAAAGTGACAGACACAGGGCGTCCCAATAACCACAGTAGCTCACTTTCACCTGCCTGTGTGCATTTCTCGCATTTCCCCATGTAGTCAAAAAGATTTGACACTAGTGGCTTTTTAAATAAAGTCACTAATTGCCTATAAAGACCAGAAATATTGCAAAGTCTATCGAGAATAGCTACATTTGCCACAAAATATTCACATATTGTACGTGCTCATAATTGACATTCATATGAAATATTTTGGCAATAAAAAAAGACCCGGAGCTGAAGAAAAATAACCCATGGCTATAGCCCAGGCAGGCTCTAAATATAACCCTAGTGCTCGCAAACCCTAATGCTAGTAGACTAGAAATAGGCTACGCTTACTTTAATGTGATGTGCTGTCAAGTAGCAGTCAGTCAGTGGGTCAGTGAACATCATCTGACCTTTTCAGATGATGTCAAATCTAGCGGGATTCAATAAATCAGACACCATGATTACATTCAAAGCAAACTTTAGCATATAACCTCTTTGGACGAATGTACTTACTGAAAACAAGCTTCAAAATTTAATACCTTAGAAAATGCTATTTAAGACTGTTTAATACTTTCTAAAGTCCTTAATTTGGCCTAAGTTGATTTATCAACTTTTAATACTTTTTAAGACCCTGCAGACACCCTATATCAAATCCAAGCAAAACAAAAACATATTGTAATCCACTCTATCATGCATGATACCTAAAAATATTGTGATGTGATATTTTAACCAATATTACTCACCTCAATCCTCACCTCAACTAACATCACTTCAGCTAAAAGCATAACAAAAGCATGCCGACAGCACTAAAAGGCGTCGAAATCTTTGAAACACATGACCTACTGTACTAGATCCTTGATTTAGAGGCTCAAGCACTGACCTTTTCATAAACCACTATTTTCCTGCCACAGAGGCAAAACATCTCCTCTATGGTTCTAACATTTCTTTCCCCCATTTCATATGCATTACTGCTCTTATGAGCATTTCTCCAGTTCCTTGATGATACCCCTTGAACAGTCATTTGAAACCATATGTGCACACCAAACTGTGAACCTATATGCTGCATGTCAAAGGTATTGAGGCATCTCACAAGTCCAGCACTTCTGCTGAGGTCATGGCAGCTATCTACAATCCTTGCAGTTTATTAAAACAGATTCATGTTATAGTTTCATGTTACTGCCATAGAACTTACATTATCCATTTCTTAACAAACAGTAGGTTTTTTTTTTTTCAGCTCATGTTGAAATGATAAAGCAGTAGCATATGGATTTCAAAATCATACCCACTCATAAATAAGCTGTTCCAGAGTTGTGAATAATCCCTGGCCATGTTGTAACTTGTATCTACCCCCAGTAATGTTTTAAATATTTTGAAAAAACTATTCATGTAGAAAAAGCTGTGCCCACATGCATTTTCACTGACATCACTGGAGAATGCATATTCATCAAAAAGCACCAAACGGGGGCTTTACTTAATAATTAAATCATGGTAAAAAATAATTCGGCTATCATAAGTGATTATTTCTTGTTCCTGATTTTGCCGCTTAACATATTAGTGTAATTAGACCAAAATGATCAGATAAAAGCATTACACAGATAATAGAGGCTACTGTTTGTAATAGCAACATTTATGCTCGCTGCTAGCTGTACCATAAGACATCTATTACTAATTCCGCAGCCACATATGAATAAAAAATAATCCTACACGTAATATCTTCAAAGAAAGCTTATTTCTCTTGACACTTTAGAAGCAGCTTTGGTGAGTCAGAATATTACAAAGAATCAGCAGTTAGAGCAGATATTCAAGTTCACAACAGTAATTCAATCAGTCCAGTCTGGCCAGAGGTAAGACAAGAACTATCACTTCTTCTTGTCATATGACAAACCTCCAAAAGCACAAGTCGGGACAGGACTGCCTTCCTGGAGTTCAGTCTTTAACTGCAGTGCATCTGTCTGTATTCATTCAGTCTGGGTGTTCAGCTCAGGTGAAAACCCATCTATACAGTCTAAGCTACAATATATCAGTGTTGACTTTGTTGGCATTCCATTTTGGGTGAGATAGGCATTCAAGCAATCCCTGACCTGATGGTAGTTTCTAGTCCAGTGTTTCACCTGGCCTGGCCTATTGTGTCCCTTCCTGCAGTGGAAGCAACAGTACATTTCTGCAAAACACAAGCACTAACACTAACAATATCACTAATGTAAAACCATAAGTAATGTGACAGCCATATATAGATGTTAAAAACACTACACATAGCCTACATACACATGCTAAAAGATCACAGGCTATTCATCAGTCAGGTCACCCAAAGCCAAACTCAGCAACTCAATTTTTCCTAAACTTTCCTGCAGGATGACTGCAACTTAGGTGCTTATTTTACATGTTTATTGATCATATTTTCAAAGTGGGCTAGTAGGCAGGCTGTATCTGACATTGCTTTAAGTTAATAAAGCCATGTTTTAAAGCGTTTCCCTCAGTCAGGAAACCATCTGTAGGGCTCTGCTCTCTAGTAAATGCTTCCAGTCCTCAGAATCAATAGGGTGGTCCACCAGTAGGACACAATTGTCTTTAATACTTGAAAGTAAGAAAACGACTGAAAAACTACATGATCTCAGTTTGCTGGTGTATTTCATCACGTCGGCTTCTTATTAGGGAGGGAAGAGGGAGAGACATACGGCGGGGTTAAAGCTTTGCACTTGAGCTCTGGATTCATCGTGCTAACTGGTGCATGACTCAGTCCTAAACACAACAGCTGGTGGTCTGAAGAGCCCCCGGTAGAGCCCCAGGGTGGGCAATGACCAGCCCACTCGTTTACTGGCAGCTTACACAGGGGACGGAAAACAGCAGGGTACTGGGAGCAGGAGCCTGGCGTCTTTTCAGATATTTGCACTCTCGAGGAGCAAGAGAACAAAGATGTGCCCAGCAGTGCCACAGTTTCCTATAGGACTTACTAATAACAACATATTAAATAATAGGGATGCACAACAATATTGGTGTGACATCGGTATTGGCTGATATTGGCTTTAGAAATGAAATATCTGAAAATTTCTAACATTTGCCAGTATGTGAAACAGGTCAAATCTGCCCTGGTTGTGGCTGTTGTCAGGATTTTCTCAGGCAGTAGGATGCATCTGTTTGAAAGAAAATGTTATACAAATATATGTACGGCCTGTTTTACATAACCTGAGTTGAACTAGTTTTCTTATTTTGCCAGATGGAATGTGTACATTTTGAAAAACATTGTATTTTATATCTGCATCTGCCTTCACATGGAAAAAAATATGTGCATGTATCGGTATCGGCATTGGCTAAAAGAGTTGGAAAAATACCAGCATATCAGAAAATGGCAATAAACACAATATTGTGCATCCCTTTTAAATAATAGTTATCATCATTGTTATCATTATTACTAGTGACAGTAGTGGTCCCAAATCTTGATGGTCCAGGTCCAGACCGCGTAATGGTTTCCCCCTGGACAGCTCACAAACTTTTTATGGTATTATGGGATGTTGTGACTGCTGTATCTTGGTGTCCTGCCCGATCCTGTGTGTTATTTAAATCATTCAACCATTTCAGCCGATCAAAGCGATTGTACGGGAACCGCTTTTATTCAGTGAGAAAAAACCAAATGTAGAAAAAATGCTAGAGATGTGTTACAGATAAATTTGTATTTGTTCAAAATAATCAGCTTGTTGTTCGTCCAGTGAAACGGCTGTGCTTTTGGTACGCCTTATGTTACCTCAGGTGTGCAACAGGCATTTTGATGCTTTTAAGAGCTCAGGATAAAGATCCAGTTTTGTTCAGATGAGGACTGAAGCGTGCAGTATTATATTTTCACTTCTATTTTTAAGGGAAACTAATTTCAATACTTTTATTGATGCGTAGGCTTGATTATTTATTTTTTCTTACAATGTGGGCTGGGAAACATGCTTAGTTTTGAATTGTACTTTATTGCATTTTATAATTATATACACACAGATCCTCATTACCACATCCAAATAGGTCTACAAATCACAACAAAAGTTAGATATGATGGCTTTGACCTTTGATAGGGAGGGACTTTAAGTAACTGAACCTTTCAAAATTTTTATTGAATACACGTTATATGGTATTTGTACTGGTGTAAAACTGCTAGTTTGTACATTGCAGATTGAGGTTTTCTCCATCCCCAATCATCGATATTCTCACAGGGACCTCTTAAACTCAAACCTGTCATTTCTGCTATTAAAGAGTACCTAGATATTATCTCAGCTTGTCACATTTGCACTGATGGCAGATTCCCTGGAGTCCCACCATGTATTCCTGTTCAAATCACTGAACTCTGTGAACCCAGATATCTTCTACAAGACTGCCCTGCTTATGGCACTCTCATCAGCCCAAAGGGTGAGGGAGGGTGATTTAAATGCACTGCTGGTTCATCCTTCCTGTACCTCTTTCGCTCCAGATGAATTCTGATGGTGCCTTTGCAACATGCTTCATTACAAACCAGTCCTCCTCAAATACAACGCACTTTACCATCATACATGCTCAGTACAATGTATACTGAACCATTCAAAGGTGACTAAATTATGGCGACAACTGTAGCAAGTAATTTTTTTTTTAGTCTGCTTCAGTGATCAAACCCTTCTCTTTCCCATCCACCTGCTCTCATTGTACACACTGTTGGTAAAGGATTTAATGTATGTTAGATTTTTTTATTTAAAAATTAATTATTATAAAATGAGCCTACACAAATAGACACTGGGAGAAAGCAGAATGAAGGGCACATGCAGGCACGTGGAAACCTGAGGAGAGGGAGCTAAGGTGAGGAAACATAAGGCAAGCACCTCATATCTTCTGAGAGAGTGTTGTGGTAGTCCCAAGGCATTTCACTGCTATTTTATTCCATTATATTATGTTATAATTCTAGTGCAGGAATCTGGGCCTGAGGTGAGAGCAGTCATGCACATTTTTATATTGACATAAAAATAATACGGGTACACAATTAGTCTCTTTATCTCAGAGGCTGTAAATGAGATCACACTAAACTGGGCAATCTAATTGACATAAACTTTCTAATACAGTGTGGAATAAAACATATGCTTTGCTTGCATGTCCTGTACAGGCCAGCATCTACTGGTAACTGGGAATGGATTTTTCTACTCAGCTAACTGGGAACAAATTTTTCATTAACATACTCTCTGGAGTGTTGCAAAAATGCTAGGTTAATTGGCTTTCCACTGTCTTGCTACTTAGTGAGCTGTAATCATCCATGCACTTGAAAGATGCATTCATGCAGTGTGTGCTCCCTTGTTATGCCTAGCACAGTGATGCTGTCACGGAATTTGTGAATAAACTCATATCAGTTCACCAGAGTACCAGTTTTCTGACTGCAGTTTTAAGATGAAAGTTGAATTCTGCTGTCATAGACACAGAAACGGATTGAGCAGAACTGTACAGGGGATTCTACAGTTGCTAATAGGCCAACTGGCAGCCATCTTCAGGGCACCGGCTGAATAACTTTAATGACAGGAATTATAAAAAACATAGCGGAAACGGAAGATTTTTACATTGGTGACTTGAACGAAGATATAAACCATTTGATTTTGTGCACAAGATATCTCGCTGGCTCAGACTGAGAATGTCACTGGGTTGTAATTAACTGCATCCTGATACTGAACATATACTGCAGCATGGAGAAAGCATTGTCTGTCATGCCAGCTCAAGGTAATGTTAAGGGGAAATCCAGCACATATACCTAGAGTTATGATGCCAGGAAAGCCTAATTAGCTGCTGTAATGTTAACAAAACAAAACAAAACAAACAGAAAACAAAAAAAAAAAACAAAAAAAAAAACAAAACAAAAAAAAAACACTTACCCTAAGTCCTGTGACAACAGAAAATGTTTTTCATTCACCGGACATCAGGCCTTTACCAACATAAACTCCTCTGCAGATACGCTGGCAGCAGTGAATGCCACAGCTGCTGCCTTGGCAAGGGAAATGCACCAAAATGCTGTTAACCAATCCCCTTTGCTGCACCTACCCAATTCTGTTTCCATAGTCATAGATTAGTGGAGAGCCCAGTTGTGTTTTTTGTTTGTTTGTTTGTTTGTTTGCTTGCTTGATTGTTTCTTTCCCTATTGTCCCATTTGGAAAGGTTTCAGTGGTCAAGTGCATGTGGCTGATATAGTTAATCATTTATTGAATCTAGAATGAGAGAAGCTGGAGCAACACAGAACATACTGCATGCGCAGCTTGCATGTACAAGGCCCTTCTACTCATTACTGCATCCCTTTACCACCACTGAGCCCAACACATAGCCTGAGCATCCCGAAAGCATCAGCAGTGAAAATTGATGGGTGCTGTCAGTAACCACTGTCTCATCAATCATTTAGCTGTAAACAATTCTATATAACTAGGACTGCTTTTTGTATGCTATTTGCATTCTGCATTTAAGGATGGGTAATAGCCTTTTTTTTTCTTAGATGTTATGAGAGTGTCTGTCACATGGAAAGCTCACACTCCCTGCGATTGCCTGCTCAAAAAATCTATACGGCTTGCCCTTCCAATCAATCAGGGAAGCACTCAAGTAGTTGCATGTCACCTCTTGCTCATGGTGTGAGAGTCCCATAAAAACACATGGCACCCAATTTTCAGTGCTCTTTCAGTCCAGTGTGTTCACGGTTTTTTAACTTGTGGACAAAATAGCCATTGTACATCTTTAATGAATACTGTTGTCAGTTATCTTGTTCACATTGTATGTCAGTGCAACAATAACCCCACTTCATTCCCTTTGTTTTCATCATCTCATCTCTATTTTTCTGTCTGCCAAACAGGTAAGCATGAGGCGCTCTCCGGTGCTATCTTTGATTCCAAGTGGGAAGTGATGGTTAAAAAAGAGCCCATACTATGTTATTGATGAAATATTCAGCCTCCTGTCACAACTCTATGATGAAACTCTGACTATATTCTATGACTATGTAGCCCGTGGTGATATTTACAGGGCTTAAATTAGGCAGTGCTGCACTGCTGTGTCTTTGTTTGTGCTGAAACGGTGTCTGAATGTTGGAGCATCTGGACTATTGATTTTGATACATCAAAAAGGCCCCCATGCTTGTCTCACCACACTGAAGTGGGAAAGGGAGCCTTTCTGTGCTGGAAAATTGTCTGTGTTTCTTCAACTGACTGGCACTGTCATTGTCAAGTCTGTAATACTCCAATGCTGCCCAAGACATTGTCTGTATTTGCTGACAGCATCTGATGTTGCCATGACAATTTTGGCAAGCCATGTTTATCTGTGCTTGATTCCTGTTTACTTTCAAATCTCTGAAGGGTGGCTTATTTAGCAAATCACCTCAGCCATGTGTACATGTCTGTGTCAAGAAAACAAAAATAAAAAGTCCCCAGTGTGAGATGTATTTGCATCACTGACACCCCAATATGATATGTGGGTGTTCCCAAAGCGCTGTGTTCCTCTCATCTCTCTGAGGCTCATCATTGGTGTCAAGCTTGGGACTTCTATATAAAGATTACCCTAAGGAGGCAAAAGCCTCTGTAGGCAAGGAGAAAGGCCATAGCAATAAACAACAGAGAACTCCCCGATGATTTAACACACATAATGGATAAGAGTAAGAATAATATCACAGCAATGGGGCCAGAGGTTGAAAATAGATGAAGTGATTAGTAATCTTCTCAGTAGCTCATAGTATTGTTTTACATGGCTTAGGGTCACTCCCAGCAGACATGTATTACATAACCTTTTGTTAACTTCAGATGCCACTTTTTTTTCCAAATGTAACTGAAAGAGGAAAAGCTGAATGCCTCCTCTGTTTCTCTAGAAACAAGTTTAGCTCGCAACATGAACAAATGGCCTCTCCCCAACACAAACAGCAAGTCAGATCACTAATCCCTCAAAGTTCAGATGGATTACATCCTACCTCTCTCCGTGTTCACCGCTCTTACACCAGAGCTCTTCTCTTGCCTCACACTTCCCACTCAAGCCGTGATTTCAACACATGGTAAGGCAGCGATGCGCTGCACATCCATGTTTTCATTCACTGAGCAAGTCTCTTTCTTTCCTGGTTTCTGTGCTTTCTCTCGCTACTCTCCATCCCTCTCCATGCTAATCCCTAAACTTACAATCACATCCTTACTTTAACTTTTTCCTTTTATTCTCTAGTTTTTTCAGGGCTTGGGAGGGTAGAAATCCTTAATCCCCCTTCCATTACTGATTTAGGCCAGCAGTTGATTGAAAACTGAAAAAGTGTTATAGCAGTCTCTGAAGCCAAGCGGAGGCTTTTCACACTACTCGGGAAACACCGTACATGGTACTGAGAAAGGCTTCCAGGAGCCTGCAGACCATATGCATTTCAGGCATGAGTGCTTACAGAGCACTGACACATCCTACACAATAACTGTCAGATATTCCCATCAAACAAATTCCCAAAAGTGAAGATGTGCATCTGGGGATGAAGATCCACTATCAAATTTATTTGGGATTTTCTATGAAAATACATTATGACAATTTTCTCTTAACTGATGAAAAATAAATAATACAATAAAATATATTGTCATGTTTTACAATGCGAAATGTACCACGATGAAGATGTAAAGTAAGGACCTGAACAGTTAGAATAAACTCACTCTCTTACACCCATACACACACACACACACACACACACACACAATACGCCTAATCTCCCTCACATCTCATCAGCTGCTCTTTCTAAAGATGAATACAGACTGGCAAGAGACTAATTTCCAGTTTGGCACAGCCAAGAGCATTTTAATGAGCTTTGAAAAAAAATGCCCCAAAGATTTTTTTTTTTCTTTTTTTTTTTACATGAATGTTTGCTGGGGTAAGGCATTTAGGGTGGTATTCCCACACATTAATCAAAAGTCTCATGATATTTAATTATCCTGTGATTAGGCATCTGGCTGAGAATACATCTAAAGTTAGTACCAAAATGATTTTGTATGCATGTACTACACAGAAACTCAATTAGTATACACATATACACTCAGTGGCCACTTTATTAGGTATACCTGCAGAATCTAATACAATCAAAGACAACTACTCTGCCATAAAGTTTACTTCTATGGTGTTTATAATGCTCAGGTTTTCTTTTTGTCACAGTAACAGAGGTATTAATTCAATTATATAGTTATCATAGTTAGTGGTGCTATTGTACTGGACTGCATTTTATTGAGAGGTGTTTCTACTATTCTGTCCCCTTCATGTTTATAAATTGGAAGGACAAAAAAATTAGAGACATCTCTCAATAGAATGTAGTCTAGTACAAAACCTCTGCAAACTACAACCTCAATATTAAACATAATTAAATTTACATTCTCCACAATGTCAACAGAAATTGAACAGTATAAACTTTCTTAAAAGGTAAAATTTTTGGCACAGCTGTTGCATTGAACTGCATTAGATTGTACAAGTGGACCTAATGAAGTGGCCACTGAGTGTATTTCTTTCTCTCTCCCTCTCTCATGATATATATTAAATATTAGCATTATATTATAAGCTTTATATTATATAATTATTCTACCACAAAATATGTGTCACCACTTTTTCTGTATTACAATGTGTCATTCAAAATTCTTCACAGAAATGATGAGATATACAGTTTGTGCTTACATATTGCTGAATAGCTTTAAAATTTAAATGCTGATTTTTGCACTGATGTCTTAAGGGAACATACTTCACAACTACTGGAGAACTGAATTTACATATGAAGGTACATGTAATTTGTATTATCTTAAAGACCATAACAGACCTTCAACAATTTTCAGTAAATCTGAATCCCCAAAAATACCTATCTACCTATGGAACCACATGTTTTTAATACTGATGTAGTCATAGTTAACATAGGTCACATGGTCACAGAGTTAAAAGGCAAGGTTAGGTGTGTCACCTTTAACACGTACACTGATGTCTTGGAAGATGATGTGTTCATTTGACAGAGACCTAACTATGCTCAAATGGAAGATAAATTGTCTTTTCAGTGATGCCCAGGTCGATGATATAACTATGCAGTAAACCTTCAGATCACAACGGTCCTAAAATCAGTCTCGGTACATACAGCCAAGAAATATGAACCACGGGTCAAATATAAGTGGTATGGAGGAGTGCATGCATCCCACAAGCTACAGACTGCCAAGTGCCGATCTCAGTGATAAGCAGAAAGAGTTATAGTTATTAGAAATCCAAGAGAGAGAGAGAAAAAAAACAGAATCATGCATTTCACTCTTTGCTCTGTGCTTTATTGTATTACAGTTTAATAAATTGCTCTGTAAAGGGAAACCAAATAACTTCACAATTGCTGTGGACGAACCCCTCACAGGTGACTGTTATTCTTGAGAAAGGAAACATAATACTTAGGCGCTGCATTTTCAGAGGCCGCAGCACATCAAGTGATCCTGTTTCAAAGCTGTAATAGAGAGTTGAGTCCACCCAGGAGAATCTCAAACACTCAAAGAAGATATTGATATTAACAGCAAAGCCTCAGTGTGACTTCAGGGGGACCGAGCTTGACTAAAGTGTCGGTGAGGCGCGCTGTGAAGGAACACACGGATGACAATAAAGCTGCGCTGAAGGTATGACACCAGACCTGACAACTGACACAGAAACACTTAGACATACATAGATGATTTTCACGGCAAGCCTCGCTGCCGGCTGACTGGTGTGTACCGAACTGGCTGAAGTGTTACACTGACTGGATGGGGAACAAGAGCAAGAGGAATCGCAGGCTAGACCTGGTCTGTTTTAACTGAGCTGTCAACCAGCCAGTTTCACACACTAACAGTCCAGGCTTATTTCAAACTCACCACATATATTTCAGCACCTCGCTCCCCCCACCACCCCCCTCCGCCCTGCCCACCTGCTCTTTGCAGAGAATGCTGACAGTCTTCCTGAGGGCCTCTCACTGTATAAAAACGACTCAAAACAAGCGGGAGAATTTTCACCCTCTATCTTCCACTAGTCACGTATTCCAGCTGAGACACTCAAGAGTCCTTAGGCAGGAGGGGAAAGTAGCACTCTTATATCAGTGAAGTGGGTAGTATGGTTGACCTCTATCCAAGTCAGCGAACACAGCCAATTACCACACGTCTACATCACTGCCAAAACAGTTATTTCCGTCCCAGAGGAAAAATATGTATGATGACAATTTGCCCAGCGCAGCACAGCACACCACTGATTATGATAGAGCTGCGTTGTACTGCTGAGCATGCATTACATGTCTTCATGGTGAAACCACACATGTAAATTTCACAGTCTCGGAGCCTAATGGAGGACTGTACAGTAAATGTTTATGCTTGATGCTTACATTTGCAGCTGTGAGGAATAAACGCTGGCCTTCAAGTCCGTAGCTGGAAAAAAAAAATCTCTTTAGGTATTTATTAGGCTCACAAAAGGGCACAGAAGAACTCCATTGAAAACGTCTACCCACAACAATCTTTTCATGCATATTTTAATAATATGACAGTAAACGCAAAGAGGAGCCGAACAAGCTGTCTAATAAAAACCTTGAAAGTTGAGTTTTGATCTTTTTCACTTTGATAGTTTGCCAGGATCTTTATGCGCTGGATGAGTTTCATGACCCTGAAGCCCATGAGACACCTTCAAACACAACAATGTTGGAAGGAGTTTAATATAAAGAGCTGCCTATCTCACTTCAAAAGCTGAGGAATTTGGACATGAACTGTAAAAACATGGTTGTAAACATATTGTATGCATTCGAGAAGGAATTGGTTAAAAGTGAAGAAGAACAGAAATTAGAAAATATCAGAACAGAAAGCTGTATATATTTCTGACTTCCTAAATAATCTAGCTCTGTCAGTCAGCGGCAAGAGCTGTCAAAACAATTAGCTTATGTAAACTGAAGATTAAAAACTAAGGTAGCCACCTCTGCAGATGTATTAAACCAGCATGTGTTATGTCTAGAGGCACAGCAGCGCCATGACACGGTAAATGATGGAGAGATGAGCACTAACACTAAATACCAAAGCCTGCCACATGTTTATATTAGCATTGCTAATGAGTCATAATTGAGTGCTTTCTACTATCCCATCTCCTGAGGCTCATATCTAACCTCTATTGTATTTATGCAAAGGTTATTTTGAGACAGTAAAATCCAATTATTCATACTGTACAAGTTTTACGTGAATTGTAATTAGGATTTAATCAAAATGTATAAGCACTGGAAGAAAAATAAGCTTGACGTTTGGTTAAAAGACCTGAGTCAAATAGTGTTTGAAAAACCTCTCCACCTTTGCTCAAACACGCTATAATCACAAGATAGGACGGGCATGTCATGTCATGTTAAGTGACAAAAGGTTACACCATCAACCAAAACTTTTTTCGACGTAATTTGGTGTACTTGCCTGTGATTGACAAGTTATCTGACAGGATCTGAATTCCTATTCTCTATCTTGCTCTAAACTCCAGGACTCCAGGCAGGTTAAAACAAACTAAAACCTAGCGGGAACACATAATATAGGATTTTCTGTCTTATAAGGACTTTGACTGTGCTCTTAGATTAAATAATACACAACATCAAATATTAATGCACTGCAGAAATAAATAGAAACCTAACCCTAAAAAAAAAAACAAAACAAAAAAAAAAAAAAACGAGCCTTTCACAAATATAATGCAATACATTTTTGTTAAAAGAGCTATTTTCAAATTTCATTTCTTGAATCCCTGACAGCATCAACTCTGCCTGAAGACTCTTTCCACCTGAGAGATTATACAGTGTCACAGACATTTACTGTTAGCTGACATATCGGTATTCATGTTCAAAAAGTGTGATCAGTTATAGCAACCAGTTTAAAAAGATGATGGCAAAACAATAATGTCAGAAAACCCAAGTGTGTCTCGCCTCACAGTATTCCTGACATCTGGCATATAAGAGATTATAAATAAGATGATGATACTGATGTTAAAAACTTCATCTCACTTAACAGTTTAGCAAAAGTTAACTTTGACAGACTGTATCATGTCAGTGTTTAGGGAAAAGACGCTTCTGCCTCATGGTTGTTTTACTAGAGCTGTGTGATAAAAGCCTCTCCTGAGAGTGCACTTTACCACTGGAGCAGAACCAATGTGGAAACTTTTTTTTCAAAGTCTTCTGTTGCGCTTAGTTTAGAATTCACTGCGCCACTGCCTTAGATTTGCAAGGTGGATGTCTTGCAGTCATTATAACAGATTTATTTCTCTGGATTCCCATTCATTTCTTTGATTAATTTCAAAAGGTCTAGAGTGCACTAACTTTCATAATGATTTGCTGTACGGTGTCAGCTTTAGATGAATTTTGTACAAGATGTATATCTACTGTATCTTTCTCTCTCTCTCTCTGTCTCTCTCTCTCTCTCTCTCTCTCACACACACACACACACACACACACACACACACACACACACACACAGACACACAAAGAGACAGACACCCTTCATAAAAAAAAAAAAAAAAAACATCCATCACAGCTGGGTTATCATTACTGCTTTAGTGACACTGCCAATTACCAATACTGTATCTCTATTTTGTCCGTAAGAGGCAATAGAGGGATTAACTTCTCAGGCCTCTCTGCTTCCCCTTTTCCCTCTCATGAAGCAGACTATGTTTACTGACTAAGCTTCTTTCCTGCTTTGACCATAAATGTGATTACCACCACACAAGAGATAAAAAAAAAAAAAAAAAAAAAAAAAAACCCTATCTCTGCTCTACCAAAGAGCATGAATTAAAACCTAAGCCGTAGCCTTGAGGAATTTGGAAAAATCCATACCAAATGAAATATTCCGTACTGAGTGCATACAGCCCCCTACTGGTAAACAATACTCACTATTTAGCCAAATACAGCAATCTTCATGATGCTCTGTTGAATATGAGCAACAGGTACCCTAGGAATTCCCAAACACATTCTGAAGAAAAATGCAAGGCAGTGGGATCAGTCAGGTTTGTTTCAGGTGCTCTATTTTGGCGGCCAGTTTTAATTTTAAGGTTATTTCCAGGAAAATGACTCATTCCTGGGGAGCTGGTTAAGGAGAAGTAGGTTCATGCTGATCCACGACCTGTGCCGTGAAATCACCTTGACAACACTTGTCTGTCATGATCAGGAAAGCTGGTTAAATGGAGCTTTCAGTTCCAATTAAGACCAATCATCTCTAAAATGTTTTTTTGCTCATGCATGCATTGCAGTATCAGTGCCAGAAACTATTTGATCTACATGCTGAATGCAAAATGTAAAACTATCAAATCTTTGCAACGCCTTAAAAGCATACCATACTGGTAGTTTGTGCCTGAACAGACACTTACTGTGCGACATGACTTTTTTTATTTGGCACACGTACCCTGCTCTTTTTTCTCCACTGAGAATGGATATGTCTGTCCAGCGTTTGCTGTCAACTTCTTTGGAAGTTATTCAATGAAATTCAACTTGTTGTAAGCGTCATCTTTTGGCTGCATGGGAAAAAAGTGGAAGATATTATTGACCTTTAAGGGTAAAATAAATCATTCATATTTTAACACTGCCGCATTAACCATGCACATTCCCTCTGATTTAGTGAAATATTCAACAAGCCTAACAGAAAATAGGCTTTGGTTGAGACAGGCTGTGGCAACGGCAATCACAAGAGGAGGGGAATCCAGACTCATACTTTAATAATGTGAAGGTTATTTCAGTTTGGATCGTCCGCAGCAAAACGGGGTGATGGAGAGACACAGACCGCTTTAGATGTTTTAAGGTTCAAGGAAGATCACATATAGTTTGGGTTGTGTGTAGCTATCATTGCACTACTATTGGGTGGGCTTTGGTCAAAAATAATAATAAAAATATTACAAGGCATGGCACGTGATAATGCCGACAACGCATCGGTGGATTGGCAGTCTCGCCTACCTGATATTTCCTGATGAGGTACATTGACAAGGCTGAATCCTTTAGCGTTATATGCTTGTCTAACCTCGCTGCAGCTCCGCGCTTTGCTCTCACCGCCAAATGATAGGGACAGCACCGACAGAGTACATAAGGCGACTTGTAGTCTCCACATCGCATACATCAGTGGTAAATCCTTGGTAATGTTTTAGAGGGAAATACGAGCTGTGATAAATCCGCCAGAGAAAATAAAAAAACAAGAAAACAAAATAAAATCCAAGAGGCTGGATGCTGGGCAGAATGTCATATGTTTATCACTCCTCACTTGGGATGCGTCCACCTCATTGCAAAAAGCTTCGTGTGTTCCCCCTCGAAATGAAGAATGTTGCGAGTCCAAATTGGACGCAGCTTGGAACCAAATCCGTGTCAAGAGGCAGTACCCGCGGCTCCGTCTGCGCCCACAACTTCTCCGGTACACACCGGACCTGTACTGCTGTCAGTGTGAGAGGAGTCAAAATTCAGCGGAGCCACACGCTGCACGCCGAGCGGAGCGCACCAGGGCAGGGCAAAACATGGAGTGGAGTGGCTGCGACTTCAGCAGCTCGCATCCAGAGGTGCGTAATGTCCTGTGCTTATATGCATCTTTGGTAATGCGCACCGTAGCACCTCGCTCTGGCGCAGACACATGTGGTGTGTGTTGATGGGACCACGTAGGCGGGGTGGAAGTAGACAGGAACGCAAACACATGAGGTGTTTTCATGTGATCCAACGCATGGTTTAGTCCTAGGGCATCACAACACAAAGTCGCTGAACCGCTGTTGACCGTTCAGCCTCACCTTCGTGCCTGTTTGATGATGATGCTTTCAAGAAGTCACGTGATGGATGCTATTCTATAGACCAAGAAGAAGACATAGAATAGATTAATTTAGCAGCTGTCATAATTTATCACCAAGAGGCTTCTCTCTCTCTCTCTCTCTCTCTCTCTCTCTCTCTCTCTCTCTCTCTCTCTCTCAAATTCAGATTTAAAAGGTACTTTACTGGCATGACTAAAAGCCACTTGTATTGCTAAGAAGACATTACATATAGGACAAGAAATCAGCACATACTTGTGCAGAATCACAGAATATAAAGGTGTAAAAGTAGATTCAAACAAACAAACACAAAACCGAATGATCACATGCATGTAGTGTAAGCACAAACATGCAATCACACACAGGACAAAAAATCAGTAATCAATAATGATCACAATCTCTCTCTCTCTCTTTCACTCTCTCTCTCTCTCTCTCTCTCTCACACACACACACACACACACACACACACACACACACACACACATGGAGCCGTAGGTTTTTTTTCTTTCATCTCTGAAAATGGAAGATTAACACCTCCACCTACTAATTTTACAATGTTATTTCAAAGCATATCTGTCTCCATTCAGCTTGTGAATTCAGCCCCACATAAATTGTTCACCACTACAGTGAATTATTTGCGCCGGCACTTAGACCAACTCTATTCCTAATTCCTGTGCTCTGTGAATCCTCGGTACACTTCCCTGTTTAAGTTTTGACCTCAGTAAGGCAGACAAATTTCTTACAGCTTTGTGATGTGGCCTTTTTTTCCTGATCACCTGCATATTTTTGTCCATTTTCACCTAAATTACATTTGGGGTATACTTAGCCTACAGAAAGCTAATTCTTCAAAGCATGTAGGACTATAAGAGGATTGTGCAGCGACTGTACATGATGGGGGATGTATTTGAGAGCCTTAACTATATTTATGAAGATGATTTCACCCAATTTAATGTCACTGGTTAAAAGGCAGCTTTGACAAATTGTGTGTTCTTGGACTCTTAATGATTTGCTTAAAATCCTGAGGGCCCCAGATCTTTTGATGATCTTCAGGCTAATTGCACATGTGTGAGCATACCTGTGGAAACCCTCCGCCAGTGGTTTCATTCTCATCTGTCAACATAATTACTGGACTGCTCACACAGGGTGGCAAATCTTAAGTCGGTTTTCTTATTTTTTCTCATTTATTCACATTGTCTCAGCAATAGGCAGTCATTAGTGATTCTTATAGGGTCTTTGCACCCTATAAAATAAAATGCATATTTATGTGGTTTTCTAATTTTGGCAATTTATAACTACACATCCTAGGAGGTCCTCGTAGTGCATGTGTGTGTATGTGGGTTTGTTTATTTATTTATTTATCTATTTGGTCTTGGAGTTGCTGCTCATATTTTTTCTGTTACATAAACACAGATACCATAGTAGGTGTTAAAGAGAGTTCACACTGTTCCACCTTTTGAAGAGTGCCACTGCCTTGTTTACTTTGAAGGCAAGTTCCATCCTCATATACTTTCAGACTGTTATATATAACTAATCTGTTATGTTTAATGCAGTTAGTTTGTGATTAAGTGTTAAGCTTTATCCATTTTCCCTCAACCTGCCTAGTTGGTGATTTCCTACATTTGCCAGAATGACTTTAGGCATTTCCCAGTCGGCTCTGCTGGACTTGTTGCTTGCAGCCTCTGTTTTTTGATGCAGGTGGGGAGAGCAGGGAAGATGGTGACCCTGACAGAAACAGCAAGACAGTGAATTTCTCCAGTTGAGAAAAAGTAAATGTTCCCCCCTCCCCATTCAAAACAAAACATGGGTAGCTGTTGGTGCAGACATTAGTATCTCTGTCTCTTCTCTCATGGATTTCGATTTTCGATTCTGAGGGACTGTGCAAATATCTTGATGTGATGTCATGTAGTCTACATGTGACCAGTTTTCCACAGGAATAAGAAAACACCACAGGAATAGGTGATACCACTATTTTCTCTTCAATCCAGTACCAAGAAATATCAGTGCTAGTATCCTGATACCTACACCACTACCAATACCTGTGTTCTCCAGTTAGATAAAAAAAATATATATATATTACATTGGCAGAGAAGATTTGGCAAATTTTTCATGGGCGCAACCCACATACTCAGCTCTGCTGCTCATCCCACAAATGCATGTTCCTTAAAAATGTGGCACCATTTAAAAGGGAAATAAACAGACCTTCCAACAGTATAAGATTTATTGGCAAGAAGCATTGTTACAACAAAGAAACATTTACCAACACAAATTTCCTTACTTTTTGTGCGATGTTTTTAAAATGTAAATCTTTGTGATTGCTACTGTGAAAATTGGTATTATTGTGAATATTATGAAATATTTTCAAACATGATCTACAACGTTCAGCAGATGTTCTTCACATCCTTACCTCTGAAAGATCTCTATCAGTGAATGCTGCCTGACTTTGGCACCAGTAGTGGGCACAGTTGCCTGCCCACACTCCCCGCCCCTACCCCACTCCCGGTCTTCTAAAGCCAATATTGTGTTTTCCGTGTCCACCAGTTCATGTGGCTCTGCTAGGGTCCACATGATATAAACTACCCAAGTCCGTGAGGGTCTGCATGGACCTGTCCCAAAATTTCTGGGCTGCACGCGGGCTGCAAGGCCCCCACACTACTCTACACTGATCTACTGCACATCTGCGGACACACATCCTCTAAGTGAACTCCAGAAGGTAACATTAACACAACTACTACATGTCCATATCGGCAGATGTCTTCAGCTGTCTGTGTACGTGTTTGTTTGCAAGTGTATTCAGGCCACAGGTCGGTGTTATACTCTCTGCATCCGTGAGTACACGAGGATCAGCTGGTGTCTGCATGATGTAAATTTTGCCACCACTCAAGTTTGTTAGGGTCCGTGCGGACCTCTTGTGTACAGTCCAAAGTTTGAGACCATGCGGATTTGTCCAAACGGCCACTGTGCTATTCCCAGTTGCAAGTGCATCACCTGTGACCTACTGGAACACAAGTGGACTCCAGGAAGTCGTATAAACACAACTACTCTGTCTGCAGCTGTTCCTGTCCGGTTGGGAGTATAACTGAGACAAATGGAAGCCTCTATCTCACACCAATGAATGTTAATGCTCCATTTGCACTGGCAGAACAGTGCCTTCTTCCCCGTTTTGTGTGGTAAAATAAACCACCCTATTCCCTGTGAAATCTGACCCCGTGGTAGACAAAGTAATTTGCAGTGTAGAGGCCAATAGAGGCTGCCAGTCAGCTGCCAGTCTTATTTGGCTACACTAATGTCTTAGCATTAATCTTAATTAGTCGTAGAATCTTACCGAACTGGGCCCTTGTTCTTTGAGGCAAAGTTGAGGAAAGTGTTGCTGTTGTTGTTAGTGTTAGGGTGCTTTTTTTTTTTTTTTTTTTTTTTTTTATTAAAAACAAAAGTACAAATTTAGACATAGAGGAACGGAAGTCTTTGTCTTTGTTTATATAGTAAATGCAACTGTTAGAGCATAAAGTTTACTATTATGCTTATAATGCTCAGATTTTATTTTTGTCACAGTAATAGAGGTGTTTATTCAATTCTATGTACTGTATTTTATTGAGAGGTCATGTATATAAATAGGGAGGACAAAAAATTAGAAACACCTCTCCATATAATGTAGTCCAGTACAAGACCTCTGCAAACTACAACCTCAGTAATAAGCATAGAATTAAATTCACACATTCCCCTCAATCTCAACAAAAACTGAACATTATAAACTTTGTTAAAAGGTAAAGTATTTCACAGAGCTGTTGCATTGAACTGCATTAGATTGTACAGGTGGTCCTAATAAAGTCACCACTGAGTGTACACACACACATACACACACAGGTATATATATTTATGTATGTATGTATGCATGTATATATAACAATGCTTCTGATCCTTGGCCAAGATCAGAAGCATTGTCAATGACTGTACATCTGCACCTGTTTGGTGATACAATCCAGTCAGTGTATCTTTTTTTATTAAAACTACAACTTACACCTTAAAATGCTGATATTCATGGTAAGAGCAAATATCAAGTAAATGTAGCCCACATGTAATTTCTGTTTGAGATATGCATTTGGAGGGGTTCCCACAATATTCAGATCATTTGGCCATCATTCTGAAACCCTGAGGAAGATTTGATATCAAGGTAACTCTGTTTTTCACTGGGCTCTTGTGTTTTATTCAAGAAGCTAACGCCAGTCATCCAAGAAAGCTCAAGATCAAATACCTTGCCCGTTATCACCATCGGTTGAAACTGTACTGTATGATAATAACCACAGTAGCGATGCTCAGCTGGGCTAATGCTTCTGCTAAGCTAATAAGCTCCTGCTAATGAGGCCTAGCGATGATGGCCAGAAGGTGATCCTGGTAGTGGATCGATAGCTCACCACAAGGAGTCAGCATGGGGTTCATCATGACTCATACCCACTGCACCACCAGGGAGACTGAGCTTTCAGCATCCAGCCCGCCATTTCAGACAAAAGCGTTCATGTCAGAAATCTGATTTCACCCCTTTTGTCGGAGGATACTGAGGTCGCAAACTGAGGGAACTGTAACTTTTCCTTAATCTGCAGACAGACAGACAGATAGAGAGATAAAGAAATAAAGAGACAGCGAGATACCATCACACTCTATATGTTGTCAGCACAAATCTATTTAAATGGTTCTGTGAGAAGGCTAAGTCTTGCATACAAATCTAAAGAGAATGTCTCTCACATGCTAAGAGCCAGTCAACCAGTCTAATCATGCCTTTGAAATCCTCTGGGACCAGAGATGAAAGAGGGCAGAGTAAGGGGACACACACACACACACACACACACACACACACACACAGAGTGCACACAGAGGTGTTGTTATTTCCCCTCCTGGAACATCTCCTACTGCCAATTTCCCCCAAACTGTTTACTTGCAAATCCTTTATTACTCATTTGTTTGAAATCAAACCAAGCAAAACTCCACAGCTAAAGTCATGCAATTTCGTCAACATAAACAAGCAACGCAACTGTATATACCCTTGTTTCTGTAATGATTATAATAATTTAGTTTTGTTGTACCTCACATTAAATCATTGCTTGTTTTAAAACGGCATGGTGTGCAATGTCATAGCATGTATCTGAGGTGCACTGCAGGCAGATGAAAAATAAGGTCACTTTGCTCACATTAGCACAGTAAGTAAGGAGATGAATAATTAATCATGCATTTATAATTCATGAATGTTTAAGACAAATATGTGCAATTATTGTAAAGAACCAAAAATCATCCGTTTCTTTCTTTTTTTTTTTCCAGATGTAACATCTTGGCACTCTGAGTCTTTTACTAAACACAAAAATAGCTGTGCAACCAAAATGAGAGTTGTTTAAGTGGATATTACAGGTATAGTGCAGCTATTTTTAAATTACAGCTATTTTGAATTGTTAATACACATTGGTGTTGGAAATGCAACCTGAAATACTATTCTATATTAGTTAGTGTGTTTTATTGTTTTTCATTAGACAAACATTTAAAGGGTAACATCAAACCACTTAAAATGATTTTGCAGTCATGAATGAGGAATGAAAATTGCTTCCTTTCAGCATTCCTTTCAGCACCATTTAGTGCAACTCTTCTTCTATCTCTGATGTCATGTCTATTTACGTGTGTGTGTGTGTGTGTGTGTGTATTTTTGCATGTGTCTTTCCAACTAGAAACCCATGTACCCTCAGTGATTATCTCTAGAATAAAATCCTTAGAAGCCTTATTTCAATAAAAAATGATCTGGAGACATACGAGCATGTGTATGGATGATGACAGCACATAACAGCAGCCCTGACATGACAGCTGATGGCAGCAGTTTTAAATTCCAGCAGCAGCACAATGATTGGTGCACTGAACGCATAGAGAGGTCTGATTGGTTAGATGTGAAGCAGCAGCAGATGTCAGCTGACAGTGTGGAAAGTTGACAGCATGGAAAAATCTATCTTAAAAAACAACAACAACAACAACAAAAAAAACTCTTTGCTGAGTTTCACATTATGAAACACAGTGCTACTGCAAATATGCTAAAGGTTGTTAAACATTTTAAACAAGTGAAATAATAAGTGAAGTGAAATAATATAATTATTGCTTAAAGAGGTGAACCAGATGCACAAGGAGTGACTTTCACTAGACATGGCCCAGATTTTGGGTCACAATCCACATTTATTTCTGCATAATGTGCATAATGATCTACTTCTGTCTCTCTGCCATTGTCTTTGTTACCTTTGTTGGTTGTTCTCTCTCTCTCTCTCTCTCTCTCTCTCTCCCTCCCTCCCTCCCTCCCTCCTTCCCTCTTTTTAACAAAGTCTTAGAAGCCAGACAGTCAGCAGGATATGTCAAAACTTGTGAGCAGATTTCCATGAAATTTGGTGATTAAATAGGTCTTGGGCCAAGATCCGCCAGAGAGATTTTGGTGGCGATGCAGAACTATTATTTCCACAATCAAACAATCAAATTATAGTTTTTTAGTCAGCTTCACTATGAAACTAACTTGATTCCCAATCCAAAGGGTATATTTGGAGGATCAAGAAATCAATTTAACATTAAATTTGAGTGACAGAAATGATGTCTGGGTGTAAGAGCAAGTTGGTGATCACACTCTTCCTGTTATAGCAAAATCCAAAATCCCAGATTCAGTTTTAGTTCTCTGATTATTTACAATCATGTCTTCATTTAGTGAGGGCGGTTTGGTAAGTTTGGTTGTGTAAGAGCAAGCACAGCAACTCCTTCATACTTATTTGGTGCCAAGGTACCAAAATTAGAAAATTGGACAAAGTAGGGCACCGGTTATTTCAGTGACCTGGTGACTTTGTGGGCGCTGAGCCCACCACACACTAGCCCCCATGCTGCTTTTCAGAATGTGCCTGGCCAAGCTGTGAGGTCACCTGGCCACCAGGTGCTCAACTGCGACCTTCACTTCCAGGCCCATCTCCAGCAGTGGACCCATCCTGGACAAGGTTGTCTTGTAGTTG
Source organism: Myripristis murdjan (assembly GCF_902150065.1). Classification (NCBI taxonomy): domain Eukaryota; kingdom Metazoa; phylum Chordata; class Actinopteri; order Holocentriformes; family Holocentridae; genus Myripristis; species Myripristis murdjan. The sequence goes on from NC_043982.1 coordinate 14,412,155, forward strand.
TTTTTGAGATACTTACAGGGGTCCTCATTAATCGTCAATGATCTGGCACCTCACCTAAGACCATTTTACCTTAGGTGTCCCACAAGAGATCCCTTGAAAACAAAACAACAGAAACAAAAAAGTACATTTTTGTTCAACCCTTTAAATTAAAGCTGAAAGTCTGCACTTCAATCATGTCTTGATTACTCAATTTCAAATCCACTGTTGGTGGTGTACAAGGGCAAAATTACGAATATTGTGTCACTGTCGAAATACTTATGGATCTAACTGTATATTCGATTCATTCAGGGCTTTAGTTCTGACTGTGCAGGCAAGCCGACGCGCCCTGGAGAGTCCTGATTTTAGTGGCTCTCAACAGGCATCTCCTATGGTCTTATTTGATTTGGATTACATTTTCAAATTATGCCTTATTTACTGCATTTGTGAAAATAGTACCACAAAAAACTAGACCTTAAACCATCACTACTGTTTCCAAATGGTTAACAAAGTACATTACACCAAAAACACCACCTTGAAGGTTGCATTACTGGCATTTCTCACTTTGAATAGTAAAACATAATTAGGTGTGTGGCTCGGTTGACTAAGGCACACGCCATGTAACCAAGACAGCTTGGGACCTTCGTCACATGTCATCAGTCTCTTTGTCCTGAACTTTCAGCTTGTCTCCACTGTCTCTTGTCAGTAGTTTTGTCAGTTTATTCAACAGTTTTAAACAACAAGACAAAATGCATCTTTTTAATATAGCTTAGAATATAGTTTTGAAAGTGATTTTTTTTGTGATTCTGTTGTGTTTGGTTTGAAATTGGTGTTTTGTTCTTGTTCTTTGTTCTTCTATGTTGTGTTCTTGCTGTGTGCAGTTTTAAACTTGTGTGTTTTTTTTTATGTGCTTCTTTGGGGTATGGTTTCAAATTAGTGTTAGTTTGTGTGTTTTTGTCGTGTGCAGTTTTAAATTTGTGTTTCATTATTATCGAATTATTAAGTAATATTCATTCATTCAATGGGCAAAATGTGACAAAAACAAACACACAAACAAAACCACTTTTATGCAGCCTAAACTGCTTCCTTTGTGGTTAGAAGTTAGTGAGTGTCTCAAGACAAAACAGTGTAATATTTAGATTACATAATAGCATGAGATCCACAAGTCTTTTTAAAGATGCCCAATGTTGATTGTGACCACTAGGGGCACTATACTCCACATTTTTTGTTTGTTTGTTTGTTTGTTTTTACAAAAAATCCAGATTTCCTTAACAATGGCTGCTCAAGGCAATAGCTGCTCAATCAGTAATACATGTAGATTCACATGTGTGATAATATTTTAAACTACAGAATGCTTGGGCCCGCGACCCTTGTGAGGATAAGCGATTTAGAAGATGAATGAATGAATGAATCAGTGTTGCCAGGTGGGAAATGTAGGATTATCGTACCAGAGGCTCAAAACTATCGTATTTTGAGGGAAATTATCGTACACCTGTGATAACAAAAATAACAAGCCCAATGATGCGCTATTGTTAAATATAGTCACTGTAGTGTTTCACAGCGTCCAGCAGGCACTCAGTGGCGTCAGTACGGAACGGATTAACGGCGCCAACTGCTTCTGTTTTGAATCGCGCCAGAGACCTGACTGTGAGCGTCTCGTGGGGTGGGTGCAGCTGACCATTCAGCCAATCATCCTCGTTGTGCTGCGACAAACGCATAGACGTCATACACGATTGGCTGGAAACACGTCACATGGGGATAGATGCCTTCAGGGTAAAAAAAAAAACAAAAACAAAAAAAAAAAACTCTCGGGCGGACATTTGCAGCAGGCAATAATATGAAATGGTCAAATTATCGTACATTTGGCCTTTTTGGAGATTATTGATCGTACATCGTACAGAGGGCCAAATTATCGTATCGCAGACAGACAAATATTCCATTCTTTGGTGCCAACAAAAGAATGTGTCAACTGAGTGTGTGTGTGTGTGTGTATGTGTGTGTGTGTGTGTGTGCGTGCTTATGGTCATGTTAACTGTAAGCATCACTCAAGCAACTGAGAAAAGAGCCCATACTGCTGGAACTGGAGGAGGATGTGACTCCAGCTGAGGAGTGGTGCTGCTCTCCAACACAGAGCGACCATCCTGAGGAGAGGAGGTATTTTGCTCATGCAGACTTTATTACAATTTATTAAAATTATTTGGGATAATTTCACCTGACCCTGAGCACCATAAATGTGTTTCAGTACAGCCTGCATCTGCATAAAATACAAATATTGTTGAAGCCCTGTGCTTTTATCTGGATGACTTCATAAAAGCTTGGGCTCATTCTTCACCGTGCTGTGGGAAATTACGCACGGCATCCACATTTGGTGCTTAAATCACACATGAATATTGCCATAGGCCTGTGTTGTCCTGTTTTAGCAGCAGTTACTTTGACAAAAGTTGTTTGCTTTGGAACACACACACACACACACACACACACACACACACACACACACACACACACAAATGCACATCTACATGTCAGTTTCCATGGTGCTGTGCCAGAACCAGCCTGGCAGCTCCACTGTTTCTTCTTTTACCATTTGTTTCAGTGTTTTTATCATTTATAACCCATTTTAATATGTTACACCTTCACTGGATGTCACAACAATGGATACAAGTTGGTGGGTTGGTGGTTGAAGGTTTTTTATTTGTTCTTGTTTGTTGCCGGAGCACTTAAACCAGCTCGAGCCAATGTGTGCACCGGTAGAGACAGAGTTGTGCAGACACGGGACGAGGAGGGAGAGGCTGGAAATACCAAAAGAGCTTCAGAGGCAGAAATGGGGTCCTTTCTATCAGTGATCAAAATTAAGCTTTGACATGCATGTTTGATGTTTGTGTAATGTTCACGTTTTGGCACAGCACAATGAAGTTGACATTTAGCAAGTTTAAGCCCAGCCTGGACCAGGCTTGCTCTGAAGGATTGGTTACTGTGGCAGCTGAACGTGACTCATCGCGAGCTTGCTTCATACAAGGCTTAAGATAAACATGGTTAGCTTGCTTTATAAAATACCCCTGAGGTCCCTGTTTAATTTATATAACATGTACTTACAGCACATCATGTACATGGAGACAAGATATGACACAAGCCAATGTAAAGAATGTAACTTTCAACATGTTCCAAAGTAAGGCATTGTCTCATGTCTTCTGAGGTAGGAAATGCATTCAAAATGCTTATTAGGTCTCAAAGACACACAGTGTGCTTGGGTGAGACATTTTCAATGTAATAAAAACCAAGTGTGTTTAAAAGGAAAACCATATTGGATACCTTTTAATTAGGTAAAATGCTTTTGCTTAAGCAGGTGCTCCCATCTGCACATGTGGTAATATTTGTGATTTCAGCCAAAGGTAAATAAGAGGGTTTATTGAAGCATAATGGGGAATGGAGGTGGTGGTATTGATGGGAGGCAGGCTGGAGGAGAGGACAATGGGTGGCGAAGGATGGCAGAGCCAGGATGGGATGGGCACTGGCAAACACTGGAAATATATCTCTGGGATATATCTAAGATATTATGTGTACATTTTATACTTAGTTTATATGGTGAGAGTGTGTGAAATTTCATTATTTCATTATAAATACATCAAACAATCCAAATATCCAGACACTGTTTTGCATTGCATTTTCATTAGAGTTAGGTTTTGTTACATTTCATGTTCATTTATACATAAGAAGTCAGTGGAATGCTGGAAAAAAGGTCTTGGAGTTGTAAGATTTCCTAGAGGAAGACATCCAGTGGAGATGCAAGATAAAGCAAAATGCAGCTATCTGGCATGCTGTAATTACTGAATGTCAAAGTGGACTATGAATTTATCAAAAAGAATGTTTTTTTTTTTTTTTTTTTTTAATCTCTGAGTGCAAAGGTGTTGCTATGTAACATTTTTTTTCTAAAAGGAACAAGTTTATCCAATCATCTGTCAGCTTAATGATGAAGCTCTTGAAATAGCTTTGATTCAGACATCCATTATCTCTAAACTATCCATGTAGTGAGAGCTCCCCACTCAACGTAGCAACATTTTTGATGATGAAAAATATCCATCATGCACCTGACAAAGAACTAATGAGAGGACAAGACTCATTAAAATTTCATGATGCTATGAATATGAGGAGTATCCGCACTGACACTTGTTTGGAAGTGAGTCTGTTTCCTTTCATCTCATTTGATCTGTTGTACGAGATCCTTGTACTCACTTGTACCCTGGTAATTGGCTGTGTTAACTGCAGATAGTGGTGAGGTTACAACATCAGTTTAGAGAAGATAACAAGCAGTTAACTTGGACATGAATTGGTCATTATGTGAGCGTGCCTGTTACCATTTGTTCTGTTCAAACTTGTTAACGCACTTTACGGGAGTAGAGTTTGAGATGACATCATATATTATCAGCTTATTTTACTCTGTTCCTAAGCTACAGTGTTTAGGTTAAAATTAACTGCACACACTGGATTTACTGGAGGACTTTTTTTTTTTTCTTTGATTTTGACTTGAGATACATCCTAGGCCGGGTTCAAATTCAGGATGTTGTAGTTCCATGGTAATGTGCCTTACATAACTGAGCTGCATTTTACCACTATGATAATGCCACATTTCTACGTAATAGATTCCAAGCTATCAATTTTCTTTTTTTGATGAAAATGTAATAGCATGTTTTCTCTGGAAAAAGTAGATGATGAGAATGTTATTTCTGACCTGTTCGATGAGAAACAGCCATTTAAGTGTTTTACATTTAGCAGCATGTTATACCGTTTTGACAAAGAGGTCTAAGTGTGGGATATTTTGATGGCTGCCACCACATATTGCATATGACTCAACAGAGTGCTCAGAATTGATGTGTAGGTGATGCCATTTAGAGGTTGGTGTTTTTTTTTTTTTAATTTGTTTGTTTGTTTGCTCTCATAGTGCATCCTACTCATTCTTCAAAACCTGTGCATTAACATTATCTGTGTTTACACAGCCTTTGTTTGCATTCTCTATGATTAACAAGGTGAACACAAAAAATATATATATATTTTTCCCCATAGTTCGCCTAGGGCAAGATCGCAGCCCCAGGGGTTATGCTTAAAGACACAATTTGAAACGTAATTAAAAAGTCAGGCAGGCTTTTCCCTCTCTGAATAAATATTTGTGAAGGTTGCCCATGCCTTGAGGGTAGAATTGTCCACCGACCACTCCCATCTTTTCTCCTTACAGCTCTCTTTTTGTATTGTAAGTTTTATTGGGAGTAATATCCCTGAAAATGGCCTTAATCTATTAGAGAGCATCAGATGACCAGTTTAAGGCTGCATACTATAAAACAGAAATCCTTGCTGACTGAGAAATAAACAATAGAAATACATGCATATGTTCACTGGATATTGATGGTGACATTCAAAAATATATGTATCGTAACAAAATACATTAGGCACCAGAATGAAAGCTGAACTAAAGAGAGCCAGATGTATTGCAAGAAGGTCATACTGGCTAATGATTTCAGAAGTGAAGACACAATCAATAAGTCGCATGCTGACTTAAATGTTAAATCACAGTACGCCCGTTCCTTAATCATTTTCACACAACATGGAAAAGGTCAAGTCAAAGTTGCATCAATCCATTGTTGACAGGCATTTAGATTAAGCAAGCAGACCTGGGTCAAATATTATTTTCACATGGCTCTCAGCTTTTGTTGTTGAGATTACCAGATGGATGAGCTTTACCACTGAGGACAAGAAAGAAAAGTAACATGGTATTTTTCTTTTACAGGCAAGCAGGTTGCAAATACTAGTACATGTTAATACGATGACACAGTCTACTCAGTGTTTTTGTTAATCAACATACATGTTATATGCATATTTACCTTGGGTGCACCAGGTAACACACAATGATGGAAATGCTTGTTTCCCTTGATTTTTAACAGCAATCTTATTTTCTGTGATAACCATAAAAGCCTTGATAATGTATTCAAATTATTGCAGTGTGAGCCATTTTTATGTATTATACATAATTCAGAACAGTTTCAGGTGGTTGTTTTCCAGGGATGAAAAATGTTTTGAGCTAATTAATTATGTCCCAGGGCTTAGTAATTAGGGTTCTGTATCTTATTGTAAATAGGCTCTGATGACTTACAGAGAGGGTTTCCAGTGTGATTGAGGGTGAAAAGGGAATAAAACACAGCCAGCAATGTGTTGCACAGTGCTGGGATAAAGATCTGTCCTTCAGTGATTCCTTACTGTAAGATGTATATGACATAAGTGGATCTATTTCAAAGCATTGCAGGCATTCCACACAAAGGACACACAGTCTTATGAGACTTCAGGTCCAATAACACTAAAATCAAAAGCATTCTACTGTATCTGAAAAAAAAAAAAAAAAAATATGATACAGAATGATGGTAGCTGTTGAGCATGGCATACCATTCTGTCAGCTATGACCCACTGATTCAGTATTTCATGTGTAACACTGGGAATTTTTTTTTTTTTTTTTTTAATTTATCTCTGCTCACTGTAGACTTTACACTGCATCGCCAGTGTAAAGACATTAGATTGCATCTGTCAACATTCAAAACATTAAAAAGGGTATCTGTGTAAGAAAAATGTTTATCAGTTAATTCATTTATTTTCAAAGAACCCGGAAAGCAGTGGTCCTCAGTTACAGGACTCGGGTCCCAGAGCTCTGCTGGTTTTCATTCTAGCTATCTAATCAGAGATTCACACCTTGAATGCAAGGTGAATGCAATTAAAGCCCCCGACGGTATTTATTTATTTATTTTACTGATTTTTATCATTCTGAAATTAAATTGTATAGTATAACTGCTGTATAAAAACAAGGACACTGCTGTGAAAACTGGTTTATTATGTGTCTCTGCATGGTCCTCTGAAAATGTGCAGAGGTGACTTACTGTGCGGCACAAAGGAGGGGCCCTAAACCAAAACAGCTAGCTTTTCTGAAGGAAAACAAAGCTGTAAGAAAGCACAGGTGCTGTCCAGTCAAGCTATCAGGATAACTTTATCGTTGCATTAAAAGCTGTGAACACACACCTTGTTGTGGATTATCCCATTTATACCACAACCACTTGCCAACAATGAAAATACACAGGTAATTAATTTAGGGAGTGATATCCTCTGAAAATAATTATGTTCTCCCAACACTATTCCTGTACAGGTCAGAGAGCCTAACAAATGGAGAAGCTAATAAAATGGTATATATACCCGCCCTATAAGTTGTAGGCATTTGGTTCCCACTTCCACTGACTAATAACAATGGTATAAAAAATTATATAATAATAATAAATAATAATGGAGAAGAAGTGAATGCAGCTGTATAAAATTATACTGTATATGTGTGCAGTGGGAGTACCAACTAAACAGCTCCCCAGTTATTCCAGGACCTGGTTATTCTTAACGGATGCATACTGGTGTTTTTGAGTTATCAGATTCCCTGCCTTGGCTTGTTTACTCACCATAATCAGGTTTCATGTGTGCATGTAAACATAGTGCATCTCTGCATTGAGATAAGAAGCTTGTCACAGATATTAAATAACTTGTGCAATCACTGAGTCAGTATTTACTGTTGTCCTTGATAAATCAAAATAGGTGGTTAATTCACATATTCCCCTCTCAGCATTTTGTTCTCTGAGATGGAAACTCCAATAAATGTACATTTAATAAGGGAGGCAGTAACAATGAGACAGAAGCACCAAAAAGTAGTTACCACCCCTCTGGTCTATTTACAGGCACTAAATGCACCAGGATAGCAAATTGAAACAGTGATTTTTTTTTTTTTTTTTTTTTTTTTTTTGTAACATCAAAAGAGGGTTTGTAATTGGTTGTAAATTACAACCATGTGAGCCAATTTACAGTGTAGTGGTTTCATATTTTTCATACAGCTATTATACAGTGCTGTCAAATTTAATCAGCCAGTGAAATATTGATTAACATTGATTAACACTAACACTGAGACTTAAAGGCAATAAGCTCAGAGTATGACTGTGTGTGTTATACACACACAGTCATGACACAGATCAGAGCTTAAGGGCGTTTTCACACCTGAAAGTCCGAACCAAGGTCCGAACCAAACTCCGTGATTCTGTTACATTGTAATACATTTGGTCCGGTTGGTTTGGTTTCACACTGCAAATAGGGCTGGCCGGCTGGCATCTGACATCAGTATTAGGCTACTTCCTGTTTACAGAAAATGAATCGAGCGAGCCAGAGCCGGCTTTTGGCATAGGCGGTATAGGCAGGTGCCTAGGGCGCCATGTGTTGGAGGGGCGCCGGCAGCGGTTGTTTACCGGAGGGATACCCGCAGGATTTTATCGGCGTCATAGGTAGAGTTGTCGGCGACGTAGGTAAAGCCGGCACTGGAGCGAGCCATCTTTCTCCCGTTCTAATACTTTTGTTGGTATATTGCTACTAGCAGCATCAAGTTAATGAGCAATACATCAGAGTAATTACTATTCGCAAGATGAGCCTCCTCATCATGCGAAAACTTTATCGAGAGGAGGAGAAAACAGCATACAGTCCTGCGAGTTATGGCAATGTGTATTCCGGAGAGAAGGTGAGTGTGGGAATATTTTTTGAAAAGATGAGCTGTCAGTAGTGATGTATTAATTTGTCTTTATAGTGCTATACATTTTACCGTGCGACACTTTTCATTCAGCATAATAACGGACACGAGTCGACTAACGTTGCGCCTTGCGTGTCACAGCAACGTTTAACGTTAGCATGCCGTCGGAGACGCATAACCATGGTAACCAGCTGGTAATTAAATCGAGAGCAGCAGAAGAAAAAAACTTCCTGTCATTGATACGAAGGTCCGAACCATATAAACAGTTGTTTTCACACTGCAAAAGGTCCGAACCATGGTTCGTTAACCCTAACCCTAACCCTAACCCTATCCGGACCGAGACCACCTCTTTTGGTCGGAACAAATTTTGGTCCTTTGGTTCGGACTGTGGTCCACGGCACCTTTCACACCTGTAATTTAGGTTCGGATCAAACTGAAAAGTCCGAAAGTTCGGACCAAACGAGATAGGTGTGAAAACGTGCCCAAAGACAGAATGTCATAGGGCACGTTTACATGCACACCATATTCCTGTATTATTCAGAATATCCACAGTATTCCGGTTGCGCACATGTCATGTAAACACGCACCGAACCTGATTAAGGTCATATTCTGGTTGGAGAGAATTCCGAATAAAACCCCTGGCATATGCCTGTTCTAACCAGAATATTGTGCCATGTAAACACCTTAATTGGAAAATGCCCCGTACCGGAATATTCAGTTACGTCTGCGCATGCTCGATTCACAAGGAATCCTGGGGCGACTCTGTTGCTATGGTTATTGCAAGCAAGGAGAACGACATGGCGAACAGCATGGCGAAAAGCAGCAAGAGCCAGGAGACTGCAGTCTGCCTTCAGCTAATGAAAGACTTAAATATCATGGAGTATATCGATGGGAGAAAACACAGAAATAGTGACGGAAGAAGAAGACTTCTTCTTCTGTATTTCCAGGAGACCAAATGCCTATACGTGTACTGCTGCCTTGTTGTGTACTAAAGTCATTCGGAAAAATGTTTGTGACTCAATGTTGTTTGCAGTTTGACAGTCACTAAATATGGAAAGCAAATGATAATGCCTACATATACAGAATGCTGGATATATACGGCTCCCCATATAAAGAGATGAGGGCTCTTGTCTTGTTGGTCGCAATTCTACTGCCCAGGAGCGTTTCAGAGAAAGCCCCGAGTGTGCCATCTCTTTTTATAATTCTGTCTGTCTCTGTTATCTGTGACCCTGTGTGATGTTCAGAATGTTTTTTTTGGGATATATATATCTTTTGATCTGGTGTGATTTCAAGTGTCAGGTCAAAGCAACGACAATAACGACAGGAAGCAGGAAGAATGTGTGGCAGGCAGGACCTGTACAAAAAAACGGAGGGTTTTGCAATTCCTTTTCTTCTTCCTTTTTCCTCTTCTTGTGTTTTTTAAGACTATTTTGGGCAACACCATTACATAGTTTATGTGTTAGCAACCGAGCCGCCTGGATCTTAGTGTTGGCATTTTTATTGCAGATCACCATCTGTTTCATCACCTGATGTGATCTCTGCAGACGTCAGCCTCGGTTTTGGAGCAGATACCATTTCAAGTGGGCACCTCATCAAGATGAGTGACACGTGTTGGGGCAGGAATCTGACCAGCTCAAGAGGCGCAGGATTAAAAAATGCACTTCCTCATACATTAAATTGTATCGTTTATTAAATTTTAAATCTGATAACTGCTACGCTTGCCCATTCCAGGTTTGGTGAGTAAGTTCAGGAAAATTTTATTTTAAATATTCAGTTGTGTCATGTTGCTCACTCATGAGCTCAATTCAATTACTATGGTTACAGTGACATCAGAGCTAATGACTGCCAAGTCTTTGTTAAATAAATGTGGAGTATGATTTCAAAGAAGAACAAAAAATTCATATAAACATGCAAACATTTAATTTAGGACATTTGGCTTGACCTTTTCCTCCAAAGTGGTGCATTAAAATTCACGGGGCACACAACAGAGTCTCTATTGTTTATCTTTGTGACAGAAAGACACTAAGGGCTCTAGTTTCGCAGACCTGGCGAGGCGGGGGCGTAGTGCAGATGCGCTTCGCCAACTGGGTGTGGCCAGGCGGATTTTCCAAGTTTGGCACGCCGGTCTCGGTGGCGCAAGTATTCCGCCATCCCTCCTACCGGCGGAGGGGAGGAGAGAAGGCGTGGAGTGGGTTTGACACAGCCGATTCACATGTAACCAATCAAATGAGCCCCTGTCCTTGCCTTTAAAATGCGCTGCGTGAAGGCGTAATGAAAGTTTACACAGCTGACATGGAGATCTATTGCCGCAGGCGGAGCGGAGCTCAGGAGACAGGCGCGGAGCGGAGACCGGCGAGCAGTGCGGACACGTCACCAAAACTTCACAGGCAGGCTTCCGGAATGTCAGACACATGAACGATGCAATAAATACCGAAAAAAACACTATTCAATGCTATGATCACAATCAGCACATACATATATCTCCATATCAACTGTCCCGTCACAGCTGATGTCAGATCAAAGGAGATTGGCACCGTTTGTGCTGATTGTGAGGTTTTGGTGATGTGCGCCTGTCAGCCAAACTTCCACTGCGCCAGCCCCGCTCCGCCTTGCGCTGAAAGTAGACATGGTTTCAGATGGCGAGCTTTTGGCGCACCTCGGCGAAGCCTTTTGGCACGAAACTGTCACTGCGCCAAGCCGAATCTGTCGGCACCTCCCCCTGCTGCGCCGCCACTCCCATCTCGGCGAACCTCAGCCTGCGAAACTCGGAAACTGTGTTGACAACCCTGACTAATTATTGATTTCTAACCATGTATACAGTATGCCTGAAAAATATAAGTAAATCATGTATCAATACTGAATTATTCTAGGCTAATAGAAAAATGTGCAAAGGTTCATGCCTTAATGCACCTTTTAATCATCTTGGTTTAAGCCAAATATCTTGTCGCTGGACTAAGTGCTGTAATGTTTCTTTTTTACTTGTGTTGATTAAGTAAATTCTAGTTTAACCTATGAAATTCCAAACGTATCAATATTTTGTTAAAGAAAATGCTGTTTACTTAAAGAATAAATACTTATCTAATCCAATATTATCTAATCTTATGCAACCATTGCTAAACGCTCATGCTTAAGTGTGCAATTAATACAATATATCATGTTTAATGTGTATTTTGATCATTGCCCTCAAACAAACACTGCCACATGAGCAGCTGTTGCCATTCAACAGTATAGACATTTATAGACCCCTTCATGGCCTGCGTCACTGTGACGTCACGACACTAGCTGGAGGCAAAACAAATTGAAGCTGGAGGCAAGCACTGTACACAATGTACGAAGAATGTCGTCCTGAACCGAAACCGAAAAAGTAAACACACAAACTTTTATCGAATACCAGCAGCTGCAACTCCAAAAAAATCTTAGACAGCGGTGGTTGAACGCGATTAAACGAAAGGATTGGAGCGCAAATATCATCAAAAACACCTGTGTTTGCAGCGCACACTTCATATCAGGTAAGGTGGTTAATATGCAATATATCATAAGTTTCAGCCTGAATAACCTCATGGACTAGACTAAATTGTGACTGAAACAACGTTAAGTTAATCATTATTTACGTGTTAATGCTAATGCTAACCACTAGCTAACTCAGTATTGTCCAGGGGTCCGTTTCTCAAAGCAGATTTAGGGAAAACTCTGAGTCTGTTAACCCTGAAATGAGGGAAACTCTGAGTTTTCCGTTTCACAAAGGGAGGTAACTCAAAGCAGAGAAAGAGGCCTAACTCTAGCCTGTTTCACAGAGGGAGGCAACCTAAGCTCTCGGTCAGTTACCGCAGTAACAGACTCCATGAAACTAACCTGGTCGGGACCAGGTTTTTCTCATGAAACCTCGCGTTTCTCTGTGTGTCCACCCTCTTTCAGCCACACACGGTATTTAACTTCCTCATTCATTCAGTCAGCAGGCGGGTTTTGGTGTGGCGTATTAGTTCTGCTGTCTGTTATTTAAAAAAAAAAAAAAACAGTCAGTAGGCCTTTATTAGAAGTCCATTAGTAGTTAGATAGCGACTTTTTTTCACGAACATGGCATGTCCTTTCGACAATGATCCCGTGGATGAAGGTGCAGTGTTACTGCGCAGAGAATTAAATATTCGTCGGGAGATGGTTATAAGACCGCACAAGAGATTATGCCGAGAGTTTGTTGAACCTGCTTCGTGAAACGACCCCAGGCAGGAGTAGCATGCTGCGTTAAGCCCCACAGTGGTTCCGCTAACTTCTTGTAATATCTCTTGCAATTTTTTTAGATAACATTCACGGTCCTGAAGAGTGAATTTGTAAGTAAAATTGTCGTTTTCCTCCATTTTCCATCCATTTTAGCATAAATACATAAACATGCTAATCTGCATTGACAAGCTAGCGCGTTTGAGATGTTTTGCCTCCAGCTAAGCCCCACCCCCCCATATTACGTCACACTGTTTACAAGCTGTGAAGGGGCCTATTTAGCAAGCAAAATGCTATCTTAGTACTCTTTTTTGAAATGTGTAATATGTAATATGGTGCTGCCTTTCATGGCATTGACTTCTTTATAGTGCTTGGTGTCAAATCAGCAAATGAATGTGGACAAAGCCATTAGTTCCTGTAAACTAAAAACACATATTCATTTACCTCGAGATGCCTGATTTTATGGATATAGCCAAGAAGCAGCAAAAAAATTGTACATGACTGCTACAGAGCTTGAGTGAAATTATTCTATCCATAGCTTTTTTGAAATATAGCTTTGGTGCATGGGACCACATCTTTCCTTACTCTCATATTGATACATTTCTGTTTATTCATTATTAAAACACATAAATAAATGTCCAGACAGGATTTGTTGAAGTATTTCAAGCTGGAGCCCGTACAGTTTGGACTTGGTTCAGATCTTGAATCACGTGCCAGGCAGGCGTGCCATAGTTCAGTTTTTAGACAGACACCCCAGTCAAGTCCAGCATTGGAGATACACATGGGGACACAGCCTGCTCCAAAATGTGCACTTGATGATGTGCACCGGTGGTGAGTGTTATGCATGTCAGAGCCAAGGCATGTTCAATCAAAGCATATTTATGTCTGTGTCTGTATTTTTTTGTGTGTGTCCAGCACACTCAAAAAAATAATTGGTGAACAACGGCCCTGCATAGAAATGTAGCATATTAAGGCACAAGAGCAAATTAAAAAAAATAATACAAAATGAAGAGACATTTAGTCTGTGTCCCAGTGGCTCAGCCCATGCAGCATGTCACTTTAAAGGTGAGTCCTTACTGTAGCAGAGGATTCGATTTAGGCCCAGGGCCCTTTGCTGTATTTTAACCTCTCTGTTTGCCCCATCTTTCCTGGGTCTCTCCTTGGTGCCCATATACACTCCTGATCAAAATTTTAAGACCAGTTGAGAAATTGCAAGAATTTACATTTTGCACTGTTGGATCTTAAGAAGGTTCTAAGTAGAGCCTCAAAATGCAAAAAGAAGACAAAAAAAAAAAAAAATTTAAAATTGAGTGAGCAATTTATTCCAAACAACCATTAAACTTAAATAGGCTGTTCATCAGCTGATCAAAAGTTTAAGACCACTGCTTTTAAAAACCCAAATCTTCGCAAAAATGTGGATTCAGTGTCATTTTCTGTTGGGTATCCACACTGTCATGACCTCCTGATATATATATATATATATATATATATTAGGGCTTTCACCAACTAGTCGACTAGTCAACTAGTCGACTAGTAAAACCACTAGTCGACCTCGTGGGTACTAGTTGAAAAGTCGATAAGAAAAATAAATAAAATGACTAATGTAGTTGAGAATAGCTCGCTATCTTGTAGGCATAAAAAAAGGGGGGAAAAAGCTTGAGATTTTTTATTTTAAAATTACGAAAGCGCAGAGCAAAAGAGGGCAACAACGGCTGCAGAGGAGCTGCGGGATTACGCACAGTTACCCCAAATAGCTACAATGGAAAACCCCCTGGCGTGGTGGGCACGTAATGAGGAGCGTTTCCCCCGTCTTGCCAAGCTTTCCAAAAGCTACCTGGCTATTCCAGCCACCAGCACTCCAAGCAAACGTGTCTTTTCCCTGGCCGGGAACACAGTCACCCGACAGCGGTCAAGTCTGCATCCTTCCCACGTTGATGCACTGGTCTTTCTTAACGCGAACCAAAAAGAAGGCAGGGTGAACATAATAAAGGACAGTGACAGTGACAGTGAGGGCGAGTAGTCTAGCGTTGCTCTTTTATTGGCCGACAGGCAACAGCTGGATTTATTGTTGTTTATTTTGTTTAACGAGGAGACACGGCAGATAAAGTCATTTTGGTGAGTCCAGTTTTAATTTCTTATTATTTTAGCAGCTAAAATGGATGTGGATTGTGGCGATTGTGGACTGCTGACCCTGTTGCTGTTGTTTTGTTTCACGTTCTCACAGACTGACTCACTTGCGTTTTTGTATATATGTTGTCATGGCAACCTAGCCGCGTAGCAGCCTGGCCTGTTACGCAAAATGTGCCCGAGAGCGGCGGGAGTCTAACTATTTATTTTCGTTTGGTTTTATGTTAAGAATCAGAAACTAATTGTGAGGCTATTACACTGTATAAAATGCATTAACTTAATTATATTGTAAAAATTAATTAAATGCATTATAAATGCTTTAACTTGCCGTTTTAAAAATACAAATGTCGCTGTTGTCTGGAACTCTTCTCTCTGGAACTCTTTTCTCTGCGTCTTTTTTTTAATTACATAATATGTTATCAACTAGTCGACCAGTGGGTCCAACTAGTCGACCTGTAAAAATCACTAGTCGTGAAAGGCCTAATATATATATATCTATATATATATATACAGTAGCGGTTTTAGGCACGGGCGAAGCGGGCAGCCGCCCGGGGCGGCATATTTTCATGTCACGTGGGGGGCGGCATGAGCGCAAAAAAAAAAAAAAAAAATCATCCTCGCTGCAAAGCAGTTTTCTATTACCGTATTCATCTGAATATAAGACAATATTTTTTTCCATTGAAAATGCCCTGAAAAAACGCCCTCGTCTAATATTGGGGTCTAAGCAAACACACATGTATTGTGCTTGCATATAAACCAGTAGGTAGGCTCGCCTGATGCCGCAATTACCGGCGAATCGCCGCATTGCGCAGTCAATAATCAACCATGTTGTCTGTGTCTCTGTCTGTTGTGCTGCTGCAGCCGCGTATGAACAAAAGTTGATTTATAATGAGAGGATGGCAGTATGTGTGCGCCGCTCACCTGTCAGATCCGGCAGACCTGACCGGGTGGGCGCGGCACCTGTAAGCATCAAGCCGGTGCCGCGGCCGGCCCGCCTGATGCTGACCGGTGGCTTTTTTTTTTTTATATACAAACAAGATTTTGTCCATATAAAAAGTATTTTTCCAAAAAAGGTATTTGTGCAGGTGTTGGCGCCAACATGCGCCAACACCGCATGTTGGCGCAGGGGCGCGTGTAGCGCGTGTAGCGCCCCAGCTACACGCGTGTAGCGTGTGTAGCTGCCAGAGGGGCACCGGTAGCGGCCGTTATCGCTTGGAAGTTCTCGATGCGGCTAGAACGGAAGGGCGCAAGGCAGTAATTTCGCCCAGGGCGGCAACATGGGCAGAACCGCCACTGTATACATATATATATATATATATATATATATATATATATACACACACACACACACACACACACACACACATATATGTATATCTATGTATAGATGGATAGATAGATAGATAGATAGATCTTTACTGTCATTGCACAATATGTGGTGGAAAAAAGTTTTCGGAGACCCCATGCATTTGTGAAATATTGCATTAAGAATCACTCTTAGGTCTTCAAGTACAATTTCTTTTAGTACAGTCACAGCCAAAATACTAAACAAATCCTAAAAAAGCCATTAAAAACCTAAAATTGATTGGTTCCATAAAAATACATAAGAAATTCAGTATTGGGTCATTTTGGTACCAGTGATGAAGGTCGTTCTTTTTATTAAAAGACACAATTTTTGTTGCCAAGCTTGGTGTCTATATAAAGCCAGCACATTTGAAAGTTCTTCAGACACAAAAATGGCTAAAACAAGGAACCTAACGCAGGAAACACGCCTGAAGATAAAGATTCTCAGCCAGGAAGGGTACAGCTGCCGCCAGATAGCCAGGAAGTGCAAATGCAGTCCTTCAGCAGTTGGATACACTCTGCAGAAATACAGACGAACCAACAGCTTGGAAGACAAACCAAGATCTGGGCGTCCAAGGGTTTCTTCAGCAAGAAATGACCGCATCCTGATCCACATGTGCAGGCAAAACCGCCGTATGACATCACAGGAGCTTCAGCAGCAGTGGTCAAACCAAACTGGTGTCCAGTGTTCCACCCGCACTGTACGTGGCCGACTTTTAGATCATGGCTTAAGGTCCTACAAGGCTATCAAGAAGCCCCTGATCAATGAGAGACAGAGGCTAGCCCGGCGTCGCTGGGCCCAGGCACACAAGAACTGGACAGCCAGGAACTGGAAGAAGATTCTGTGGTCAGAAGAATTTGTCAAGAATTTAGTTTTGTTAGTTTTTCTTGTAAACAATAAACAAAAAAATATAATTTGTATTTGTTTGTATCTGTCTAATGCAGCCACACCTTTCCACAAATATTTCATGATAATATTTGAGATTGTGTAAAATTTTAAGGGTGTTCCACCACTGTATAGATAGATAGCTAGATAGAGATATAATTTTTGTGGCAGCTGAGAAAAATATACTAATTGCAGGGTTTTCCCTGCCTTATAATTTCTTAGGCACACCGCCTAGACGTTTTCACCGACCGCCTAGATCAAATGAACGAGGAAAGGGGGGAAAAAAACGCACATCGACATATTCAATCTGCGGCTCCTTTAGGAATCTGTTGTTGATGCTAGCTTGGATTGTCCGGGGGGGAGTTAGGCGGGCACTGGGCCATACGTCATGAAATACTGACAACGGAATTAACCAATCACTGCAGCGAATAGTTTCTGCTTGAACGCTGAGAGGACGGCTTTCAGCCGCAGCACATCCGTTGTAGGCTAGGCGGTGGTGGAATGTATGAATCGCCTAGCGCGAAAAACACAAGTGCTCGCCAATACCAGTGATCCATTGGCCATTTGGGTGACTTGTGTGAAGCGTGCAGATTAGCCAAATAAAACGGAATCTATTTTTAACGCGGAATTTGACATAACAGCTGCACCGGCACCGCACGAGCCAAAGGGCAGAGAAACTCTCCAGCTACCGCAGCGCACTGACATAGATTGTGTAACAAAGTGAAGAGTTGCCACTCTGCTATATTTTCACTGGCTAACAGCAACACACTGGCTTAGCTTGTCTATTCAGAGAAGAGGTATCACTTTGGTTTTTTTTTTTTTTTTTTTTTTTTACAATATGTGATTGAAACCCCCCCCTCCACCCCCCGCCTAAGACCTAAAATTGGCTAGGGAAAACCCTGTAATTGTGAGCACAACCCTACAGTCTACAGTAATAATGATGCATGACTATAAATAGGTATGTGTCATCACTGTGCCTCACAATTAAACTGGAAACGCAACTATTGATTGTCTGCAGTCCAGTCATTCATCCATCACACACAATATCTTGGACATTACTTATTAGATTGTGATGAAACTTTAAAAAAAAAAAAAAAAAAAAAAAAAAAAAAAATGCTCTATTCCAGCACTTTCAAAATTATACTGATTGGTCTGAGGGTGCACTTCAACATTTGTGTAATTCTTTCTATTTGAATTGTATTTTTGGTCAATTTTGTCACTTATGGGTGACACTGATCAAAATCTTCATCAAATCTGCAATTATATCTGTGTGGACCTGAACAGGAGTCAAATGTGTAAGTCTCTTTTTTATCATGCTAACCAGTTTGTATGGCATCCGAGGGTGGAGAAACTACAGCAACAGATGTCAGTTGGCAAAGGTTTTGTTGGATTTTACTTCTTCAAATAGAGCTCTAGTTTGAGGAAGTTGTTTGGAGAGATGTGAGCCAACCTCTCATATTGTGTGTTATGTGGAATCATGGCCTTTAAATACAGCTCCCAGCATATGGAGCTTAAGATCCAGCTGGCTTGTGTCAAAATCCTTAGGAAGACATACAGACTGTGCATCAAGTTACACTGATAGTTTTTTCCATTGGCTGTGTAAGGACCAGTCCTCTGGGAGTTCTGCTATTTTCATTTGGTCTTGGTCAACTCTCCGGTTAAGTTCAGACTTAACCAAATCCCCAGCTTCATAAATCTCAGAGCCCTGTCTGAGCTCACCTGTTGCCTGTGGCAGTGCTTCAGTGTCTGGTGATAGAGGGGTCCTGCTAATGCTTACCTACCATGGGTTTAGCGTCTTCATGTGTCCTCAGATCACCCTGGTTGGCACACAATCTCACATAGTCCAACATGTCCACCACAATGCTATCATCTGTCAGTGCCCCTGTCCACTCCTTCTGCCGCTTCACACATTCAGTGGCATCAACTTGAGGCTCTGCAGGGTCCTTGCTACCGGTCTGAAAAACACCTCATAGTAGTACACCTATTTCTTTGTCTAGCAATTTACAGTATACCCACCTCTCAGCCAAATAACAACTGAAATATATTGGGGAATATAACCACTTCACAGAAAATAAATCTGAAAGAGACGCCTGTTTTGCAGTACCTCTGTTTTTATCATTGGGTCTCCCCTCACAGTTCCGTTATTTTTTTCAATTTTCCATTCTGACCAGTACAACAGTGCATGATGAGCAGCAGCACTAAATCATATTGATATACACACACCACCACATTTGGCATAGGTCTAATAAGATGTTGGCACTTCTGACCACATCAACACTGAATTTCTCTATTCAGGGTTGTGGAAGTCCAGCTGTTGAAGTGAACACATAACAAATGTAGCCATACTTGTTTCATTTGGGCCCCAACACTTAACAAATGGCCTGACATACTGGCACCTTCAAAATAATATCCTTGAAGGTGATTGATGGCAATATGCCATCATTTCACACTTGTAAACTATTGTTGCAGTGGTGTCAGGAGTACTGTAAAATAACAAAAAGTCACATTGAGGCTTATGATTGCTGCCATATTACTCAAAAACAGTTTAGAGCTGTTCCATGCCTATGGTGTCTGCAGTGCCATTGGCTGCCAGTTCACAGAAAAGGCATTCTGATACATGAAATGTAGTACATTACTTTCCACAGCATGAGCAAAGTGCAGATATCTCATTTTGCATTGTGTTGGATATCTGATTTTCCCTTCTCATTACCAATTCGCTTTCTCTGGGTAAATTATAGGTCTGTTTCAGTATCATAGGTTGCACCATTGTGTTGCCTCTAAATGGGATTCCCCTTTGTGCTAGAAATGATATGGAACAAAACAATGTCTCTAGGACATTCCTACTTGCTGAGCTTTGGCTGCAATATCAAAGAGCAGATTGCTTATTGGCATTTTATGTAAGAAGCTTGAATAGCATATGTATGAACGGTCAGCTTCTTGTAGAAGCTGAATTTTGTATGCCATTATACCAGTTGGAAAAAATTATTTCTCTTTGAAAAGCCTTTGTTTACTGCTATAATAATCTACATCCAGTCTACCTTGTCAAGTTTCCATAGCGGTTGTGTAGGACCCCTTTGCCCTGTTCGGCGCACCCCACGCACATGTGACTATAACAAACTTTACTTTTAGATAAGTGCAATGTAAATTATGTTTAGCCAGAGCAATGAGAAGATAAATCAACATAATGTCTCATGTTTGATACACTATATTGCCAAAAGTATTCGCTCATCTATCCAAATCATTGAATTCAGGTGTTCCATTCACTTCCATGACCACAGGTGTATAAAATCAAGCACCTAGGCATGCAGACTACTTCTACAAACATTTGTGAAAGAATGGGTCGCTCTCAGGAGCTCAGTGAATTCCAGCATGGTGCTGTAATAGTAATGTAATAGGATGCCACCTGTGCAGTAAGTCCAGTTGTGAAACTTCCTCGCTACTAAATATTCCACAATCAACTGTTAGTGGTACTATAACAAAGTAGAAGCGATTGGGAACGACAGCAACTCAGCCACGGAGTGGTAGGCCACATAAAATCACAGAGCGGGGTCAGCGGATGCTGAGACGCATAGTGTGCAGAGGACGCCAACTTTCTGCAGAGTCAATAGCTTGAGACCTTTAAACTTCATGTGATCTTCAGATTAGCTCAAGAGCAGTGCGTAGAGAGCTTCATGGAATGGGTTTCCATGGCCGAGCAGCTGCATCCAAGCCTTACATCACCAAGCACAATGCAAAGCATCGGATGCAGCGGTGTAAAGCACACCGCCACTGGACTCTAGAGCAGTGGACACGTGTTCTCTGCAGTGACGAGTCACGCTTCTCCGTCTGGCAATCTGATGGACGAGTCTGGGTTTGGTGGTTGCCAGGAGAACGGTACTTGTCTGACTGCATTGTGCCAAGTGTAAAGTTTGGTGGAGGGGGGATTATGGTGTGGGGTTGTTTTTCGGACGTTGGGCTCAGCCCCTTAGTTCCAGTGAAAGGAACTCTTAATGCTTCAGCATACAAAGACATTTTGGACAATTCCATGCTCCCAACTTTGTGGGAACAGTTTGGAGATGGCCCTTCCTGTTCCAACACGACTGTGCACCAGTGCACAAAGCAAGGTCCATAAAGACATGGATAAGCGAGTTTGGTGTGGAAGAACTTGACTGGCCTGCACAGAGTCCTGACCTCAACCCGAGAGAACACCTTTGGGATGAATTAGAGCGGAGACTGCGAGCCAGGCCTTCTTGTCCAACATCAGTGTTTGACCTCACAAATGCACTTCTGGAAGAATGGTCAAAAATTCCCATAAACACACTCCTAAACCTTGTGGAAAGCCTTCCTAGAAGAGTTGAAGCTGTTATAGCTGCAAAGGATGGGCCCACATCATATTAAATCCTATGGTTTAAGAATGGGATGTCACTCATGTTCATATGTGTGTGAAGGCAGCCGAGCGAATACTTTTGGCAATATAGTGTATTATTTCTCTTTTTTCCACACCTATTCCGCATTTTTGTGACATAAACCTAAATACTCGCTTCCATTGGCCATCTGCAGTTTTTCATAATGCACCTGCTACTGGACATTTGGAAATGACTGTTCATTGTGAAAGGTTCTACAGTCTGTCATTGATCATTTTTACTCTGTGTTGGATATGATTTAACATGTAGTGAACTTCAATACTCAAGCAAAAATGTATTTCTGTAAAACTATAAATGACTGACTTTAAAAAAAATATTCAAAAAGCACAAATACACAAAAAAGCTACTCAATTATAGTGATGTGAGTAATTGTAATTAGTTACTTCTGCCTCTGACATTTTGGCATATTAGGTGCATAATGCAGCCCTCTTGAAATCACCACTTCTCCTCCTGGATTTGCCACCCCTCTCCTGGAATTGCCACCTCATCATGGTGGAGGGGTTTGTGAGGTCCCCTGTGAGGGGTTAGGCTAAGAGCAATGCAGAAACCCATATGGATTGACCTGGATGGCGCTGCAGGCACCTCGCCCAGCATAGGGGAAACCAGGGCCCCCTTCTGGAGCCAGGCCTGGGATGGGAGCTCACAGAGAAACGCTTGGTGGAGAATGACAAACAGCATTCTGCTGCCAAACTCACTCACAACCTGAGAAATTCATATATTGACAACTGAATTTGAGATTATTAAGTATATGGGCAGAGGACAAAAAGGTTCAGAAAAGCTTGGCTTGTACTTGTTTTTCTATTCTTTGAGTGTGAAAATGGCAAAGTCAAAGCACAAGGTGAGAAAGAGAAATTTACCCATTAGCCTCACTTCACTTATCACTAACAACAACAACAAAAACAACAAAATGAGTGGCAACGTGTCATAGCAGTTAATTCTGCTCACAGAGACCCATCACTGGAAAAAAACAGTAAAGGTCCCACATAAAGGTTGATACTAAGCACATTTCTGTGCATCTACATTGTGCCAAAGACAGGGGCAAGCTAGGGCACGCCAGAGTTTTCTGTCCTTGACAGATTTCTCACTCTGACAATGGGAAACCCTAATTAGCAGGATTATGCCAGAAAACGAGGCTGACACTGTCATGTCATTAGAGGAAGATGACACTGCTGAGGCTGGCCCAGGTATTCTAAATATGCCTTTTGTTTTTGGAACGTCTGTTGCCTCATAGTCAACAAAGGCACTGCAGACTTAAAAGATGATCACTGGAGTTTTTGTTCTCTAGTGATGCTAGCAAGAAAAAGTTGGTCCTGGTACAACAACAAAAACACAAGGACATAGTAATATGCCAGGAGCACGGGGCAACGTAGTGCACAATATTGGGTGGAGAAGGAGGGCTTAGGGCCTTCGCTCTGTTCTCGGTTGCTTTTCATCTTTGCTTACTCAGTAACCATGTCTGCAGAAGAAGAAACAACTGAGTTTGAGAGCATAAAGAAAAGTATAAGCCTGATTATAAGATTGAGCGGAGAACAGTCATGGCTACAAGGACACACTGTTTTAATAGTGAGGGGAAGAAGCTGAAAGTGGAGTGAAAGCAAAGACAGGCTTTTCTACTGACTGAGACACAACATTTTCTTAGTCAGATAATAAGTAAACATGATACCTGAGATTCGGGTTATGATTTGTGGCAGTTTTTAATTAGTGGGAGCAGACGATGCCCCACTATAGATGGTGCTTCAGTCACAGAATATTTAGAACTTCATCATGACTCAATGTAATTGAGTAAAATGTGCTATGGCAAGATCAGCTCGCTTAAAGGGTCCCTTCTGTCAACACAGTTTCACGGCATTCATGATTTTGAAGAGAAAACTGACATAAGCATACCTACATGTTTAGTGTGCTGTATATGCATAGCTCCTGTGTAAGCGGTGGCAGTAGCAGGGTGGGCTAGTTAGCATTTGTGTCAGCAGCGCACCGCGTGTGGGCCTGACTGTTGTCTCCTGCCAGGTGAGACAGTCAGTTCTTCTACTGCTGAGGAGAAACAATTAGCGAACTCAAGGTCAGATTTACACAGAGAGATGTTAAATACTATTCTGAGTTCTGCGACATTGTGCTTGTGGGGGTGGCCAAATTAAGCAGCCTATCTACCAAGAACCGGCATCAAAATGAATACAGCCACATCTTCCCTAATTAACACAGCTGGCACAACATAACACCTGTTTTGTACATGCATCTTTCTGTTAGGAGAGAGCATGGCGTCACCAGCAAATTGATAAAATGGAAATGAGCCGTTCTTTAAAATCACCTCCCAGCATTTTGCACTTTGAGAGGGAAACACCCATGCATATGCAGTGTGGCATATTGTTCTTCCACATCAGTGACCACAATATCTACTACCATTGTTCACTCCTGGATTGGCACATTTTGTCATTTTATTATTTTAAGCTAGAGAGAGTGGGAAAGGCCAACCTTAGTATTGGCGATCAGATACAAGAATGGAACCTTTTAGCTGAGACTGACTGGAGAACTGGAGAGGGGCCAAGGATGGAGATTTGATCCCCTGCTATTAATCTCCTCCGAGAAAAGAGCACTGTGTACAGAGACAAAGCAATGTTGGCTTAGATTTCATGTGTTGACACTGGAATTAACGTTTTTGTACTGATCAGGGGCCACATTTATAAATGTTGCGTGCGCCTATTAAGCTCACACCAAAGACACCACTTTCCACGCAAACATATGGTCAGATGTGCACATCTGAAAGGAATATATGCACATTTATGAATGATAAATGGTGATTCCAATGAACAAGCATTGAAACAGAAAAAATGTGGGAGGAAAATGTATTGTATATACGTGAAATTAAATTCTTATCTATTGTTTATGCTCCATATGAACTTAGCCAAACTAATAATAACGATATCCCAGAGGAGCATCCTGATCGTAATCATATATTTGCTGCCCTTTGTCTAGATGCTGTCTAGTTTGCGAAAACTCGATGTAACTTCTGAGGCCGTGACATTTCTTTGCAAATAAGTAAACTGTTTGATTCGTCTTGTGCTACATGTGGAATTTAGACTAATTGCTACAGCTTCAAGAGCCCCTGTTTTTGTTTCAGTACAGCGCATAAAGCACAACTAATCAGCAGGATAGTTTCCACTCGCCTGGGCACATGTGGTATTTTGGTGATTTGCTGTGCCGATGTGGGAGGAAAGGTAATGTGTATTTATCAGCCCAGTGGTGTACTGTAATTCTAGTGCCATCGTGAATGGCCATGTCTGTCTGCCTGCCAGTTTGTCTGTTTTTGCCTTTATATGAATCACACAAAGCATAAGGAAATCATATCTAAATACTGTATATCCATCACTGCATTCTTGTGTTTAAGAGAATAATATTATGCAATAATTGAATAAAGTCAATACATGTGGGTGTTTTAGGCCTTCTTACTACATCAGAAAATGGAATTTCTCATAAACATAACTGGTGGAAAATCATGCTTAACTGCGGCTGAATGGCTTTATCATTACATACAATTCCTCACCTGAAATGCCAGCCTCTATCCCAACAAGTCTTCTGGTGCATTGTATCAGAAGAAATGCAGCCATGTCTTCAGGACCACAGAGGAGCTGGATGGTGGATCGCCCCACACCTGTTCCTACTCTCTCACTCTTATTCTGAAGATACCAAAAGCACAAGGCATCTAACTGTGTCACAAGTTTACGAAAGGGGTTGCAATGATGGTGCATCACGATGCAGTATGTCTGATTTTGATGGCAGAAAATGCAAATTGGAGACACTTTTACCAAGTGCACAGAATTCTCTTCAGCTACAACTTCACGAACACTCATATTCTCTCTCTCTCTCTCTCTTTTTTTTTTTAAGGCTGGAATCAAACCCAAGGCACTGTTACAAGCATGGTTCACACTGGACACCCTTCCAAGTCTCTTCTTACAGATGAAGAATAAAATAAATAAAATGAATTTGTTTACATTCATATTCATCATTATTCATTTATCTTGTACAGAAATGGAGTATCTATAAGCTGCTGTATTTCCTTTAACTTTTGTTTTAATCCTAGAGTGCGTTATTGTCAGGCAGAGCATAACATCATGTGCACCTGAGAGTGATCAATAGATTTTAAGATCTATATTTGGACCATACATTGGGACAGATGTGTATTTAGCAGCAAAGCAAGGACGAGTGGCAGCTTGGGGCACACACACACACACACAAAAAAAAACCTGTATGACCACAAAGATGCAAAAACATGAAAATAATAAAAATTGCATTTTTTGTCAGTCTTAGCAACATGAAAATGTGTCAGCAAAATTAAAGTGTGGCAGGCCTGGCTGCATCCCTAACTAGCTCTATCGTTATCAAAATATGCTTGTGATTAAGGCAATAACTTTTTAAAAGTGTATCACTCAAAGATTTTTTTTTTTTTTTTTTTTTTTTCATTTGGTGACCTGATTGCAAGGTAGATTGCCTACAGCAACCACTTTGTTTTTGTGATTTGTAACTTAGGAGTCCTAACAACTGCTCTCAGAAATCAGCAAATTAGGAGCCACTTTTAGCTCACGTTTTATGAATATGACCCCTGATGGTTAGTCCTGACTGCTGACCTGGTGGGCAGGAGGGGTAGGTCAAACTGTATGGAAGAACCTGCTGCCCTCAACTTTCAAGCTCATGTGGCTGGTGGAGAGGGGGCTCTGAGACAGCTAACCCATTGCTTATGTTATTCTTTTGTGCAGAAAGTCGGGACCAGTGTAAGTGTGGGTGTTCAAAACATCTCTTTCCAAGGAGCGGGAGGTCAGAGCCTTGAGCTTCTGGCCACGCCGCCTCCACAAACTCCTAAAGGTACTGTAATATGGGGGCACCATGTAGCAGAATTGGCCTGACAGCAGATGCATTCTGTTGTTTCCACCATCCCCAGAGACATGTTTGGTGCTGAGGCACTCAAAGCATTGCTCCTGAGGACCGATGGTGGTGACCAATGTCAGACAAAGCCATTCTCGAAAGTGCTGTTTTCTTCAGGCATATTAAAGAAAAATACATTAAGAATGTAGGTATGCTTGTCATATAGGGGGGACCGGGGCTTGTTGTCACACTTTTTACACTCATATATTTCTTGGAATCAATACATCATATAAAATAAAAATGTGTACCAGGTGAAAGACCAAAGCCTCAGGTATTTATTTTGTATTCATGTCATTTCCTTATCTTTTGTCAGTGCAGAGTTATAGGCAATCAAATGGAGAGTGTGAGCATGTGACATGTTGCCCCACCATGGGGTAAGTTGTCTCACTATATGGGGTAAGATGTCACACTGGATTTTGCAACTAATAAAACAAGGAAAAAATTATTGTTCTTTTTTTTTTTTTTACTCGAAAGTGAAAACTGAAGTCAGGCAAAGACAATGTTTATAATTGAGTTTGAAGAAGTCATTGAACATGGCCATTGAACAAATGTTAACACAAAATAACACTCATCCGAATCGCAGTTCTGGCATATGTAGACTGATTTGCCAGGGGTGCATATTTCATGGGCCCATCCTTTGCATATTATGCACTGCACCCAGGTTTCTCCTGGGTGGCTGTTTCCAAATAGCCTCTAAGGTCCTGTGCAACTGCAAATTCGTATGCCAGCTTTCTCACCTCAGTTGAAGACAAACCAAAATAGATGTCAGGTGATCTTTAAATATATGTCTCAAGCTGCAGTTCCAAGTCTGCACTAAAAACCTGCCATGGTGATTTGTACCCAACCACTGTCGTTGGAACAGCTGTCTGACTCTGTATTTCGGCTGGGGTGGATGTCTTGCAGTACAGAGCCAAGGTACCGTAGTTGACATTAAAGTCCTTTGCTGTACTCCTGACTGATTTATTAGCTAGGGTCACCTGCCTGACTGCCCTCAGCATCACGTCAGGTGCTGCACTGCCATGTTCTGTTTTTCTTTAGTAATTCCTGACCATGTCTTCTCGCTTTCTCCTCTCCTTTAAACCACAATTTTTTCTGTAAAAATAAAGTCAAAATTTAATTATGACAACTGCTGATAAGCAGACTCTCTGTGTTAATGTAAATCGTTTTTGAAACTTGTTATTCTGGCATAATTTATAACAACTAACCCCAAAATGACTGAGATATGTTGCCCCAAACTACCATGTTTGCTAAAGCTAGCTGTAGCTTAAAGTTAGCTTAAAACAGAACAATGACTAAGTTCTGACAGGATGCCTTAATCTCTCCTTTAACAAGTCCACATTTATCACTGTTAGGATTTTTACCTGAAAGAAGCGTATTTTGAAATATATCAAGTTGATATTTTTTACTTTGGTTACAAAATGGTTACAAAATGGTTAATTGGTGCTCACCTCAGCTCACAATGTGCTATTCTCTTCTCAGACAGGACATGACACCTGACCATGTAAAGGAAGAAAACTAGTAGGGGAGCGAGGGGTACAACCTAACGTTTCAGGCCAAATGCAAAAAAATGTAGGATATGTAGGAGTTAGAGAACTCATTTTTTTTTATACAAGCAACATACACATCTCTGCTACAAATGAACACTTTAACTTTGTTTCTAGAACCTACCATTTCCGTGGAATTTCACCCTAAGTGGAAGAAGAGAAATGTTACAATTAACCCCACAGGTGGGGTTAATTGTAACAAAGCGAGTCTTAGTTGTAACACTTATAGAAAGGTTTGGTTTAACACAGTTTAATACAATCTCATCTACATTCTACTGGGGGATACTGATTGTGTAGGCCATCAGTGGCGTAGTGGAGTCCCCCGCCCCCCCGCGGTGCAGGGGGCCCTCAATATTAGTGTAACTTTGCAAATTTCGCAGTTAAAAATGCACTGGAAATGGCTCCAAAAGCATGAAATATTAGCTTTTTACACACTTTTTTTCTGAGGGGGGTATGGGGGAGGTTCAAGCTTGCAGGGTGGGCACCGAAAACTCAGGTATGCCACTGTGGGCTATCTATCAATAATAATGACGACTGATGACGAATAATGACGAAAAAAATAATTTTATTATATATATATATATATATATATATATTTTTTTTTTTTTTTTTTTAAGTGAACAGTCATAATATTGACTATTGCTATTTAAAGTGCACATCTTATCAGGAACACAGTCACTAAACTCCCTCTCTCTCCAGAGGTTATGGCCCCAATCTGGCGTTTTCCTCTTGGAACAAGAACCTGGAAAGTGAATGAGAGTGATAATTGTAATTAGTATTTATATTTATGTATTGGATCTTTATCTTTAATTGTATTTATATGTAGGTATGTATATATATATATATATATATATAGGGGAGACTGGGGTAAGTTGAGCCAAAGGGTAAGTTGAGCCACCCCCTGTTGCTAGGAAACGATAAAAAATATTGATCATGTGACCAAATGTTTAGGAGGAAGGCATCATTTCATGGAGTCTGTGAAGGTAAGAACCACATGGGTAAAGTGGTTAGACATTTATTTCCAAAAAAAACATTTTTTACTCTTAAAAGTGAATTTAGTCTATCATCAGTTTCATGAGAATTGTGTTAAGACCAAAATAGATCATTTTAAATTTGTTTTGTACATCAGTTGTGGTATCTATGAGCTACAACATGAGGTCATAAACCTAGCATAAAAGTGCACCATTTTAGCTGTGGGGACTAAAAAAGTCAAAATGGTAGCTCTGGGGTAAGTTGAGCCATTTGGCCAGGGGTAAGTTGAGCCGGAGGCCCATACACTTAATAAGTGTATTTTGGCTGTAGCCTAAATGTCTTAAATATTAAATAATAAATAAAATAATAAATATCAATTACTTATTAAGTGTATAGGGTAAGTGTATTTTGGCTGTAGCCTATATGTCTAAAATATTAAATAAATATTAACCCTCCCCCATGCCCCCGGGGGCATGGGGGCATGGGGCCACGGCCAGTGGTGGCCGTTGCCACCAAATGTGTTACGTTCATATGCTCATAACTGACCTTACTGTCAGCAAGGACACCAAGAAACTAGTGTTCTAGTGTTTTCTTTCCAAAAACACAGCTGTTAATGTTCTCTTCCCAAGCGCATTTTAAGGCATGTCAAAACAGCTGTTTATTGTACCTGCTGAATTGTGTTTAATAAAAAAAAATACACATGAATGTGAAGAAGTGACTGTTATTTAGGGAGGGAGAAGGTGAGGGAGGGGTGGGATGGAGGTGGGGAGGAAGGTGGGGGGTGAGTAGGGATACGGCTCAACTTACCCCGCTCCTATGCTCAACTTACCCCATACACGGGGTAAGTTGTGCCACGAGACCACTTTTTTTGGACATGCTATATTATGGAAACAGTTATGTTTACACTCATTCTGTTTGTTTGAAGAGATGCACAACATCCTGAAATATATGCAGATATATTAGTTAGCAACAAAACTATGATTGCCTTGATGTAGTGATCCTAAATATGAAAAATGGCTCATCTTACCCCAGTCTCCCCTATATATATATATATATATATATATTTATTTAGACTCCATGATGATAGAGGCTCACGTTATATCAACACACACATGCTCCACCTTGTGCACACACGCGCGTGCACAGCTACACTACGTAGCTAACGTTACTCTTATGTTAGTGACAAATATGCAGTTGTTTTTATTAACACTGCGTTACAACCAACCCCACTGTGTTGTCACTGGTCTCAAACCTGTCTAGCACTCGCTATGAGTTAGCTAAATGTTTTGAATCAGTGCTATGTTTTAGGCAACATGATGCTCAATACGTTGATGTAAGATTGGATTCGGTAACGCACACACACAGTTCAGTAGTCAAAAAATTATTAGGGTAAAGAAATTCACTTACATGGTGGTAAAACACACTTGTGCACATATCTCCTCCAAAATGCAGCCAATTCCCCCCAAAATTCGCGCTGGCCTCTCTTATGATTATGTGATGAAATAACCACAAACACTTGCCGGTTGACCTTGTGCAACTACCTAAAAAGTCTGTGTTAAAACTAACCCCGCGTTAGGTCCTACCCCGCGCTCCCCTATTCCACTTTTTTGTTGTGCCCTCTGATGGAGAAGATAATTGCAATGTGACAACTTACCCATGTGACAACAAGCCCCGGTCTCCCCTACTGGGCAGAGCTCCATTAGGTTTAATAGGCTGAGAAAATGCATTACAGTTTCAATTACAAGCAACTATACCAGATAGATAGATAGATAGATAGATATACTTTATTGATCCCAACCAGGGAAATTCTGAGTTAACATCTGGCAGATCTCTGGCAGATCTTTTCAAACAAGTGTGTGATAGAAACAATATTTGCTAATGTTACTCAAAACTGCAATTCATCTAGATAATTGTTGATAATGAAGCAAAATTTGGCCCTAGTTCCTTTCTGTTGTTGGCCTCAGTGTCCCATATTCATCCTCAATTCACCCTCTTCCTATCTGGCCCGCGTGTTTGGGTTTAGGATCTTTGCACCCTCACAAGTTTACCCCAGCAACATCACTATATGATTACTTAGGAGCTACTTGAGTACAGTCTTTGTATTTCTGCAGAGGCATTATGTGCTATTAACTGTTTAGGTTTTATATTTACTCCCTCTC
The DNA here is from genome assembly GCF_902150065.1 of Myripristis murdjan. Taxonomy (NCBI): domain Eukaryota; kingdom Metazoa; phylum Chordata; class Actinopteri; order Holocentriformes; family Holocentridae; genus Myripristis; species Myripristis murdjan. The sequence goes on from NC_043982.1 coordinate 14,443,270, forward strand.
CTTTCTGCTGTACCTTTCAGAAGGCAATAAACCATTATCTACACCCCTGTCAGCACGCCTCCTTGACATCTGCAATAGATGAAAGCCCATCTTGAAGATGGAAACAGGGACACACACACACACACACACACACACACTAGAATTAGTCCTGACTGCATTTCTTGTACTGAAAAGGAACATGCATGTAATGATTACAGCAATAGCTCAAATAAGATTAGATAAGATTTTACTCAAACAGCAGCCTATTTATTCAGCTATTGACACCACAGCCACTGCAACAGAAAGCACAAAATATGATGGAACAAGGCAAAAGCTAAATAAAGGATTCCTTAAAACTTGTCAACAACAGTTTACAACTTAGCTGAACAAACCACAGAGGTTGAATCATCACATACAAAATATAACACAATTGTCCAAAGTCATGTCTCCAGCAACCTACGTTACCATTTATTAGATCCAAGTAAATGTAGCCAAAATTGTGGCACAGGACATGAAGTAGAGAGCAGAACCTCAAGCTAGACCTGCCCACCTGGGATCTACTGTTTTCCAATATACAAAAAGGATACTTGGACATGCAACAGAAGAGTACAAAAAATGTTTTTCATTTTGATGATCTGTAGTACACATAGTTTATTTCTAATGCAGATGCACCACTGGGCCTGCTGGTGGCACTAGAGAGACAGTCATGGAGTCAGCCAAATTGCCAGGTTTTATCCTTGAGCCGATGTGACTGTTGTCACAAAATTTCAAATCTAAAGGTGGGCGTACACTGTATGATTTTGGAAACGTTAGCGTCATCTATATACTCATACTGTATGAGTAATCATCTGGGGTGTAAAGCCAAAGCTCATGATTTGTCTGCTCACACTGTATATACAGTACAGGCCAAAAGTTTGGACACACCTTCTCATTCAATGTGTTTTCTTTATTTTCATGACTATTTACATTGTAGATTCTCACTGAAGGCATCAAAACTATGAATGAACACATGTGGAGTTATGTACTTAACAAAAAAAGGTGAAATACCTGAAAACATGTTTTATATAACCATTTCGGTAACACTTTATAATGAGTACACACTATTAAGCATTAGTTAAGCATTAATAAATACTGAATACATCATTTATAATGCATGAATACTCATTAGTATGTAGTTTATAAACACAGTTTATAAATGTTTTACTCATCATTTATAAGCACAGTAGTTATGGATTAGTAAACACTGAATTCATCATTTATAAAGCATGTTTCTGACATAAATACTCATTAGTATGTGGTTTATAATCACAGTTATAAATGTTTTACTCATCATTTATAAGCACAGAGGTTATGGATTAGTAAACACTGAATTCATCATTTATAAAGCATGTTTCTGACATAAATACTCATTAGTATTTGGTTTATAATCACAGTTATAAATGTTTTACTCTTCATTAATAAGCTCATCTATATAAATGATGGATTCAGCATTTCTAAGTATTACATCACTTACCCACCAAGTATTTAGGATTTGTCAATGGTTTCTAAAATCATTTAGAAAGCCTGTGCAAATAATGAACAGTCTATTTAGATGTACATGTCTGCATGCTCCACTATTCAGACATGTACTAATGGTTAGTGAGTATGTTAGATGTTTTATAAAATCTCACAAATTCCATTTCCAATGGATGGCTTATAAACAGTTATTTATGCAGGAATTCATGAATTCAGGCAGTTACAAAGCACTTACTACTCATTAATTAAGCATTTCGTGTGAGCTCATCTAAAGTGGGGACTATCTATGCCTTATAAAGCATTTACAAATGTGATTTCAAGGAATCCCGCTCTCAGCACGTCATCAACGTGATGACGTGGCAGACCGCAATACTTTACGTACAGGTGTAGCAGTCAGACTGGAGAGATGGAGATGGAGGGCTCTGAAGGGAATCGACGGGTCCGGTGGATGCGGGCTCAAGAGAAAGCCGGTGTGGAGACGGATATATCAGAGTCGACGGCCGTCAGTGGAACTAGTGGTGGTGAGTATGTGTTTGTTTGCTGGCACACATGGATGATAGCTAACGTTAGCTTAGCTTAGCTTCGGGAAGCGGGAGCTAAGACTTCCAGCTGCTAAGCTAACGTTAGCTATCATCCAGCTAACGTTAGTTTAGCTTAGCTACAGGAAGCGAGAGCTAACGCCTTCAGCTGCTATCATCCATGTGTGCCAGCCAGACAATTGGACTCGAGTCATAGTGACTCGACTCGAGTCAACTCGAGTCACAAATTTGACGACTTGCGACTCGACTTGGACTTGAAGGTAAAAAGACTTGACTTGACTCGGACTTGCAGACAATGACTCCTGACTGACTCGACTTACTGCAACACCGCTGCAGCGGCAAAGGAGAGGGAGACGGCGTGGGAGAGCATTGCTGCTCGGGTCAATGCGTAAGTTTAAATGTAGTCCGCTGCAATCACAATAATATTACCTGTAGGGGAAAACTGCTTGAATGGTTGCCTATTAATTTATTTCATTTAGGTGCAATGCCGCGGGGAAGAAGCACACTTGGCAGCAGCTTAAGATGAAATATAAAAAGATTGTTCAAACAGGTAAGACCTCGGCATAAACATCTATGCGCGGTCTTATCTCCCGATGAATATTTAATTCTCTGCGCAGTAACACTGCACCTTCATCCACGGGATCGTTGTCGAAAGGACATACCATGTTTGTGAAAAAATGTCGCCACCTAACTACTAATGGACTAATAATAAAGGCCTACTGACTGTTTTTTAATTATTAATAACAGATGGCAGAACTAATATGCCACACCAAACTCGCCTGCTGACTGAATGAATGAGGAAGTTAAATACCGTGTGTGGCTGAAAGAGGGCGGACGGACACAGAGATATACTAATATATGCGCAGCGCACGCACTCTGAAGATCAGTGGGCGTGCCAGAGACACAGCCGCGCTGCTGTCATTTGGAATGATGGAACCCGCGCCTGCAGCCAGTTCTTTGGTTCCCAAAGTTATACAGTTTGGTTTTAAAAATTTCCAGTGTGATGGAAAATGTCAACGCAGAATCGCGCAATGCAAGAAATGCGACACTACGATCAGTGAAAAAGAGGGCACGACGTCGAACTTTGTCCGGCACTTGAAGAAACATGGGACCACGTAAGTGAAACCTGCAGACGTTAGCTGGGTAGCTAACGTTACCTTGACTGCCCGACCTGTGGCCAATATATATGTAGCTAGCTAGTAAGCTAACATTAGCAGAAGTGTGTGGGGATTCTATATGGATACGTAGTACAAACTCGATTCGAATTTTAAACGAGTCACAAGACTTGGATCTATAAATCTTGTATTTACATGATTTTGCTAACTTATACCGTTTTTGAATAATGGCTTTAGTTTGACTGTTTTCTCTGTTCCCGCCGACGGTTCTTAATGTGTGTGTATTGTGGAATTTTCACTTGCCTAGAGTGAGTCGCATGACCGTTACAATGCGGAGAAGACACCGGCATCAAAAATGTTAGAAAAGTCTTCACAGTGGCCACAAACTTGTTTAAATCTAAACGAAATATCATATTTTTGTAGGAATTTTCGTCCTCTTTCAATCGGCATAGTTTTCAAGGCCGTCAGACTTTTACTTTTGACTACAGGGGCCCAATTAGTGCCAACAGTAAGCCTCTGTACACCAAACTCCATGGGAAAAAAAGGAGGTTTTTGTTGGGGGGGGGGTAGCTAACTGGCTGGGCTCGTGGATCGTAAACAAACTGTACAGGGACAGTTTCAAAAAGCGGGATTTGTGCACTTCTCCATTTATCATAGGTGAAATGCTTAGGACAGTGTGGCACCAAGACCTTCCCTATCACGCAAAAACAACGAAAATTTCATTTTTCAGGCCATGGGGCCTTAAATGGTGTGTGTGCAGTTTTATGTCTGCTACACAGAAATGTGAATGCCACACACCAATAATAACCTTTCTTGTGTTTTTTTTTTAAATTTTATTTCTTATATCCTATTGTTAGAATGACGAAAGGCTGTACTAGTTACCCATGATTTTAGTGTACTATGTCTATGTCTATGCATTTCATATACCTGTGCTATGTTCTTGCTTATTGTAAGTTGCTCTGGATTAAGTGTGTCTGCTAAATGCCTAAATTGTTTGTTTTCTTCTGTTTCACAGATATGAAGAGTATCAGAGATGCAAGCAGCGGCCAGTGTCTGATCCCAGGCAGCCAGGAATTGAACAATTCACTCTCGCTCACTCCCTTGAGGTATACAGCCAGACTCACACCAAACAGAGGGCCATCACCAAATCCATCATTGAAGACCTAATAGTTGGGCCTAACTATAGTGGAAAACAAAAACTTCCGACGCTTTCTTTCCGTAGTAGACCCCAAGTACACGGCTGCCAATTATCGCTCTGTCATCAAGCAAGTAGAATCCTCTGCAGCAGCGACCCGCACAAAGATCAAAGAGACCCTTGCAGACGTGGAACATCTTTCAGTGACTGTAGACATCTGGTCAGATTGTAGGATGCGGGGCTTTCTGGGTGTCACTGCCCATGTCTTGACTACAAACAAAGGGCTGTGTCTGAATTCCTACTTGCTGGCCTGCAGTAGGTTCAGAGGATCCCATACAGGAGAGAGGATCTCTGAAGCGTTTGAAGCAATCTGTGATGAATATGACATCAGACACAAATTAGACTTTGTAATTTGCGACAATGCAGCTAACATGAAAAAGGCCTTCTCAATCTGCTTCCCCCAAGAGGAACAAGACCAAGTAGATGATGATGAGAGCCTGGACGACACAGAGATATGGGAAGATCTACCTGCGACCGAACAAGAAACTGTTGAACAGGTGATTGAATGACAGTGAAACATCTTGCTTAATATGATGTTACACACACACACACACACACACATACACACACGACATGCATGGTGCACACAATGCACAAATACCATACAATAATAATCATTATTGTAGTAGTTATTAATTTTTCTACAGGTCAGCCTTGTTTTGTCTACTCATTGTTACTCTTTTCTGTCTTGTGCTCTCTGACAATACTGTTTATGTGAAGAAAACCAACTGAATTGAATTGTTTGAATTCAACAGGCACTAAGCAGAGGAAGTCCCAAACGCCTACAATGCTTTGCTCATACGGCACAGTTGGTTGTAGGTGATGTCCTTAAGGAAGCAAAGGTCATAAGAGGTGCCATGGCAAAGTGCTCCAAACTCAGTTCTCTTCTGCACACATCTACCTCCTTCCAAGACGCATTTGAAGAGAAGTTTGGCCATCGAGGGATCCCTGCTGCTGTGACCACACGATGGACTTCAGCCTACCGCCAACTGAAAGCAGTGCTCTTGTTCAGCCAGCAGGAACTGAGCGATGTTCTGCAGGACACAGGTTAGTGCTTGTCTGTGACTGCTCCTGCTGCTCTGTCTGCTGTAGGTGGCCATATCCTGGCTGTAGCTCAGGAGAATGGGTTGTCTAATCAAAGGATCCCATCTCCTCCTGTGTCATCAAACACACAGGGCCAGTTGAGGAGCATCCTGACCAGCTTTAGCATACTGTGACGTATCTCCCTCTCTCTTTCCGTTTATCTCCCTCTCTCCCTAGGTCACCATGAGCTGGTCCTCTCAACGAGAGAGTGGAATCAACTGAAAGAGCTGCGTGATATCCTCAAGCCCTTCGCAGAGGCCACTGATCTCACACAGGGCGAGAAGTGTGTTACTGTCAGCGCTGTTCTCCCCTGTGTGTTGTCCCTAAACAACCACCTGGAGAAACTCAAGCAGAAGGTTGGTTATAGTTTCCTTTTTAAACATTTGAACTACAGCTGCTTTCTTTCAAACCACGTTTGCCAACTCTTCCTTACACACACATTAATTTATTTGTTTGTTCAGGTTCACTTCCTGGGAAGCATGGTCAGGTGTCTTCAGACCTCCCTCAAAACAAGATTCCGTGGGATCCTGGTCAATGTGAAAATGGAAACGGCAACACCAGACGAACCACAGCCTCTTCCTTTTGCGGACCCCCTGTATATCCGAGCAGCTGTCCTGGACCCAGCATACGCAATGATGTGGCTGGAACATGATGTCCTTGTCAGCGATGACATCAAGGAGGAGGTGTCTGACATGGTGAAAGGTCAGCGAATATACATCTATATTAATGTGCTTGAATGCACTCAGGAAGACTCACCACAAGTATGGCACTGTATGCTGACAATCTCTCACACACCACTCATTTTCACGTAATTATAGTTGTCTGTTTCATGGTGATCAAATTATGATGATCACAAAACTACCAATATCAATTAACTGTAAAGTATATTTCTTGTTATATTAAGTGATAATTTGCTGTCCATTAGATCTGATCCTACGAGAAGTGCCAACTGACCAGACACCCGAGAATCTAGAGGGAGAGGAGGAGCTGTTGGAGGAGGAGGACGGCGAAGGACTCTTCGCAAGATATCAGAAGCGCCGCAAGCTGAACACAACAATAAGGCCAGAAACTCAGCTGAACAATTACCTTAGCCTTCAGACTGATCATACTTGTCTCACATTTTGGGAGCACCATAGAAACTCCTTCCCTGCACTTTATCCGATTGCCATTAGAGCACTTGCAGTGCCCGCAACCAGTGCGCCAGTTGAGAGAGTCTTTAGCCATGGTGGCATAATTTTGAGACCACATCACTCTCGGATGAAGGGCGACACCCTCTCAAATCTTGTGTTTCTCAAGTGCAACAAGCTGTGAATGTACTGTATGTAATACAGGCACTAACACAGGGTTAGGTTTAAAGGTTTAACTTGCACACATTTTTAACTTGCACACATTTTTACTTTGGAAAGGTTGGATTTCCCCAGGTCTTTGATTGAGTTCATTATGTCTTCTCTTACTTAGATCTTCTATATATTTTCTTTTTTTCAGGTAAATAAAAGGTTTATTTATTTACCTGACATGATTTGGCGTTTGACTTCCGCCTTCATCAGAGTGTCACTGGGTGTTGGTGTGACGCATCTTTATCAGCTGTTGTTTTCTGGAAGGCGTGACCAACCTGTCAGATTTATGACTTAACTTGACAAACTTGTTACTCGACTTGACTCGACATAACCTTGTGACTCGACTCGACTTGACATAACCTTGTGACTCGACTCGACTTGCTTGCCCACAACAGGAAAAACTTGTGACTTGCTTGAGACTCGGACCAAATGACTTGAGACTTGCTTGGGACTCGGATCGGGGTGACTCGTCCAATTGTCTGGTGCCAGCAGACAAACACATACTCAGCACCACTGGTTCCACTGACGCCCGTCAACTCTGATATATCCGTCTCCACACCGGCTTTCTTTTAAGCCCGCATCCGCCGGACCCGTCGATTCCCTTCAGAGCCCTCCGTCTCCATCTCTCCAGTCTGACCGCTACACCTGTACATAAAGCGTTGCCGCCTGCTACGTCATCACGTTGATGACGTGCTGAGAGCGGGATTGGAAACTTTGATACATTGCAAAATTTGCTGTACTTACACTTCCACTGTTGGTGTTTTTATCCAACCATGCTTATCCTTTTTTCAGTTGTACAGTTACAATATGTTGGGAAGTTGCAATAAATATAAATGCAATATGTTCTATGTCCCTGTGTTGTGTCTCTCCTTGGTCTGGAACTTCTGTGAGTTTTGAGGCATTGCCAGCCTTTAAATCACATTTGTAAATGCTTTATAAGGCATAGATAGTCCTCACTTTAGATGAGCTCACACGAAATTCTTAATTAACGAGTAGTAAGTGCTTTGCAACTGCCTGAATTCATGAATTCCTGCATTAATAACTGTTTATAAGCCATTCATTGGAAATGGAATTTGTGAGGTTTTTATAAAACATCTACTAACACACTCACTAACCATTAGTACATGTCTGAATAGTGGACGTGTAAGAGCATGCAGACATGTACATCTAAATAGACTGTTCATTATTTACATAAGCTTTCTAAATGATCTTACAAACCACTTACAAATCCTAAATACCTGGTGGGTAAGTGATGTAATACTTAATTTAGAAATGCTGAATCCATCATTTATATAGATGACCTTATTAATGAAGAGTAAAACATTTATAACTGTGATTATAAACCACATACTAATGAGTATTTACGTCAGAAACATGCTTTATAAATGATGAATTCAGTGTTTACTGATCCATAACTACTGTGCTTATAAATGATGAGTAAAACATTTATAACTGTGTTTATAAACTACATACTAATGAGTATTCATGCATTATATATGTTGAATTCAATATTTATTAATGCTTAACTAATGCTTAATATAATATAATTATAAAGTGTTACCCGTGTTTCTTCAAAATAGCCACCCTTTGCTCTGATTACTGCTTTGCACACTCTTGGCATTCTCTCCATGAGCTTCAAGAGGTAGTCACCTGAAATGGTTTTCACTTCACAGGTGTGCCTTATCAGGGTTAATTAGTGGAATTTCTTGCTTTATCAATGGGGTTGGGACCATCAGTTGTGTTGTGCAGAATTCAGGTTACTACACAGCCGACAGCCCTATTGGACAACTGTTAAAATTCATATTATGGCAAGAACCAATCAGCTAACTAAAGAAAAACAAGTGGCCATCATTACTTTAAGAAATGAAGGTCAGTCAGTGGAGTCGCAAAAACCATCAAGCGCTACAACGAAACTGGCACACATGAGGACCGACCCAGGAAAGGAAGACCAAGAGTCACCTGCCTCAGAAATCGCAAGTTAACAGCAGCTCAGATCAGAGACCAGATAAATGCCACACAGAGTTCTAGCAGCAGACCCATCTCTAGAACAACTGTTAAGAGGAGACTGCGCCAATCAGGCCTTCATGGTCAAATAGCTGCTAGGAAACCACTGCTAAGGAGAGGCAACAAGCAGAAGAGATTTGTTTGGGCCAAGAAACACAAGGAATGGACTTTAGACCAGTGGAAATCTGTGCTTTGGTCTGATGAGTCCAAATTTGAGATCTTTGGTTCCAACCGCCGTGTCTTTGTGAGACGCAGAAAAGGTGAACGGATGGATTCCACATGCCTGGTTCCCACTGTGAAGCATGAAGGAGGAGGTGTGATGGTGTGGGGGTGTTTTGCTGGTGACACTGTTGGGGATTTATTCAAAATTGAAGGCACACTGAACCAGCATGGCTACCACAGCATCCTGCAGCGACATGCCATCCCATCCGGTTTGCGTTTAGTTGGACGATCATTTATTTTTCAACAGGACAATGAGCCCAAACACACCTCCAGGCTGTGTAAGGGCTATTTGACCAAGAAGGAGAGTGATGGAGTGCTGCGGCAGATGACCTGGCCTCCACAGTCACCGGACCTGAACCCAGTCGAGATGGTTTGGGGTGAGCTGGACCGCAGAGTGAAGGCAAAGGGGCCAACAAGTGCTAAACACCTCTGGGAACTCCTTCAAGACTGTTGGAAAACCATTTCAGGTGACTACCTCTTGAAGCTCATCGAGAGAATGCCAAGAGTGTGCAAAGCAGTAATCAGAGCAAAGGGTGGCTATTATGAAGAAGCTAGAATATAAAACATGTTTTCAGTTACTTCACCTTTTTTTGTTAAGTACATAACTCCACATGGGTTCATTCATAGTTTTGATTCCTTCAGTTAGAATCTACAATGTAAATAGTCATGAAAATAAAGAAAACGCATTGAATGAGAAGGTGTGTCCAAACTTTTGGCCTGTACTGTACATGTGATGTTGTCACAGGCCAATTGGCAACCACGTGGACTGGTCTGGCTTCTATGGCATTCTGGTGTCCTCACTCCCCCCTTTGACACTGCATGGCAAACAACACCCGACAAAGTTGAAATTTGGTGAGTCATGCGGTTTGAACATCAGGGCAGAAACAGACTCAAATCGTCTGTGTATACCCAGCTTTATAAACACCACTACCTCTGTTACAAGATGTTGGCGTGCTGGTGGCGCTAGAGGAGAGGGGGTTGTATCACCATGTCGGTCCGTTGGTCGGTCAGTCAGACCAATCTTAGAATGTGACCCAAGTTTGAATCATCTGCCATCTTCTAGGCGTCAAAAGACACAGGAATATCAAGTCAGTTAATTACCTCCTTACAGGAAAGAAATATGATATAAAAGAATTTTTTGATTGTCTCTCCACCTGTCTTTTTTATGTTAAAATGTATGTATGTAGGCAAAACAAAGCAAAGTCTCAAACTGATGGTTGCTGAGCACCAGTCTGCCATTAGAAATAAAATACTGGATTATGCCATAGGCGCTACAAAGAGAAAAATCATGGGTCGGCTACTTCCCTTAAAATTTTCGGAATTGAAAGAGTGCAGCCCAATCCAAGAGGGGGTAATTTGATTAACCAACTCTTACGAAGAGAGGCATTTTGGATTTATGAATTGAATACAATTGAAACTTATGGATTTAATGGAGCACAGGATCAGAGATCTTTTCAGTGATATGAAAATATGAATTTATATCTACCTCAACATGTATCTTAGGCCCTTAGGGAGAAAGTCCCCTGGCACTCACCCTTCCTATTTAGTGGTTCCAGGGGTGCCGCCAGAAATTTTGGATCCCATGAAAAAATATATATATCTGTATATATCTATATATATCTATATCTATACTCCTGATCAAAATCTTAAGACCATTTGAGAAATTGCAGGAATTTACATTTTGCACTGTTGGATCTTAAGAAGGTTCTAAGTAGAGCTTCAAAATGCAAAAAGAAGAAATGGGAGTGAGGCAAAAAAAAAAAAAAAATGCATCTTACCTGACGGAGTGATTCCCCTTGTAGGCTTTAGCGGCGGCTTCCCTTTGGTTGTCGTCGTGGGGGGCTGTTAGTGCTGGGGTACGGCGGTTAGAGCTTCCCATTCCCTTTTCCCTAATGTTGCTCGGGGGCACATCCCTGGTTTTGTGGTGGTTGCCAGCTTCTGGTGGCCTCTCCGAGCCAGCGGGCTGCTAGTGCGTAAGTACCCGCCGCTACGCTCCATGAAGACTAGGGGGGGAGTTAGTATAGCTAGATTCCTGGTTAGGTAGTCAGATAGCGGGGAGGCTCTGTTGAAGGCTGCGCGGGCCTGGCCACACACTGGGTGGGTTCCAACACGTTATCTTCTCTTGCGGTCATTCAGATAAGATGGATGAAGTGGTAGAAGCGTTTGTGCAGGCGCCATCTGAAGCGTCGTTGGACGAGTGTACCAGGGATCAGTTGGTTAAAATAGCTGACCACTATAAAGTTAATGTTGGTGATAAAAGGGTGAAAGAGACAGTGAAGGCAAATTTGAAAGTTCAGTTGTTAAAAATGAGGGTGTTGAGTGCGGGAGAGTCTGTGTCCATCTCCGCATGCGCCGAGGACGCAGGTCCTGGTGGGTGTTTGTCTTTTGAGCAGCAGAAAGAGTTGCTTAAGTTGCGGTTGACATTGGAGACTGAGAAAGAAGTCGCTTTGGAAAGGGTGAGGCAGGAAACTGAGCAGGTGAGGATTGAGAAAGAAGTCTTGGTTGAGAAGGTGAAGCAGGAAACAGAGCAGGCGAGGATTGAACTGGAGAGGCAGAAAATGGTTTTGGTGAGTGAAGGGAAAGCTGTAACGGCTGGTCTGCCTGGGGACGGTTCCTCTGGGCCGGGTGGCTCATCTGATCTGATTTGGCTGATTTGAGGCTTGTTCCTAAATTTAATGAGAGAGACCCGGAGACATTTTTTTCGCTGTTTGAGCGTCTGTCTGAGGCTCGCGGCTGGTCAGAGTCAACGTGTACCTTGCTGTTGCAGTGTGTTTTGACTGGCAGGGCGCAGTAGGCATACTCTACGCTGAGTAGTGGAGATAGCGTAAAGTACAATGTGGTGAAATCAGCTGTTCTTAAGGCGTATGAGCTTGTGCCTGAGGCGTATCGCCAGCGGTTTCGTGGTTGGAGAAGAGGTGATAAATCTCATTTGGAGTTTGCTCGTGAGTTGTCAACTCAGTTTGACCGGTGGTGTGCGGCAGCTGAGGTTGAGTCATTTGATGATCTGCGTGATCTCATGATTTTGGAACAGTTTAAAAACTCTGTGCCGGGGCGCATTGCAACTTACATCAGTGAGCGTAAAGTTACAACGGCAGCTGAGGCCGCAGCACTTGCTGATGACTACGTGTTGACGCATGGGGATGATACTTGGCATCCAGGTGCGCGCGGTGGCGGCGTGCGTAGGGAGAGTTTCTCAAGTGGAGGTGCAGGGTCCGGTCGCCCAGTGAGAAATGCCTGGATGGAGCAGAAACAGGAACGCGTGTCTCGCGAGTCTGACAAGGTGTGTAATTTTTGTCATAAGCGAGGACACTGGAGGAGGGACTGTTATGCATTTAAAAACAGTAAGTCTGGAGCAACGGTGCATCCTAAGCTGCAATGTGTGTTGGTCCTGTTCCTGAGAGAGTGTTGGAGACACCGAGTGGGGAGTTAAAACCGCAGGGAGTGAGTCCAGATTTGCAGTCCTATTTGCCTTTCATCAGTAATGGGTGCGTTTCCTTGGTGGGGAGCGATGAAAAAGTGCAGATTAAGATATTGCGTGACACCGCAGCTTTTGATTCATTTATTGTGGAGTCGGCTCTACCATTTTCAGAGGAGTCATACACTGGGGCTTTCATACCGGTGCTGGGTATTGGGCTGCAGGTTTTGCAGGTTCCGCAGCACAAAATGATGTTGTCTTGTGATCTGTTTCAGGGTGAGGTGGCCGTTGCGGTGCGCCCAGCTCTGCCCGTGGATGGCGTGACCATGATCTTGGGCAATGATATAGCGGGGAGTCGGGCGTGGGCTGATGTCCCCCCTCCAGCTATCGTTGTTTCAGAGCCTCTGGTCACCAATGACCCTGATAAGAATGAGAGGGATTTTCCTGAGGTGTTCAGGGCGTGTGCCGTAACGCGCGCGATGAAACGTGCGCAGTTGGTGGAGACAGAGTGCACAAGATGACACTTCCCTGCAGCATGATGTAACGGGTACTAATGTTCCTTGGTCTGTTTCTCACAGTGAGTTGGTGTCGGAGCAGCGGGCTGATGGTTCCCTCCAGGGTTTGCTGGACATGGTGCAGCCTGCTGGTGAGGTAAAGAACAACTCTCACTGCTACTTCATCGAGAATGAGGTGTTAATGAGGAAGTGGGTGCCCCAGGGCGAACATTTTGTGGGTGACCCAATTTATCAGGTTGTGGTGCCTTTCCATTTTCGTAGTGTGGTGTTGCAGATTTCCCACGATGAGTCTGGTCACCTGGGCGTCAGGAAGACATATGATCGCATCTTGAGGTATTTCTTCTGGCCGCGAATGAAGCGGGATGTTGCTAAATACATAAAGTCGTGTCATACATGCCAACTAACCAGCAAGCCTAATCAGAGTTTGAAGCCTGTTCCACTGTGTCCGATACCAGCCATACATGAGCCTTTTGAACATCTTATTGTGGATTGTGTGGGCCCGTTGCCTCCTTCAAAATCAGGTGCAGCATATCTGCTGACAGTCATGTGCCAGAGCACACGGTACCCAGCTGCATACCCGTTGCGCACCGTAACTGCCAGGGCTGTGGTTCGTGCGTTGTCCCAGTTTTTTTCAGTTTTTGGGGTTCCTAGAGTTATCCAGTCTGACCAGGGGTCAAATTTCTCGTCACATTTGTTTGCTCAGGTATTAAAGCAGCTGCGCATTAGTCACAATCAGGCTTCTGCTTACCATGCGCAGAGCCAAGGGGCTTTGGAGCGGTTTCACCAAATGCTCAAGTCCATGTTACGTGTGTATTGCATTCAAATGGACGGAGATTGGGAAGAAGGCCTACCCTGGTTGCTGTTATCTGCTAGGGAGGTGGTCCAGGAGAGCACGGGATTCAGTCCTAATGAGCTGGTGTTTGGCCATAAGGTTAGGGGTCCCCTCGCGCTCTTGCGGGATAACTGGAAGGAAGTACAACCACCCCAAAACCTTATTGATTATGTTAATGGTTTCAGGTACAGACTGTATAAGGCTCAGGAAGTAGCTAAGAGTAATCTGACTTCTGCACAGGGCAAGATGAAAAAACTTTATGATCGCCAGGTGGAGGATCGGGTTTTCCTCCCTGGGGATCAGGTGCTTGCTCTTTTGCCTATTGTTACCTCTCCATTTCAGGCAAAGTTTTCTGGCCCATATTCCGTGGTGAGGAAGGTGTCAGATCAAAATTATGTGATATCTACTCCTGATCGCAGGTCTCCTACTCAGCTCTGTCATGTTAACTTGCTGAAGTTGTATTATCCCCGTGCATCCCAGTTACCTGAACAGAAGGTGCAGGTGTATGCTGTCCATCCTGTTTGTGTGTCTGTGTCTCCTCAGGCAGTGGCAGTGCCAGAGGGAGATGACTCGCCGGGTCCTGACGTACACATTTGTTAGAGCATGATATTGTGGTTGAGGATTGTAAACCTATTAGGCAGAGGTTTTATCGTGTCCATCCTGACAAACGTAAGTATCTTGATGCTGTGGTGAAATATATGCTTGGCAATGGCATTGCACAGCCATCCTCTTCTAGCTGGGCGTCTCCTTGTCTGCTGGTGCCGAAGTCAGACAATACACCATGGTTTTGCTCAGACTTCCGCAAAGTTAACAGTGTGACGAAGCCAGATTCCTTTCCACTTCCAAGGATGGAGGACTGTATTGATCAGGTGGGAGCCGCTAAGTATGTCAGCAAGTTTGATTTGTTAAAGGGGTACTGGCAGGTCCCGTTGTCAGAGAGGGCGAGGGAGGTTGCTGCATTTATTACACCTACTGGTTTGTATGCATATACGGTCATGCCGTTTGGTCTGTGAAATGCACCAGCGACTTTCCAACGCCTCATGAATATGGTGGTTGGAGATCTGGAGGGTTGCTCTGTGTATTTGGTGGTTGCCATGGCGGCGCGCATAGACGCAGCGGCTACAGCTCTCCACTCTCGGTGCCGTATTATATGTTTTTGTATGTGTGAACGGTTGTGTTTTTAGCTTAAAACACCACCTTATGTTGGGCAATGTACACGTACAGTCGTCAGCACCTTTTGAGCTTGGGATTGTGCTGCGAGGTACCAATTTCACCGGACTTTCATCGCTACCAGGACATTCCGGAGGACGCCGTTAGAAAACCGGCGTCTCCGCGGATAGTTCTTCCCAGCAACAAGTCCAGGAGGAAACGTAAACAAGCAAAGGAAACAACAGTTATCAGGACCTTTTGAGCTTGGGATTGCGCTGCGGGATGCCAATTTCACCGGACTTTCGTCGCTGCCAGGACATTCTGGAGGACGCCGAGGCTGCAGGGTCGGCGCGTTGACACGGCTGAAAGGACAGCCCTTTGGGCCGCCGCCTCCCAGCATTTTCCAGCGCCAGGTCCATGGCGAACACGGGATGACGAACTGTGCTTGCACATCCAACAAGTGTTTCCGTGACTGTTGAATTTTTTCTGATATCAGAGACATGGCTGCAGCCATCTATTACTGGACTTGGCTATTCAACTAGCAAGATGCACGATGCTTTCTATTCTCCCCTGCACCGAAAGGACTGAGCCCTAATTTCGTTGCATTATTATACGTATATGATTGTGCAATGACAATAAAATCTATCTATCTATCTATCTATTTATCTATCTATTTGGACGATGTCGTGATCTATTCTGACAGCTGGAATGACCACCTTGACCGTATTGAGAAGCTGTTTGACCGCTTGGCTAAGGCGCGGTTAACTGTAAATTTGGCGAAAGTGTGAGTTCACCAAGGCTACAGTGACGTACCTGGGGCGTGTAGTCGGGCAGGGCACAGTGTCTCCGGTGCTTGCAAAAGTGCAGGCTATTGACAACTATCCTCCTCCTCCAACTAAGAAGGCGCTGATGCGTTTTCTGGGATTAGTTGGATATTATAGGTGTTTCTGCAGGAATTTTTCTACAGTTGTTGCACCCCTCACAAACCTGTTGAAATCAAAAGTGAAATATGTGTGGTCATCAGAGTGTCAGTCAGCATTTGAAAATGTGAAGGCCCTGATTTGTAATGCTCCTGTTTTGGCAGCTCCACAGTGGGATAGACCTTTTAAGTTAGAGGTGGATGCTAGTGCTGTGGGAGCAGGGGCGGTGCTATTGCAGCCTGATGATCTTGGGGTGGATAAACCATTGTGTTTTTTTTCCAGGAAGTTCAACAGACACCAGCTGAATTATTCTGTAATAGAAAAAGAGACTCTAGCGTTGATCCTGGCCTTGCAGCATTTCAGTGTGTATGTCAGCTCTTCACCTGTGATTGTCTTTACAGATCACAATCCTCTGACGTTCCTTAGCTCCTTGCAGTCTCCCAATCAGAGGTTGGTTCGCTGGGCTCTTTTCCTCCAGTCCTACAGCCTCGACATTCGCCATGTTAAGGGACGAGACAATGTAGTGGCGGATGCATTGTCTCGGGCTCCTTCTTAGTGATTGTTTTTTTTTTCTTTTCCTACTCTCCACTTGGGTCCCATCTTTCTTGGTCTTTCTCTCCTCTTAAATTTGCCTCAGGGTACCAGTTGCTGAGGCAGAGAGTGCTGGGATTTGTGGGGGACATAAGCGGTGAGCTGTTTGTTTTCTTGTATATTGCATTTTTTTTATTGGTATTATAATGTGGAGTCAGAATGAGTGCAGTTACTGTTAACTATAATGGTCAGTATTGATTTTTATGTGGCTTGGCAATTTTGGAGCCAGGGTTCCCTTTGGGGGCCCTGACTTTATGGGGGGGGGGGGGGGTGACGGCCCCAGGCCTGGTGTGTAGTGTTCGGGGTACTGGTGTGTGTGTGTTTTTGTCTTCCAGGTCTGTCCAGTCTGCCATTAACCTGACTGGGAACACCTGGCCAGTGTTCCCATCAAGGTCTATTTAACCCCGCCTTCCCAGACGCCAGCCCTCTCGCTCTGCTCTCCACTCTACCTGGTCCTCGCTCCAGGCAGCACCCTGCCGGCGTGCTGGCCTTTTCTTTTGTTTGTTTTTCCTTTTTTGCACTGACAACATGCACCACACCTCGCTCACTGCATCCATACACTCACCCACACCACTGATACTGCCTACCACACCCCATACATTTATTTGTTTACTTGATTAAAATTCAGTTTGTTATAATTTAACTTCTCGTACATCTCCTCTTTTGTTGCGGCCAACGAGCCGGTCGTAACACAAGGTTACATTTTTTCTCATCAGAGAATAAAACTTTCTTCCACCTTTCAATGTCCCATGTTTGGTGCTCTCATGCAAACTCCAAACGGACAATTTTGTGCCGTTGAAGGAGATGAGGCCTTTGAAGACGTTTTTTGTTCTTAAAACCCTTCTCTCGCAGATGCCGTCTAATGGTTATGGGACTGTAGTTGGCACCAGTGACAAGTTTAATTTGGGCCGAGGATCGTCCCGTGTCTTGACGGACAGCCAATTGGATCCTCCGGCTCAGGGCCGGTGAAATTTTTTTGGGTCTACCAATTGACTTTTTTGTTCCATAACCCTCAGGATCTTTTAGGAAGTTAAAAATGACTGTCTTACTGCGTCCAACCTCAGCAGCAATGGCACGCTGTGAGGGCCTTGTTGTTGGGCCTTGCTTATGCAGCTCAACAATCCTACCGTGTTCAAAGAGAGAAAGCTTTTTTGCCTTTGCCATCAGGAGGTCATGACAGTGTGGATACCTGACAGAAAATGACACTGAATCCACATTTTTGCCAAGATTTGGTCTTTTAAAGGCAGTGGTCTTAAACTTTTGATCAGCTGATGAACAGCCTATTTCAGTTTAATGGTTGTTTGCAATAAATTGCTTACTCAATTTTTTTTTTTTTTTTTTTTTTTGCCTCACTCCCATTTCTTCTTTTTGCATTTTGAAGCTCTACTTAGAACCTTCTTAAGATCCAACAGTGCAAAATGTAAATTCTTGCAATTTCTCAAATGGTCTTAAGATTTTGATCAGGAGTTTGTATGTATCTATATCTCTATCTTGGCTTGGACCCAAGGCTGTGCCGTTACCCAGCCTACTCCTGGCTAATGTCCGATCACAGGAGAACAAAATGGACGAGATACGGCTCAGGCTGACCCAGCAGGGAGAGATCAGACACTGCGGCGTTCTCATCCTAACAGAGACGTGGCTTCATGAAAACATACCGGATGAGGCTTTAACACTGGATGGGCGGAGCCTGTTCCGGGCCGACAGAACACAAGACTCCGGTAAGACGAGAGGGGGCGGGCTCTGTGTATACATCAATGATGCTTGGTGCACAGGTGCAGTCAGAGTGGATGGAAAATGTTCACCTGACATTGAGTTTTTACTGCTCAGATGTCGGCCATATTACCTGCCTAGAGAATTCACCAGTGTGTTTGTTGCTGCTGTTTACATTCCACCGGATGCAAATTCAAAAAATGCACTCCAGGAATTGTATGAGGTCATCAGCAGCCAGATGGCAAAACAGCCAGATGCTGTTATTATTGTTGCTGGGGATTTTAATCAAACAGACCTCAGAACTGTTCTGCCAAGATTCCACCAGCACGTCCACATCCCCACCAGAGGAAACAAAACACTGGACCATGTCTACACCAATGTTCCTGGCAGCTACAGAGCCCTCTCTCGTCCTCATTTTGGCCAGTCAGACCACATCTCCCTGCTTCTCCTGCCTACCTACATCCAGCTGACAAAAAGGGTCAAACCAACTGTAACAACAGTTAAAGTGTGGACAGATGAAGCTGCAGCAGCTCTACAGGACTGTTTTGAATGCACGGACTGGCAGATGTTCAGGGATGCTGCTACCCAGGAGAACCATATTGACCTTGAAGAATACGCATCATCAGTGACATCATACATCAGCACATGTGCTGATGATGTGGTAAAAACAAGGACAGTTAAATCATTCCCTAATGAGAAAGCCTGGATGAATGGAGAGGTGAGAGCTCTATGTAGAGCCAAAAAAGCTGCCTTCAAGTCAGGTGACAAAGAAGCCTACAACACTGCCAGAGCAAAACTGAAAGCTGGCATCAAGGAGGCAAAGCGAAGGCATCAGCAGAGACTGGAGAGAGACCTCAACACCAACAACAGCAAAGACTTGTGGCAGGCGGTCAAAAATGTGACAGGCTACAAAACCAGGAGCGCTCCCATCATGTGTGAGGCCACA
The DNA here is from genome assembly GCF_902150065.1 of Myripristis murdjan. Taxonomy (NCBI): domain Eukaryota; kingdom Metazoa; phylum Chordata; class Actinopteri; order Holocentriformes; family Holocentridae; genus Myripristis; species Myripristis murdjan. Next base: position 14,462,337 of record NC_043982.1, read on the forward strand.
TTACCAGACGCGCTAAACACATTCTGTGCTCGCTTTGACCTCCTCAACAAGGAATCAGCTGTAAAGTCTACTCCGCCTCCAGAGGACCGGCCACTGTCAGTATCCACAGTGGATGTGAGGAAAGTCCTGCTGAAAGTGAATATGAGTAAAGCTGCTGGGCCTGACAACATCCCTGGCCGTGTACTAAAAACATGTGCCAACCAGCTAGTAGATGTCATTACCGACATATCACTGTCACAGGAGAGTGTTCCCACCTGCTTCAAGACAGCCACCATTATCCCTGTGCCTAAAAAGTCTGCAGTGTCTAATCTAAATGACTACCGCCCTGTGGCACTCACCCCCATCCTGATGAAGTGCTTTGAGAAACTGGTTCTCCAGCACATAAAGAACAACATCCCTGCCAGTCTGGACCCTCAGCAGTTTGCATTCAGAACCAACAGATCCACAGAGGATGCCATATCCACTGCTCTCCATTCAGTCTTCACTCACCTGGAGAAAAGCAGCACCTACATCAGAGTGCTGTTTGTTGACTTCAGCTCAGCTTTCAACACAATCTCCCCCATGAAGCTGATTGGAAAACTGAACACTCTGGGCATCAGTACCACTCTCTGCAACTGGATACTGGACTTCCTCACAAACAGACCCCAGTCAGTTCGGATTGGCAGTCTCTCCTCCCCCACTCTAGTGCTCAACACCGGAGCACCCCAGGGCTGTGTGCTCAGCCCCCTCCTGTTCACGCTGTACACCCACGACTGCAACCCCCGACATGGAGAGAACTCTATTGTGAAGTTCGCAGATGACACCACCATCATCGGCCGGATTTCCAACAATGATGAGTTCTCATATCGGGAGGAAATCAACCATCTTGCAAAATGGTGCACAGACAACAACCTTCTGCTCAACGTCAGCAAAACCAAAGAGCTGATAGTTGATTTTCGAAAAAAAGAGGCAAAGACACACAACCCTGTCTACATCAATGGAGCTGAGGTGGAGCAAGTGTGCAGTTTTAAGTTCCTGGGAATCAATATAACAGAGAACCTAACATTGACTTCACATATCTCTGCCCTGGTTAAAAAAGCCCAGAAACGGCTGTATTTCTTAAGGAAACTTAAGAAAGCAAAATTCCCACGCCAAGTTCTTGTCAGCTTCTACAAAGGAGTGATTGAAAGCATCCTGACTGGAAACATCACAAACTGGCATGGGATGTGCACGGCCCAGGACAGGAAGACTCTGCAACGAGTGATTAAAACTACGCAGAGCCTGCGCAGAGCCAAAAGGATCCTAAAAGACAACACCCACCCCAGCCACAGCCTGTTCACCCTGCTGCTGTCAGGCAAAAGATACAGAAGTATTCGCTGCCGTACCACCAGACTACAGAGCAGCTTCTTCCCTCAGGCTGTGAGACTACTAAATGCACCATCTGCACTCCTCCATGTTTAATAATTTTATTTTCTATACAATCAATTAATCAATCAAGAGGGAACCACACTTTAATTTCATTATTCAACCTGTTGTATAATGACAAATAAACTTCCTTGTATCCTTGTATCCTTGTATCTATATAGATATAGATATTTAGATATATATATACATATGCATATATATATATATATATATATACACACATATATATATATGTGTATATATATATATATATATATACACATATATATATGTATATATATATATATATATATATATATATATATATATATATATATATACACATATATATATATATATATATATATATATATATATATACACACACACATATATATATGTGTATATATATATATATATATATATATATATATATACACACATATATATATATGTATATATATATATATATATATATATATATATATATATATATATATATATATATACATATATATATATATATATATATATATGCATATGTATGTATGTATGTATGTGTATATATATATATATATATATATATACACTATATTACCAAAAGTATTCGCTCACCTGCCTTTACTCATACTATGAACTGAAGTGCCATCCCATTCCTAACCCATAGAGTTCAATATGATGTCGGTCCACCTTTTGCAGCTATTACAGCTTCAACTCTTCTGGGAAGACTGTCCACAAGGTTGAGGAGAGTGTTTATAGGAATTTTTGACCATTCTTCCAAAAGCGCATTGGTGAGGTCACACACTGATGTTGGTCGAGAAGGCCTGGCTCTCAGTCTCCGCTCTAATTCATCCCAAAGGTGTTCTATCGGGTTCAGGTCAGGACTCTGTGCAGGCCAGTCAAGTTCATCCACACCAGACTCTGTCATCCATGTCTTTATGGACCTTGCTTTGTGCACTGGTGCACAGTCATTTTGGAAGAGGAAGGGGCCCGCTCCAAACTGTTCCCACAAGGTTGGGAGCATGGAATTGTCCAAAATGTTTTGGTATCCTGAAGCATTCAAAGTTCCTTTCACTGGAACTAAGGGGCCAAGCCCAGCTCCTGAAAAACAACCCCACACCATAATTCCTCCTCCACCAAATTTCACAGTCGGCACAATGCAGTCTGAAATGTACCGTTCTCCTGGCAACCTCCAAACCCAGACTCGTCCATCAGATTGCCAGATGGAAAAGCGTGATTCATCACTCCAGAGAACGCGTCTCCACTGCTCTAGAGGCCAGTGGCGGCGTGCTTTACACCATTGCATCCGACGCTTTGCATTGCACTTGGTGATGTGTAGCTTGGCTGCAGCTGCTCGGCCATGGAAACCCATTCCATGAAGCTCTCTGCGTACTGTACTTGGGCTAATCTGAAGGTCACATGAAGTTTGTAGCTCTGTAGCAATTGACTGTGCAGAAAGTCGGCGACCTCTTTGCACTATGCGCTTCAGCATCCGCTGACCCCTCTCCGTCACTTTACGTGGCCTACCACTTCGTGGCTGAGTTGCTGTTGTTCCCAAACGCTTCCATTTTGTTATAATAGAGCTGACAGTTGACTGTGGAATATTTAGGAGCGAGGAAATTTCACGACTGGATTTGTTGCACAGGTGGCATCCTATGACAGTTCCACGCTGGAATTCACTGAGCTCCTGAGAGCGGCCCATTCTTTCACAAATGTCTTGTTTCACAGTCTGCATGCCTGAGTGCTTGATTTTATACACCTGTGGCCAGGCCAAGTGATTAGGACACCTGATTCTGATCATTTGAATGGGTGAGCGAATACTTTTGGTAATATAGTGTATATATATATATATATGTGTGTGTGTGTATATATATATATATATATATATATATATTTACTCGATGATGGTTTAATTATTTTACTTTTTACCTATTTTTTGGGGCCCCTGTCTGGCAAGGGCCCTTGGAATTGTCCTAACTTTTCCCCCATATACGGCGCCCCTGAGTGGCGCAGAGGGACAGCAATAAGACTGAAGAAATTTAACTCATCCTATTAAGTATTTAAACTTAGCAATTTGGATGGACTCATGACCTTCCCTCTTGCGCCACCAGCAGGCCCGGTGGGGGACCTGGATTACAAAGAGTGTGCTTGTTAAAAGTCTGAATTTGATTTGTGGATTTTTTTGTTGTGTGTTTTTTTTTTTTTTTTTTTTTTTTTTTTAAATGTTTCCTTTGTTGTAAGTAACCAAACAATTTGTAGCTTCAAAATCTTGCACACGCACACACGCACACGCACACACACACACACACACACACACACACACACACACACACACACACACCAATGCAATGGTGTCCCCACACCCACTTTGTCTGAAACACATACTGCACATTTTCAGTTGGACATCACAAGTATAATGAATACAGTCTCTTCTTTAAGGCAGATACTGAAATTTCCTGCTCTGATAATACCACCATGTGCCCTGTGATGACCCCGTCTGCACTGGATGTTGAACAAATGACTACTGCTGCCGTAAATAATACCCAGACACTTAATCCATCTCTCCTGGATGGCATCCAAGCTGACTTCATATTAGCAACAGAGCCGGAAACCCCTTGCCTTGGCAAAGAGTTTGACTAGATTTATCATTTAGTATGTCTCCTTTTCTGTACACTCATTTTCCCCACTTTCCCCACTTATCCTGTGTCAAATCATACTTTTTGTGTCAAGGATCATCAGTAGTAAAATCTTTGACCATCATGCTGTTTCACACACTCAGCTAACACTGTCAGTGGCTCATTTACAATCAGCTGATTGGCCCAGCTGACTAGTAAGGTACTGTAAGGGAAAACTTTAATGTCCCCATGGGGCAATTTGGGTTACAGCCAGTGGCAAAAAATATACACTTGATGACAACTTATACTGTACATTACACAACACAGGACCTGGACATCACTCGCTTGTAGATCCAGAAAAAAAAAAAAAAAAAAAAAAAAACTGAATGACCTGATTCCAGTGCTAGTTGGTCCAGTAACATTCATACAAGTTTTCAAAACACTTTATATAAGCTCTTGTTCTTACGCTGCTGATTTTCATGCCATACAACTCCCTCCACCACCCCAATATCCCCGTGCTGATTTCAGACCATGGTGGCTGGCCATGATTTCTACAATGCCCACTGCTATTTCTGTGTTGTGATTTACAGTGTATGGGTCACTATGCAGGGCTAATACTGTGGGAATAATACAGTGGAATTCCTCCTTCAGACAGCCCAGCCAGATTTTACCGCTCTCAATACTAGTACTATCAGTGGTGATAAAGTGGATATGTTGTGTCTGTTATGTATGTCTGCGTGCATGTGTATGCTTGTGAGAAGTTTTTGTGTTTCAGCATAGGTGTTGTATAAGGGGATGTAAGGGGAAGAGTGATATGGGTCTTATGTGTCCTCAGTTGTGTGTGTGTGTTTTTTTTTTTTTTTTTCAGACATGACAAGGTAAGGTTTCCCAAGGTTTTTTTTTTTTTTTTTTTTTTTTTTTGCACAGTGGTTACGATTCAATGAGGTTTTTTTTTTTTAACCCATACATTTTCCAACTCTCTAATATGACCCGAAGGACAGTTTCCTGAGCTCACTAACCACTAAAAATACTTGGTTAAAGTTAGGAAAAGGCTGTTGCTCAGTTTAGGTATATTTATGTATAATATTTATATTTATATATACCTAAACGGTCCCACAATTCCATCTCTGCTGTAATCCGGAAGCCAAGCAACGACATTTCGTTGCCAAAATCTCACTGCTGTGTTTTTTTTGTGCAATGACAATAAAAGAAGTCTAAGTCTAAGTCTAAGTAAAGCTTTCATATAGCGGTTGTGGTTAGGAAAATGTCAGGGTTAAGGTTACTAAACATTAGCTAACATTCATTAATATTGCTGCACTCACTTGGGTTTGAACTCAGGTCGGCTCAGTGAAAGGTATGTTGACTGACGCTTCTACAACCCCACTAACCTCTATGTGGCCTTTGTCATTCCAAAGGCCTACAATACCACAGTATCGTTATTTACAGGACCACTAGAGGTTGCTTAACTGTAAAACGTAACTATAGTTAGTATGAAGCTGCTGTACAAATGACCTATGGGGTCATTTTTTGCCGGAGGACAGTCTAAGGCACTGTCTTGGGATGCTGTCCTTGCTATAATCATTCAATAAGAGTGCAGGATGTCTCCTGTGTTTAAAAATGGGCCTGTTCAGTGATAGCGCCTGGGTGTCCCTGGTCAACAAATCTATTCAAAATGATTTTCGCCTCAGAAACAAATTTCCCCAGTATGAATCAGTTCAGTTCAAGATAAAGAAATTAACAATTTGGATTACTTTTGAGATGATGAAGGGGATTACTCAAATTGGGTAAAATTGTATTGCACCCCCCTGGCTTCTTACCACAGTTGTTTGACTCTGGAGTCATCTTTGAATATCTTTAGATCCAGAATATTAACCCTATTGAGATCACATCCCTCATGGTGATTTTACTGTTGTTTAAATAGGAACACAAATTTCCTGGTTCAACTGTTGTGGAACCCCAAAACACATCTATCTTACCAATACATTGCTTACACAGTTGATTAGGAGAGAGGAATTCCCCTCCCCGTCAAAAATCATCACGAAACGTTGCATCCACAATCGTTTTTTTTTTTTGGGGGTCCCATTAAGTTCTTGTGTGATAGAGTCAAGAGCAGTCCTCCCTTTGGAATAACTGAATGCTGATGTGTTTGATCTCAACATACTAATAGTAGTAGTAATAATAATAACAATAATAATGATAAAAGCAAAAACAGTCTCACTGGAAATCATGAAACCATAAATTTTCAATCACAATATATGTGCTGTGGGCAAGAATCTGCACAATATTAAATTATGAAGATACAGGAGGATAAAGTCGGCACTGTAGCTCCCGTAAATGCAATTTATTCAGGCATACAGAAACTCAAAGTGACGTTTTGAGCTACATACTCGTCATCAGCCTTAACAAGATATATAGTCACCATCTTAAATAGATCATAAGCTCTAGTCATTTGACTACTGGCCACATTACAGTCACAAGTGCAATACCTTTACACCACAAATGTTGGACATAAATAGACACAGCAGGTCTATTCATTCAAACCATAACCAGGAGCATATGTCATGGCCTCATCACATTTTTTTACGATTTCTTTCCTAAAATGTGTCAAGAGAATAGAAGCTGTAATGAATACTTCTACTACTACTACTACTACTACTACGACTACTACTACTACTACTACTACTACTACTAATAATAACAATAGCAATAATAATACTATTATTCGTTTTTAAAGAGCATACTTTTGGCCTTTCACATTTGCTCAGGTGTAGTTTGTTCAATACATAAATAATCTTTCTTTCTTCCTTCCTTTTTCGTTCGTTCCTTCCTTCCTTCCTTCTTTCCTTCCTTCCATCCTTCCTTTAGAAAAAACAAAATGAGTCACCTTTACAAATCACACTCCTTCCGACCAACCAGAACATTACTAGACATTTAGGGGGAGGTAAAAATTACAAATTTGGATTCAAATGTCAAACATCGTTACCTTGAAGGATTTTATTATTTATTTATTTATTTATGTATTTATTTGGACCATCAGCAGATTAGTACCAACATGGTTACTCTTTGGTGATAGTTTCATGCTTTTGAGATGGTGTTGCTGTTTTGCTTGTTTTATTGTTAGTATTACTATTATTGCTCAAATTCCCACAGTGTATGACATTATGCTGTATTAGTGTCATTGAAAGAACAAAGTGAATCTGGGACTCATTATGTGCCATAATGACAGATGACCTCATTTCACACAATTAAATCAAAAGATGCAAGAATGACAACATACAGACACAGCATCCCCTGACAGAATATTGTATCTAATTACAACATTCTATCAGAATTTTTCGAATAGCCAAAACATTTTACATCACTTGGGTTAATTTGGCCCTTAACAACAGAAACTGCATTTAAGACAAGCACAAGACGAAAGAGAAGCGCATATACTTATGAGAAGTAAATTATCATCTTGTCACTGTAGGGCACATAGTCAAGACAGAAATAATGGATTTCAGGAATTTGCTATGGTGAAGGGAACTTAATTGCTTGAGTGCTCCCTTTAAGACCAATCCTTTAAAAGAAGGTAGAATCTGTTCATTGCTAATGGATTTGTATGAAACATCACATCAAACTGAAAATTAGTGAGGGAGTTGTGTAACACTGTAACACATAGTGGATGAATGTACAGATGGTAAACAAATTAAAGGAAAAAAAGAACACAATGTATTTTAGTAAAGTGCTGGGCTGCTGTGAGCCACCAGAACAGCTTCAAAGCTCCTTGGCAGAGATTCTGCAAGTCTCTCAACTCTAGTGGAGGGATGGAGCACCACTGTCATAGAGATACTGCACATACAGAGGGATATTATAGTGGGGTTGCAGACAAATGCACATGTGAGAGTTCAGAGGTGCAAAAACCATAGACACTGGTCTACAGAGATGTGGTCACATGGGTCATCCTTCATAATTTCCTGGCATGGTTTGAGTTCACTTGTCCCCTGAGAGGGAAGGCTCACAAAAAATCAATACGGAGTTATTCAGACTGATCACCTTTATTTTATGATGAAGCGTTTCTGTCCTGATGGGAGCGGTCTCTTCCCGGATGACAATGTCCCCTAACCACAGGGGATGAGGGCTCACTGTATGGTTTGATGAGGATGAAAATAATGTATATCATATGGCTTTCACAGTACCCACATCGCAATCTCTCAGTTGGAGACACAGTTGGAGATTTTGGATCGAGCTCTCCACCACTGTCAAACCACCAAATGGGGGAATACCTTTTGGAAAAATGGTGCTCCATGCCTCCTACAGAGATCCTGGGAGTCCAGAGAGTCTCTCCCAAGGAGCACTGAAGCTGTTCTGGTGGCTTGTGGTGCCTAACACTTTACTAAGGCGTTTTATGTTTCCTCTGTCACCCCTCTGTAGCCTATATAAGTTCTCTTCTTTGATGTGGCTGTCTGGATCTGCAGTTACATCCCAGCCCAGTCCACATACTATCCATCCGCTATATTTCTTCTCAAACCTTAGATATTATACGATTATTTCCCTCTCTACAAGATTATCCTCTACTGTAGCAATGACAACGTTGCCCACCAAACCCAGTGCCTAACATTAATACCTGAATACTGGCACTTCTAAACACTGAAATTATACTATTGCAGATATGCCCGTTACCACATGTGACGCGCATACTCAGTTGTGCAACAAATAAATAGATAATACTAATGACATAGTGGCCAGTGTCAAAGAGGCCTCCCTGGTGTCCTGATCTGTTCCTTGGGCTTCAGCAGGTGTTCTGTTTATCGACAGTTTTCCTCCAGAGAGAAGAACTATGTATGAGTCACTGCTGAAGGATCAGAGTGTGGCCTGAAATTAACTGGATATTGATTCAGTGCAGAGCAGTCCCCAAGACAGCTATCTGAAGCTACAGCAGACAGATAGTATGGCAGTCCACTGTCCTGCATGCAGACCAGCGACTTGGAGTGTTCTGTTGTTCTCACAACACAAAAAACTGAAACAATGAAACAATGACAAAGAGGCAGCTAAAATCACAAAGAACATATGAGGCGAGTTATCCACTTAGATAACAGGAGCCACAATACGTGTGTGTCATATTTGGTAGCCACTTTGAACTGGACCATTGAGCAAACACTTAAATTCACTGTGTAAAGCTCTTACACTGTGACATGTATATCAAATCCATCCCCCAAAAAGTGGTAATTGGGTTGTTGCTGGCTATCATAGATGGGTTGTGCAGTGACAGCAGCCATTAAGTTGTGTACAGAGAGTACCAGGCTAGCTGTAGCCCTCCAGGGAGATGTGTCAGAGCCTTTTAGTGGAAGAGGAGAGGAGTGATGGAACACCCCGCCCACATGTATCTCCAACTCAATAAGTAGCCAGACCACTTAAAGAATGACAATGATTGGCAGCCCTAAATCTGTAAACTGCTTATTGCTCCGATAAAATGTATGAATAATACATGTCAGGCAAAAGGGAAGTTTGAGTGTCTTCAGAGGAACCCATGTGTCAATAGCTACTGTATACAGCACTGAAGTTAATAAATATTTTGGTGGTACTGCTTTTATAGTGAGTTTTTTTTTTTTTTTTTTTTTTTTTTTTTTTTATGGATCTGTGGTTGGCCACTTTTGTTTGTGGCTGTTGTAATGAAGTGCCAGCCTGCAGTGGAGCACTTAGACCAAAAAACAGTGTTGCAAAATGCTGAGAACAGGCCCACTAATTTTCAGCAGAATAAGTACAAAAAAGCCAAGATACATAGTGAAATGACACTTTTAAAGTAAGGTGGGTAAACTACTTGTGCACTATTTTGGCAAGTCTGTATTATAGCATATGAATGTATTCCAAGATGTTCTCTTGAGTGCTTGAGGTGTAATGCTTTGAACATCAACAAACCATGGGAGATGCCAACAGTCAATATCTAAAAAAAAAAAAAGGCAGCAATCAGAAAGCAGTGTGTCCTCTGAACATATTATGAAGGGCTATTCTGGTTATTTTTTTTCTTGTTGTTGGACATTTTTCAGTGTTATATTTTGAAAAATTCACATTGGTATTTGCATTATGAACATTGTTTTACACCCTCAATTATCAAATGACTATAACAATATCTTATAAGACTATTTTCATTTACTTTGCGAAAGACATGAGTTTAGGCAACTTTACTTAAATGAAAGTATAATGCCGTGAAGACAGAACCACAACAGCCCTTTAAATATTTAATCAGATGGAACAGAGGCAAAGCCGAGCATAAACTGAAAATGAACTGGGCTGACTTCAGTTTTCAGTGATTGTAAATTGTTCTGCAAAGAATTTGTATTTCTATTATTAGTGCTCGGGAGCTTGATTTCTTCCATCCTTCCTTTTTTGTTAATTTGGTTGTTTTGTTCAGTTTCTTCATTTGTTTAGCTGTGTGCGACTAGTTTTAAGGTACGTGACTTAGTAGCAGTATGTTAAGAAAGTAGCTCCGAAGGAGGCTAGATTGTGTGATATGTATACGGCCCGAGCACAAAAAGCTCTACCATCTATTTGAGTCAACAAATGGGTGCTTCTGTGTCCAAAAATTGCTGTCTAAATCCAGCTCCAGCCCACATTTTTCAACCTAAATCATTATATCCAGCAGCAGCAATCCAGGCTTTGCATTTTTTGCTGCAATGTGCTTTGTTCCATGCATCGGATTTTTGCATCCACAAAAAGTGAGCACAACACACTAGGAGGAAGTTATTCTAATGATTGGAAATCAACCTAATGGTCCCTTTTCACTGATTACAGCAGGGGGTTCTGCGGACTGGAAATTCTTATCACCTAATTCATCACTGCACTTTGCCTTGCAGTATACAGTATATTTCATTGAAAAGGAACTGGGTGGGAAATGAGAAAAGAAGCCAGTTGTCTTGTATTGTCATGTGTGTTGAGCCCATGCAACTATTTGAATGCAAAACAGCAGCAAAATACACACAGGTGATTAGTATGCTGGTGATATCCATACTCTTAAGGTCATTAGAAGAGATAAATACATGCTGCACATTTGCAGAATGCCTAATGCCAAATTGTCAGCTTTCTCTCAGGGCAAAGACAGCTGTGAAATGTTCCTCAACAGGCCCAAGTCTCATAATATTTCCATTTAAATGCCAGGACAAAGAATACCAAACTGTAATGTTATTCAGAAAGAGGAGCAGGCTTTAGGCTGACAAGATTAGCTTCTTTATCCTCTGCCTCCTACTTCACTCTCTCTGTCATGGTGCCTAAATAAGCCTTTCCTCCAGCTTTTTCAAGAGACATACTAAACTGTGGATTCTGCTCTGTACCCGACGGCTACATCACTGCCAATCTCCCTAAACTCTGTGACATGAAACAAGTCGAACCATTCTGAATAATCACTGCAGAGTGCACACTATCCGAAAGTGCTGTTGTACATAATGGCCCGAGACCAAATGAGGACCTGATTGATTTGCCTCATATTACTCTGAAAATGTTTGCATAGTCTACAGTTACATTATGTCAGATGTTTGATGTCAAGAGTGTCAAAAGTTACAAGAAAATGAAATAATAACAGAGAGACCTACTTTCAGTGACATGATAATTTCTGTTGGTGGTAATGACATTTGAACTTATATTGCCTGTGTCAGTCTCTACATGTATTCATCTGTCTGTGTCTACATAAAGAGCAATTTGTCAAGTATGCATTCCTTGTAGCAAAACATCTAAAATGTGTTGAGCATTTTTGCACTGACCCATTACCCTGTTTGTCTCCTTTGCATGTAGTATCTGATGGATTTCACATACGTATCTCCTCAGCATCAGTATATATGAAATGTGTTGGAATTTGTCTGTTTGGATATTTAGAAATAATGAGGGCAAACGGTTAACTATGATGCCATGAAAGAATAACTGAGGTAAACTGCTGCTGGTATGTATACTCCGGATGCCCTAATCCCTGGATGTGTAAGCTGTTGTGGAAAACATACTCAAGGGAAATCTCTGGCTATTGATAAGAAAATGTCAGTGTCTAGGCAGTCAAAAAATGTCACCAGATATAGTACAGCTGGCCCTGCGGGAGCTGAATCTTCACATTGAAAAGCATTGCATTTGAATAACTGGATGAGCATAATGAGACCTAAAACAAACTAATCTGCTAGCCATTACCTTTTCAGTGATGTGTCTCTGAACAGATCAGTTTTGCTTTGACAAGTTCCAACAAGAAGAAAGTGAAAAGGGAAGCCAGGCGAAGAGGAACCACCTGAGACCTCTTGGAAACCATGCTGGCTGCACTCATTCCCAAACAGAACAATTGCATAGTTGGAGGCTTCATCGCTGCTCATTTGCATTTAAGGAGCATAATACAAGACATCATAAATTATAGCAATGGATGAAATCACTGAATTCTGGGATCCACTTAGTTTAGGATATGAAAGCTGTGAATTTTATTTATTTATTTATTTATTTTTCATAAGGATAAGAATGGGTCTAACTTACACCATACACTTTTGCAGTCACTAGTTTAGCCTCAAGCAGCCTTCATTGTACTCACACTTCTATCCAGTTCTCTTTTTACTTATGGTTTTATTTGAAATATAGAAAAATGGTTATTCTTCTCAGCTGCTAGCAGTTTGAAGTGTATTCAAGCTTAGCCAGAAATATGGCTACTTTGATTAATCTTGACTTCAACATTAAGAGCATCATTGAGACAATCTTCTTATTCAACATTGTGCTGGGTAGCAGAACTAAATGGGGTTTTATCAGTTGGATTTCATTTGAATTTTCAGTAAGGGTATAACAGAGGTTGTAGTATGTGCCATATTGCATAAAGCCTTATACAATATGTACCTTATCTGGAGCTGTACTTAAAAAGACACAAAAAGAGGGGAGGATTTTGACAGTTTTCTTAACTGTAGCTCTGGTGGAAGTGGGAGCCACAGTGAGTGTTAATTTCCTTGATCTCATCCCTTTGTCCTCTATTACATCCTAAGAGCGGTCAATACTGGGCTCTGACCACCAGTCAGTCTCTCTCAAGCACACACATTGGGATCAGTGGGAGGAGGGTATGCACTTCTCTCTGTCTACACGGTCCCTTGGCTTCCAGAGGGGATGTTCAAAGTTTAGACGCATAGAGATGACAACAAAAATTGCACTGGGAGCATTACAGCAGCTTTTTACTTGTTTGTATATAATTTACAGCACCCTAGTTTCATCTGCCTGCATGCGTCTTGCATCTGACAATAATGATTCTGGACACCATAGTGCAGAACCTCATCTTCAGACGTTTTGAGGATGAATAGTTAACGAGATAGACTGGTGGAGTTTGTAACATTTGTGTGAATGTATACAGGTGCACTGACACCAGTTCAGCTGTTTGCCTGAATCTGCGTAATGAAATCATGCTAATTCAGGTGATGTCAGTCATCCTGTGATAGAGCTCATGGGTCCTTAAACAGAAACCTGACATTTATTCCAATTTGTGAAGTTTTCTTCATATCCCCTGACTGACAGCCAAGGAGGAGTTCAAGGAGGAAGTTTTGGCTCACAATTTGCCTATTTCCCCAAATAACTCAATGTCTAGAGACTGGTACTTACCTAGTGGCTGACATTTCATAACTAGCTTACTTCGCTATGCTGTTTTATTATTAAAGCAGGGGTTGACACTGAAGGTCATGCATTTGCATGGCAGTGTTTGACAAGCACTGGTTCCTCTAGCCTCTTTGAGCTTTTAACATGAAAATCTGTCATCACACACTGCTTTAGTAGCTCATAGTCCCTGAGCTGCCATTTTGATCCTCTGCCTCGGAGGACATCATCACAGTTTGATTACTGTTCTGCTGCACAGACACAGAGCTGGTTTTTCAGAAGGTGAAAATACAGTAAAAGTTGGGGTTAATAGGTAAAGAAGGATATTTGCAGGACGGGGACAGGGGTGCTGACAGGGACTGCTGGAAAACAGAATTTTTAGATCATGCATAGTCCAATTGTAAAATTGTAAAAGCACGCTTTTATAATATTAACAATTTTCACCTCAGCCATTTTTGCATTTCATTTCACTCAAATTTTGTGACTCAAGGACTTTATCTGCCCCAAGGCCAGCTTAATCAAGAAAACTCAACGGAGCGACACATACAATATCCCCATATTAATGCTTCTCCGGATGAAGCCCAGAACATTTTAGCAAAGGCCGTTACTGGGGGATGATATGCAACACAGGTCCCGGGATGGACTTAAACCCAGGATATTGTGTGCACATGATATGCAGCTTCCAAAATGAGTCATCAGAATGCTCCTTTTAAAATATCTTAAGACATAAGTAATAATGAATACAAAATTATATATAAAACAAATATCCATTCCACTGTTTATTATGTAAACTTGCTTCTAATTTATTGTCTTTGCATGATCTAAGTGCCACCCCCACACCCACTCCCAAACACTTCTGAGTGAATAAATATGCCTTGTCACTGTCTAGGCAGCTCAAGTTCAAAGTTCGCTGCTTTGTGCTTTGTGCTGCAGAAAGAACACATTTTTCTTTTAAGAGCTTGGCTTGGCTTACAAAATTGATCTGAACAAACAAGATTTAAAAATAATCATCTCTACTCTAAACAGATACAAGTCACTGATGCAGTTAAAATGATTCAAATGGGTCTTTGGATTGGTGTAAAATCATTGTAAATTGTCTAAAGTAAGTAATTTCTGCTGAAAATATGTGTAAACAAGTTTTATCCCCAACAAATGATGCAGGCAACCTTTGGGCTGATCAGTAATGAGATGTATCTTCTGCCCAGGTCAGACCAAAATCAAACCAAACAGGTGTTTCAGTTACGGCTCTTCAAAGCTTAAACACTTTTTATTATGGTTTCGTTATAGTTTAACAATGAGGCTGATCAGTGTAATTCTGTTAAATGCTAGAGTGCAGTGCCAGAGTATCATTCCTCCAGATTTTGCCAAAATCAGACCAGCAGTGTCTGAGAAATCACATTTGTGTTTAAAATTTTGAGCCCGTTAGACCAATCAGTATAAGGTAAAAGGATAGCTGAATGTGTTTTCTAGTTAGTTAGATAGTTGAATGTGCATAGCAAATTACATGCCTATTGGACTCGAGTTTGGACTTTTCAAATTTAGAAATTTTATCCTTTAATGGTAACGCCCCAGACCAGTCACTGTAATGCTTTTAAATGCCAGAACACATTTTCAAAATGCATCATTCCTTCTTTCTTCAAGTGGAGCTGTTTATAATGGATGGATCCTCACATTCACTCAAGATGTTTTTAACATCTACCTTTAAATGGACTTCAATCTTTGAGTTCACATTTTTGAGGCCTGCCTTAGGGCTCTTCATAGGGGGAAAAAAATCTCAAGTTAACACAACATAGCTCTGAAGAAAGGAAATCAGATACCAATTCACTCGGCATGAGGCTGTGATTCTAGAGAGGATTCACCACAGGCACCAGAGCCTAATCAAGTGTCGGGAGAGATGCAGAGATGCCATCTGGTGGTCCACATTCAGCCAAGCTCTCAAAGAAAAATGTGCTCTGTCTGCAGCAAGCACAGACCCTGTCAGCACTGTGAGCCTCTCGTCACAACACCATTGCCTGAGCTGCCGTGGTAAAGGCTGGACACTGGGTCTTTTTGCATGGAAAGAGAGCGTAAGTGCTGCTCAAACTGGAAAGAAAACATCAATCTCACCAACAACATAACAGTGAGAAGAAATAATTGCCAAGCTGTCTTTATAACGTCTGGACTCCCAGCTAAAAATGGTTACTGAAAACTCTCCAGGGTCAAAGTCGCTAGTCAATACTATCTTCATGTTTAAACCACCACCACCACCACCACCCACCCACCCACACACACACACACACAATCAAAACAGTGAAATCAATCTTGAGGACACCCAACACAATGATGACATTTAGTCTTAAATGCGAAGACTGAATTACGCAGAATGACGAGTTTTATGGACAGTGATAAAAATAATTGTTCTTTGTTTTTTGGTTTTGTTTCATTTTTTGGCAACTGTACACATGTGAACAGATGAAGAGGAGTGGAGAGAGTTTGAAGTCCTTCAGGGCATCACGGTACAGACTATACACTGAGGGGTATGATGGAGTTGTGGGAACCTACTTGGTGACGGCCACAGAATTTCAATGAAACCAAAATACATTGGCAATATCTCCGAACAGTCTTGTCCCAAACCACAGCCTGTCAGCCTTGAAGCAGACCAAGACCAGCTTCTGCTGAAGCTGACATGATCCACAGGGACACGTTGTGCATCCTACCATCAAGCTCAGTTATTAGCCGAGCCGTGGAAAAAGCTACACTGGGCAGAGTAATCGCTTTCTAATTCTGTTGGAGTGCAGCAGTCTAGCTACCGCTCTGTAAATTAGGGTTTTTTTTTATTCAGAGAAATGGGTTGACATAAATGTTACAGAAGAAACTAAATCATTATAATGGCAGAGTCTGTTCTAAATATATTCTGTTGTGTATAATATGTTGAACAGAATGACATTTTTGCCCAGTATGGTTACGGTTTGTTAGCAGAGACAGTGGATTGCTTTGTATCCATCCTGTGTATCAAATGTGGTATTGAAGGCCATATCTCAGATACCACAGTCCAATTTTGATGAAAGCTAGATGGATAATTTCTTTTGCACTGTGCTCTGGCATTAATAAAATCACACTGATTGGCTTGATGGGGGCCCTGTGACGACCATAATTGCTGCATCACTGGTTCAATTTTAATGAAAAACATCTTGTTGCTAATAGGCTTGAGGGGTGTCTGCATCATCTGTGGGTGACAACATGGTTACTTGGTCATTTTTGTGGTCATCCACACAGGCTAATATTACATGGGCACATTGGTACTTCTGTGTAATGGACAGCAGGAAGGCACTGTAACAAAACAGAGCATCACATTTATAGTGTTTTTGCCAGATAAATTTACAGGGAAATGTAAAAATTTTAAATCACAGTGTGATATATTTGCCTCCAGGTGTATTGCTTGCATTATCAAAACTGTGCATGGAATCTGTTGTCTAGTTTGTTTTAAAATACAGAATTAAAAATGGTTATGGAGATTAAAAAAAAAAAAAAAAAAAAAAAAAATCTCCATCAGTATTTAATTCAACTGAAGAGAGAAATTAGTAATGCCTCTCTGTGGCATGACATAATGATTACTTATAAAGCCAGAGCACTAACATTATTCTACACACATTGGTTTTAATGTAGTATGCTGATTTTTTTTTTTTTTTTTTTTTTTTTTTTTTATGTAGCATTTTCAGACTTTTGACATGCTGCATGCCGCAGTGAATGGCACACTTGCTGTAGCTGTGCAGAATTCATGTTAGGGTTTGGCTGTGCCAAACATAATTTAGACATAGCAACAGTTAGCTGCACACTGCAAACACGGCCTCCCAAGGGCAGATGCAGTTAGTTCTCCGGGACGCTTGGGTTGATGAATAAGATTATGCTCCACCAATACCTCACAGATTGTAGACTCTTCCACTGTAATTTTCTTGAAAAGCATGACCTGAGCACACCGGGTTGCTGTCCTGGAGTGGGAGGCTGCTGTTTTGCTGATGAGTTGCTTTACAGTGCTCACACTGAGCAATTGCCCTCAGTTTACCTCTGCGTTGGGAGCTCTCTGTTCAGCTCTGTTCACACACAGAGCATCTGTGAGTGAGAGGTTTGGGCATACATCCAGGAAAATGCTCTGTTGCACTAGTGGAAGAAACCCTATATTCAGACTGCATGTAATACCTCATGTAAATGACGGTTGAGTTTGATGAAAAGTAAATAAAAAGCCTAGTTCACTGAGGCAAAATTATGACAATTATATCGAATCGAAGTAAAACGTTATCATAAATCATCATGCTTGTGACTAAACCTCTCCTGGAAATAAATTTGAATAAATGTTCCTCATACTTTAACCCACACATTGTGTGTCAAGTACATTATCAACATTCCTCAATGTACAAAACTCAAAAACATATTAGAATAATCCTGTGTGATTGCTCCCACAAGGCTATCGTGAGTTTTAAAAGAGACAGTGGCATTGTGTTAATTAAAAATTCCATCTGCTTTGGAGACTCTGTGTCTTCTCAGTGATGAAAAACAGCCTCTCTCTAATGTCCTCAGTGTAATCTCACAATGGAAACCAAGAGTGAACTACATCAGTTTAACTCATGCTCTGCTATCCTAAGTGTGATGACCTGTAACATGTCAGTGTGTGGCTGTCCTTCAGTAACATCACCGAGATCTTATTCTGAGTGAGAAATCAATCGTCTATGACTACAACACATTAACTAATTTATGTTATGGTTTTTGCAGCTCAGACTATACTGCCTGTGTCGACAAAAGCTCATTGGAGTGAAAAGGATTTTGTTTATGCACACAAAAATAGCCAGAGCGAGAAGTGTGTCCTGCAAGATGTTGATAAGCACAGCTTTGATTCAAGGCTTCAACATGTATACTGACGACACAGGTCAGAGGTTACCAGTATGTGGAACAGTAATGAGCTAGGTGGAGCATCTTTCCATCTCCAGGGTCACAGTGATGCTCCACGAGCGCTGATAGAGTAACATCATGTTCTGTTGCGGTAGTAAGGATGCGACAGTTCACTCAGCTCTGCAGACAAAAGCTGTGATTCAGATTTATCAGATTTAAGCCTTGCAGATAAAGAAAAAAAGTAAATAAAAATCTTAGTTTCAGAATTGACTCCTCTCATTGACAGGTTTAAACTTGTTGGAGTTTTGGGGATGGGGAGTGGGGGTTTGGTGTGTTTTATGCATTCCTTTCAATAGCTAATTGTCTATAAGGAGAGACAAAGATTTTGTGTGTAGTCAAAGGAGTTGCAGAGACCGCATCTTGCTACAACTTTGTGCAATGCACAAAGTAGTAATGGCTTTATTATTCTCCAAAAACCTGCTTTAGTTAAGGCTTATTCCACCTTTTCTTAAGAGCAGATGTTGCACATCAAAAAGCTGAAGCTGCAGTCTGATATTCTCAAATGTCTCAGAGAAATCTCTACCCCCATTCCATCCCAAACATCTGAATACCGGTGGGCAGTTTGGGTAATAAATCACTGCTGTTTTTGCTTATCCCAGCTCACAAGCACTAAACAATTTCTCTCATTCAGCCAATTTTAACACTGGCCAAAAAATGAATAATTAAAATGGATAGATAGATAGATAGATAGATAGATAGATAGATAGATAGATAGATAGAAATTGCCACCAGATTCTTGCAGTAGACAGGTTTGATATCTGTTCTGAGGTTTCCCTCAGCTGAGAAAAAGACTGAGGTGTGAACAATCCCCTCATAGAAGCCAATGTGCAGTGTGCTTTGGGCCTCTTGAGCAAAGTGACAGGTCAAGTATGGATGATACGCGGTTCAGAGTGAGCAAACAGGAGGACTGAGTGTGGCAGTACAGAGGAAAGTTCCATATTGACTGAGTTGAAGTGGGAATGTGCCATGAAATGAGTTTCTGAGCCTGGTGATGTTTAATTTAATGCAAAGCAGGCAGGATGCTCGAGCTCATTTGTACGCTTTCTCATAAATGACTCTGAGTTGGGCTTTCCCTTTGAGGAGAAACATGCTCAAGAAAGTGGCTTGTTGTTATGTTGCTGTGCGTGTTCCATAAATACCCAACGTAATTGTTTTGGGTGGCTTTAAAGAGGGTGTACGACAAACAGCGATCCCTGTTTCATCTAGTGGCTACAGCAGCATGGCACCACTTAAAGAGTACTGACATAGCTGACATAGGTGGAGCTCTTTGGGTATTTTCAGGAATATGTTAAAATAAACATCTTTTCATCTTTCCACTAAGCTGGAAAGGTTTGTCTGCAGGGCAAACTGGGGTCTTCATACAACACATGCTGTATATCAATACAGCAATATCAGTATATTGTACATCTGTATATTAATATATCAGTATGTACAAGTGAGATGTGCAAAATTTTATGAGCTCAGAAAATGATAATATCACAATGATGTGGTCATTGCCCTTTTTATGCCAGTAGACATACATTTGCAGCATCTACATTTAGATCCCTCTAGGTCGGCTAAAGTCACTAAGCAGGATTTTTAATAAGCCCTTGTTGAACTGTACATTTGTGAAATCCCTGTGGTGGTAACTTTTAGAGGCCAGTTTGTTGCCATGGAGCCACTCTTAAGACACAATATTGCATGACAAATGCAGCTGTAAAACACAATGTTCAGAGCTGTTGCACAATACAATTAGTTAATTACCAGCTTTAAAGCACTTTGACTTCTTAATGAATTTGGATTGCCATGCGGAAACTTTATTAATAGTTACAGCAACATTACAACTTGCTACATAACACAAGTCTTGTATATTGGATAACTTTAACACTGCACAGAAAACCCTTAATTGTTATAGTAGTTGACTATGCAGTAAGTGTGCTTTGAGTGCTCAGTGAGCGGGGGTGTATGATAGTTAGAGTGAGTGGGCTCTAGTTTCGCAGACCAGGCGAGGCGGGGGCATAGCGCAGATGCGCTTCGCCAACTGGGTGTGGCCAGGCGGATTTTCCAAGTTTGGCACGCCGTTCTCGGTGGCGCAAGTACTCCGCCATCCCTCCTACCGGCGGAGGGGAGGAGAGAAAGTGTGCAGTGGGTTTGACACAGCCGATTCACATTTAACCAATCAAATGAGCCCCTGTCCTTGCCTTTAAAATGCGCTGCGCGAAGGCGTAATGAAAGTTTACACAGCTGACATGGAGGTCTATTGCCGCAGGCGGAGCGGAACCCAGGAGACCGGCGCGGAGCGGAGACCAGCGAGCAGTGCGGACACGTCACCAAAACCTCACAGGCAGGCTTCCGGAATATCAGGCACATGAACAATGCAATAAATACCGAAAAAAACACTATTCAATGCTACGATCACAATCAGCACATACATATATCTCCATATCAACTGTCCCGTCACAGCTGATGTCAGATCAAAGGAGATTGGCACCGTTTGTGCTGATTGTGAGGTTTTGGTGACGTGCGCCAGGCAGCCAAACTTCCACTGCGCTGGCTCCGCTGCGCCTTGCGCTGAAAGTGGTTTCAGATGGCGAGCTTTTGGCGCACCTCGGCGAAGCCTTTTGGCACGAAACTGTCATTGCGCCAAGGTGAATCTGTCGGCACCTCCCCCCGCTGTGCCGCCACTCCCATCTCGGCGCACCTCCGCCTGCGAAACTTGAAAACTGTCCACCTCTCCCGCTTCGCCGGTCGAAACTAGCTCTGCGCGGGGTTCGCCTCACTGCGCCACCCCGCGCTGCGCCGGGAAACTAGAGCCCAGTGAGATAAACTGAGGCCAAAGGCCAATCAACATAAATTGTTCAGTGGGTTAATTATAACACTTCACACATTTCTAGAACACATATTTAGTCAAGTCATTTTATTTATGTACAGTAATACATGCACTGATGCCATGGTCCGTTTTACTGCAGAGTTTTAAAAATGTCTGTTAACTGTTGCATCCTGCCACAAAAAAATGTACTGCATTTTCCCAGTGAGAAAAAGTACACCAAGTCAGTATACTGTCCAAAAGAAAACATATGGTGTGTCTCAAATCGCGCACTTCCGGTCAGTGCCGCGGCCGGCCCGCCTGATGCCGGCCGGTGCCTCAGCTGGCTTTGGTTTTCGGTGATAACGTTATCCAGAAGTAGACGTGTGCACATCTTATCTTCAAAATAAAAGCATCACCACTGCTTCTAAGGTATTAGAGTTTTATTTTTGTAAACAACCGGAAGTGACTGTACTTTGCACAATCGCTAGCTTGAGAGTTATCCGAAAACGTCGAAGCAATTTTCAAAACAGACGTTATTTGGACAAACTGACCACATATTTGGAATCGACATAGTTACTTTCTCACCTGAAAAAAAAAAAATTAAAACTTAATAAAGTGACATATTAACAGTCGTAAAACGAAAAGTCAAGTCAGCTTTTTTAGGTAGCTACTTCCGGTCAGTGGTGCCGTTAGGGTGAGAAGTGTCCATCGTTCCACACTCAACTTTTTGTATTATGCACTCAAAATACTAAGTGTAAGTGCAGAAGTGCGCGATTTGAAACACACCAATAATAAATTACCAACTAAAAAAAGTAACTATGGTTGCACAGCAGTATATCGAATAAATATCAACCTTACATTTAAAATTGTGCCTTTACATATTAACTTTTCAAAAAAAAAAAAAAAAAAAAAATCATCTAACCCATTCAGTGATAGTATGTAGCTCTTCACTTCATTTCTTTCTAAGCTCTAGTGATGTTGGTGTTGCACACATAACTACATCAGCATTTCTAACGACATACAGGAAATCATTTGTAAAAAGAGGGGGGAAAAGTAGACCCAAACAACTACCTTGTAGGACACCACAACAAATCTATCTATCTGTCTATCTGTCTATCTATCTATCTATCTATAATTTTGTGTGTGTGTGTGTGTGTGTGTGTGTGTGTGTGTGTGTGTGTGTGTGTGTGTGTGTGTGTGTGTTTTAGAATGTAGGCAGAAATAATTAAAATTTCTTTCAAAATAATCTTCTCAAATGCCTTACCCAGTACAGGAAGTATAGTAATTGGCCTTTGGTTTGAGCCAGTAAAATCTACTTTTCCCCCTTTGGGTAAAGCTGTGATTTTAGATTTTTTCCAAAGACAGACTCCACTAGGTGAGCATCTGTTGAATATGCAACATATAGGTTGAGATAGTTGTCTAGCTGCAATTTTGATTAACTTTCTATCTAGATTGTCAATTTCAAGGGGGTATCCTCTTAGATGGAAAACAACATTTGCTCCACTGTACTCTAGTCTACCTCTTTTTCATCTTTCACTATGTTTAAAATGGGGTTGCAACTTAATTGGATCTCATTATAGTGCATGTCAGATCTTAACTTGAGCATGTCTTATAACACTGTCCTCTCAATGTACATTAAAAGTCCTATGATATCCCTGATTCTGCTACTTGCCTGAAGGAACTGTATTTTATACCATTACTATGCACTTGGCAAAAAGCTGTTTTTTGTAAAAGGTGCTGCTGTAGTCAGAACTTGTGTGTTTGTTATTTAGCTTGCCCATGTGTGGGTTTGAAACTTACCCTGCTGCTTTTCCCCACCCACATCCCACTTTGATGCCTTAATGATTACTTCCATAATAAACTTCAGTGTTATGAAGCATGTTTGCATGTTTTGGAAATAGACTTGTGCCAGATTTTGGATATTAGTTTTGGGTGCTGAGATAAAATATAGAAATCTCCTGGAATTGCTGCCTCCTGCACTGGTGTATCAATTAGCTGCGTTTGTTAACATCTGCACTATTACCCTTAAGAAAATTATTCCTTGCACACTAAAGAGGCAGTTTTCCTAAATTACTCTCTGTGCATAATTCCCTCCTGGTGTCTCCCATGATTGGGGAATTGTTAGCTTGTGTCACCACACTGTCATGAGCCTCCAAACTGGAAGACATCTGGTGCACTTTTGTACATCTGTGACTCCACAAGGCATTAGGGCAGATGATACACTTTCACATATTTTTGCTTTTTAATGCATAATACATAAATACAAGACCCCTCTGCATCTTGGATGACATTGTCTTTAATATGACAATAGCTTTGTTTGACTGTTGGTGTATTTTTATGAGATTCTGTTGCATGTTTGTCTCTGCCTCTTCCAGATTATAACTACTGCTGACATCACTTATTGTTTTATCTTCTCGTCTTGTTGGGTAGTCAGAGCTGTGTAACGATGGCATGAGGTGGCAGTGGGAGAGGCAGCAGCGCTTTACATGGAGACCTGTTGGTTTGTGCAGTAAAAGGAGGCACACTTCTTGTTCTGTATCTGAAAGGAGTATTTAAAAAGGATTCAATGAGTGATGATATCGCCTTACAAATGAAAATTAAAAGCCTTCAATTCATATCCTAATGTACAGTTCCTATGGCTGCTTCTCATATTGTGGAAGGAAGGGTTAAAATCAAACCCCAGATGAACTGCATGAAGTATCTAGGAATGGCTGGGCATTTTGATTTTTTTTGTGTGTGTGATTTTTTTTTGTGTGTGTGTGTGTGTATACATATATATATGCTCTCATTTTTGAACACTGGAAAAATAGATTAAATATTTTGATAAAGACATACTTAATGATGTACAAGACTATCACAAATATACATTCTCTAATGCTCACAATCATGCCCTGGTAGTTGAGAGTCTCCAATCCAGCTAACTTTAGAATGTTGTTGGGAAGAAACCCCAACACAGCTGTCTGCACAGATAGGACTGGGGCCAGCAACCAAACTAGGGTCCCATACTGTGACCACTGGGCCATGATGCTATTTTCACTTAAATAAATACAAGGTAAATAATATTTATTGATGTGATTTTTTTCAGTCATTATAAAATACTGTACAAATTTGTTCACTGTGAAAATCCATGCCTTTTAGAATCTATTCAGCTGCATTGACTTCTTCCACACAGTTTGGTGTTACAGTTTGAATTCAATATTAGAGTTGAAGTCATACTTGAATTAAGAGGCACTGACATTTGTTTTGAATGTCCTTGAAATGTCTGCACAGCTTGACTGCAGTCCACCTGTGGCCAGTTCAGCTGACTGACCATAATGTAGAATGAAGAATCATCCGTCAGACCTTTTATAAACTGAATGTGTACATCACGTCCCACAGACATCAGAGTCAGGCAAAGTAGCAACTCTGCCGTGAAGTCCAATAAACTGACTATATCCAAACAGAAATGTGAGGTGGCTTAGATCTAGAGAGGGTATAAAATAATTTCTAAAATATCAAGAGCACGGCATCCTTCATAATTAGGAATTGGAAAAAATATGGGGCCAAGCAAAAAGGGGCAAAGACTGGTGACAGCAGTAAAAACAAAATGCTTTCTGGCAGTGCCTTTTTATGCTGGAAAGTGGAGTGATAGAAGGAGCAAAAAATTCTTTCTTTCTTATTTTCTTTCTTTCAGCCAATGGTGGAAAAAATGTATTAATCTAAAACTGAATTAATAAAGTGTATTTTTTATTACTGTTCATACAAATTGGTTGCCTCATGGGGATGTGTGTCTATCTATATATGAAATCATCTGGTACCTCTACTTTTGAGTAGAAATAACTACTGCGGGCAAACAGCGGGCGGACAGCTGCGGGCAAATTACTTTCTATGGAAATACACTGTATGTGTGCGCCAAGACTGCACCTAAGGCCAGCTTTCCTATGTTTTTCCTTACACACAACCATAACACATTTGCTAAGGGCAGGTTTCTGTCTAGTGTTCAGTATATCATGCTTGCACTATTGACTTCAAACATCACACACACTGCAGTAGCTAGGAAGCTACAATAACAATAGGGCAAGTCGGTAAAGAAAGAAAAACATACAGTACAGACCAGTCAGTCAGTCCCCCTCCTGGAGACTGGATACACAGGAAGAATGAGTAGGACTTTCCTTAAAAATAGTGTAGACTCGTACAAAAATATTCCCTATTAATCATCACTTATGAGCCACTAGAGGTGTGTGTTAGTGTGTGTATCTGCAGAGATCCTGCCCTCTGCCTGGATTTTCTTGTTTTGCGGAGCTCGGGACTCTTCTTGGCATCAGCCTTTGGGCAGTGGGGGTGTAGCTCCCAGCCAATCACAGCGCTCAGTGCCAGATCGATAGCGCAACGTCTGATAGGAAGCTACAAAAATCACAGACATTTATTGCAGAAAAAAAGAAATATAATGAGGTAAAATGCCAAGTGGACAAAGCTTGTTCCACAATGAGAGTTGATCTGGGGTTTTGCTTTCTGCCACTGGTGAGCACTGAAGGAGATGATGAGGATGAAGAGTGGCATGGTGTTGGCCTGTTTTCTTTTAGAAAGGAGGTGCTAGCCAATTTTTTTCCCTAATTCCATCACCATCCTAGGAAACGAAAACTTGTTGCTGGCGCTTAGCTTAGCCGGGGGGCCAGTTTTGAATGTTATGTTTACAATATGCAGTGACAAATCCTACTCATTCTGCCTCTAACAAAGAATGAATACTGTCATTGTGAAGTACTTCTTAAATGAAGGAAGTAGGTATATGCTGTATGAGAGCAGGGGAGACTAAACTTTGTGCCTGTTTTTGAGTCCATTACCTCAGCATAATATATTATATGAGTGTGGCAAAACAAGCCATTCTCTGTTTCTGTCAATTTTCTCTCCCAGCAAAGTAATTGTTTTATGGCCCCTGCAATCAGACATAGCCCATTTGGATGGGTAATCCACCCAATCTGGCAAACACTGCTCAGTTGGCAGACTTGAAGATCAAGAATGAGTATGAAGGTGTGTGCTTGTCTTATTTTTAATACCCAGATGTGTTTGCCATTGCATACAATTAAAGTTTTTACAAGCTCCGTTTTTGCTCCCAGGCTGCTGAGTTTCAGCTAGAGGTGGAAACTGTAGAAACATTATCCACTAGATGTTTAAAGATAGGTTTCCGTAAACAAAAGAAGAAATACACTGCTAACAAAGAGAGAAAATACATCCAATTTCCATATGCTGTGTGGCCAAAGAGAGGACAGCGGTACTGCAGGTGGCAATCTGATGAATGAGTAGGTCATAAAAGAGCCCTGTGTGGGCCACACATTACGACCAGGTCGATTGGTTGATCGCAAGCGTGAAATTGCTGTCACGGATCAATGGCTGACTAATCTGAGAAGAGGATGGATTCAAATCACAGTGTCACTAATCAATGCCTGTTCATTTTCAACAACACCCACATTTCCTCAGATAAGACACTTGACTGTGCGCAATTGGATAATTACCTGTTTTCATTTGAAACTACGTACATTTTAAATAGGTGGATAAGAGATTTCGCCTACATAGCTCCCTGTAATTACTAGTGAAGATTTTCTCACACAGTTGATGCGAGGTGAATAGGTAAAAGGTGCATGCATCACATCTTATGGTTAAGAGATGTTTATGGACCACTTGCGCTATAGCAACAAGTTAAAATGAGTAGAGAGATAAATCAGTGCAGCTTTATAACTCATGGAAGGATATGTTAGCCAGTGAGCTGTCGTGGTCGAAGCTACAGTTCATCTCTGAGGGATCTGTGGTGAGAAATTCTAATAGCCAGCCACACAGGACATATTGAGTTGTTTATAATTGCTGCATTCAATCAAAGTCTAGCATGTCTATTGATACAGGAATATAGTGTTTAGCAGCTAAATTGGAAATCTATCTGTGGATTGCACTCTTTTCAAATTTTTTTGATGATGCAACCTCACTGAATCTCTTTTTCAATATGCACTGGCCTTTAGCAGACACAATTATATTCAAATAACACAAGGGGATTTGGTGATGGAAAAGCTCACAGATGGGATCATCTGCCTGTTGTTCTCCATCCAAATATTTTCATAGATTTCCTTATGCAGTTGAGTTTTTCATCGTCACACACTGGTGAGAAGGGCCATGGGTGTCTAGTGAATGAAATGCTACTCTGAAAGCTCCTTTACCTCAGTGAAATTCAAAAGTCATACCTATGAACTTGATGCCTGACAGCTTGACCTGAAGTCTCCTCTCTACAGCCAGTGTTGGAGAAAGTTGCTTTTGACAGTGACTAGTTACTTTCAAAGATAGATAGATAGATAGATAGATAGATAGATAGATAGATAGATAGATAATTCATAGTTTTTCAGCAGTATCCACAGATTACAGATTAAATAAATCAATAATAGATAAAAAAGATAAAAAATAAAGAATAAGATCTAAGTACAACAGAATAAGATCTGAGTACAACAGAATAAGATCTAAGTACAACCCAGTGTGCAAAAAGCAATGTGCAACAAAAAAAAAACAGAAAAAAAACGTGTGCATGGGTGTATAAAATGTGCATAGAGGTAGGTCAATGTGCAAATTTAGAAGAAATATACAGTATACACATGATAAATAGCAGTAAGCAATATAAACACTATAAACAAGGATTATAAAAAAAAATAGAAATACAGTTGCTCTTTGATAAAAATAACTTGTCAGAGTACTTTAAATTACCCACTTTAAATACCCCCTCCAGATGTATTCTGAATCCTAATAAAAATTCTGTGGTTATTAAATAATTGTTTTATATGTTTATTCCACAAAAAAGGGTTTAATATACGAATGAAAATGGCTTGAAAACACCTCTACTTCCTAATTGTCAATGCGAGAATCTGAATATGCAAATTTGCAACACCCCCCAGAGATATCCCCACTCCCCCGACTCCTTCCCTCAGGTAAACTAGCTGCAAAACACTGCGCCTCATCCTGTGATGGCAACAGGCAACTTTGGAGAAATCCAGCCTGACATTTGAGCCTCAGTTAGATTCTGATTCTGAATAAGAGACTTGTTGATGAATCTGAATGGTAAATTTATTTCTCAATTGGTTTATATCAAACCCTGGAGGTTTCATTGTCCTTTTTTTTTGTCTCATCCACTGGAGGTGGCTAAATATACCATTTCCACCAGAAGTAGCTAAAATCACTTCTGGAAGGGGCTAACTTTTGGTTGTCGTAGCCCACAAAAACATATATCTATGTGGGAAAGGTTTGGTTTAGGCACCGAACCCAGAAACTGGACACGATCTCGGTCTGTGAAAACAAACTCTGGTCTCACCTTCGATCCAAGAACAAGCCTCTCCCCTCCAGTGGAGAAATGTGAAAACAACATTTCAGAGGCAGATTTGGCACCAATACCAGTCTGTAAAATCAAAGTCAAGTTTTGAAGAGATTCAAAATAAAGAGAAAATCTGTTTTTGAGTAGAGAGGGTCTTTTTTGTATTGTGGCATGATAGAGAAATAGAAATATCAACCTGTCCAGCAAAAATAGAATCAACAGCCTGGTCATGGTGGCAAGTAAAATTATCAGAGTAAGACAGTCTCAGCTCTCTACAAGAAGCAGGTTCTTGGGAGAGTGAATGCAATTCTGGACTATCCTGATTGTTCCCTTAGGGGAGAATTTGAGCTGTTGCCATCTGGCTGGCACTTCAGGATTCCAATTGGACTGTCCGAAAGGATCATCCTTTAAATCATCCTTTATTTCTGTAGTCGCTGGCATGTTAAACTTATGATTTTTTATGATTGCTCGTTACCTAACTGTCACTGACTTGATTATTGCTACTTGCTACATGTACACTACTCACAAAAAGTTAGGGATATTTGGCTTTTGGGTGAAATTTATGGAAAATATAAAAAGTTCACGCTACAGTGATATTATATCATGAAAGTAGGGCATTTAAGTAGAAGCATGCACTGGTGATTTCCTCATCTCAAACAATTTCTTGAAACAAAAGCCAACAACAGTGGTGGATATACCACAACAAAAAATGTCAGTGTCAATAACTTGTCATGTGCCTTTGAGCATCAATTACAGCTTGACAGCGACGTCTCATGCTGTTCACAAGTCGACTTATTGTCTGCTGAGGCATGGCATCCCACTCTTCTTGAAGGGCGGCCCTCAGGACATTGAGGTTCTGGGGTACAGAGCTCCGAGCCTCTACACGGCGACTCAGCTGATCCCAGGCCCGGACTGTACATCGGGAGAACCGGGAGATTTCCCGAAGCGCTGGCCTGGTGGCCTGCGTGTGTTTTTTTTTTTTTTTTTTTTTTTTTTTTTTTTTAGACAGGTCGCCGGCCAGGCCAATCAGTTTTTTTTTTTTTTTTAAGTCAGAGAGACAGGCCAGGCCAATCAGAGGCCACCAACCTGTGAAGAGATCAAGACGTGATTGGTTTGTTTTGATTAACACCCGCCCCAACACTCCCAGTCCGTTGTAAACAGGCAGCATGTTGAGGAGGGGGTGTCGTGACTCGCGTGTGTGTCTGAATGTGGAGGAGAGGAGAGGAGAGGAGAGGAGGCGGAAGCAGAGGAGAGGAGAGGAGAGGAGAGGAGAGGAGGCGGAAGCAGTGGCGGTTCTGCCTATGTTGCCGTCCAAGGTGAAATTACTGGCTTGTATGGCAAGCCGTTTGAGCATATATTCAGATATCCCACTAGTTAACTTTTTTTGCACTCACTAGTGACACTAGTGAGTGCAAGTTGATTACACACACAAAGACAATAAAAAAAGTCAATTACAAGTTCTTTGAATTATTCTGTTTACACATGCATATCACACATTATCTGATTTGATATGCGCTAATAAGGAATATAAGGAATAAATGCCAGAAGAGACATTTAAACAATGAATTAAAAGGTTGCTATATATATAGTAACTTTGAATTAAAAGGTTACTATATATATATAGTAAACTTTTAATTCACTGTTTAAATATCTGTTCTGGCATTTATTCCTTATATTCCTTATTATCATATCAAATCAGATGTGTGACATGCATGTGTAAACAGAATAATTCAAAGAACTTGTAATTGACTTTTTTTCTTGTTTTTGTGTGTGTAATCAACTTATGAATTTTTATAGTGATATCTGAAAGTAAAATTTTGAACCCTTTCCCCTGTGTGTTAAAAACAGTGTTTTTTGGTAATATGTGGTCCTAAATAGGTGATTTTCAAAACTTTCCACCAATGGGATTTCTTGGGACTTTTTTCCCCTCACTCAGGACAAACTGAGGATACAAAATCAGTTGAGTTTGCTTCTCTTGCAATTTGTCCTAGGTTTTTTCATAAAATGACTGGACTATATGGGATTCAGGTCTGAGAAAGTGCAGGCCACTCCATTTGAGGTACCCCAGTCTCCAGCAGCCGTTCCCTAATGATACGACCTCGATGAGCTGGAGCATCAAACACCTGATGTGAATTTTGCCGTTAAACTCCTTGTTAGAGAACAGCAACTTGTGCAAAAAGAAGTGAAACATTGAACAGTTGGACATGTGCATTCAAAGTTTACAGAAGGTCACATTAAGTTCACCTGTAAAGGTTATAATGCATTTTAGCTTCATCCTGAAATTTCACCCGAAAGCCGAATATCCCTAACTTTTTGTGAGTGGTGTATTGTATGGGTAACTGTTACTGTTGATGTTATTGTTATTGTATTATTTTGACTGTGTCAGTTTTTACCTTGCTGTAAATCCAATAATATCCTATAACAGTAATAAAGATAAGATAAGGCATGCATTTTAAATATGCATTTAGGTGATGTCATCACTGCTGTTGAGAAAGACCCGAGTGTACTATCAACTCAAATATTTACTTAAATTATCAAATTAACATCAACTATTTATTTAGGGAGAGTGTACAATAATGAACATTTCTTAACTGTACATGCACCGAATTTAGCCAAAGGTGACTTTCCATTGTGTGTAGCCCCTTTGAATGGTGTTACAGCCTAAATCATCAAAAGCACATAGTAAAAGTAAAGCACATCAGAGATTCAGAAATAGCAATAACTCAGGCAACTGGGTGGGGAAAAAAGGAGAGTGGTGCATTTATGTACTTTAAAAATGTGAGAAAACAGACGAGGGCCACTTTGATTAAAAACTATCAAATTCAAAATATCATCATATTGTCAGTGTCTTCATGGCATTGGTGTTTTTTGTCTCGGCTTTCAGACCCGCTCAAATCACTGCATCACTCAAACAGACATTAAAGCTATTGCTGAGTCATATTTTATTCATTTGGTTTTAGCTTTGCCTCAATTTGATAGAATATCTCGATAACTGGATTTGACTGTTTGTCGCCACAGTAATGGACAATGGCTGGCAGATAGATGGAGCCTTCCCATTCACGTGATGTAAACATCTAATGCAGCTCAACTGAAAGCAGACTAATTCAACCAGTGCAGCTCTGATTTGATTAAACGGAGCTCATAATGTGCTTACACATCAACACATCCTCATCAGCTGCACAACTCAACCCGTTACCTTAAGACCTCACATACTGCAATCAAAACAATTAATACTTCTATGTCATCTGACAGACCTGAGCTGAGACACCAGTCTTTATTCAAGCCTTTATTAGTGGCTCGTTCATAATAGAACCATTAAAAAAAAACAAAAAAACTCTCAATAACATATTTTGGGCCACTGGAAGTAACTCAGTGAGTAAAGTTTTTAGGAAAACTAATGTGGACGACTTTGTCACGGCGATGGAATACTGATGTGAAGAAAGACTGAAAGTTCATTTTCATACTGTAGTGGGATGAATGGAAACCAATGGCTGGATAAAAGGAAGGGAAAATATCAGAGTTCTAAAATACGACTACTTGCTTTGGGAAATGCAGAAATGTGAAGTTTATATATCTGGTAGGTATTATGCTAAACATGTAAAATCACTGGTATAATCCTTTAAGTTACTAATTTCTGCAAATAAAGTAATCTGATTACCGCATCTCATTACATAGTCATTGTAAAATCATTTGCATTCACTGGCAATGAATGAAGGCCCAGCACAAAAAATAGATAAGGTGATAGTTAATTATTCAGATCCGCTTACTAGTGTACAACAATGATAAAAATAGCTAAAGAAATATTAAGCACTCCAGCATAAGTGCACTCAGTGTGAGACTAATCACGCAGCAGTCTTGTAGGGATCTGTTTTAAATTGAAAAGCTCTACAAACAAAACACACACAGCACTGGGGTGACATAAGGTTGCTGCCATTTGCATTGTTCAGTCGGTGTAACATCCTTACTAGTAAATTGCAAAAACAGCTTTAGAAAACAGTGGGCGTGCTATTGAACGCACCTGATCAGACAGAACATTAAACCGTAAAAGAAAGGGATGGTATACAAAGAAGTTGCCAAACATTTTTTTTCCAGAGTGAATTTCTTAGTGAAAGAAAAGGCTGATGAAATTAAAGTGCTCTCCTAAGCTATTCTTAACCTAAATATAATAATAATAATAATAATAATAATAATAATAATAGTATATAAAATCCTAACAACTTCTCTAGCTTTGGCTGTTATAAGCCAGAGTTAATACATGTGATTTCCGCCCATGCCTAATCTCTAATTTCCCCCAACAGCTGAAGTATATCTATTTGTTTCTATAGCTTTACCGTAATGGTCTAGGTTTTAGTTTGACTGACACCTTGTGTAGACTTGTTTGTAAATGCGCTTGAGTGTGTGTGTGTGTGTGTGTGTGTGTGTGTGTGTGTGTGTGTTTGTGTGTATGTACGTATGTGTGTGTGTGTTTGTAACCTCAACAACCTGCAATTTTCTTGAGGTTAGCTGACACTTTTGTAACATCAAATCCCTCTGACCCATCTGCTGAGCCCCAGCAGGAGGTTCTGTGTGTCAGGGTGTGGGGTGGTATAGCGGGGGGTTGTCTGACTCCCAGGGGTTGATCTCATATTACTAACATATGGCAGAATGCTTTTATTGTATTTGGACACCATTACCTCAGTTGTGTATTTCATTAGCAATGTAACAGTTGGTGAAAAAGGATTTTAAGTAACTACAAAGGTTATCTTTTTAATCACTGAGTCATAAATAGTAAATGTTCCTTATTACCAAGCCTCCAGGAGGAGAATGATTCCAAGTTGAATTTTGAGCTGCTTTCTGCCAGTAGATATCAGTCATCATATTCCATATTTGCCCTTTTTAAGGCCCCATAATCTTTGTAGAAATGTCACACCCAGGCAAGCCACTGAGCAAAGGCTACAAATGGTTTCAGTGTATTCTCATGCTTATACAGAATTGATACGACCACTAAAAATAGTTTTAAGAGAAAATATAGAACTGAAAATACAGGACAGTTTAACTTAGCCATTGACAAACCTTTTACAGTCTGAAAAAATCTGCAAATCTGCAAAAACAGCAAAAGCCAATTTAAAAAAAAAAAAATCACATTGCAACCTGTAGCACTGGACTCTACATATGTATGTATGCATGTAGAAAGCTGCTGATGGTAACTAGCCACTAAATAAAGGCTTGAATAAAGACTGGTGTCTCAGCTCAGGTCTGTCAGATGACATAGAAGTATTAGTTAGTTTTGATTGTGGTATGTGAGGTCTTAAGGTAACGGGGTGAGTTGTGCAGCTGATGAGGATGTGTTGATGTGTAAGCACATTATGAGCTCCGTTTAATCAAATCAGAGCTGCACTGGTCGAATCAGTCTGCTTTCAGTTGAGCTGCATTAGATGTTTGCATCACGTGAATGGGAAGGCTCCATCTATCTGCCAGCCATTGTCCATTACTGTGGCGACAAACAGTCAAATCCAGTTATCGAGATATTCTATCAAATTGAGGCAAAACTAAAATCAAATGAATAAAATATGACTCAGCAATAGCTTTAATGTCTACTTGAGTGATGCAGTGATCTGAACAGATCTGAAAGCCGAGACAAAAAGCACCAATGCCTGAGAATGTGATGATATTGTGAATTTGATAGTTTTTAATCAAAGTTGTCATAAAAATTGTGTGGTTAACCCCCTCATCTGTTTTCCCACATTTTGGAAGTACATAAATGCATACGTTTTAAATTGCATCAATTGCAACAGACACTGACAGTATGCCAGCAAACAGGAAGCTTCCCCAACGAGACCTTGTGCATCTGCTGATCAGCTACTTTGTTTAGAGCGACGTTAAGTGCATCTGACACTGGGGTGATTGCAAACGGTCATAACAGTTCACAGACTAATGTGTAACTGACCTTTCCTGGCTTATTAACAGAGACAGGTTCTGTTGTATGCATACAAAGCAAACATGCATACAAACATAATATTCATCAGCACTGATGTATACTTTCAATTTGCAGCAAGTAATTTAATTTGGTGTAATGTGGCACCAGGCAGCAGAATTTGGCTTTCATCAGCTTGGCCTCATCCCTCTAAGAAAAGTTCTTTTTTTATTATTATTTATTTAATTTTATTTCATTTAATTTTTTTTCTTTTTATGAGGAGCTAACAAAGATGAAGCCAGAAGTGATGCATGTGAGTGCCAAGCTTTGGTTGTCAGCTTTGGTAAGAGAGCACTGCCATTACTAATGTCCCATGGTCTCTTATTAGTCACTTGGGGTGATCTAATGTGATCGCACACTCTAATGTGCTTAAAAATGGCTGTGATAATCGTAGCCAGATATTACAGGGACCATTAAAAAGGCTTCACGCAGATTGTGGTGATATCACACGGATGGCAAAGTGGCCTCGCTGCTATTCCTCACCCCTAAAGTGGAATAAGAATGCATAATGGCAGAGGTCTCGTTATATCCTATTTATAGCAAGGTAGACAGCTTGTTCTAATTTTGCTGAGGACCCTGTTTAATGACATTACATTCATTTATCACATACAGAGGAGGGAGGAGGTGTGTTGTGAGGAAGAGCTCTCCCTCAGTTGTCATTAGCCACTGTCCTGTGATGAAGAAGCAGGGATCATATCATGTAATCTCCTCCAGAGACACTATTAATTAATAAGAGCTTAGCTAAAGGGGCCCTCCTCCACTTACCCTCCCTGCGCTTTCTTGCAGGAAATCGATTTGTGTCTCTCCTGCTGCCAATGTGTCTGGCGGACATCTTTTACAGTACGACCCACACACCATGAGCAGTCTCTGTGTCTGCTCTTGAACCACACTGGGCCAGGTGACACCTCCAGAGCCGGGGATCACATTTCCTGGCCTCGGCTGGAGTATGAGCATTTGGGCTAAACACGGCAGTGAGAACAATAATATTGTAAATCTATACCTTAATTTACCTTCCAATTTACCAATGGAAAATATATATATATATATAGGAGAAGCACAAGGATGTCAAATTATGACATCCTTTGGCTTTCTAATGGTTTTGATGTTTGGGCTTAGTGTGCTAGAGTAAAAACTAATGTCAAGTAGATTGAAATGAAGGAAAACAAAATGGAAAGGCTATCTCAAAGGTTTAGTTTTTAACATTAATTGGATTTATTTTGCGATTACCTGAGGTGACACCCATATCTCAAGTTTGATTAAATTATTGTTTTTTTTTTTTTTTGTTTTTTTTTTAAATCTTAAATGGATCTCCATGGGAACTGGACACATTCTCTCCCCAAAAATAAAACAAACAAACAAACAAAACACACACACACACACACACACACACACACATTAGTTCAAACAAGCACACTACATTATACATTTACAGGAAATCATTTTGTACATGCAGTAACACATTAAAACCCTTTAAATAGCCTGTGTCACTAAATTTGAATTTGATCTGTTTATTTTTTAGTGTATTTATTCAGTGTAGTCACATTAAGGTCTGAGTGGAGAAAAAAAAAAAAAAAAAACAGTGGAGGCTGAGAATAAAAGACAAAAAATAGTCTGCACTTGAAAAGTTCTGAAAGTTCCAGATTCACTTGATCTCCCGAATTTTCTTTGTTGAACCTTTTGTATCAGTATTGCATGGGGAATATGCACAGCACCCTGCATCCCTCAGTGTACAGCATAATGAAGATGGGCTTTAAATGACGGGTTAGGCAGAGTTGTCAGGTACCATTCAGCAGCTGCCTGCACAGCACAACCAATTAGGCAGAAACTTAAGAACAAAAATCCAATTTGTGGTGTCATCCAGATGTGAATTCTGGAGCTGCTGCTCTGACTGTGAATCGCTTTGTGGCTGAACAGTCACGTGTCATCAGCACCTCATCAACTTCAGTCTCACAGTGCTGCTAACAGTTCAAAAATAGACATTGTGCCACATGATTGTCGAAGTGCTTTGGTGCATAATGAAAGCCTTCAACCCAATTTCACATTTACATATAGTATTTTTTATTATAACCAAAAGGCAAAATGCCAAATCCATTGGAGCAGCCAATACATGTCACCATCCCTGCCCTAAACTACCATCTATTTAGAGCTCTACTGTGCACAGAAATTACAGAGACATCTACAGAGAGCCATTTTACCCTCTGGCAGACGGTTCAGGGTTCCCTTAGGAAAGCTTGACCATTATAAACCTTCATTTCTGCCTGCATCTATTAGTATAACTGATGCTCAGAGAGACAGGCAGAACCAGAAAACCGTATGCGGTGGGCCTTAGGTGGGTGCTCACCTCAACACGCACATAACCGAGGCATTCCTCTCTATATTAGATGTGTTGATTTGCTCCTAGCTGCACAGCAGGCGTCCTTGTTGACAGCTGCCATTCACACTCGATGTGAAAAGGTGGTTGTAATTTCGTTTGTGTGACCAATACGTGCATGTGTGTCTGCAAACATATTCATCAGTAGTTCTATCTTTGCTTAATCTATTGGTGTGTAGCTGATGTAGCCCGAGACTAATTTCCCCACCAGGAAATAACATGTTATCTTATCCACACATGAAGTACAATGGCCTTTTCCGTTCAAATCAGCGTGCCTGGATGGTTGAAGTGGTGGCTGTTTTTATGTGAATCCTTGTCATGGTACTGGGTGGTACATGGTACTCTGCATTGTGTTTTCAGGCTAAAGCCACAGTACAACACATCTGGTAAGTGGTCAAGCACGTCTAGCACACTTTATGGCCCAACTAACTTCTCACCAAAGCAAATAGCTGTCACTGTTTTCTTTACCAGTCAAATGACCACGGCTAAATTACGACTCTGCTCCATTCAATTTCTGCCATCTTATCTGTGCACAACGCCTATCACCATTTCACTTCTTTCAGTGCTTGTTTCTGGTGTTAGAAGATAGCAGCAAAAGTTTGTCAGCACAAGCCCAACCATCTTAGACTGGAAACAGACTCTGGGCCCTATCTTGTGCCACCCGCTACCCGTTGCCACTACCCGTTAATTGCGCATTTAGCAGCTTCCGCTATCCCTAAACGGTATCTTGCGCCCACACTACCCACTATCCATTATGCCGACTCCGTTATTTGCGACTGGAGGTGTGTCCGTGGGCGTGTTTTATGCGCTTTCCCTACAATTGCTATCTTGAGCACACACTTTAGGGAAAGCAGATAGCGGGTGCTCAGGACCACCCGCTATCTGCTTTTGGGCTTTTACAAGAGGACACCCAGGTGGCTTCAGTGCGCACCCCGACGGAGCCTCGCCATGCACGCAGTCGGACTGATACCGGGACGCCGCCGTAATGGACTGAGTATATTACTCATATAGACTGTTTAGAGGAAAGACTGTTTTAACTTGGACACTTATGCCAGTGTGTTTTATTGTTTTATCATAAGCCAGCAGCTGTGCTATATTTTTATTTTTAATATTTTATTTGCCCAATCTACCTTGTCAATAAATTAGTTTACACAGTTCCACCTCTGCCTCTTGTGTGTCTGTGGTGTGACCCGGGGATTTTACTCAATCAGTACAACCTTGTGACACGTCCACTTGGACACATGTGGCTCCACCTCCCGAATTAACTCGCCTATAATATAATATATAGCCTAATATATATGTATATACTACCTTCCTCTCTCCATCACAGGTTTCGGTTTGTGGATTTAGGATAACGCAGCCTGCCCTTAAAGGCAATGGCACCTGACACACTGGTTTAATTGGCGTAACGCCCAAACCACGCCTATGCATAGGTGTAGCGCAGGTGTTTCACGGATAACGACAGGTGCGCAAGATAGCAACTTTTGCGGGGGAACGCCTCTTACACAATGCTAAATCCCCAAATAACGGGTTTAGAGACTCTGGCGCAAGATAGGGCCCTCTATGTGCAGGCCGGTGCCATGCCCCTTTAATTGGGAAAGTAAAGCTGGGCGCTAAAGCAGTGTCTGTATCTGTGCAGTGATTGAAAGCTGGCTAATTAACTGGCAGGGCTCAAAGAACACACAACGAGTGATGTGTGGAAACAAATGAGGAACATGGCAGTGACAGTGTTGCCTGCACTGGCAAATAAACTTTAGGTCCACACACAAAACACCAGCTGCAGTTTCCCCACATAACAGCGTTAATTGTGACTGCAAAACTATAACTATCAAACTGTTCTGCTCTGAAGACATACAAATCACTCTTGTGTAGAAGTACAAGAGGTAGAAAAAGTCAATATCTAATTAATAATACATAGATGTATACGTGATTCATGTGTATGTGTGTGTGCCTGGATCTTCTGAATATATAATGGTCTCAGCTTTGTAGGCAGTAATGACTATACAGTAAATAAGAGCACTGAATGTTGACAAAGACAGCTTTGGGTTTCAATATGGCTTGAGGAAACACAGTCTGTTTTATTTTGGCACTCTACCAGCACTGGCTTCACAACGTTGTGATTAGCCACGTATTAAATCACTGAGAAATAATTTCGTTTACATTGAAAAAAGATCTGCTGTCATGGTGGCTCTTATGTTTTACAAATTAAGTACGGGGCTTTCCTTTGCAAACATCATTAACATCCCAGCAAAACATAATTACACAGGCACACAGTTGAAACCTGATTTGCATACAACACTGACCAATGCAAAAAGCGAAATACAAGAAAGAAAAAAAAGAAACCAAGTTTGTCCGGCTTTTTGGTGGCTGTACCCATTTTGCCGGCTTGTTCCTCTCTCAGAGTTATGAGTTCAGTCACTCTGGTTCCAGCTGACGTATCAGTGTCCTGTGTTATGGCCCTCTGCTGCTCATGCTCAGTCTCAGCAAAAGGGCAGACTTTTGCATAATTATGGAAAGTGGCCATTTAATGAGCTATCAGTGGCAGTTGTTCTGAAAGTTGTTCTGGCAGAGCAGTGGAGGAAACTCAAAATGAGAGCACAGTGGGACATGGAGCTAAAACAACAAGAAGACTTACTTTTACAGGAGTCGTGCTGCATCTGCTACATATCTGCTAGTGACCAACACTTGCTAAATTAGAGTAGAAATATTAATAAAATAAATTAGATTGATTAAATGAATTAATTATACTCAGTACAAGAGGTACAAGTGAAATGCAAAAATTAAATTTATCCAAAAGCTGAAAATGAATTAGAGAGGTTTGTGGTTCTCACACATAATAAAAATCAGGTATTACAAATCAAATCATAGGTACAAAGCTGCATACTTGTTAAGCCTCAGCTTGGTAAAGGAATACAGTTTCCACAGTGGTTCACATGCATGCAATGTTGGTTAAATTACTTTTGAGAGTAACTAGTTACTTAACAAAGTTTCAGCTCCTAAACAGTACTTAAGTACTCTTTATTACTTTGGGTTTCCTTACACCAAACCAGCAAAACATCATACGAAATCTCATCAAACTCTTTTAAAAACTTGTCTTTTGCATCGATACACAGCACACACACCATCATTTGAATAAGCACACAAAGCACAAATACACACTGATAGTAGAAATGAAAAACACTTGTGGCTTTTTCTTTTTCTGTATGAAGGGCAGCAGTTTTCATTAAAGTTTTGTCATACTTGTAGTAAACACACACACATACACACACACTCACACACACATACACACACACACACACACACACACACACACACACGTATCCAAATGTGTAAAGTATGAATGTGTATTCCTAACATAACACCTTTTTTTTCAAAATGTAATACTGTAATTCTCCTCAAACAACAAAATCACAGTAAAAGAAAAAGAAAAAAAAGTTGTGTTAAAAAAAAGACCAAAAATTTGACAAAATCTCGCATTCTTTTTTAGTCTGATCATACAGTTTTTTTTATGATTGCATAAACACTAAAAACAGAAGAATCACACAATTATTGACACCTTACACTCAAGGAGCAAAGCACTGGGCCAGATTTGCACCACTATAAACACAATGTCAGCCTCACACTTTTTGCAAAACACTACACACAGTGATTTGCAAAACACTAAACACACTTGTATATGTTAGACACTGAAGTACATCATGATGTCACTTCCTTGCAGTTTCAAAGCACTGACTGACAAATCAGCACACTCATGAGCTGGTTGACTGAACAGAGCGATCAAGTGTTCAAACACACGACTGCTCAATTGTAGACACACCAATCACAGATCATACACAGACAGGGGCGCCGTATATGGGGGAAAAGTTAGGACAATTCCAAGGGCCCTTGCCTGACAGGGGGCCCAGAAATAGGTACAAACTAATATAAAATTATGAAACCATCATCATGTAAATATATATATGTATTTTTTTTCATGGGGCCCAAAATTCCTGGCGGCACCCCTGTACACAGATCATATTCTCACATTTTTGGACCAATTGCACAACCTTGTCACAAACCAAATGCATCAAATGCAACAAATTGTCACCTGGGACAAGGTGTCATTCCAGCGCTCTGGTCCACAACTGGTTTCAACAACATCCACATTTTACAGTACTGTAACTTCCACCATATTCTCTATTTCTAAACCCCATCAAAGAGTTTTTCTCAGCGTGGCGGTGGGAGGTTTATGATCTCCGGCCCCAGGCTCAGGTACCCCTAATTCAGGCCAGGGAGAAGGCTTGTGACCACACAGACGCCACAGCTGTGCAAGGATGGATCTGTCATTCAAGACGTTTCTGTCCACATTGTCTTG
Organism: Myripristis murdjan; assembly: GCF_902150065.1. Lineage (NCBI taxonomy): Eukaryota > Metazoa > Chordata > Actinopteri > Holocentriformes > Holocentridae > Myripristis > Myripristis murdjan. Next base: position 14,503,606 of record NC_043982.1, read on the forward strand.
CCAGTGAGGATGTTGCTTCTGATGTTGATGAAATTCTGTGGCCAGATCCACCTAGGCGAAGCGATGTGTAGTATTTTCTGTACTGCATTTTCAGGTTGTTTTTTTTTTTTCAGATTTCTTTTTGTTTTCTTTCTTTTACTTTACAGTACTTGTAACCTGTACTTAGTGGCACAATATTTTATATTTGTCTATTTTCTGGGCTTTCAGTGTTATTTACACTACTTTGGTAGCATAAATCTTGGTACATGTTTTGTTGTGATTGTCCATGTTGACTGATTTTGAACATATCAAGAGAAATAAATCATATTTTCAATAGTCTGGATTACTGATCTTGTGTTTTGTGAATTTACCACATTGTGTATTTGCACTTTCTCTGTGAAATGAAATATGTTTCATATGGTAGCATAATATGTTTTTTATAAATTAGAGCAGACTTTTTACAAGAGTGTTTCATTTTGCACAGGATTTGAGGTGTTCTGCATATTGTGTGTGTGGTTGTTCTAATTGTGTGTAGTGTTTTGAAAATCTGAGCCCTGTTTTGAAAATCGTGCTTACAGTTTTTTTTTTTTCAATTGTTTACACTCAATTTTGAAAACAGGGCTCCTTTTTTCTAAACACCTCACACAATTAACCAAACACCACACCCAATTTGCAGAACACCCCAGTTTGTTTGCAGAATGAAACATATCAGCCGAAACCATAAACAAATTGATAAAAATCTTATTTTGTTCTCACGTCACTAACACAGTCTTTCAATGATCACACACTGTTTCCATCTATTACATACGACTGTAATAAATTCAAAACACATTTGTAAAAACCCTTTTTTTAAGAAATAGTGATGGAATTTATTCAGAATTACTGTTTGAGAGCATGGCTATGGGATAATTTAGATGACAAAAATATATTGACAAACCCAATACATTCTTAATGATTACTTTGAGGTATACGTATATAAGTATACGTATAGTATACGTATGTAAGTACACAAATACTATAAACATACCAAGCACTGCACAACACTGATGCTGCAGACTGAAAATATTTATTTCTTACCATATACTCAGTTATAGTAACATGTCAATCAACAAGGAAAATCAGAACAAAACAGTAGTTTTCTTATCAGTAGACAAATAGGACGCTGAGGGAAGCTGGACAGAGTTCAGCCAAATCTCAGCAGAAATACAGTAACGACAGAAATTTCTCTTTGTTTGGGTGCTATCACTTCTTCAGGTTTCTCTCTACCTCTTCCTCTACCTAGGCCTCTTCGTCTACCTCCTTCTTCTCCTCTTTGAGCTCCTCCTCACATTCTCACGCTTCTTCTTCTAACTACTTACATTTTTGTTGACGACAGGTGAACTCACCTGCTGGCTTTTATACCTACCTGAGTGCTGTATTTTCAGTTAAGCACATGTGTGTTTCCACTCCAGGTCGATCTGCTTATCCAGTGTGTTCATTAGTGTGGTCATTGGCAAGCCAGGGCTTTGTAATGAGAAGGAAATAGCCTCACAATCCTTATCTGTGTCTAAGGTGTGAAAATGTGTGTAGAGTTTTGCAAATCACTGTGTGTAATGTTTTGCAAAAAGTATGAAGCTGAGTCTGTGCTTATTGTTGTGCAACTCTGCACAGGTGGTTTGCTTCTTGTGTGTAAAGATTTGTTAATTGTGTGAAAATTTTCATTTTAGTGTGTAAACAACCGTAAAAAACTGTAAGCAATCACAAAAAACTGTAAGACTTCATCTTACTTCCTCACCTGCTCGTCCTCCTCTTCTTCCTCCTCCTTGTCCTCACCCCTCTTCCTCTCGGTCCAACATTAAATTGTTTTCTAAACCAAATGGTTACCTGTGGCTTAAGCTCTGATTTGTAAGTGAACTCCTTATTATGTAAAAGTGTTTTCACATATGTAAATGTGGAAAGGCAATTGGCAAACTAATGTAGCACTATAGAGATGAATGCTTCCAATAAATGTGTTATTAAATTTGCAAAAAGAGTGTAAAGCAGTGAGTTGTGTTTAAACACAACAGTTTTGCAAAAAGTGTGTTATAAATTTGCAAACTGAGCGTACAACAGAAAGTGTGCATTCAGTTTGTTACACTTGGTAAATGTATTGGCTACAAGCGTGAATGGTTTCAGAGATCAAGCTTCAAGAATCACTGTTAGTCTTTAAACATTCAGAAAAAAAACTGTAATATGTTAGACAGGGGAATAGCTTCAAAATATTGCTTGTGTATATACTTGGCCTGTGTTACCCTGCCAAGTGTTACACACTGTATCACAGTTAACAAGGTGCTGTTAGTGCTGCCAACACACTGACCAAGTTGACACACAGCTTTAAACATCTGTTAGCATGTTGTCTGGTAAAAAAAAAAAAAAAAAAAGACTTTGCTCTGTGATTACCGCTTGTTCTGTCTTGCTCAAGCTGCCCAGACATTTTCTCTGCTGATCTCAGCCTGAGCAGCAGAGCCAAACAGGATCTGTGTGTCATGAAGAGTCGAGTTCTCCTGCCAGCGACTCAACAACAGGTCTGTTCTGTCTCCTGTGAAAACACACTGCAAACTTTACTTCTTCATTTGTGCAAAACAGATCAACCAGGTTTGGCTGTTCTTTCGACTGCTTTGTGGTTGTAATCATTTTATTGATTTTGTTGCTGTTGTCCTTTTGAATTGTCCATGGACTGGATAGAAGGCAGGGCCATCTATAGGCAGATTGAAGTATGTGAGTTTTTTTTCTATTGGATTTAAATTGTAGATATTTTGTACTGTATTTAAAACACTAATTAATAATGACATGTCCTGATTTCCTTTTAAGGAGTTTTTCTATCCCCCAGTGTACAAACAGACTATGGAAATCTGCTGGGAGAAAAAATATTATCTTTCACTTTTTGTTTCAGACTCGAAATTGAATTCTGATCAAGTGTCTCTTAATGCTTTTGCTTATGCATAAAAACCTCTGATTTCTTCTATTGTAAAAAAAAAATGATGGTGGAAATGCTGAGGCTTAAGCAGCAGAACAAGGCCCTGTCTCAGCTGATGGCTGAAGGCATGACCGACTGGCTGGTGGAGCAGGGCAAGAAGACATGCACACCGTCCACCAGTCAGTCTCTCATAAACTGCTCATGTTGACTTATTCTGTTTCTATTGAGCAGGCAATAGAGTAAAAGCAAAGAAAACCTGTTTGTTTTCTGTTTGAATCTTGTGGAGGCTCTCACTTGAGGACCATGATGTAGAGATCATCCAGCCTGTACTCATGCTGGTAAGACCATTATCGTGATAAGAGTAAATGATCACATAATAATAGATTTTTCCTATAAAAAGCTCAAATGTGAATGATGAATGTCATTTGTATTTGAGACATGGCAGGTAAACCTCTGCATGAAGATGAGGGACATTGAATCTGAAGCCCGAATGAAGCTCAGTTCACCAGGGGCTGACAGTCGCTGTTATCGGTAAGTCACATTTATCACTTAAACTACACAGTGACAGCATGCGGTGATGTCTGTGTGATAAACTGAAATGTATTTCAACTTATTTTGAATGTGTGTGTTCTGCAGAGAGCCTCACATCCAGCAGCTGGCTGCAGGACCAATGAAGAGCCTGGTGGAGAAGCACCAGGAGCCCGGCTCCCGCCTCCTCGGCCCCCAGGAGGTGGAGATGGAGGTCGTCCTCAAAGAGGTGCAGGGCTTCTGGCTGCATCCACCAAGCCTCTCCTACATCATGCCATCCCTGCAACTCAGCCCCCTGGCTGGAGGAGTTACAAAAGCAGTTTTGGACCAGGTCTCCTTCGCTCTGTCATTCATGGAGCTTCAGGTCCCATTCTCCTGCTCCATCAGAGATGAAAAGGCTCTCTCCATTCAAGAGAAAATCAGACAGAACTGCATCCCAGCTGTTCTGGTGGGAGAGCTAAACCGTTTCAGCTCAAAGGTGCTGAAGAGCATTGTTGCCACCACAGTGGGGGAAATTTGTATGATATTTGAGACCCCAAAACACACAACCATTATTACCACAGAAGTAAGAGAATCTGTTCACATAAATCATATAATAACAATATACATTGTAGTTAAAAAAAAATCTCTTATCCAACAGTAGCCTCTTTTCTTTCTTTCTTTCTTTCTTTTTTTTTTTTTTTAGATGGAAATGGATGATTCCTCCCATTATGGAGGTTTAAGCAAAAAACCTGACCTGGAGGAGAACGCAGAAGATGTAACAACGACGCCAGAAGTGGACCCTTCTCTTGTTATGAACTCCACCAACTCACATGATGGAAGTTCCAGTGATGGGCCCAGAGGGGCAGACACTAAAGCCATCACAGAGATGGACTCTGCTGATAATGACAACTGCACCATCAGTGATGGAGCAAAGTAACCACATCCACCATAGAAATGGACTCAAATGCCTATGTTATAAACATTGTAATTTTTCAAAAATAATGCAATTATTAGCACTTACGCAAGAAAGAAATTTAAAGCCATTCTCACTGGTGTGTACATCTAGGGTTGGGTGTCAACTTTAGAGCCATTTTTTCTGCAGCTTGTATTACAGATGATGATTCTTTCCTGACAATTATTTGGAGAGGAACAAAAATATTAATATTAACTTGTTTGTCACTGACACACACATAACAATGTGTTTGATACATATTAACAATGCAGCTCCCTCAATTTTAATTCTGAATTAAGGTTTGTGTTAAGGAGCAACAAGCGTATCTGAATGTGAATTAGAAGATTGCAAACGTGGCATCCACTGGGAAGATTGAATCCAGTGTAGAAACATGGTCATATAATGTGGCAAAGAAATATTTCACTGGGCTACATGGTCAAATAACCAGGTCTAACAATGCCTCTTCAACTGGCTATGCTAAGAAGCAAACAGCTCACTTGATTCCTGACATTAAAAGAAGACAGAGATGAGGTCACTTACGGATAAAGACAGCTCCTGAAGGTCTTACATGAGGCATTCATCCTCAGTATTTAGACTGCATGCTCCTTCGTTCCTATTCACACATTTTTGCCGCTGAATCAGTAAATATGCAACTAATGCTACCCATCTCCAGAAGGCATTAGGGTAATTAAACAGTTTAGCAGGCAGTGTTTGTGCTTAGAGCTGCAAATAACCATTATTTTCATTCCCAATTAATCTGTGGATTATTTTCTCGATTAATTGATTAGTTTGGACCATAAAATGTCACAAAATGGTGACAAATGATGGTCACAATTTCCCACAGCCCAGGATGACATCCTAAAATGTCTTGTTTTGTCCTACAACCCAAAGATATTTAGTTTTCTGTTATAGAGGACTAAAGAAACCAGAAAATGGTTCACATTTGAGACTCCACACGTCAACCACAAAACCTTATACCAAAACAGCCAAACATTATACATCTCTTGCAAAAGCAAACAATTCTTGCAAAACTCTTCAAACTCCTATTTTTTTTTTGTTTGTTTTTGCATCAATCCAGTGCGCGCACAAACACACACACACACACACACACACACACACACACACACACACACACACACACACACACCATCATTTGAATAAGCACATGAAGCACAAACTACACACTGACAGTAGTGGATCTGGCCATACATAAGACTTCAACTTACTTTTTCACCTCCTGATCCTCTTCTTCTCCCTCCTCACCCTCCTCTAGCCCTCACCCCTCTTACTCTCTGTCCAACATTGGCCCCCCATTTTCCAAACCAAATGTGGCTCAAGCTCTAATTTATAAGTGAACTCATTATTTATGTAAAAGTGTTTTCACATGTGTAAATGTGTTTGACAATTGTCAAAATAGTACAGTGATATAGAGACCGGTGTTTACAATTTTGCCAGAAGTGTGGCAAACTAAGTATAAAGCAGTGAGTTGTGTTTACAGTTTTGCAAAAAATGTGTTATAAAATTGCAAACTGAGTGTACAGAAGAGAATGTGCATTCAGTTTGACACACTTTGTAAATGCATTGGCTGCAGGTGTGAATGGTTTCAGAGAAAGAGCCTCAAGAATCACAGTTAGTGTTAAAACATTCAGAAAGGTACTTTTAAGTTACCCACATATAAAAGGGCTTTTTGAATCTACGTTTGGGTGATGCCATCACTGCTGATGAGAAAGAAACCCTTACTGGCTGCACTATCAACTCAAAAATCATTACAGGCAAGAAAACTTTCAATTTATCTAAACAACTGAGACTGACCAAGTGTCTTCAGTGTTTTCACATGTGCTTAACTGAAAACACTTCAGTGCTCAAGTAACAAGTAATGAACAACTCAGCCTCTGCCCGCCTCTTTCCACCCTGACTGCTTCAACTAATTTCGAAGCATCTCTGAAACCACACACCCAGCACTGCAGCCACAGAAAAAGGTCATTCAAAGCAGCCTACCATGTAGCTCAAAGTCTGCAGCTTCACCACATTTTTTAGTTGGATCTAAGAAAAAAATAAACTGTCATGTCTAGAAAATTATGTTGAATGTTGTGTCTTGTCTCGTGATTTCCTGTTTTATTTTGAAACCCCACTTCCCTTCTGTGTCAGGTAACTTGCCCTTCCTGTTGTGTTTCCCCAGTTGATTGTCTTTCCCCGCCCTGATTGTTTCCACCTGTTCCCCATTACCTTGTGTGTGTGTGTGTGTATATATAGTCAGTGTTTTCCCTTGTCCTGTGCCAGTTTGTCTTGTGCCGTCTGCCGAGAAAACCACGCCATTCTAGTCTTGTTTGCCACAGCTTGTCTAGTCATTTTTGCCTTATTGCCACAGTTTTTCTGTTGATACTTTGTCTAGCCATCTACTTTGTTTTCCTGACCACGCCACTGTGAGTATTTCTGTTGATACTTTTGTATATAGAATTTTAGTTGATACTTTGCTTTATATTTCCTCCTAGTAGAGTGTGAATTCCTCCTAGTTGAGTGATTTTGGTTTTGTTTATGTCCTCCTTGTGAGAGAGTATTTAAGTTGTTACTTTTGCCCGAATAAAGACTGTTTTCCCTTCAGAACCTTGTCTGGGGTTGTGCTTTTGGGTTCGCCTTGCTCAGTCTTGTCATAATCCAAGTAATCCATTAACCCAATAAAGCCTGAACTATGAAAGAATTGGCAGAAAATTCCAATTTTTTGAAACTGAACCCTTTATTTAGTCCTATAACAAAATGTTAAAAAAAAAAAAAAAAAGATTTTTCAAAAAATATGTTATTACATATGATTTTTCTGTTGTATCATATATGATAGTACTTGAAGTGCCAATGGTATGGTCCAGGGTGAACAGGGGAAGTATCCAAAGGTATACAACAGTATTTTGGTCAAGTATTGATTAAACTGAAAACAGAATGTGTTATTTGATAACGTGTATGATATAGGATACAAATGGCTTTATAGGGTTAAGAGCCTTGTGAGAGTGAAATGCGTCCAATTTCCATCCCAAAATCGCAGGATGCAGAAATGGCTCAGTGCAACTTAAAGTTACTTAATACTGCAAAAAGTGATCTAATTAATATAACTTGTTACTTAGTAACTCATCTAAGCCAACAGCTGCTTAACCACAGTGCTGTTTTCAGTTGACTGGATGGCTCCTTGTGATAAAGCCAGTTTTGTGCCAGATTTTAACCAATAGTGCAGCATTTCACAAATTCCCAGGAGCTTTCTACTGTGTCAAATTGGAACAGAAAAGAGAAGAGTGGTATGAGTGTAAAAGAGTGAGAGCTGCTCAGATCATGTGATTGGCTGGGGGTTAGTGAGGCTTATGGGTACTGGCTGTCATCAAATTCCTAACCAAATTTCAAAATTGGATTGGCTCTAACTCCTACACTGTAAATCTGATTGATACAAAACTTGCTGTACACATCCAGCCACAAATTACACAGATTGGTCTAATGGGGCTGGAGTAATTACAGATCAAAAACATTTCATTCAAGCATGAGCTCTCGGGCATGTCCTCAGTTTTGATGTAAGCTGAAGAGATGCTGCATCTTGTTACTAACTGGCCCAAAGGGTGTCTGTGTCATTCATGATTCACTTGTCTACACTTGGACATGTGTAGTAAACACATGCCACTGTTTTAGTGGCATAGGAAAGACGAAAAAAAGTTATTTTCCATCAGTAAAAACCTACACATCAGGAATCTCAGGGTAAATACATATACTTGAGACACAGATAGTTACTTTATAAGTAGAATTTAAAAAACAGCATCCACAACAGGATGCAAACTACAACTCTGTAGAGTTTAATGAGCTGAATATCGCAGCTAACTAACCTGGGAAGGAAATCTGTGGTTGTAAACCTGATAATTGTTTCACACACACTAAAAACTGCTGGGTTAAAAAATAACCCAACTTTAACCCAACCGCTGGGTCAAAAAGGGTCCAACTACTTGCTGTGTTATTTTGACTCAAGAAATTGGGTTATGCATTTTGACCCATAATCTGGGTTAAATAAATAACCCAATTTTTCTTTTAACATGACCCAGGATTGTAGTCAATATAACCCATCTTATATGTCATATTCATTTAGCCCACTCAACCCAAAAGTTGAGTGGGCTAAAACTTTCACACAGTATTCTTACTAATTAAGCACTTCCACATTTATATGGTTTTACTGCACGTTTCCACACAGTGTTACAGACGCTAACACACATAACACTATTCAATTCTGAATAGGCAAACACACGCAAGTGCGGTATCAGCAGCTAATTCAATTGTACACTCAGAGGTGGAGCCAAGCCCTGAGTACAACCCAAGCCCGAAGACACACATCACTCACAGTTTTACACTGATAAATTATCAAGTTGTAAATTATTCAATAAATAGACAATAAATAGTCTGTATAAGATGTGCAAATATGCAATGTGCAAATATTCTGTGCAAACCAATAATAAAGTGCAAATATTGCGACTACAGTGCCAAGCGCCATTATTAAAGTGCATAGTTAAGTTGTATGTTTAAAATGCATTTTCTACCAACCATGCTGTGCAATATTTACAAAGCAAAGCTATCAGTCACTAGTAATGAAGTGCTCTTCGTTACACAAACTGTTCGTAAAGTATTCAATCAATCAATAAGCAATCAATCAATCAAACCCAAGTCTCTGACCCAACAATGGGTTACTCTCAGAAAAAATAACCCAAAAATATTACCCAACTCGAAAAACCCACAAATTAGGTCAAAATAAAATCCTTATAACCCAAGAGATGGTTATGGCTCTGGAAAAATAACCCAGAAATGTAACCCAACGCAAGTAACGCAGGAATTGGGTTAAAGAAATAACCCAAGTGTTTTTACAGTGCAGCAGCAACACCTAAAGATATGTTTAAAATTCCTCTCTCTAGAGCTGTCAAACTATTTATACTACATGTGCTATATGTATTTTGATTAAAAATCCTCACACTAATGAACATGTGCATTGAGGCAACATTTTCTATCACATGATCTCTAGATCATCTATTTTATTGTGTACAATCATATTCCAAAGCATTGCCAGAGTGCCTAATTGTTTACAGGGTTTTGATGTATTTTTTTCCGATTTAGAGACCTTTATTTTTATTATAACTTTGATATACAGCATAGCTCCAAGGGCATCAAGCCACCCTTGAAAGAAAACAACGGCATTTCAAGTGTAAAAAAAGGCTTTTCTTCAAAACATTTAATCTTGGACATTCAAAAGATATCCTATAAAGGGCACAGTGAATATAGCAGATAGCTATCTTCACTGGGGGTTGTGTGGAATGAAGTAATCTAAATGCATTTCTGCTCTGACGCAGCACACTTTGAGCAGGGCCTTCATTTGGTTTATAGAAATGTCGCAGATGCCAGAATGATCAATAACCCCATTAACAGAACCAAAGGAAAACACACACTCCATCTACCTTTAGGGTGCTCTTTTAAAGGGCTAGTCTGGGAATTTGAATGGATAAATGTGTCCCTCTTAAGTGTGTGTTTTGTGTATGTGTGTGTTTGTGTGTGTGTGTTTGTGTGTGTGTGTGTGTGTGTGTGTGTGAGAGTGTATGTGTGTGTGTGGCAGTTTCCCCTGCCACTAGTAACACACCACAGCAGCACACCACACCATCACTCACTCCACATGCAACAGGGTAGCCAGGTAGCATGCTTCTGTATAGTTTGGTGGGTGCACACACTGAGCTACATATGACAACAATGCTGTTTCCTGTGCTATTTGTTCATGTTAAGGTTACCACAAACACACACAAACACTTAAGTGAGGTGAGAACTCTTTATTTAAATAATGATAATAATATTTTGAGTTGTTTGTTTTCTAATGTGCTTGTCCTTACCGCAGTGCTTCCTGGTCCTGGGCAGTGTCAAAGGACCCAAGCACAGTATCAGGCAGCCTTTTATACTGCCTGATTGATGAGTAGGCAGGTGCTTTGTCCGCTTATACTGCACCATCCCAGTGAATAAAAATATAATGTAACCTGGTAATGGTGTAATATTAATAATGTAATGTGACTGACTGATTTAAGGTACTTCAATCATGTATAGAGGTTTAAATGTTTTTGTTTGTTTGGAAAATAATTGTTCCTATGTTCAATTAAAGGTGGTATGGTCCAGTGGGAGGGGCCTTGCCTTTAAATAGAGGGGATCTACCCCCTCCTAGTCAGTCAGCGAAGGGCTGCCGTATGGTGCAGACCTAGTGGTGCTAAGACTGTCTTTTGTAAATAGTGTTTTTTTTGGCTGTATTTTTGCCTTATTTTCTGCTGGTAAGAAAGGACAATAAAACACCTCATTTTCTTCCTTTAAATGGACTTTGCTATCTTTTTTGGAGCATTTTTTTTAGTTGAATTGCACCTTTTCAGTTAGCCTTTGGCCAAACTACCCACACTCAAAGGCAGAGTGTGACAGTGTGTGTGTGTGTGTGTGTGTGTGTGTGTGCGTGCGTGCGTGCGTGCGTCCATGCATGCGTGTGTGTGTGTGTGTTGTTTTTCAGGGGCTGTGGATAGTGCATGCCTACAAACCTTCAGTGAGCGACAACTATCAATTTTGTGTCACTTATGTCTTTTTGCCATCGGGGGCAGTGCTGAGCATTTGCGAAACAGGAATATACAAGGAATATATATGTTGGTCAGTAGGTCTAAGTGCTATAAAAATATCACTATGTTTAACTCCAAATATTTACCAATAACTGAGCTCTTTCTGTCATTGTTACACAGTCCAGTATTTTTTTTAATTAAGACCTATTATACGCAAACATGAAATAAACAGTGGTAAATTAGTGGACATTTCAGAAGATTTCCACTGGCATTGCAGCTGTGTGGTGTTTTTCTTTTTTTTTTTTTCATACTTTTTATTTATTTATTTATTTTCCTTTAGACAAAATAAGGCACTGCCACACAGTCAGTGAAAATAAAAAAAGATTAATAAATAAATGAATTAGCTATGAACAGGTGGAACAAGGGGAAGGCACATGCAGGGTGCATTTTGTGAAGGTTCAGAAAATAAGAAAAGGTTGTTAATAGTCCAGGTGGTCATAGTAATAGCAATCCCAATTTTTCCAGAGTCTATCTCACTTCTCCTTTTGAAGTCAAAGAGTAAAGGTAATTTTCTCCACTGACCAGACAGAGTTGATTGTGTTGATGAGGAGGGTGATGAGGCCTTTAGGTAAGTTTCCAAGGTATAAGAAGGGGAAAGAAAAATTGGATTTCAGGTCCAGAATCTCTGAGACAAAATTGTGCATTTCTTTCCAAAAACGGCTGACGCATGGACAGTGAGGTCTGCTGAGGCCGAGCCACACTCCCTGTGATCTTTGAGGAATACAGAAAGTACACAAGTACTATAAACGTACCAAGCACTGCACAACACTGATGCTGCAGACTGAAAATATTTATTTCTTACCATATACTCAGTTATCGTAACATGTCAATCAACAAGGAAAATTAGATCAAAATAGTAGTTTTCTTATCTGTAGACAAATAGGACGCTGAGGGAAGCTGGACAGAGTTCAGCCAAATCTCAGCAGAAATACAGTAACGACAAAAATTCTTCTTTGTTCGGGTGCTTCTTCAGGTCCCTCTCTACCTCTACCTCCTTCTTCTCCTCTTTGAGCTCCTCCTCTCATTCTCACGCTTCTTCTTCTAACTACTTACATTTTTGTTGACGACAGGTGAACTCACCTGCTGGCTTTTATACCTACCTGAGTGCTGTATTTTCAGTTAAGCACATGTGTGTTTCCACACCAGGTCGATGTGCTTATCCAGTGTGTTCATTAGTGTGGTCATTGGCAAGCCAGGGCTTTGTAATGAGAAGGAAACAGCCTCACAATCCTTATCTGTGTCTAAGGTGTGAAAATGTGTGTAATGTTTTGCAAATCACTGTGTGTAATGTTTTGCAAAAAGTGTGAAGCTGAGTCTGTGCTTATTGTTGTGCAACTCTGCACAGGTGTTTTGCTTCTTGCATGTAAAGATTTGTTAATTGTGTGAAAATTTTCATTTTAGTGTGTAAACAACTGTAAAAAACTGTGAAGATAGTTCAATGTCCATTCACTTAGCTTCATAGGCTCAGTTACACCAACACACAAGAGGCTGCAGCTGTCCGACACATGATAAGGCCATGTGGTGTCAACTGGTGGCATGACCTGAGGAAAAAGGAATATTTTTTGACTGAAGGGCTCCAGATGTCATATATCTAAGCACCTAGAAATGTATACCTTCTTAACCACCACCACCTCTATATCACCTCACATATTCTTGTAGGTGGAATATCTTCCTAAATAGCCTATCTCTGTTGAAAGGCTTCATCATTCAGAGATTGATACAGTCTATTTAGTGAGATCTCTCGAAAGATCAGCTGCTGGAGCTGACAGTGTCAACAACATGAGTGGTTCTGCTCCTGGCTTGGAATAATTTTCCGTCCCTGACTCATCAATGGCTTATACAATGAAGCAGGCTAAGACAGACCAGGCACATGAATTAGAATTTTTTTTTTCCTTTCTTTTTTTTCTTTCTTTCTTTTTTTTTTTTTTTTAAAAAAAAAGGAAATTAAAGTAGAACTGTTTATCCGCACACCATGCACTGTCAGTGCCAGTAGATAATGTCTTCCATTTGAAGATGATGCAATTATTCCAACCAGGAAGCATGCTGAAGCTGATTGAGAGGAAATCTTATTGAGATGTGCAGCAGGGCAGACTAATGGATTCCAGATAGATTTACATTTTAAAAGAAACTGAACTGTTGGCCACAACTGATTAATAACAGGCCGGCCGCTATTCACAGAGATGCTCATTAAAATATGGATTTCAAATTTGTGCCATGAATTAGAGTCTTCAGAGCATTGTCCACCAGCATCCAGCTATAATCTCTTGTCACTGTGGCTTTGAGACACTGGTATCTCCTTGGCCAGAATGAGAAGAGGTGAAACCCACCATGACTTGGATTAAGAGTCAAATGCATGGCACAGAAACCAAAGAGAACAGTCCTTATTCAAATGACTATAACAGATTTGTTACCCTTCCGATTTACATTTAAATGAAAACCTTTTATCCGCTGGGGTCCACCTTATAATGAGCAAATCCTGCTTTGACAGATGTGACTCCTCTACATGTCGTGAATGGAGAGTGTTTAGGTATTAGGTTTAAGTATTTAGGATTTTCAACATTTTCTTAAGTGTAACAACAATACGTTGCTGCACATTCTTGCAACAATGTTGTCATTTTTGATATAATGCATCAGAAGTGACAAAAAAATCCAAATAAAAAAATGCTCAGAAACCTTTGTTTAGCTTTTCACTTGGTCATGCTGCCTCATCTCTCCTGTAAACATGTCTGAAAAGCAGGGAAATGGAGGCCGAGGAGGCATTGCAGAGAGAAAGAGGGCAGAGGCAGGAGTAGATTAAAAAAAGGTGGGATTTCACTGGATCTGAATGGTGGATACAGGTTCTACGCCTAGTGTATGTGTGCACACACGTGCGTGTGTGTGTGTGTGTGTGTGTGTGTGTGTCTGTGTTTTGCTCTCTGTCTCTGTGTGTGCATGTGCATATATTAATTAATGTATCACACGTGGGAAGACAGTTTAGATTGATTATGGACCTTCAGCGCTAAAAGAATTGAGCTCTAGAGCAGCTTTTGCCAGAATGGCCCGAGAGATTCACCAGCATCTTCATCAAAACTTGTCCTCAAAAATTACCATTCTGGATATGAGACACTGTGTACAGTTCAAGTGAGATGGTCTGCTTTTGATTTTGTGACATTTAATCGTAGATGTGCTGTATTTAGAAACAGTGTGACAAATTGCTCCGAGATATTTTGTAATTCATCGAAAGAAAAAACAAACAAACATGGAAATGGATTTGGCCTACTATGCTCTCAGTGATTGTAGTTGATAATCAGAACACAAGAGGCATGTGATTCTCATCAGAGGTGACTCTTCAGGCAAAACATCCATGGAACACATGCTGTTACTGCTAACAAAACCCAACTTGTTTTATATTTCATACTAATTTGAATAAATAGCATTTGTTGAGTAAAAAAGATCTGTGATGGACTGTCAGCCTGTCCACAGTATTTTATTTCCAGTGTTTTAAGCACAACTTATGCTGGGATAAGCTCCAGCCCCTGTGACCCTGAATTGAAATGAGTGAGTAATGAAAATTACTGACTGAATGCATGTGTGATAATATCTATCTATCTATCTATCTATCTATCTATCTATCTAATTCTCTCTGTAGTTAACAATGAATTAACAACAAATGCCATACAAATAATATGTTGCAGAACCAGTTGAATGCACAAACACACATTAGCTACTAGTGCTAAGGTTATGAGAATTCCTAACATGGCAGAAATAGCTGCTTAAATAACAAGGGCAGCCCCATGTACCTTTAAGTTAGTAATACTTAAGCACAAGGTTAGACAATAGATGATGCTGCCCTCAATACTAATGACGGTATAAAGAACCGAGGTACTCCACGCTGGATTCTGAGTGCAGAGACCTTCTGCGCCCAGAACACATTATGGATGAGAGGACACACAGGTGTGCTCTCAGATTTGCACTTGCTAAACCACATTGCATCCACATGAAATTTTCCCCAGAAAATCACACTTGGAAAATAAACAATAGACAATCGTGCTGATTTGGGTTGCAGATTTGGAACTTGGAGATTTGTTCAGCACTGGTGGATATGATACCTACTGGACATACTATCAAGTGGCTCACATTACATGTGCTGTGCTGCTGTAATAATCAGAAGTACACTTGTGAATTTTTCAACATTATTTTTGGGACATTTTTTTGCCTTTATTGGATAGTTGAACATGGTTTAACATGGCACATAAGAAGCGGGAAAGTCTGAGGTACAAGGAGAGGGATGGCATGCACCAAAGCATCAGATTCAAAACCAGGACATTGTGGTTGCATTGTATGCACTTCAGACCTCTGACACAGAAAAACTGATTTTATTGCATATAAGCGATAACCATCTTGTAACTGTGTTAAAAGGTTTTAAGGCACTTTGTGCAGGCAAATTACCTTCCACTTCACCTTGGGTGGTTCTTTGCCTCCATGTTGATGCTTAAAACAGTTTATTGCACACCTACAAGTTGATTGGCCCGCTTATACCGTGGTCATTTGTCAAAACCATAAAGGAAAGAGGAGAAAACAATATAAAAAAATTCATTGGTGTGTTTTCCTTCCCTTCCTTTGATAGCTGTGCTTTTTAATGTTGCTGTGGTTAAAAGCTGGGTAGTGCATGAATTTAGAGTGGTGAATAAACATGAGCCAAACAACATCTGCAATACACAGTTTTAACACATATCCCGCTGGCCAATCAGAAACGAGTATTCACACAGAGCATGGTCTAAATAATTTTAGAAAATTATCTGTTACAGTAAACCTGAATATCAGATAACCTTTCAGACTTCATAGGATTTGCATGGGCCAGTAGAAATTTCTCTGAGCCACCAGGCTAGTGACCAAAACCCCTAAAGCGTTTTTTTTTTTTTTTTTTACTAGGATGGGAAAAGTATCAACTAATTGATTTACATTAATTCCCTAATGTAAGCCATAACCAACTTATGCCTAACCTTAACCTTAACCCTAACCTTAACCAATAAGCCATTCAATATATATATATAAAAAAAATGACTTTACCATCTATGGAAAAAATGGCTGACAGGATGTACCCTAATTATTGCTATGTGCAAAAACTTAATGGGAGCAGTTTTTCTGGTTTAATGCCTGATTGACTAAGACCACTTATGAAAATCAGAAAATCAGGCCAGTGGAAATTTTCCAAATAGATTACCTGTGGTGAAACCCTGGTCCCACACCTGCAGCACCACATTCAAAAGCAATAGACTGCGCACATGAGAGATCAGACTGTGATATTTCCACTCTGAGCCAGAGGCAGGAAATGAAGAAGTGTTGTCAGTATATGAAAAGGAAGACTCCTTGTGCAAGGTTCCACTTCACTTTTTATTTCATCAAGCAGAGGCAGAATAATTTCATTACAACTAAATTAATATTAAATAATGAAGCTATTTATTTATTTATTTATTTTCATCCTCTGACATTTGAAAGAATATTTCTCAGAAGGAACACTCTTATTTATTTTTAATGATTGAGTTTCTTTCTCTCTCTGCCTATTTTGGCTTTTTAAACAAATAGCACAGCTGCCATGACTTGCCACAGGAGGAATGCACATGGAAGAGGTACAAAAATGGCATTCATTTCAGATGGCATTGTCATCATTGCTTTCACAAACACAGGTCAAAAATCAAAAATGTCATAGAAAATGGTAGATTCTGAAAAAGAATAGAGCATTTAAGTCATCCATTTTTAGTTGTCCTACATCCAGATAAACCTCCCAGTTCCTTTTCAAGGCCAAACTTCTCATACCGATGAGTCACCAGGAGCCCCTTTACTGTACCTCTTAAATGAATAAAAAAAAAAAAGTCTTCAACAAATGACACATTTTCAATTAGATTCTACACATTCATGGCTGAGAAAGACGAAGACAACTTCTTAACCAAGGCAGCACAGAATATGGAGTTTAAAAAATGCCAGGATGCCCATTTTAGGTCTGTCTTCCTCCAATTTGTTTATCTGTTTGTTTGTTTGTTTGCATTTACTTTTCTCCTGTCTTTGTGCAGCTGGGCCTATAGACCTAATGATTTGCATGTGTTCTTTGTATCTTTTTCTCCAGATGTTGGGAAGCCATTATATTAGTAATCTTAGACAAAACAGGTGGCCGGCTTGACACTGGCATTATGCATTAATTTTAGCTTGTTTGTTTCAGAATTATCCTTGGAGTATAAGGTTAAGGTTGTTCAGTTCTGATCGTTGAATGCCCAGATTCTTCTCCACATTCACTCATTAGAGTATCTGTATGATAAGATATTGGCAATCTAATTGCTATTTTACTGGTAGCAAGTACAGTTTTCCTGCCACTGGAGTTACCTGATGAGGTAATCTGGCAAACTAGTAAGAGTTTGCAGTGAGGAGTGAACAAGCCCTCATTTACGTAAAGTTATCTGTCGCTATTAGTGTTGCAAAGGGGTGGAAAGTTTCCGGTAAATTTCCCAGAAAGTTTCCGAAAATTCCTGTGGGAATTTTCACTCTGAAATATTGGAAATTTTCAGAAGATTTTTGCTGTCACTTTTTTTTTTTCAATTTTTCCGAAAATTCCCGGGAAAATTCGGCTTGGGAATTTTGGGAATTTTTGTTTTTTTTCTTGTCATCAATTTGAATGAGGTTTTTAAAAAGTTTCCATGGAAATTTAAGCTTTTAAGAAATTAAGAAATTAAGAAATTTAGTTTTTGTTGTTATTAACTTAAGATGAATGGGGCAAAAATAAACAATCAATAAATCTCCTGGAATTAGGACTCACCTCTAACCCAAAGGCCACAATGCCAGCATACTGTAAAATCATCATTGCCATACCCAAGTGTGTGAAATAAAACTTAAATATAAAACTTAAATATAAACAGTCAACTTTGCATTTTGGTGGAAAAAAATATGTTGCATGATTCAATGCAAATTCAACTGTCCACCATGATTCACATATGCAATTAATTTCGAGCACATTTGATCATCATCAGTCAGTAGCCTATACTCCACTAGGCTACAGCACTTCCACTGAGACAGATGATCATCACATCAGCATCACGATTCAGTTTCCTGCATTTCTATGCATTTTAATGGGTAGTTTGAACCACTTCATATGCACACCTTAACAATAGTACTGCACACAGTCCTCTGCCTTAATTAATAGCCTAGACCTCTTATTAATGCTGTATAACTGCTGGTCATTGTATTAATATCCTACAACAGAACAAACATAGGATTATTATAAAGAGAAAATTTGTTGCACACGGGTGATACCATTAATATCTTATCTTAATGTAGGATAAAACGCCCCGATGGATCAGGTTAATTTCATTTGAACAACAGATTTCCCGAGCATTTATATGGGCTACGCAAACTTCAATCCACATGATAAAAATTAATCCACGGACCACCTAAGTGACATTTGACTGTTTAATTAAATCAACTTAAAGAGGGCGGTGTGTGCTCAGGAGGTAGAGCGGTCGTCCGGTAACTGGAGGGTTCCCGGTTCGATCCCCGGCTCCTCCAGAGTGTGTCGAAGTGTCCTTGAGCAAGATACTGAACCCCTCACCGCTCCTGATGGACAGCTGGCGCCTTGCATGGCAGCCTCTGCCATCAGTGTGTGAATGTGTGTGTGAATGGGTGAATGTGAGGCAAAAACATTGTAAAGCGCTTTGAGTGGTCAGTAGACCAGAAAAGCGCTATAGAAATGCAGTCCATTTACCATTTACCATTTAAAGTTACTCTGGCACGGTTGGAGGGGGTGTGCTCCAGTACGGTACAGGCACTCATGCAGGAGCACATGCATGCGCGAACGTTGATATCATGCCGTCCTCCTGCTTCCGCAAAATCCTCCTGCTTCCGGCAGACCTGACCGGGTGGCCACGCACACCGTGCGGTGCTGGCCGGCACCGAGCAGGTATCGCTCCCCCAAAATTTCACAATGTTTCCAGCCAGGGGAGCTCATGTCACCACCAGGGGAGCTGTGCTCCCTTTTGCTCCCCCTTGTTTCGCACACTGGTTATGCCAATATTCACGACAGTTTGACTCAGCTAGGGAAAATTCCCGAAAATTCCCTGGAAATTCATTATAATGTAGCATGTTTGCATGCATATCTGCTTATAACAAACCAAAATGTTTATTATGTATATATGTATATGACCAGGTGAATGCAGTGAATATAAATTCCCGAAAATTCCCCGAAAATTCCCCGAAAATTCCCGTTTATTCCCGTTAATTCCCATTAATTTCCGAAAATTCCCATGGAAATTTTCCAACTTTGAAAATTCCGTGAATTTTGCAACACTAGTCGCTATTCTTGAAAAAAGCTTGCACCCATGATGGAAATCTACTCAGCCAGTCTGCAAGAGACACAGCATGTAAAATATTGAATGCAGAAGCTGTAGGATTTTCCTATATAACAATGTATTGACTCATACAAAAACAATCCCTGTCAATCATGGTCATGGACACAATCTGGTGTGTGTGTCTGCAGAGATCCTGCCCTCTGCCTAGAGTTTCTTGTTTTGCTGAGCTCAGGACTCTTCTGGGCATCGGCCTTTGGGCAGTGGGTGCATTACTCACAGCCAATCACAGTGCACAGTGCCGGATCAATAGCATTACATCCAATAGCTATGAAAATTGTGAATGCAGACGTAAGAAGAAAGGACATATAGCGAGATGAAACGCCAAGTGGACAAAGCTTGTTCCACAGCGAGAGTGAATCTGCGGTTTTGCTCTGTTTTTTCTTAGGACGAATGTTTTACATTTTGGATGGTCATTTTATTCTGTCACCATCCTAAGAAACAAAAACTTGCTGTTGGCGGTTAGCTTATCCAGCGAGGAGGAGCCAACTTTGAATGTTGTGTTTACAAACCACAACAAATCCTCCACATTCTGCCTTTAACTTGAACACTGAAACTGAACTTTGTTGTTGCAGGTGAAGTATATAAATCACGGTACAATATGAATCCCCAAAGTTAGCATTTCCATTAAAAGATGAAAAACCTAGCAAACATCTTGATTATAGAGATATTGCTTATTTGTTTGTTTGTTTTTGTATTAACGATAGGCCTATGATAAATATAAAAAAATAGGGACACCCTCTAACCAGGTTGAGGATTGTGCTACATGATGATGATGATGATAATGATGATGATGATGATTCATGATGATGATGTCATTAATTAACCTAGTAAGTTGACCAACTGGCCAGAGTCCCAGCAACTTCATTTATATACTATTATTTTTTGTAGCCATAATATTTTGGGAATATTAACTGCATTTTCTCTCAAACCCCATTTTATATATATTTAAAAACACAAATTAGAAATACATAAAACGGGAGGTAAAATGCATGTGAAAATAATTCTAGTAAATGATTGAAATTCCTCACACACACAGCAGCATGCTTGTGTGTCCTGGTGTGGAAGTCAGCTTCATGGACTGGGGATGGAGGTGCATAGAGATTGCTTACTCATGCGGGGGTAGTTCAAAGATGGCTGAGAGGCTATACGATTGGGAGGATGATTCATCCTATATGGCAGTGGTTCTCAACTCCAGTCCTTAGGGCCCAGAGTATTGCTAGGTTTCTGTTTTGCCGGGTCGTTTTCATCCTAGCTATCTAATCAGAGACTATTGGGTTGACAGCTGAGCAGAAAAATAGAAATCCAGCAGTACTCTGGACCCTGAGAACTGGAATTGAGACTCACCTCTCTAAAAGTAGTTGGCTGGTTATCAACACCTATAAGCATGAGCTATTTTTAATGCCTTGCGGATTGGGAAAATGTATCCATACCTTAATTTTGTCACATTTAGACAACTATAATTCACTCTATTCCCTCTGTTTGAACGAATGCTGTGCTTAACCAGATCAAGTGGAATGGATCATATTATGTATTCTCATATTAAACTCTTATTAAAATTTTATTGTTTCAATAGTTTTCCACTGATTGCCTGTTAGTTTAAGAATTGTCTTTACTGATATTTTTTGAGGCACAGTGTGGTCTGGCCCCCAGACATAAATGTTGAGTATTCAGTTGTTTTGTTTCCTCAGCATGTCAGCATTGAGTTTGTTATTTAGCAGAGTCACATATATTGGGCCAAAAATGTGCGTCTGCAAAACAGACAATTTTTGGAAATGAAAATGAGCACCAAATGGATTTGTTTTGTTTTGTTTTGTTTTGTTTTTGCTTTTCGTACTACTTTTCAGGCCTCCAGTAAGTGCTAAGAAGCTTTTCAACCATTCTAAGATATATATATATATATATATATATATGTATGTATGTATATATATGTGCATGCGTCCGTGCGTGCGTGCGTGCGTGCGTGTGTGTGTGTGTGTGTGTGTGTGAATAAACAGCCATTTAGTGAGGTCATTGTAGTCAAGATTTAGGACAGCCATACTAGAAGTTATGGACTGAGCCATGTAAGTATTTATGGGATATGCCACGCATGAAATTATACCATTGTGTTTCTTACCTCTAGGCGGTTGTGATTAACAGCAGTGCCATTACCTTGCTGAATTACAGTGTTTGTTTCTTCTTCATGCTATACTATTATTACTGCCAAACATGGCACACAAGTTGCAAAATGACTTCCAGACATTTCCATATTCATTTTTCTTCCAGACAGTGCCCCCTGATTTAGCAGCATCACTGTGAACATCACTGTTCCTGAGGAGAGTGGAGTAAGAGCAAGAGGCACCACTTCTGATAAAAAAAAAAAAAAAAATAGGGGTTATATAAAATAACATAAATAATAATAAAAATGATAAAATTAACATGGTTATTTTTTGGCTTTAGGCTGTAGAAAAATGATAAAACTGATAACTCTGTGATAAAACTCAGCACTCAGGCTGAAGTAATGAGGCTTCATTTTTACATTAACTCAAGAAATCAATCAAAACTTGTGATGCTAATAATGACTTTGCTGATGAACCCCATTGAAGCAGAAAATATTCTCTTACTGAGGTAGGGTCGAGGAAGGTGTATCACTAAATATTAAATTGTGAAGGTGGATTTACAGAAATTAATCACATTATCAAACAAGTACCAACCTTATACCTTATACCATGTATAAGGTACCATATATCTATCTATATCTATCTATCTATCTATATAAATCTATATCTATCTCTATATCTCTATCTATCTATCTATCTATCTATCTATCTATATATATATATATATATATATATACACTATATTACCAAAAGTATTCGCTCACCCATTCAAATGATCAGAATCAGGTGTCCTAATCACTTGGCCTGGCCACAGGTGTATAAAATCAAGCACTCAGGCATGCAGACTGTGAAACAAGACATTTGTGAAAGAATGGGCCGCTCTCAGGAGCTCAGTGAATTCCAGCGTGGAACTGTCATAGGATGCCACCTGTGCAACAAATCCAGTCGTGAAATTTCCTCGCTCCTAAATATTCCACAGTCAACTGTCAGCTCTATTATAACAAAATGGAAGCGTTTGGGAACAACAGCAACTCAGCCACGAAGTGGTAGGCCACGTAAAGTGACGGAGAGGGGTCAGCGGATGCTGAAGCGCATAGTGCAAAGAGGTCGCCGACTTTCTGCACAGTCAATTGCTACAGAGCTACAAACTTCATGTGACCTTCAGATTAGCCCAAGTACAGTACGCAGAGAGCTTCATGGAATGGGTTTCCATGGCCGAGCAGCTGCAGCCAAGCCACACATCACCAAGTGCAATGCAAAGCGCCGGATGCAATGGTGTAAAGCACGCCGCCACTGGCCTCTAGAGCAGTGGAGACGCGTTCTCTGGAGTGATGAATCACGCTTTTCCATCTGGCAATCTGATGGACGAGTCTGGGTTTGGAGGTTGCCAGGAGAACGGTACATTTCAGACTGCATTGTGCCGACTGTGAAATTTGGTGGAGGAGGAATTATGGTGTGGGGTTGTTTTTCAGGAGCTGGGCTTGGCCCCTTAGTTCCAGTGAAAGGAACTTTGAATGCTTCAGGATACCAAAACATTTTGGACAATTCCATGCTCCCAACCTTGTGGGAACAGTTTGGAGCGGGCCCCTTCCTCTTCCAACATGACTGTGCACCAGTGCACAAAGCAAGGTCCATAAAGACATGGATGACAGAGTCTGGTGTGGATGAACTTGACTGGCCTGCACAGAGTCCTGACCTGAACCCGATAGAACACCTTTGGGATGAATTAGAGCGGAGACTGAGAGCCAGGCCTTCTCGACCAACATCAGTGTGTGACCTCACCAATGCGCTTTTGGAAGAATGGTCAAAAATTCCTAAACACTCTCCTCAACCTTGTGGACAGTCTTCCCAGAAGATTTGAAGCTGTAATAGCTGCAAAAGGTGGACCGACATCATATTGAACTCTATGGGTTAGGAATGGGATGGCACTTCAGTTCATAGTATGAGTAAAGGCAGGTGAGCAAATACTTTTGGTAATATAGTGTATATATATATATATACACTAGGCAAAAAAAGTTCTGCACCGCTTTTTCAATCTATAATTTCTCCCCTTTATTTATACCCAATAGTGTTGTATCTTATACCGTTGTAAAGCCTCATTCGTCCTCTTTCCAATGAGATACAACTTGTAAGGATCCTGCATTTCTGGAATGAGTGACACGGGTAATTGTGTGGGAAGCGACCAATTTTTTTTGACAAAATCCCCTGCAATATTTTTTCAGTTGATCATTTCTCCCATTTAACAATACCGATTGGTGTTGTCTTTCATACCGTTAGAAAGCCTGATTAGTCCCCTTTTCAATGAGAAATAAGTTGTAAGGATTGTCAATCGATTGGTATGACCAACATGGCTAAACATGTCCCCTCCCCCCCTTTTTGAAGGGAGCAAAATCCCATTCAATGTGTTCTCTTGGAGTTCACAACAAAATACCTCCATAGAGTAAGGCAGGTCCTGAAGAGCCAGCTGAATGGACAAAACAAAGTCTGAGCCATCAACACCTACACCCTGCCCATGATCAGATACCCAGTTGGTTTAATATCCTGGCCAAAGGAGGAGATAGAGGCCAGGGATATCAAGACAAGGAAGTTCCTCACAATGCATGGAGGGTTTCATCCCAAGTCCAGCACCTTGAGGCTGTAAACTAAGTGGAAGGAGGGCGGCTTAGGACTTGTGAGTGTCAAAGCCACTATCCAAGATGAAACAACAAAGATCCAGGAATACATCAGGAAGATGGCCCCCAGTGATGACCTGCTAAGTGAATACCTCAGGCAGTAGAAGCCCAATGGGGAGGAGGAAGAGGAAGAGGCACTATCATGGAGGGACAAGCCCTTGCATGGTATGTACCACCCACAGATAGCAAAAGTGGCTGATATCGAAAAAAACATACCAGTGACTAGAAAAGGCTGGACTGAAAGAAAACACAGAGGCACTGATCATGGCAGCACAAGAACAGGCCCTAAGCACAAGATCCACAGAGGCTGGTTCTGCCTGATACCAGGCAGAACCCCAGGTGCAGGCTGTGCAAAGATGCCCGTGAGACAATACAGCACATCACAACTGGGTGCAAGTTGCTGGCAGGTACGGTATACATGGAGCACCATAACCAAGAGGCTGACATGGTGTACAGGAACATCTGTACCCAATTTGCCCTGGAATCCCAGGGTCAAAATGGAAGGCATATCCAAAGGTAGTTGAGAACAACAGAGCCAAGATCCTGTGGGACTTCCAGATTCAGATGGATATGTTTTTGGTGACTAATCAACCAAACACCCTGGTAGTCGATAAACAGCAGAAGGCAGTAGTGATAGATGTAGCGATCCTGAGCGACAGCAACATCAGGGAGAAGGACCATGAGAAGCTCGAAAAATGCAACCGGCTGAGAGAGGTGCTCAAGAAGATATGGGGAGTGAAGGCAACAGTGGTGCTGGTAGTAATCGGAGCTCCTGGGGCTGTGACCCCCAAACTGGGAGAGTGGCTTAAGCCATTTTAATACACCTGGTCATACAGGAACGCCTGAGAGTGCAGTCCTCCAAACAGCTAAGATATTGCACAGAACCCTCAGGCCTCTGGTAGAGGACCCGAGCTTAAATGAGACACAAGAGTATATAGATAAGTATATAAATAGGTACAGATAGATAGATAGATAGATAGATAGATAGATAGATACACTGGCAACTGCTCCTCCCATTCTTCAACCTTATCTTGCCTTTCAAAGGCATACTTCCATAGAGCTCTGAACAAAATTTTGCCCAAGGATTATAACATGTTGTCTCATAATAATTAACAATATCTTTTTTGTAGCTTTAATGTGTACAATAGTAGCTACATCTTGGTGTGTGTGCACCCATTATAGGAGAGTGTATGCTTCACTGCCAGCAGAGACTGTTGAAGTGTTCCACCAATGAACCACCGTTGTTTGTCATTTAACCAAAGGCTTCCACCAGGTATATGGAGTGTGACTTCCAATTAGTTTTCAGGAGATTTACCCATGGAACTGTTAAAAATGTGTTAGAATGGTAACAGAGTAATGGATTTTAAATGACTGCCACGCTGCTGTGCCACATATAGCATAATGTGAGCACTGATGAGTTTTGTATTTGTTGTATGACCTCTAATGTAGATGGAAAGCTTTAAAGCTTCATTGAGTCAATGTTTTTGCTTGAAAGGGGAAAAAAAATGCAAATTTTCTGGCTCATATTTTCTATAGAATTTAACAGTTACTTTCATTAATAAATATTTGTTTTAATTCTTGTGCGGACAGCACGTTTGTGATCTTGTCAGTCATGCATTGCACACAGAACATAATCTAGCAATAAAACAATTTGTTTGAATCAAAAACTGTCTATTTGAAGTGCAGCAGATTGTACCCCACTGCAATGATACTGAAGTAGTGTTATGGATTGGTCATGTCTTTCTCTCTCTTTCTCAATACAGACATCTTGCTCTTAACAAATGGATTTTCTTCCCTTGCATATATCCACCCACCTGCCCAGTGTTACCCCGTGTCTAGACCTTAAGTATAGTGTGAGCAGCATGTTTAGCAGAGCAGCAGTGGCAGGGAGTGCTCCGGGGGCGTTCAGGCATTAAGCCTTGGTCACCTGAGTTTTGGAAGTGCTCAGAGCCCAATACACAATGACTGTGGTTATGTGTGTAAAATGGAGGGGAATACATTTGAAGCTTAAATAAATGCTTCAGATCACAGTGTTGCAGCTGAGACGTGAGCCTGCACGGAGCTGATGCAGACAGCTGCATAGATTTAAATGAGAGTGGATCTATTGTGAGTGACGTGTGAGTAAAAAAATGCATCTGATACACTTGAGCTCTAGGCTCAGACTTACAGTGACACTCAATAACATAAACAACAAGGATAATAATAACAGTAATAACTAAGTATTAAAATAAAACAAAATAACAAAAAAAAATTAAAATGTAAAATAGATTGAATAAAATGTAAAACAAACTACAATAACGTCAAGGGGGCATTTTTTTGTTTATTTGTTTTTTGAAAAACAGTTCCCTCACCAATTACCACACAGGAAATGGTCATGTGAAAATGATACTTAGTTTCATGTGGGACTGAATATTAAAGGCAATGCATTCACATACATGCAAATAAGTAAAATACAGGCATGTAATGTGGTCTGCTAGGGGTATGTTATGTTTTACTGCGGCATTGCATCAGAGTACATGAGCGGTGCGGAGCTGGAGCGAGCGAGGAGCGGTGCGTCGTTATTTAACGCGGTGCGGTGGTGCGGGTTTCTTTATTGCCGTTCCATCGCTCCGGTGCGGAGCGAGTGGTGAATTACCCCTGCTCCCTGCTTATATATATATATATATGTATATATTTATTCTTGCAAGTTTTGTAAGCGCTTTTTATCATCCACTTCAAACTGCCAAGTTGCTAGAAGTCTATAAACTTAGCTGCCTAATCCTGAACGCTAGGCCTAGTGTTTCTCTGCCAGAGCTATCTGTCAAGAAGAAAGCCTAGCAGGCTACCAGCCACCACGCCATCTATAGATATTGATCCACAACAGAGCAAGAGTGGACGTTATTCTTTTCAATAACTTGAACATCTAATGTTAGACAATTGAAACTTACCTGACTGTTCTGTTTGGCCAGTAGGTGGTAATGCCATCCAAAAGCTTTATAATCCACTGTCAAGTCAGCAATTGTGTTGTCTGTAACGCTAGGCTACTATATAAATTTACTATGTCAATTTTGTTTTCCCTCCTCATACTCTTCCAGTATAACACGCTGCTCATCCGCCATAAAACACGCTGTGTTTTTCCTTGTTGCTCATGTTTGTGATTGGTCAGCTGCCTCAGACTCCGCCCCTTATACGTGCGCGTTCACGGCTCTTGATGAGGCAAACCTGCATCGACTGAGCGAGTTGATAACCAGCGTCGTGATACCGGTTATCCCCGATCACCATGATTTCTGTTAGTGTAGCCGGATAGGTCTGAGAGATCCAGGGAAAACTGAGCTTGCTTCGTGATACAGGCATCAGCTGTACTGCTACCGGTAGTACTAGCTAAGCTAGCTAATAAGTTGGGTGATTCAGGACTTCTCTCATAAGCGCTGGAGCTCGATGACTGAGTCAAGGTTTGTTTTATTAGTAGTGGACTGGACTGGACACAGCAATCCCGGATTATTAGTTAGACTTTTGTTTGTTAGCACCGAGGCGGGGACCTCGCAGAGCACAGATCACAGACACATCACAGATTCGCCTGCGGAACAGGTAAGTTATGTGTTGTCATGCTAACGTTATCTGATGGTCTTGTTGGAATACCGGTAACTGTTAGCCTTATTGTAACCATGGTAACGTTAGCTAACGTTAACGTAGACGTCACTTGTTTTATGTTGTTGTGCAGCTTGTGTGGGCGGGCTAAGTTAGCTATGGGTTAGCCTATTGTTGACTGCCTGTTCACCTGTTGTACTGTAACCCAGAATCATCATTAATAGTAATATGAGCGGAGCGATTACGGAGCGGAGTGGAGCGGTATTTAGAGGAATTAGGTTGAGCGATTCGGTGCGAGGTGCGGGCCGCAGGGATGGTTGGAGCGGGGCGGTGCGAGTGAATTGCCGTTACTGCGTGAGTTTGGTGCGACTACTTCTTCCGCTCCGAACCGCTCACGTACTCTGCATTGCATATACTCTGTCTTATGACGGAGTTTTGGGGTCACAGTGAGCAGAAAAAATATTTTTTGAGATTTCGAGAATAAAGTCGTAATATTTCGAGAATAAAGTCGTAATATTACGAGAATAAAGTCGTAATATTTTGAGAATAAAGTCGTAATTTTACAAGAATAAAGTCGTAATTTTACGAGAATAAACGGAAGTAAAACAGCCAAGAGCACAGGCAGCCTCTTTGGCGACCACCGTCTCCGGTGTTGTGCCCAGCCACATAATTAGATGGTGGGCCGAAGGACGATATCTGCTTTCGTTTTGAAATGATCGATCCTCTGCGATAGTTTTTTATCACGTTTTTATGAAAATGGAGCTTATGTTTGATAAACTACCCAGGCAAACGCTATGGAATGCTATACTGCAAACCAAGTATATACGGCTACAGAAGCGACGATACTGCTGTCTGGTAAGGTTGAAATATCTTTTTAAGAGTCCCTGATACCTACAAAACAGAGTATAAAGAATGCAGAACAAGACCGACGAGGAAAAAAAGGATGTCAGTTGACTACAATATATTCAGCTGAACAGAAAATACCCAAAAAATGGTCTAAGTTCTTTCTTGTGGTGACAACAAAGAACAACTGCAACAGTTTCTTGTGTTGTTTTTACATTTTTATGTTTTTAGTTTGTGTTTTAATTCTTCTTGAACTCTTATGTAAAGCACTTTGAATTGCATTGTGTATGAAATGTGCTATACAAATAAATTTGCCTTGCCTTGCCTTACCTATTATTAAGTCATGCTTCTGAACAGATCAAGTTACACACCAAAAGCTTATAAACTCGTCAGCTTATGGTCTATTATAAATAAATTATGAAAATTAATCTTGAATATTAGAACAATATGAGAAGATTACATATAAAAATCACAGCACTGGCGATTTTAAGCACCTGCAAAAGAATTTACAGTCTGGTTATACAATTATATTACATAAACGTATTGATGATGATTCTATACCATATAAACGTAGTCGTTCGTTTTGACCACAGACTGTAGGATTTTGACACAAGAAGTAAATAAGATGAGCTGTCAGTCTGCTTCCTCCCTGTTAGTGTGTTTGCATTGGGGTCCTACTAGCGCCGTGCGCCATTGGTTCATATTCTCAAAGCTACAATACGATTGGTTCGTCAGCTTCAGTCGTCCGCTACTTGCCTGAGTAGAGCGACAAATAAAAGTCAAGTTTGTCAAAACATATGATCAAACCAGAGCGGTTTTGCTCATTGAGTGGACCCAGGTTTCCTGATATCTCTCTCCTGAAATATCAGAGACAAGAATGACTTTATTAATACTAATATTTCAACTTTATTCTCGCAAATTACCGACTTTAATCTCGTAAATTTACGACTTTATTCTCGTAAATTAACGACTTTTTAATATTACGACTTTATTCTCGTAAATTTACGACTTTATTCTCGTAATATTACGACTATAATCTCGAAATCTCGGATTTTTTTTTTTCTCAGTGTGGCCCTAATCCTCCTTCGTACTGTCTTTTATATTCTGTGTATTTACTACTGTAGCCTTTGGATCTTATAATATTTCTTGTCTTTTGTGTCACCGTGGCTGTGTGAATACATAGGCCTTTATTTTCTGTGCTCATTGTGTGGCTGACTTTAGCCTTTGAATACTCATCTTTTTCCGTCTGTTTGATCACCTGCAATACATACAGACGCTTTTGTTCCTCACAGTAGTGTTTCCCTGACAAAAACCTTGTAGAATTGAAACACTGTATGGTATGAATGTACTGAAAAAGGACTTATAATCCTGTGTGTGGATAATTACCTCTGTATGTGAATTATTTGGTGAAATTCCCATGCTTTCATATGCATATATGGTTTCATAATCTCTATACAAACACAATCAATAAAGTGGCCTTGGTGAAGCACTATGTGGATATAGAGGTGTGATGAAAGTAAATGCTCCTTTCTGTTAGGGGACATGAGAAAATGTGTCATCAACAATGAAAATTTAAAGGCTGTTGCCTAAGGACACAATACACAATACACAATACTCTTGATCGTGTGTGTGTGTTTGTGTGTCTGTGTGTTGTCTACTGTGTGTTGTGTGTGAAGGCATGTTGGTTGTCCTGGCAGTATTTATGACTTGGGATGTGGAAGGTTGCCTTGGAAGTGAGTGATTTTCATGTGTGCATTTATACACCACATTGTTCATTTGCAGGATAACTCTAGTTGTGACTGAGGCCCATGATCAGTGTGCTGAAAATATTCAAGGGCGTGAATGAGAACAGTGGGGGCATGATGAATTTGCTTTCACAGCCTACCAGCAATCAAAAACAAAATACTAAATTAATACTAAATTAATAAAGAACGGGAAACCACGTGATTGCACATTGCATTGTGGGTCGTGGTCACCATGATATATGTCAATGCTGAGAAAATAAAATAAATTTATGGGCTGGATCCATACGAGCACAACCGTCTCACTCACATGTTGTCAAATACCGCAGCTCGGTCACGCTCCTTTCACGTCTGATACCGAAGCCAAAAAGTAACCTTTGGTGTAAGGATGTGAAGCATTGGGCCTTCTCACTTTTATCACGTGTCAATGTTGCATGGTTAGGTTAAGGCATAAAAACACTTGGTTATGGTTAGAACAGGTTAGGTTTAGGCAACAAAACTCTTGATATTACTTGATATTACTTTAATTCTTCATGAATCAGTCACTCCTGTGACCAGCACTTCAAAGTTGCATTAGTTCCCCAATGAATACATCAAGTCATTAAGTCATTGCTGAGTAAGTCCAATGAGGTGAACCATATAGACTCAACGGTAACATTTCATGGTCCTTCCACAGTTTTTGTCTGTTAAGTCTAAAGAGTCGGCATTTCAATCCACCCCCTAGCAGTTTTACATAGTGCACATACATATATTACATAGTGCAGTGGTTCAAGAGTATCAATATCCTACACAATTATGTGACTGTGGAAGTTTAATAAAAGTAGCATGTAGCATTTGGAGTAATAGTAGCTGTTGTTTTTCAAATATGCTCACAATAATGCAGTTTCTACATATTAGGGCGGATTACATTTTGTGTGCATCCTCAATTACCAGGGAGGTGACAGAAGGTGGTGACAAAATGAGGGAGCCTGATGTTGTGGCACTATTTTTGGTTTACCTACATATCCTCATCCTGCATGGTGCCATGAAGCCTGTGTGTCCCATCAACAGCCATAAAAATAGGAATATGCATGAATGCAACATGGTATTTAATTCAGATGTTGGGAAATCAATAACCCAGCAGACAATTTGAGGAGCTGTCAGTGCTGTTACTGTTTAATGGATGAAGCAGCGTATGGATGGTTGTGATGGTCCTAAATCATCTCTGCTATATTGTTACATCACTTCTCCGGCTGTCCTAAACATTTGCTGACTTGGGAGCACTGTTAAAATATTAAGATGTTTATTGAATAGCTCTTACTCCCGGATGTAAAAGTGAGACCTAATTTATGTCACTCTCAGATTGTTTGGCCATTTAGGAATGGTTCTCTAAGCTGAGATGCATTATAAATACCGGGGCCAGGATTTGTTCTAGTGCTGAATCAAGGTAACAGGAGAAAACAAGAGTGCGTAAGATTATATGCAAGAGAATACTAAATATTTATAGTACTAGGGAGCCTCATTAATAGATTGTGGTTGAGATTACAGCACTTGAAACATGATATCAACAAATGTGAAGCTGCAGATAAGCTACAGCCCCAGAACGCAGCCGAGGGTTCAACCTTCTCATTGTAATTCACAGTAACAAGAAGAGGGTTGAATGGAACTAATTTAAGATGAGGTCAGAGTATAAACAACGCACCGGGGGAGAGAGTTTGGTTAAAGGACGTCTGTGGCTGAACTGTGTGTGTGTACATTGTGGTTTACAAGGTTGGTTCAATGTCCAATGTGTGAGAGCAAACAAAAAGCACCTTACAACCATTATTTTATGGCCAGCATGGTTCCAATAAATGATGGCAGAATCAGGTCTAATTTGTGAGGATAATTTTTCCATTTAGTTAATTTGCATTTTTAGCAAGGATTAAATAAGTCTGGATCATTTGCTTCTCTAGTTTGTTATGTTTAATGCTTTAATGCTGTGTTGATTCAAATTATATGTATTATTATGTGCAGTGGCATTTTATTTTTATTTTTGTGTCATTTATCACATTGTTGGTGATATCTGTTCACCAAAACTGGACAGAAACTGAAAATACACACCTTACATAAATAACAAAGTTTCTGTGTTAATTTATTCAATAAGATAAACATCAGTGAGAACAGCCCTCTTACTCAAATAATGTGAGAGCAGGTTTATGTTTAGGCATATGATCAGTTCAATTTTCAAATACTTAAACTTGCTCAAAAATAATAACATTATACCCATATTTTGCATCTGGGATATTTAACAAACCAACCCATAGCATATCTCAGCTACTATGAAAGTGGGAAACAGTATCAAATAGTTTTGTTCAAATAAAATATTTTCTCACACACACTTTAACAAAATTAGCTTTCAAGTTAAAATATTTCATATTTCTTTTTGTCCAACATTCCTAAATTTAATTAGTATTTTTTCCCAACTGTTGTGTTGAACTGTTAAAAACAAAGCAAGTTTGCTCTTAGCATAAAACACTAAACTTTGAAAGAGTAATTATTTTTTTTTTTTTTTGAAGGCTAATTAAAATTATATTCATTAAATATCTCTTCAGAGCGCTTCCTCTTTAATTCCCTCTCTCTCTCTCTCTCTCTCTCTCTCTCTCTCAGAGACAGAGGGAAAGAGGGGAGAGGGAGATTCTCCTCTCAGATGCAGTGATAAGAAAAATCTATTGGGTACAAGAAATCTGTAAACAATATGACAGTGTGTCAAGATGTGGTGTGACCTCCTTACATCTACCACCAGCAGCAGATTGCATCACTTGGAAAAAAAAAAAAAAAAAAACCCAAAAACAAACAAACAAACAATGTGTGTAAGAAACATGTTTTTTGACTGATATTGTTTTCTTTGTTCATCATCAACAGCAGCATCAGCTTGCTGCACATTGGTGCCTCCAATGGGTGTCAGTGCTAACAAAGCAGATACAGCAGTTTGTTGAGGTTTCTTGCCCATGACACACTGCTGATGTGGTCGGTTCCACAAACACACACACACTGCTTTGTATGTGAAATGATGCAATGACTGTTTGTTGAGGGCAGAATGAGCTTTAAAGGCTCCCAGTCAGTCAGAGCTTTAAACACAGGATTTTAATTTTCATTTCATTTAACAAATAAACAAACACCATAAACATCTAAAAGATTGTCAATGATTACACATCAAAGTCATGAACTTATTTCCACTGTGATTCCAAATAAAACTGAATAGCAATATAAATTTGATTAAAATAACTATACAATGCATCATTTAAAAAAATAAATAAATAAATAAAAGTCATAATTGTTTCATATTCTTGATATTTGATTTCTGGTGTTTCCTTTCAGCCTTATTAAATTTCACTGTATCTGGATTTAATTTTACTGAAGCTACACTTGGCTCAGATTCAGTCTGCGGCAGTATGGAACACATGGCTGGAGTAAATGAGACCAATTAAACAAGGTATGAGATATTGATCCAATTTCAAATAATTTCCTATTACCACAGAGCTTCCAGTTAGGCATGAATGACTTCATTATTGAAACTAATGTTCCCATTAAACTTCATACTTCATACTCCATGCTGCAATCACCTGGAGCTACTCCACTGACAATGAAGAGAGAGCTGCTGGACATGAAACACCAGCATTTCCCCCCCTGAACTCTTACATTTAAATGAGTTTATATTCAAGTAGTGCTACCAGTTTCAAACCATAACATGTATCTTTGTGCACCAAAATTTTTGGATGCATTCACTACATTTCATTAAAGATGAAACAATACTATACATCAAATTTGACATCACAGATGTCTCTGTGCACTTAAACTATCTGAACTATCTCAAGGCAGAGGATAAATATATCATCCATCAGACTAATGTATACTTTTTCTCAACTGAAATATTTATTTTCAGTTGAAAAATGCCTTTAAGCTATTGCATAGTCAGTATCATAGTCAGTTTATTATTTGTAACTTATGTACTGCATTTTGCTACATAAACTGCATTTTTATGCTTGGTTGGTGCTTTATTCCAGTGGTTCACAACCTGATCCTCAAAGACCCCCTGTCCTACAAATTTTTGCTCCATTTTTTTTTTCTTTTCTGAGTTCATATAACATCAAATCACCAAACTGAACCTCAGTTACAGTGTAGACAGTTTATCTGACCTCTGTTCACATGCACACTGAACAAATGCAGCATGAATAGCATAAAAAACTGAGTTTCCTGGCATGACTGTGAGACAAACTTCTCTTAAGTTACGTTAATGTAATATTCAAACTTAGTTGGCACAGTAAGTGTGTAGTTTGTGCACTGAAAATGCGAAGGCACGGAGTGGCAGTCTGTTGACATTGTTGAGTCTGAGAGGACTTCCTCACTGTGCCCCAGGTGGAGTTTGTGCCAGCAGCAGGGACCTGGGACCAACATGGTGGCAGAAGTGATGGAGAGCCATGTTTAGCAGGGCTTTGCTGGTGTGTATCTGTATGTGTGGTGTGTATGTGTGTGTGTGAGGGAGAGAGAGAGCGTGCGCATGTGAGAAGACAACTCAGAGGAATACTCAGTCATTATGGCCATGTGAGGGTGAGCCTGTGACACAGATGAATATATCATCGCCCGCCCTTTGGTCGGTAGCCATCAGATATGTAACAGATGGAACTGATGAACTGTTTCCACAGAGTTTGGACTTTACAAGCCCTGTTGGCCAATTCTGCCAACGTGCTGGTGTGAACATATATGAAATCATGTTCACACATTTTATCTAAGGAGTAAAGTTCACACACAAAAAAAAAAAAAAAAATCTTGTCAAGGGTCAGCTACTCTTTAACAGTAATACTGAAAAAACGTAAAAATTAATTCTGCTTTATGGCACAATCATAAAACTTGAAGAGCTGCATAACAGCTATATGATGCATGTAACATTCATGAATATCAATTCGTCTTAGGTCCTCTGATAATTGTAGAGTTGTGTCATTTGTGACATTTTAGTGGAACTACATTTATTGGGTGAATACTTCAAAATTAAAGTCCCCCCGACATTTATGATGCCTGATCAGTATGCATTTCAGCTAACATCTTGATGTTCAACTTGTCTTGTGTGCAGACAATTTGAAGATGTAGGTTAGCCATGTCTGCACATACACATCGAGTAAATGAAGCAGCATACTGCAAAGACTTTACAGTACAGTGGTGCTATGTAAGGTTAGTGCAAATATTGGATTAGATGTCATAGTTGCTTACAAATCGCTTATCATTGATCAGTTTTCCATAAATGGAATTTCTCACAGGCACAGCTCCAAGTGGCAATGAATTTTTATGAATGGTTTCTTTTCTTTCTTTTTTTTTTTTTTTTAATACCTTGGTCCTGAAAAGTTGCTTGGACCAACAATTGTGGTATTTCATTCCACTTTGAAAAAAAAAGAAAAAGAAAAATCAATCAAAAATGAGCAGATCTACCCTAACAGCCACATTATATAAGGATGACAGAGAGAAAAAAAATGTATGTATTGCACTGAGGAGAAGCTTCTGAATGGGTAGGAATTTCCATCATGTGTACATTTGAAAAGTAAAGCAGTGATCTTTTTTCTATACTCGGTGAAATTGAGATGCTTGAATGCATACTTGCGTGCATGTTTTCTATAAGGCAAACACTGTAAAATTGCTGAAATCAGCTAAGAAAGGCTAGCCTATCAGAGGTTGCCCCAGGGGGAGCAAGCCAGCTCAGAAAAGCAACACTGTCAGTAACCTTGATAACTGTGATGCATTGTGGCCTTAGGCTTTCTGGGAATGACTAAGTAGTTAAATATCTTCATTTTTCTTAATAAGGGTGACATAAGTAAACCTTCCCATTGCTGACTGAGATGGTGTTCTTCCATGGGATTGCGCATATTCCAGTGCAATCTCTGATCTATTAATCACAGTTATCTTAATGAGGTGCAGTATGTGTGCTAAGAGGAGGGGAAAAGTAGCTGCAGCCTTGTAGTCTAATACTGGGTCTTCCAGTGTGAAGCTGTGTTGAGAGTGAGTTTTTGCTTCTCTGTGTAGTGACCCTCACTCATATCACATTCCTTTACAACACCTGAGCAGGACACATTAACTTTCATGATTACGGATGAAGCACTTAGAAAAACTTTTGCTAGAAATGGGAGAATGTTGTGGGGAGAATGTGTCAGTTTATTGAAAATGAAAGTCCCTTCAAGCTAACACACAAAAAAAGCCGAAATCAGGGCTCCCAAAAAGGCCAAAAGCAACCACAAAAGCGATGTGGAGGGAAACCACTGCAATGTGTAGATAACTTTTTTTTTATTACAGCCTTAAAATTCGCATCTTTCATAGTGTTGCAAGTTGCACTGGCTGCCTGAAGAAGAGTGCAACTCGAACTGCTATGCAAATGGTCTCTAGGTCGATTTAACCCTGTTTTTGTTTGTTTGTTTATTTCAATTTTGTAGTCCCTTCCCTTATTCCTATTTATCTGATCTTATTCATTTTATTGTTTTTTACTCCCCCTATTGTCATGTCCTTTGGCATAATGTTTGATATATGTATTTCATATTTATTTAATCCTACTCATTTTATTGTCTCTACTTCATCTATGTTCATGTCATTTGGCCTTATTCTCATTTTATCTGCTTTGTCTCATTTTTACTTTCTTACTGTAAGAAAGAAGACATAACACTTCATAACACTGTTAAGAAAACAGCTATGTAAATAATGTGTATTCTTCTTCTTCTTCTTCTTCTTATCATTAGTAGTAGTAGCGGTAGTAGTTGAAGTTGTAGTATTTAAACTGCCATTTTTAAATAGGCAGTTAGGGTTAGGCATGAACATTTGTGTTATGAGTCTGAGAACCCTTTGCTATGTCTACTACTTGTGCCCTGAGGAAATGTTGGAAAGTAAGAGGAAACTGTAAGCTCATAGTTTATGTGCCCAAGCTGCCATTGATGTCTCCCTTTATGCTTGTGCCTTACAACAGTAAGTTTAGCTTGTTTCGTTGTGTTGCTGTGCAGTGCTTGCATGTCCTTTCCAAGGACATAGAAGCAGAGGAAGATAAGGGAGACCTCTGCTTTAGTTTTGGAAAAGTGTCACAGGAGCTGCGTCTTCCTCAGGTGTGAGCTGTGGGTACACGAAGTGGGATCAGCCACCACTCACTGGAAATGTGCCAGCAGAGCAGGTCGCACAGATGGTGAGTTGCAAACCCTACAGATCAGTGGCTGCAAAGCATTCACCAAATACCAGGAAGAAAAAAAACTTCCTTATGCATTGATGTGGCTAAGAACTAGATCCTTTTGAAGAAACGAAAATGTAACTGATCCATGATCAAGCTTTCCGTCACTTTCAGTCATCTGGAAACTGGAGGAGGAACAGTCTCAGAGTTTTCTTGGGTTCCAGGCAGTAATGTGTAAAACAACACTCAGCAAGAAACAAAATATAAAGACTGAAAAAATCTTAAGGACAAAGATTTTAAGTAAAACATTGATTTTTGCAGAAAATCAATGTTTTTATCTCACTCATCTTCGATTTCATGTAAAGATGCCCTGTACTTAAAATTCTCTTGTTACCTGTGTAAGAGTTACTGACTTCTGTTGCTTCACAAAATACACACACAATAATGATAAATAGACAGATGCAGGAATATTGATTGGCCACCAGCCCTCTTCAGCAGGGGCTTGTTACACCACAGCCTCTCTCCTTTAACAAAAAGGAAACACCATCCCCTTGCACTGCAAGTCTATATGTGTGTTTTCCTTTAACAGCCACCCATGACAGTTTCACACATGCAGTAATGAGATTGTGTGGGCTCCATACAACCTCACTGACTCTCTTTATTGCATGTTTGGTGAGCAACCTCACCTCTTAAATAACAGTATGCATTTGACATAAAGAGTCAGGTTACCATTAAAGTTTCACAATGTGGTGTTTTTAAGTTATAGATGGTTGCCAGACTCAAAACCCTGCTGCACTGAAAAATCATCTCTGGCAAATGGCCTAGATGTGCAGACTGCTATGGACCTGCTCTCCTCTAGCCGAAGCCCTTCGTGTTTGCCTGGGGGCAGAGGAGTGGGGGCAGCTGGAAAATAGAGAGGGAGACAGAGCAGAGGAGACAGCAGACGGCAGGGAGACAGACACTTGCAAAAGTCAATCTGATGCCAGTGGGAGACCCTTAGAGTTGAAAATTGTGTTGCAAGGCAGCAAGAAGGGTCTTGGGTGTAAAAATGACTCATAAATTAAAATTTTCCCTCGTGTCTGACTCCGACAAACATGATGCCTGGATACATATATAATGCTGACTTCCATAAAATTAATCTTGATGAAAGCAGCATCTTTTTGTATTACTTTCATAGGTTCCGGTTTCACTTTTTTTAATTAACTGTTGCAGAGGAGAAATCTCTGGTCGGATCCAATCATTTCACTGGTTTCATGTATAGCATGGATTAAGCAGGGCAGATATTAATGGTCAGATCGATATGTCCTAGTTTTTTACATTGCCTGTGGTGCTATGTAATGATGAGTGTCATTCTCCATGTCTCTTATTTACAAAATAGCAAATAGTGTTGTGCCAGTGTCTATCATATGGGAATACATTTCCCACCCCAAATACTTTGCAAGGTGGGAGGATTTTCTAGTTTCTTTGGCAGGTACAAAGTGTGGTAAGAAATGCTGAGGTACTGTATCAGGAAGTGCTAATTGGGTCCTAATTACAGTAGGTAGCTGTATAGACGAGATAAGACTATTCTTCTCTTTACTTACATGGGCACAAAGAATAGTAAGTAAGATGAGGCTTCAATAATTAATGTGTAATCAGGCTCGTAGCGGATCAGGCCTCAGAAATGCCCTGCCAATGAGGCTAATAGAAAACCTACAGCGCTTCTGCATCAGGTTATTCTTGATGCAGCACCTGCAGCAAACACATATGGACTCACCAGTGAAATGACCTACCACTGGAGTTTATTAACTACTCTCCTCCTGACACAGTGGATGGATGCATGACAACAGGCAGACAGACAGAGACAGACAGACAGGCCATTCCATAGGTTGGAATTGGTGCTGGCACTGACTGAAGGTGCACACCTGCTCTGCAGCCAAAGGTCATTCAGTTCTTATCACTAACATGGTCATGGCATGTACATACTCTACACACACACACACACACACACACACTCACACCCACACACACACACACACACACACACACACATGCACACACATTATGAATGCATACAACTTCTTGGGATCATGGCCTCCAGGCTTTCTCTCAACTTTCCCATTAATGTCTTTGTCGCAACAGTTGCCGTCTCTCTTAATAAAAGAGGATGAGCCACCATTAGTTCAGAGCAGTGTCACCCCTCCTCAGTTCAAAAGCACCGATATAATTAAGTAAGGAAATTTTTTAACCAGCAAAATGTTTCCTTACAGTAATGTGAACTATTACAGTTCAGACTTTATCATTTTACCACAAATTATTTATGAGGGATGTCTTTTTAACGGATACATCTGAGGGAAAGGCTACACAGCATCATCAGTTAAATTACTTTGCTTCACTTCCACAAGATACATCACCTACTGCATTATCATATGTGATAAACCTAATTAAAAAACTCTGCGGGGTTCTCTGTTATGCAGTGTTGTTAGTTTGGATGGATTGTGTTTTTGTTGTAGCAGTAACATAAATCCACGTGCGACCATAGATGCTGAACACATGTCACATATTTCACACTGTGAAAATTTAGCACCACAAATAACACAATTCAATTCTCATGACACAGGACATTTCTCATCGAGTAAATAAATCAGCGTGCAGGGTGTGAATGTGCCTGTGGGGTAGCAGAAAACGGAGCAGAGCAAAAGTGGGCTACGTTCTCAAAACAGGGCAATTTTTACCGTCCAGAGCAGTTGTGCTGAAAGAAGGCAGGCCATGAAAGCAGTTTTCATCGTAGAGTTCAGTCTATACTGCCTTAATTCCACTGGCTGTTAGCTTCTGTACTGCTGTGCACAATAATGATTTGTCATTAGAGGTGGTTTCATCTTTTCATCTTTGGTTTTCACAATTTGAGAGAGAGTTGCATGCTATGGTTTGCATTAAAGATTAGCCCAGAAATATACCATTACATGAACTGAGATTGAAGTTAAAAGGGTTAGGGTTAAATACAGTCGTTCTCACATTTGTTACCCACATGAGTAAGACTGACGAGTCGCTGCAGTGGACTGTATGATTAAACCACATGTTTGATCTGGTTTTTAATGATGCTTTTCAAAATAATAGGTAGCTGCTCACATGGCTAATGTTTGCTCAGTGAGAGGCAACTAGATATATACATTAATAATGGAAATGTTCCAACTAGTGCCTGGTACAGTATGCACACAAGAGGATTTGCAAAGTTTTAAATGATAATTTAATCAGACTTAGACTACTGTACCAACAATGAACAACCTGAAAACAAAACAAGTACGAAAAAATGTTGAGCTTTGATAAAATCTACTGTTAAAAAAACTGGTTTAACGGAGAATAGGAAGGCATTTTTGGTGCACACACAGCCAAATCCATTTGTTTGTTGTTGGTAAAAGCAGCTGACTCATACTAACTAACAGAAGCATTTAATTCATGTTGACACACAAAGGCCACAGAGACATGCCCATTCCAGCGTATATTATCCACTTATAGCACTGTAGACTGCACCGATGCAGGTAAGCCTGATTTTAATGTAGATGATACACCTAACATGCACATCTAATGAGCACAAGAGTTGCATGAACCTGCTCAGCACCCCCACACAGTCTCAGATGTCTGCCTTCAACTAATGCTTTAGTCATGAGGCGTATAACCACATGCACAGAAGGTCAAAACAAGGTCGGTTTCATGACAGCTGAAGCCTCTCTGCAACACACCTATGGGTTTTGCTTCAAAATTGAATGAGGGAAATTTAGTTTGCACACAGAGTTTGCAATAAAAACACACAATAAAAACACAATAAATCAGATAACATCACTGTGTCGTACACTATACAGACGAACATCCATGGATAAGATCAGCCATAGGAAGCTACAACAGGCCTGAGATGCTCTTGCAGTTTGAGTGATCTATGACAAGCCCCTGGAAAAGTGATGAGCAACCGCCAGTAAGAGAAATAGAGAAAACAAACAAATCCATCCTGCCTGCCAGATGCACAACTATGACCATGAACAACTTGGTTGCTGCAGGTAGGCTACAAGTCTTATTTTTATCACTGCTGAACAGAGTCCATGCTCTTCCTAGCCTTCTCTAATCCATAGTCTGTTAACTCCTCTTTTTCCTTTGTTTTTCTGAAAAAAAAAATGCACATGCTAATTGTTCAGCAAGCAGCTCCTCCTTGTCTTGCTTGATTTTGACAAAATTATCACTTCTCATGTACGCTGTCACTTTCTGCATCAGCTTCATATCAGGATCCGACAAT
Source organism: Myripristis murdjan (assembly GCF_902150065.1). Taxonomy (NCBI): domain Eukaryota; kingdom Metazoa; phylum Chordata; class Actinopteri; order Holocentriformes; family Holocentridae; genus Myripristis; species Myripristis murdjan. Next base: position 14,545,326 of record NC_043982.1, read on the forward strand.
GATCCTGTAATGTGTGAATTGAATGTTGTCTGTGCTTAGTTGTATAGTGGATGAACCACAACATCAACAAGACATCAGATTATAAGACTGAATTCTGGGTAATTTGCACGGTTCAGAGATTTTGGTATTTTCAAAGCTGTAATACACGTGGCATTAGATGTGCCAAAGTTCAAATTGCCTTTTAAGGGGCCTTTCTAACTTCATGCCTCACAAGGATGAAAGGGAAAAAAGTGAGGCTCCATTTCTATGAAGTCTATCTGTTTCAACAGTTAGCACTGTTCACCGCACCAGTCAACAGTGGATCAGGCCCAGTGCGCTAGTCACCCTCCCACTCGGAAACTAGAGGCCCGACTTAGAAGAAACTTGGATAAATGACGTATCCTGTCAGTGAGATTTGGCATTTTTTCAAAATAATGCTGAAATTCCAGTAAACAGCAGCAGTGAGGTGTCAATATCCCGTTCACTGTGTACAGAGAGGAGCTGACAGGGGTGGAGAGTAGTCACAGAGCGGAGAAAAGAAGCAGTGCATGCGAGATTAGCAAGAAGCTTGTGAAGACTTTCCACCTTAAAAGTGACAAACAAAAAGATCAAGCAGAAGAGGAGACATAGCTTCAACTGTGTTTGATAACACAAAACAACATAATAAAACTCAGAAAGAATGAAACTCGTGAAGCAAAACAAGAGGCAAAAATGAATAACTAATGAATAACGAAACAGACCCAATGCATCAGTCTGAGGTAAGGTGAGACTGTGGTGGTGTCGGTAACAAAGAAAGAGAAGGAGAGGGGGGCGGTGGGTGGAAGGTGAGGAAGAGAGGAAGGAAATGTATGTGTTTCATTAATCAGAGAAAACACAGAGTAATGTATTCATTAGTTAGGTCTTGGGTGTGTATTTAAAACTGTTGACACAATGTTATTCACTGTCCCAGAGGGGTGACTGCTCTATGGCGAAGTGCTGAAGTGTGAGCTTGTTTTGTCTGCTCCAGTGTCTCTTGCTGCTTTGGAGCTGTCATGGCCGCTTCTAGTCTACACTGACAAAAAGGTTGCCTACCTGTATCTGTCAGTGCATTGCAATGTTTTTCACTGCCTTCAGGGATGTGCTCTGCAGGCTGTGACATTCTCTATCCCCCATTAAAAGACATCTCAATAAAGCAAAATTAGTCCTTTTCATTAAAGTGTATTGGGGAAAGTACCCTTTTTTCCAACTTACCAATACTGAGACAAGATGTTCAATGCCATTTTCACCTCTGTATGTGTAGTGGTGCAGTTCCTATGGGTAGCATTTCATGTTAGCTTAGGAGAAACAACTGAAGTCTATGGGAGTCATTACCCAAAAAATAAACCTTACAGCAACTCTGAAACTGTCTCATTTTCGCAATGTATCATACCACTTAGAATTCCAAAAAAAAAAAAAAAAGGAAAGAGATTATTTTTTCCCACTCCTCTACTCCTATTAGAAGCCGCCTCTGTCTGTGTGTGTTTTTTCCTGTTTCCCCTCCCTCTGTGTTTGTGTTGTCAGTCTTTCCCTGTAGGCTGGGTGTGGCAGGCTCATTGGATTCATCCCACTCACCTGTTCCCTCTCACGCACCTGGATCTCATCCTGTCATCATCTCCATCACTCTACTGCCTTTATAACCCCGGTTCAGATCTGCACTCGTCACCAGTTCGTCCTGTACCATGCGTGGTAACGTCCTGGCTCCATCTAGTGATTTTTGCTCTGCTTGTTGTCAAACTGTTTTTGACTTTTGGCTTCTTGCTCTGCCTTTAGACCCTGCCTGCCTCTCTGTGCCCTGCCTGCCCCTTCGTGCCCTGCCTGCTGTGCCCAGCCACTCCAGGATTGTCACAACACTTGTCCCAGTGTTGTTTTGGACTCTTTGTTCATTAAAAGAACGTTGTTATCTTCACTGCATCTGCATTGTTGGTTCAATTCTTTTGAAGCTCAGGCTTAACAACCCTAAAGTCAGAAAAGGGGTATTTTTCCCAAAACAAAAGTATTCCTTTAGTAATAGTGCCTCTTTATTCATTTATAAAAATTGGTATAGGGATGCCTTGATTCAAGTTTTGTTTGATCACTTAGTGCAATGTCCCTTAAGTTGCATTGTACATGATTCCCTTCAGCTTTTGAACATTGAGTCTTCTGCTATAATTGTGCTATGTTCATGGTATGACCTTTACAAATGTGACAGAATACAACCTACAGGGAAACTAGAACTTTAGTGTCATGAGTGAACTTAGTAGTTAAACATGTAGTGCATATATTACAGTTTTTCTCCATTGGTTTGGCTCATTTCTTGAAACTGAACTTACATTCTCAAAACTTCAAGATCATTTGGCAAAACAGTCTTACAGTTCAGCACAACACTATAGATCACTTGCAAAAGCTCATATCTCTCCCAAAATTGTTCACTCATGCTTCAGAACTAAATTCCTTTCGCATATAAATAGTCAGTGCCCCCAAAATGAGAAAGATCCTTCTCAATTGCTTTGGCTCATTTCTTGAAACAGACCGGACGTTCTCAACACACTTGGTGCTTTTGCCAAAATAACCTGGATGGTACAGCATAACACCATGGTTCACCTGCAAAAGCGCATTTCTCTCCCAAAACAGTTCACTCATGTGTCAAAATGAAGTTTCCTTCTCATATCAGTAGTCAGTGCCCCCAAAATGCATCGTCCCTTTGGCATTGTGTAAGCACTGCAATTCAAAATGTTTAGATGTTTTGTCACTATGGCAGAGGACCATTGAAATATCCCTCATGTCCACCTCTCAGTCTTAGCCCAGTCCTTCATTGACAATGGTTACTGTACTAATTTTTTTGTCTAGCTAACAGAATACAATTGTGTATAAAACTGAAAAAAAAAAAAAAAAAAAAAAAAATAGGATTTTATGGTAAGAGTAGCCTCCAAGGTTTGACATCACACGTTGCACTCATACTGCCAAGGAAATTGTAACCATTACAGTTTTTTTTTTTTTTTTTTCAACAATCGCTTTACCTCCTCTGTCAACTCAGAAACCCTGGTATCAAAACAGTTAATCCATAGGTCTAATGAGAGGTGCTCTTCCCAAAATAACACACTTTGTTTGCAAAAGGCTCTTACCATGACAAAACATTTCAAACATGCAGCAAAAGCACATTTTGTCACCGCCCAACACAGCTAATCCAGCCACTCACTCACTTCATACTCAACACCAAAATGCAACACACCTTTTTTAGTCTGAGCAGGTTCCACTTTACTTTTTCCTGTGTGTATTGCAGTCTTTTTTTTTTTTTTTTTGACAATTTACATAGTTACATATTGTAAAGCAAGTAGCAAAAGCCAATATTTCCCTCAAACAACTCAACTTCTGCCCAAATGAGTAGATTCCTTCAGTCAGCTCTACTGTACTGTACCACAGCTGACAGCAGAATACAAAATACAGCTCTCAGTTTGAACAAGGCTCTCCTGTGAGCTACACATTAAAATGTGAACTTACAGTAAAGAACTGCATCCGAACTCAGAGAGACTTTGAAGTGAAATTTTACTGTATTGATGGAAAAACTGAAATACTGTAATTCACATACAGTATTACACAGAAAAACTCAAAGGAGTTGAAAAAAAAAATACAGAATACAATTTATAGGCCCTTTTTTGTAGGTGCATACTGATTGATTGGTGATTGGTGATTTGTGGAAAGGGTAGTGATGCAGGTGCACTAGTGATTTCACAGTGATGCAGGTCATTTCTATCAGCTGTGAGCAGATGTTTTGCTTTTGACTACCATAGTGAAGTCAATGGAGTCAGGGCCATGTAAATGACACATGTGAGAAGTGTTGTGCAAAAGAGCCTGAAAAATGTGTGAATCCAATGAAAAGGTATGAACACATTTGCAAAAGAAAACTTCTGCTGTGGTTTGGAGGTGAAGATGACGACAAAGTGGTTCCCAGTTTCATCATACTGAAAAAAAATGATTGAAAAAAACTGTAAACAATTTATCAAATGTTCCAAGAGATTCATATATGGTATTATTCATGGTATTATGTTCTTGACTAATTTTGACAATTGAACAGAGTATTGTGCATGTGATGACTTATACAATGAAATGATGCTGACATGTTTTGGAGAGAACAACCATTAGACTGAGAACCCAACAGTCAGTTTAGATCGACAAGATCTATTCACTTGGAAATTGTGCTAACTGTAGGCTAACTGTACTAAATCATTTGCAAAGATGTACTGAGATACTGAGACATGTACTAAGACATTTGCAATTTCATGAAATGAATGAGAAGTTCCAGTATGTTGTGAACAATTGCCAAGAAGTTTGGAGTTTTGTCCATGTTATTTTGAGAATGTCATTTCAGTTTCAAGAAATGAGCCAAACCAATGGAGAAAAACTGTAATTCCATGTACATGCCTCTTGCCCCCACTACTTGAAACTACATTAGAGGGGAAAAAAAAAAAAAAAAAAAAGGACATTTTACGGTGCGACTTTACCTTATAATCTTGTCAGGCATGAAAGCATGTCTTGACTTTTGAGTCATTAAAGTAAAAAATAACCCAAGTATTTTTTTCTTTCTTTTCTTTTCTTTTTTTCTTTTTGCCCTCTGTCCATTATTACTGTGTTCATAATTTATATATCTATATCTATCTATCTATCTATCTATCTATCTATCTATCTATCTATCTATATATATATATACAGTACAGGCCAAAAGTTTGGACACACCTTCTCATTCAATGTGTTTTCTTTATTTTCATGACTATTTACATTGTAGATTCTAACTGAAGGCATCAAAACTATGAATGAACACATGTGGAGTTATGTACTTAACAAAAAAAGGTGAAATAACTGAAAACATGTTTTATATTCTAGTTTCTTCAAAATAGCCACCCTTTGCTCTGATTACTGCTTTGCACACTCTTGGCATTCTCTCGATGAGCTTCAAGAGGTAGTCACCTGAAATGGTTTTCCAACAGTCTTGAAGGAGTTCCCAGAGGTGTTTAGCACTTGTTGGCCCCTCGGCCTTCACTCTGCGGTCCAGCTCATCCCAAACCATCTGGATTGGGTTCAGGTCCGGTGACTGTGGAGGCCAGGTCATCTGCTGCAGCACTCCATCACTCTCCTTCTTGGTCAAATAGCCCTTACACAGCCTGAAGGTGTGTTTGGGGTCATTGTCCTGTTGAAAAAATAAATGATGGTCCAACTAAACGCAAACCAGATGGGATGGCATGTCGCTGCAGGATGCTGTGGTAGCCATGCTGGTTCAGTGTGCCTTTAATTTTGAATAAATCCCCAACAGTGTCACCAGCAAAACACCCCCACACCATCACACCTCCTCCTCCATGCTTCACAGTGGGAACCAGGCATGTGGAATCCATCCGTTCACCTTTTCTGCGTCTCACAAAGACACGGCGGTTGGAACCAAAGATCTCAAATTTGGACTTTGTTGCCTCTCCTTAGCAGTGGTTTCCTAGCAGCTATTTGACCATGAAGGCCTGATTGGCGCAGTCTCCTCTTAACAGTTGTTCTAGAGATGGGTCTGCTGCTAGAACTCTGTGTGGTATTTATCTGGTCTCTGATCTGAGCTGCTGTTAACTTGCGATTTCTGAGGCTGGTGACTCGGATGAACTTGTCCTCAGAAGCAGAGGTGACTCTTGGTCTTCATTTCCTGGGTCGGTCCTCATGTGTGCCAGTTTCCTTGTAGCGCTTGATGGTTTTTGCGACTCCACTTGGGGACACATTTAAAGTTTTTGCAATTTTCCGGACTGACTGACCTTCATTTCTTAAAGTAATGATGGCCACTTGTTTTTCTTTAGTTAGCTGATTGGTTCTTGCCATAATATGAATTTTAACAGTTGTCCAATAGGGCTGTCGGCTGTGTAGTAACCTGACTTCTGCACAACACAACTGATGGTCCCAACCCCATTGATAAAGCAAGAAATTCCACTAATTAACCCTGATAAGGCACACCTGTGAAGTGAAAACCATTTCAGGTGACTACCTCTTGAAGCTCATGGAGAGAATGCCAAGAGTGTGCAAAGCAGTAATCAGAGCAAAGGGTGGCTATTTTGAAGAAACTAGAATATAAAACATGTTTTCAGTTATTTCACCTTTTTTTGTTAAGTACATAACTCCACATGTGTTCATTCATAGTTTTGATGCCTTCAGTGAGAATCTACAATGTAAATAGTCATGAAATAAAGAAAACGCATTGAATGAGAAGGTGTGTCCAAACTTTTGGCCTGTACTGTATATATGTATATATATATATATATATATATATATATACACACTATATTACCAAAAGTATTCGCTCACCTGCCTTTACTCATACTATGAACTGAAGTGCCATCCCATTCCTAACCCATAGAGTTCAATATGATGTCGGTCCACCTTTTGCAGCTATTACAGCTTCAACTCTTCTGGGAAGACTGTCCACAAGGTTGAGGAGAGTGTTTATAGGAATTTTTGACCATTCTTCCAAAAGCGCATTGGTGAGGTCACACACTGATGTTGGTCGAGAAGGCCTGGCTCTCAGTCTCCGCTCTAATTCATCCCAAAGGTGTTCTATCGGGTTCAGGTCAGGACTCTGTGCAGGCCAGTCAAGTTCATCCACACCAGACTCTGTCATCCATGTCTTTATGGACCTTGCTTTGTGCACTGGTGCACAGTCATGTTGGAAGAGGAAGGGGCCCGCTCCAAACTGTTCCCACAAGGTTGGGAGCATGGAATTGTCCAAAATGTTTTGGTATCCTGAAGCATTCAAAGTTCCTTTCACTGGAACTAAGGGGCCAAGCCCAGCTCCTGAAAAACAACCCCACACCATAATTCCTCCTCCACCAAATTTCACAGTCGGCACAATGCAGTCTGAAATGTACCGTTCTCCTGGCAACCTCCAAACCCAGACTCGTCCATCAGATTGCCAGATGGAAAAGCGTGATTCATCACTCCAGAGAATGCGTCTCCACTGCTCTAGAGGCCAGTGGCGGCGTGCTTTACACCATTGCATCCGACGCTTTGCATTGCACTTGGTGATGTGTGGCTTGGCTGCAGCTGCTCCGCCATGGAAACCCATTCCATGAAGCTCTCTGCGTACTGTACTTGGGCTAATCTGAAGGTCACATGAAGTTTGTAGCTCTGTAGCAATTGACTGTGCAGAAAGTCGGCGACCTCTTTGCACTATGCGCTTCAGCATCCGCTGACCCCTCTCCGTCACTTTACGTGGCCTACCACTTCGTGGCTGAGTTGCTGTTGTTCCCAAACGCTTCCATTTTGTTATAATAGAGCTGACAGTTGACTGTGGAATATTTAGGAGTGAGGAAATTTCACGACTGGATTTGTTGCACAGGTGGCATCCTATGACAGTTCCACGCTGGAATTCTCTGAGCTCCTGAGAGCGGCCCATTCTTTCACAAATGTCTTGTTTCACAGTCTGCATGCCTGAGTGCTTGATTTTATACACCTGTGGCCAGGCCAAGTGATTAGGACACCTGATTCTGATCATTCGAATGGGTGAGCGAATACTTTTGGTAATATAGTGTACATACATACATATATATATATATATATATATATATATGTACTGTATATATATACATCCACTAGGCTATAAACTAGGCTATAAAATCCAATATAACCTTACCAAAGGCAAACCTCAATGCTAAAATCCCTCATGCTGAGATGATTTAGTAATCAAAGGTGAGGCTCTCGATATACAACAGAAATGTCTCGACTTTCAGACTTTCTACAAGCTATTACAGCTTGTGTAGGTAACTTCTTAGAGTGGGTGGACTTTCTTCAAAAATTTGAACTCAAGCAGCTCATATATCAGTCACTCCCATCCTCACCCTCATGCTCGTGTTCATGCGTGTTGCTGCAGTGGGGACTAGGAACCGGGGAGCTGTAGCTGCATTCAGCGAAGTAAAATTACTACAGCGAACATAGCCTAGTTTTTTTGGGGAGGAGGCATGCACAGCAGCTACGCAAGGTGCATGTGATTGGTTGTTTGATTCGTCCCAACTGGATTTTAACAAATAAGATCAAAGCCCAGGAGCAGCCCAGAAGGTGTCATTTTTTTCTCACTGCATTTAGTTGTGAACATAGGAGAACTTGCCAAAAATGAGCTTGACTTTCTTTACAAGGAGAATCCCATTAGACCAGTTTTCTACACACTGCCAAAAATACTCAAGAGCTTTAAAAGCCGCCAGGAAGACTTATTGTGGCCAACATTGACAGCCACACAGAAGACATCCCTAAATATATTGATTTTCATATTACACCAATTACCCTATCTCATATCTTACATCAGATGAACTAATAAATAAATAAATAAATAAATAAAAGCACTGCCACCTATTAATGAGAATGATCTATTCTGGTTACACTTGACGTCAGAAGCCTATACCTATACTCCCCAGGGTCTCGCCTCAGCAGCTTTAATAACTCATTTGAATTGAAGGGAAGAATGGTTTCCATCAGTAGATGTCTTGGTAAACATGGCTAATTTGATGGTGAATAAAAATTATTTTCTTTTAGAATTCAATTTTTTTTTTTTCAAGTACAGGCTACAGCCATGAGGCCAGCTGTGGCCCCCTACTATCCAATAACGCATAGTTTTAAAGTCAGTACTGCTCTATTTAGGGAACCAACCAGTAAAAACAACAAAAAACGAGTAACAAAAAAATGATAATAATTCACTGTGGCCCTTTAATGTCCTCAGGTCAGGCTTGCCTAGAAGCTGGCTAAGAAGCAAAAAGTTCAAGCAAAAAGTAGTTGGGTTGCCCGCTGAATGATTGATTTATTGTCTTCCTAGAGCAACATCCACATTTTTCCATTCATCATCCTCAGGCCAGCAGTCTGTCAAGGGTGACAAGCTTCAGCCCAACTAATGTGGTAAACCTCTTCTAAAACCTGTCTAAAGTCCTGGACCAACACTGCTTCCGAGATGTGTGGAAGGTTATGTGTTGACGAGACCAGCACAGTCACTGTCCAAGTGTTGGACAAAATCATTATCAGCCAAGGAAGGAGGCAGGTTGGAGCAATCACATCTGCAGAGACAGGGACATTAGTCACCATGGCATTAGCGGTCAACACTCAGGGTAACAGCATACCATCTCCACTTTGTGTTTCCCCGCAACACTCACCATGACCGCTTTGTCCGCGATGGGCCAACAGGCTGCATCGCCTCATGCAGTGGGTCAGGGTGGATGCAGGCTCCCTGACATTCCTGAAGCACTTTGTGAATTACACCAGAGCCTCCCCAGAGTCAAAAGTGCTTTTGCTTCTTGACAATCATGTCTCTCCACTCTTGCTGTAAGGCATTGAGTATTGCAGAGCCAACAGTGTGGTGCTGCAGTCCCTCCCCCCATGCTGCTCCCACAAGCTCCAATCCCTGGATCGCAGCGTTTTCAGTCCCCTGAAAAGATACATCAACACAGCATTGGATTGCTGGATGATGGGAAATCCTGGAAAAAACAATAACCATTTATGACCCACCAGGTATTGTGGAAACTGCGCTTCCATCTGCTGCAACACCATCCAACATAACATTCAGCCTTAGGTGCATTGGAATTTGGCCCTTTAACCCCAGCATCTTTGGCAAGAGGGATTTCTCACCTGCTTATGTGACAGATACACCTGTTTCATCAACTGCTGTGGAGCCAGCACCAACCCCATAAGTAATCTCAGCCAGTCCTTTCCACTTTGTTGCTGAGGCTGAGGTCTTTTGTCTGGAGTTGTCCCAGCCTTTCCCCAACGCTGGACCTGTAGAAAGGAGCAGAGAAGGGAGAGAAAAAGATCAAGTGCCATCCTCACTGACATCCCTGTGGAGCAAGGAGGAGGAAAAGTCAAAGTGAAGGCCAAAAAAAAAAAAAAAGAAAGCTGTGCAGAAAGAGCCTACCAATTCTGCCAAGTCTACCAAGCGGGGAGGTGGTCTTTCTATGCAGGTAAATAATCACAAGAATCAGAATGGCTCGTCTGTGGTGAGGACTCCTCCAGGTCAGGTGCAGTGTGTGTACTGTGAAGAGTGGGCACATGAAGCATGCACATCAGAGCGAATGAAAATGTTCCTTAGAACTGTCCTATTAATAATCTGAAAAAAAAAAAAAGCTCAGTAAGCTCTTTATTTAGTTATATTTCATACTTGAAGCACTTACCAGTTCATAGTTTACCTACTTATTGCACTGCTTTTTGAATGTCTGAATCTTATTTTCCATGGTTACCTGGTGACAGAAACAAAACCAGATAAACACACACACACACACACACACACACACACACACACACACACACAGTCGTGTTTCCATCACTTCAGAGGACATTATATTGTCTTACATTCATTTCCTGGAGATTTATCCTAACCTTAACCCTAACCACTACCTGCCTAACCCTAACCCTAACCTTAACCTAACCCTAAAGTTATCTTAGCTTTAAATCAAGTCTTCACCCTAAAATTAATGATTTTCACTTATGGGGACTTGCTTTTTGTCCCCATAAGGGAGGCGAGTCCCCACAACATGACTGTGTAAACAGATTTATGTCCCCACAACATTAGCAATACCTAGTACACACACACACACACACACACACACACACAGAGACACACACACACACACACCAATCAAACAAACAGTGAATAAATGTCTGTGCTGTATCCATTATTCAAGGCAACTTATTTTTAAGTATTCTAAACATTCTAAACAAATGACCAAAAGAAAATGTCCTCGATCAGTTTTACTGAATTATCTGTGTGTCAGCACAACTTATTCTCTGTCATAACTTGTTTTGAGTGAAGCCTTACTGGTACATTTTTATTGCTTATCTTTGTGGCCTATATGTAGGCCTATCCTCAACTATAACTGGGGGGTGGGGATCAACCACCATTCTCACTGATGCCCCTGTGAAGCAGGCCTTACAGGAGGAAAAGGCAAAGCTGAGGGCAAACACAAAGAGAAAGCTTTGTCATGTCTTTTTGTCTTTTTGTTTGTTTTTTTTTTTTTTTTTGGCATCTTGGTAACTGTGTTGATGTCTCTCCACCACTTATCTTCATTGACACAGTGTCTAAATAACATCTGGAGGTAATTCTATGGCTATGGATGGCAAAATTTAAACCTTCTTTTACGGTGACAGCAAGTGCTGTCTGCTATTGCCAGCACTGTTGTACCAAGGTTAATAGCCTTTAATGGTTTCCACCACTCATCTTCATTCAAACAGTGTCTAGGGAACATCTGGTTGTACCTCTGTGTTCATGGACAGCAACAAGTCAAATCTTTTTTTTTTTTTTTGTTGGACATAAAGTGTGTCCAATATGAATTCAACATTAGAGGCCTGCTCTCAACAGTGCTATCCATATCCATATCCATATTACACTTAACATTTAGCCTCACTTTTGTGTCAGACTGTAGTGTCAGCACTTGATACTTTTTACTCAGCCTGTCTAATGAGAAGGCTGGGTTTGTCTATTGTGCTGCAGCCTATCAGTAACCAGGGGCAAGTGTGTATCTCATCACCGCTATCTTTGACTTCATGCAGACAACAGCACATAATCTGACTTCACAAATAAGTGTTTGCTAAAGGAACTGTGTTATGCCACATGGTGACAGCTCTGGGTTGGCAATCCCCTCTTGTACCAAACTAAAACTATCCCATGGAAACTCAAGACTGCAGTCTCTGTAGAGTTTGTTCTCATAACACTTAAATCAGCTGTTCAACAGTGCTGGCAGCCAGGGTTCACAGAGGCCACATCACACTGAAATGGGTCTGTTAGCCTACTATGTCAAATGCTGAGTAAGAGACAAAGTACTACCCCAGGTTTCTCAAAATGGCCAGTCATAGCGAGTGTGAGGCAATGATTAATGATGTGAGTTAGTTTCCCTGTGAAACCATCAGTCCAGTAAGTCATGATGCTGTGTATTTGTATTTCTTTCCTGCATATTCAGTTAAAGGGTTACTTCATCCACAATGCATTATGTTGTATCAAATGGCCTACTCATTCTGTTCTGCCTTGAATCCTTGACAAAACAGTTTTACCACAAAAGTTTCATAATATCTCTTATGTAAGAGACATTATTACCTATCTAAGGGGATAGCTCCTCATAAGAAAACTTTTTTCTTTCACCTTTTCATTCAGGGCTTCTGTACCAAGATCTCTTCAACCCCTGTCCTCATGATAACCACCGCATGGTGATTTATATCCGTAGGCCTGTTCAGTATACCGCCATGGCTCCATCAATACTGAATGCCACCATAAAATCACAAGGAATGCTTCTCTCCTACATAACATTAGTGATAGGAAACACTGGCTCTGCTGCTCTATTGTCTTGTGTTAAAGACTTTTCAGACTGTGCAAAATATCTGTAAGATACATTTTTGTATATGTAAGAAACAAACATCAGTTCTAAATCATTTTACCCCTCTGTGCTGGTGTCCATCTGCAAAGTGATAAATTTCAAAGTTACTCCATCAGGGGCCTTTTGTTCTTGGCTATGGCCTAAGTTCTTTGCCTTGTTGTATTATTAGTGGTAGGTATTTTGCCTCTGTCTCCCCACACTTAATCTTCACTGTATCAATAGGAGAAAGCAATACCAGTGTCTCAGCAATGGTGTGAGGCTTTTCTTTCAAAGCGTTTTCAGTAACAGTCATGGCCTTTTTAAACTGCATCAGCTCATCATGTTTTCTCTCAAAAACTGAGTTTGGCTTTGCCAAGTACTCTGTGCGTGTTGGGTGAAAGTGTCCTTTGAGTTTGCTTGGATTCATACTCTCACTGGGGGGAGGATGTTACTTTTCGGAGGGCATTTTCGTTTCTTCTTTTTCTCTGTGATGCTTGTGCATCCATACTGAGGAAACGATTCATCATATTTTTCTGACCTTTGTTCAGCTTCAACAGCAGTGTCACTTGAAGTTGTGAAGGGAAGAGGCAGTAGGTGAAAGAAAAATCTATCCATTTTGGAGACAACTTGGTGGCAAACCTGCTATTTTGCTGGCAGTTACAGACTGCACTAAATATATATAAACAAAGGTAATGCTAATAAATGGTAATACAATAATATATATATATATATATATATATATATATATATATATATATATAATACAATTTATTTATTTATTTAAGCCAAGTACACATGAAAATGCATTCACATCATAGCATTTTCAGGCCATTTTTTCCAAGAGCCTGCTGTCCACACTGAAACACCCAAAAACCAAACTCCCCAAACAAGTAACGGCAGGCCTCCATGCATGGCCTGTGCATACTCAATACTAGACTATGACCCACATGACATGATAATCCTAAATGGGTGTTTTCATGAAGCTCCATATTTCCTATTCTCACTACACTGGCTGAGTTTTCATGGATGGAAAAACACTGGTTTAATATGTGCTGAAGACCAAAATGGAGATGAAATGAAATGATAAAGGTGTTTTCTTACATGTGTTTTGTGTATTTGCATTTGTTTTCTTAGGTTGCAGTGCATTGAGCTCTCAAGGCCACCATAGCACAAGCTATATAAAGATGCAAGACCCATTCAATACAAGACAAAAAGTGCAATCACAATTTGACATTCAGGGATGTCAGGTGCTCGTAGAATCACACACAGCCACACAGCCCTATCCATAATCAGGCCACATGATAACACACACACATAAAACAACAAACTACATGCAGACATGGCTATAACACAAGCATCAACAATACAATTTTTAGAGGGGTCAGGTAACCAGCAGCTATGACAGCATTTCCAAAATTTCATTGTAAACTGACAGAGTGCGCAGTCTCTTTTTAATCACAGTGGCTCTGATATTTCTTTCAAGTGACATTGCTATGTTGACTGGTCAGCTAAGCTTTTTTTACGGTCCGTTATTACTGAATAACAGTTCAGTTAAGTTAGCTGACTGGTGACACCCAGCGTCAGAATGATGTTAAAACCATTAATCTCTGGCTCCTACCAGTGCAGACGGGGAAAAGCGGAGCAGAATAATCCAGGCAGCAGCAGCAGGTGAGTGCCTCTCTTTGCTGGCTGCTTGCTCGAGCAAATTTAGCTACTTGGCAACCCTGGATCATACCATCCACTCTCAAATTTTTTTTTTTGCTTTTACTATCATTACGTTGGTAAGGAGCCTGTTATGCAAGCCATGTAATAAGCAGGGTAATCCATCCTCAGATGGTTTGTTATCAAAAAATAATGACTCATGCGGAAGGAACAGATCTTTAGTGGAATGTCATTATTTTTCAATAACAGATCGTCTCATTGTGGATAATCCCTTACTCACGTGTATAATGGTGTGTTGTAATTTGCCATTATGTTGTCTTGTCTTGTCTTGTCAGCTTATACTTGAGCAAGTGATTTACAGTTAGTACTCTTCTTCAGGATGCCTTTTGACAACAGCAATTATGTATTGGATTGGAAAGTCGACACTTATTTTTCCATCTTAAATAATCTGTAGTGCAAACGAATAAACACACATTATATCTTTATGACTACTGCAAGAGGAAGAATAATTTACAACCACTTTTGTTTTAATAATTAAGATAGTTTCTTTATGCAGCCATCGTATGGGACAAGCTACTGAAATTTGAATGTGTTCACAGTTTAAAAATGTTTGATGAAATATTGAAATCAGTTGCTGTAAATGGTTTGCCCACTTCAAGTAATGCTCCGCTGTGTGTGTCCTTGTTTTCTACACAGGTTACTGAAACGACTACAATTTCCAAATTAAGCAAACTTCTCTGAGGCATTTAATTATCTTGCACCTGATGGCAAACTGGTCAGTTTTGGCTCTTTAATTCTCTTTAATCTCTCTTTAATGTCTCTTTAATTGTATTGGGCTTGGAAAGGGATGGCCCACTGCAGCCTGCAAGCCTTTTTGGTGTACAATGAAAGTCTGCTACAGTGAACAACACTCTTGTTGGTGAGTGAGGCTGTACCTCTGAACTGAACTGGTGTTATGGGAGCGCTATTTTTGCTAGTAAACTCTAACTTTTCATATGTAGAGAGTGTAGTATGTTGTCAAAGAAAAAACTGTGTTGCAAAGGTGAGATACTGCCAGGGAAATCATAATTACAAGTATAAGTACAGTACAAGTACTGTTTCTGTTTGTGAAATAAATGTCCGTGCCTCTGTAGTAGAGGTTGAAGATCTTTTTGTCACAACTTGTACTAACGAGGATTGAACCCAAATGCATGACTCCAGACAAGAGTTCAAATGAACAGTCTTTTAATGACAAAGTAACAACTGAAAATCACACAAACTGAGGAAAAACACTGAGAACCAGAAATGGAATGGAAAACAAAGCAAAGTATCAAAGGAAATACAAAACCTGACTTGACAATGAACATGGACATGGCGTAACAACACAAGTGAACACAGGTGAACACAGGACACACAGGAAAACACAGGGCAACACAGGATGAACTGGCACAGGACAAAGGGAAACAAGCCCTGCGTTCCAAATCGCATACTTATACTTTTTACTTTTAGTATGTACTGCAGCTGCCCTTACAAAGTATGTAGTTTAGTATGAAATATGCATGCGTATGCATCCTTTTGGGACACTACATACATCATCCCTGAAGTCCGACCCTCTCGCTCACTTCTGCCACCATCTGTAGCGGCAAATTTGAATGTTGTTGCTGTTTCATACTGCGCTGTCGTCTGTCATATTTCTGATCTTCTGTCTTCCGTCTGTCTGCTGTCATTGAGCGAGTTTTGTGCGATATGTGTGTTTTGTTGTCGTCCGTATGTGGGCGTGGCCTGTACACGCAACTCAGTCAGTGTGACGTAACGTCCGCTGCGCATAGGATTGTGGGTCAGAATGGCCAGAGCAGCATGCTGAAATCCATACTGCAAAATCTGACTGGATGTAGCAGAACATCCTGGTACTCTTGGCATACTGCATCTGACATACTATGCATTGGGACATACTAAATCTTTTTTCCCCTACTAAATAGTATGGTAGTATTGGAATGCAGGGAAGGACTATATATACACACACAAGGTAATGGGAAACAGGTGGAAACAATCAGGGCGTGGCAGACAATCAGACCAGGGGAAACACACACGGGGAAGGGCAAGTGACCTGAGTGGGATTTCAAAATAAAACAGGAAGCCACGAGACAACAGA
This sequence comes from Myripristis murdjan, assembly GCF_902150065.1. NCBI lineage: Eukaryota > Metazoa > Chordata > Actinopteri > Holocentriformes > Holocentridae > Myripristis > Myripristis murdjan. Next base: position 14,561,427 of record NC_043982.1, read on the forward strand.
CACAAGAACAAAACTTAACAAAACAAAACATAATTTCTAAGACATGACACTTTTGCTGTTTACCGCAGAGTTTGACTGAGTTGAACAATTTAGGATCGCTAATAGGGTATTATCTTAAAATTTAACTTAGTATGAACAATATCGACAATATCAACTTCAGCCTTGAAACACTGCTGGAGGCTCCCCTGTGTGTCCCTATCATGGCAGGGCGACTGAGACAGGTAAGGTGACACTCGTTAATTCATCGCCATAAGAGGTGGGAGGGTATAGTAATGTGTGTAGCCAGCCTATTATACACTCTAATTTAAATGAGCTTGTTGAAGAGTCTACCTTGTAACTCAGCTGAGCTACAGCAGAGGTACACCCACATAGATCTCTTCAAAATCGCAAAAACACTTTAATGTATGTTAAGCTGGCCTGTTTCATTTAAATGGAGTTAAGGCAAAATGCCAGTAAGGGAAATCTCCTCTGGGATTTGTCTAGTGAGGTGTTGTTTTCAGTGAAATTATTTAGATTAAATATCAGCTGTGATAACCCTACCGTAGGATAGGATTATTCTCAACATTATTGATTCAGTTGCAGCCCCACCAATGTGTCAAGCACATGGAAGCGACTTAAAATTAAACAATTTTATCCCAAGTGGTAAGTAGTTTCGGTGCCTTCAGCATTCTTTTAGTGAATGGATTACTAGGATTATTGTATTAGTAGGATGTGTAAAATTAAATTACTCATACTGCCTTCAGCAAACAGGAAACAAAATAAACGAGGAAGACTGGTGGGGCAAACCTCCATCAGACTACACCTAAGCTCAAATAACTAGTCTGTCACTGGTGTGTTTTGAAAAAAATATAGAAAAATCAGCATATTTTGCTGGGTGATGCTTTTATATTTGAAGCTGTAAGCCATAACATACTGCCCTAATGCAGGTTTGGTGTCCAGCTGAGTTGCCATCATGATCACCCCAGGTTAAAAGTACCTTCATAACACGGAAAACTTAGACTTAAGACTGAAGTGACCTGGATAACCCCATAATCGTACCTTGTAGTACAGCCGTCTGACTTCTCTGAACCTGCGCAACAACAAATATCCACATATTAAAAAGAGAAAGCTTCTTACAGAGTGGCAGGTACATTCATATTCATACCTTTGAATTCTGAAGAGCTTTCAGCTTTGGTTTAAATTGTTTACATAGTTAATTTTGAGCTCTGAAGAAATCATTTTGATATGTTGTCAGACACTGCTTGCAGTTAGTTTCATACCATTTCCACAGGAGCAGCCAAAAATGTTTTGAAGAAATTCCTCATCCCTGTTAATGTTTAGGCCATAAGTACTGACAGGTAAGCAATGCTGGCAGCCTTGCATATCTTTGGGTGTCTGGTATTACAATCATTGCATAAACTCTTGAAGCATAATGTTTGATCCAGTTTGTGTTGACCTCATGTAGAAGTGGCCTCAGACACAAGTCCCTGGATAAATTATGCACAGAGCAGCCCTAATCCTTAAGATGTCTCATTCCAAATTATGTTGTCTTTGATGTCACAGAAAAATAGCTCCAAAAAATGAATAAGATCCTGCTAAGCAAATGTATGTGTTACCCATACTGTGGGAATCACTAACCCTCTGATTTGCTACGGCAAGCGCAAACCAGGTACATGCACTAAAAAACATAAGGTGCACAACTAGTAATTAACTAGTAAAGTAATTTACTAACTGCTAACTTTTAAATTAGCTTTTCATTGTATGCACACTACTTTTGTTTGCTAGTTTGTTGCTGATTGTAACTGACTGTATTTTTTTTAGTATCTGTTTTACCTAATTAGCAGTTCTTTATGTATAGTCATCTACTGTATGTACATCCCTTGAGATCTGTTGACTGTTTTTTTTCTGATTTTGAATCTCAGTAGAGACATTCCTGGTTAAACAAAGGTTAAATAAATAAGGATCAAATAAAAAATCACCAAAATGTAATTTCACCGGCTGTCACACCTCTCCTTGATCAAGCAGTGTTACAAGTTAATCAATTCTTCCTGCCTCCAGGACCAACTTGTCCGTAAGATCCCATGCAGATCTGTTGATAACTTTAACACATATCCTGATAACAAACAAACAAATGTACTGGCGTGTGAACATAACCCCAGTCCAACTCTGTTAGCAAAGCTAATTAAGCAGTAGAACATACACTTGATGAAACAACACGTGTTGAATAAGTACAATGAAATGAACTGACTAACAGTACAAAACAACATCTCAAACGTGGCTTATGGTGTATTTCAGAAGTTCTCTGATAGCCTGTATAAATAGGACTGAAAATGGAGATGACACGGAGTGTTATGATTATAATTATATCTGACATTCAAATTACCTCCTTGCACTTCATTAGCCTATGGAGAGATCAATTAATGATTCCTGTTGTGGATGTTATCTCCAAGCCAGTTTCTAAGCATGCTGTCAGCAATGGCATTTATTTAAAAGGTACCTAATGACGTTTGTTTGAGCACTACAGTGCGCACTGGGAAAAGTGGGTCCTCGTTTTGTTTACATGAAATGTACTTGCAGCACCGTGAGCATGGGGACGACATGCAAACAGACGCTGATGCAACTTTCCAAATATTCCCAAATAATTTTGAGTGTAAATAAAACCAATGAACCAGTGTGTTTGCAATGAAAACTACATTATGCAATATGGACTGGAGTTTCCAGTAAATGGGAAGTAGTTAATGCAGTTTGTGTGCAGAGACAGTATTGATCAAGAACCCTATCAACCCTGTATCACTCCATACTAAGGGGTTCTGCTGGAATTAACACACACCCATTATTATAACATGCATATTTCGAGTGTTTGATTGGCTGGTCATGAAAACTAATGCACACCTGATTCACGTGTCAGTGACAGGTAGATAAAATGTGTAGGTAAAATAAGATAGTTTAAGATGAAAAGAACAGATAGACACACACACTGTCTGCACTTGCTCATTTTTATTCAATAGTCATGTCTGATGAAAGTGTACCGCTGAAACATTGCATGAGAACGAGCAAGTGCAGACAGTGTGTGAGTACCCGATCTTTTCAGTATTTAACTAGCAGTATTAAAATGCCGTTTAAAAAAACAAAAACAAAGAAACACTAATACTACTTGTCTCCAAGCCTTAACAACAACTAATACATGGACATTTGAGAATATGCAACTTGTGGTTCCACTACATTGGCCATGTCTTCCAAATTCAGAATGGAGATGAAAGACACAGAGGGGAACGACACAAATCATCATGGTGGCACCACACAAAAAGGTCGGCTAAAACTGTGGCAGGCTCTTTAATGCTTCTTTGCACCCCAGTGTGTGGAGCCAGCACAAAGTTGGGACTCATTATCCCATCACTCAATAGCAGACTCCGCCTACACAGCCCACCACAGGAGTATGCTGGTGTACAAATTCTTGACTGACTGTTTTCACTGATGAGGTACTATTTATTTTTGCATCGATAGCCTGGCTTTTGTGTCACAACGGAGGATGGCATGGTAATTAACTGTTAAGGTTTTTGAAATCCAGCAAGTGATGGAAATTTCACAGAATCCCCGACCCTGGTCATACATACAGTATGACAGGGGCACTGTTTCAGCAAAAGCAAAGGTACATCAATATGACATGATGTCACAGAAATACTCACTGATTATAGGATTTGAAAAATATTAACTTGCCTAAAACTTAATTTAAAAGCCACGTCCCGGTTAAACCCAGAGTCACTTTGTCTGGCTGGGTATATCTACATGTTTTGACAAATAAAGGCCAGTGTCAGATAGAAACCGGGTCCAAATTAATTGTTCTATGAATGAATATACAGTAGTATTAGGTGGCCTCATTTTACAGTTAGTATTCATACTTACTGATTTAACTACACAAACTGACAGTATGCCCCATCTTTCATGAGCAAAAGTACAAAAGTGCAAAAGTGCAAAAGTAAAATTCCTTTTTGTAAAAAAGGAATTAATGCCAGATCTCTTCTGGACTCCTGTCCCAAATGAAGGCCAGCTGAATTCAGTGATTGAAGCAAATAAAAGTCCAGGCTATTAATTGAAGTTTTAAGCTATTTACTGTATGATTCAGTCTTTGACCAACGATGCTATTGAAAACAGTTTTAACAGACACACAGCTGTCTTTGACATTCACAAGGCCTAATGTTTGCACCAAATGTGCAACTAAGAGAGAGCAGTGAAAACGACTTTCATCATATCTGTTTTGGTGCATATTTAAGCAGCACGGGCAGAGAGCTGAGGTCTAATTATCATTAGCCATTTGTATAAACCACAGAAAAAAAATGCATTGAATTACATGGTAATTTCTAACCAAGGAGAGTTCAAAACACAGCAAAACAAAAGGCAAATTTGGCACAAAATAAGCTAATTTACTGTATTTTACTGAGGCCTGACCACACAGGCTGATTTCAGGCTTCAGTTACACATTTGAATTCATTCATTACTGGAAAAAACATGTACAATTACAGACATAATTTGTACAGGCTGTTGGGCACTTACTTAAAGCAGCATGGAAATGTTTTTCACACTGGAGGAATTAACAAGTATTTTCTTCTCATAGACAAATACGTCTGAATGAGTGCATATAGTGTGTATATGTGTATATGTATATTGTGTGTAAGTGTCATTAATTAATTAAAATGGGAATTAAATAAATAAATGTGTCATTAATTCATTAAAATACCAGCTCATTTAATGTAAAAACATATATATAATTATTTCATTATTTATTTAATTATTTCATGGACCGGTGTTGCAGTGCTTCATGAATTAATTTTATCTGTCAAACTCACCCATCAAAGTCAGTGGGCGGGACTAACGCGAATCTAGCCTAATCGATTGCTTAGGTCTGAAGCCTGGAAGTCTGCCGGAGCCGGAGGAGTTTTGCTGAGAGCCTCTCCAGTTAAAGTTGCTGCTTCTCTGAGTAGTTCTGGGCAACTTCTCGACATTTTGTGGCTGCACCTATCTAGCACGCATCGCGCACCGCAATAACATTTGCCCCTGCAAGTCCCCCATTTGCTTGAACCGAGTAAAGGTTGCGCCACCAAGTGTGTCAGAATATCAAATCAAATCAAATCAAATCAATTCAAGCTTTATTGTCATTAAGCTACACATACAGCAGTAGTGCACACAAAATGAGATAGAGTTTTTCACTTAGGATCCCCGACTGATGGTAAAGTCAGCAGTTTAAAAGTCTAACAGCTTTCTGGAGGAAGCTGTTGCTCATTCTGGCGGTTTTGCTTTTCACCGTTTGCCTGATGGAAGCAGCTCAAAGTATTTGTGGAGCGGGTGAGAGGAGTCTCTGGCAATGTTCAGTGCTCTACTCCTGCAGGGATGGGATGTTTCCATGGAGCCATGTCTCCGCAAAAGCAAGCACACAGCAGTCTCTCTCTCCTGCGGGTGTCTCTTAGCAAGCGTAGCTCGTCCAGCTTGTTGTCGAGGGAGCGAACATTATAGAGCAAGAGCCACGGTCCTGCTGGTCTGGGGGGGTTAGCCTTTAGCCTTTAGCCTGTAGCCTCTAGCCTTTAGCCTTTAGCCTGTAGCCTTTAGCCTGTAGCCTTTAGCCTTTAGCCTGTAGCCTTTAGCCTGTAGCCTTTAGCCTTTAGCCTCTAGCCTGTAGCCTGTAGCCTTTAGCCTTTAGCCTGTAGCCTGTAGCCTAGCGTGGATCCCGGCTCTCTTCCTCCTCATTTGTTTACGTTTGCACCGCTTGCGCTCCCTCCTGTCCCTGGTGACGGCCGGTGTAGACGCAGGTAAAATCCCGTGCTGGCGTAGTGTGTCCACATCAAAGCAGAGTGCCTCATTTCTTGCAGCGTGCTTTACCTGATGTTTAGTAAAGTCTCTCGGCTGTAGGTTATGCAACCTGAGCGTCTGGGTTAAGCAAAACAGTTAAAAACTTTCACTCTAGAATATGTTTACTTGCTCTGCATCAATCGATTATTTGAAGTCGATCTGTCTTGACTTGCTGTGCTGGGTAACCAATCAGGTGTTAGTCCCGCCCACTGACTTTGATGGGTGAGTTTGACAGATAAAATTAATTCATGAAGCACTGCAACACCGGTCCATGAAATAATTAAATAAATAATGAAATAATTATATATGTTTTTACATTAAATGAACTGGTATTTTAATGAATTAATGACACATTTAATGACACATTTATTTATTTAATTCCCATTTTAATTAATTAATGACACTTTTAAGTATTTATTTAAAGATGTATTTATTTATTTCATTCTGTCCCTTTTAGTCCTCCATAATGCAGTATATATATTATCATTTTTGTGCAACAGGGCAGAAAAAATCATTCTTATTGCAACTTAAAAGTTTTTTTTTTTTTTTTTTTTTCAAATCTTTTTTGTCCCTCTGGTGGTGATATATACACCATCTATTACATTTTGCACTTCCAAAAACCAGGCAAGGTATCCCATTCCACAGCGCAGCGGCTCTCAAATATTTTCAGCCACGCAGTCACAAGTCTATGTGCATGCACTACAATGTTGCTATGTTATACTCTGGCTTCAGTGAAAACTTATGATTGATAGCGTATGAGATTTCAGGTATCTTGGGATCTTATTGATTAGTGAGGGTAAAAAGGATCAATTCTTCCGTATGGTGGCTGGGCTCACTCTCCGCGGCGGGGCGAGGAGCTCAGCATTCTGGGAGGGCCTTGGAGTCGAGCTGCTGCCCCTCGACATTATGAGTAATCTGTTGAGGTGGTATCACATGTTCACCATCAGCAAAATCACTCTCTCCTTTGAAAGTACTTTGATTACATTCCACATGTGAAATACAGAATAAACACTCACCGATTCTATTTTTTGTAGTATTCTCTTAAAACCTTCCAAATCCACCCTGCTGCAATTTACCGAGAACTGCCTGTGCACAGCACTTTCACAACACAATGACACGTTGGAGTTACACACACAACTGCCCAATTACGCAGTGACAAAAACACCTTATTGTTGTAAAACAAACTCATAAACTCATAACACACCCTTGTTAAAATGCTTTGTGAGATACACTGTATATGGACGATAGAGAGACACAGTTTGAGTAGACTGACTTCCCCCAATCAGACGCACTGGAAAACAGGTAATCACAGCAGGATGCCTGGCAAGACACAGATAGCTCAGACCTAAAATAATTGTACACAAACAAAACATTAAATTTAGTAACAAAAATTGAATGAATTTCAATATTTTGTTCTTGGCTGCCAGAGAATAAGGGAAAAGAGAAAATGGTCTTGTCATGTGTCAGTGTAACAGTGGATCTGCAACTGCACAGGATCTGTTTCTACAATATAATCTTTCCACTGCATGTATTTGTTTTTAGATGTAATTGGGTGTGATGGATGTGAAGCCAAAAGGCTTTTTCCTGTACAAAATATTGTCCAATATTTCTGCTGGGTGTTTTATAAGTGGTAAAATGTTAATAAATGTGTTAGATAAACACAAGCTATGTGCTGCTGGGACAAATGTTCATTACTGCTCAACTCTACCTTGTCTTAATGAAGTGAATAACAATGGCATGCTGAGGCCATGGGGTTACAGTTAAACTACATAATTTACATTTTTGCCTGGGTTGTCAATTGTCTGTCACTGACTTTACATATACTGTATTCCCTTTATATACACAAGCAAGAAGGCATTGCATCAGAATGTGATTTTAACTCTGTTTAAATCACCCTTTTATGTAAACTCAGAGTTTGTTTACCAAAAGGCGTTTGAAGACTGCATAAGCATTCTTGAATTTGCTTGTAAATGTCTTTTACAATCTCACAACCTCAGCAACCCAGTTGCCGGAGTCAGGTTAAAATCATTTGCGACTCAGCGGGGTGCAGTTATCCCGACAGCTGCTGCAACTGTGTATGTACCTTCTAGGATATTTAGATCAAACTGAGGGCTACATGTACATTCTTTCGAGTTTTGAGGAATAAATGAACTTTTAGAGAATACATTCGACATTTCTTTTTTTAACTGGTGATGTAACTTTTTCTGTATGTTGTTTTGTAGTGTTCCTCAAGGGCCTCAATTTTAGCCCATTCCCAAGATTTCATTCAGAAGTTAAATATGTATAGTGAGACTTTAGGCTTATGTCCAAGAAACTGTTATATTAATGCAAGTGCTTAGAGTTGGGGCAATTTCTGTCAGTGCCCCCTGAATCTGCAGTCCCATGCCTTCCATCAGCCTGTCTATGATCTTTTGTGCATATATTTCCAATAGGGCTATTTGATGTAATTGTGTCTGTTATTAATAGATAAGGTAGGCTACCATCTTTACAGTCATAAGAGGTGAATTATTCTAAAATCTGATACTTTTGTTTTACGTCCTACATTTGATATTTACCTGTTTCTATTTCCCAAATGTCAAAAACAGAAATTGGCTGCAATTTTCTTCTTGCCTTTCAGGGCTTCCATTCTCCAGTAAAGATGATGAAACTAGTGGTTTGGACTTGCAAAGAACTCTGACAGATAAGATCACAGTTGTGTGTGCTCTCCGGCAGCTGAGAGGAACAAAAAAACAAGCAAGCACTTGGAAACATGCTTTAATTTTCAAATATAACTTGAGGCAAACTTAATTCTGTGCTTCAGATCAGGCTGCTGTAAGGACTGTGTCCCCTGTTTTGCCCGTTCACTCCTGCATCAAAAGAAAAGATTGGGAGTGCCATGTGAAATTAGTTTGTTAATGAAATAACATTCTTTTAAGCACAATGTATTCCTATATTGGCTTGCCCTTTGTGCTGCAGCTTCATTATTCTTGCTAATTAAGATTTAGGACTGTGTTGTCCCCCGTTGAGTCTTTTGTCACCACAGTGTAAGCGATCTCCATTGATTTTATTTTCTCATTTCTTTTTAATTGCATGGATTATGTCCCAGTGTAACTGGACCTCACCACAACCACCCAGTCCCTGGGAATTCTAACGACGAGCACTCTTCCTCATACTCTGAGAATCAGCAATTAGCCAGTGCATTGTGAATCTGCTAAAGCTGTACTACAGATGCATGCTTATTCACAAAAACAATAATAATTAATTAATTAAGAAAAAAAAAAAGGTATGTGAGTCAACCTGTAATTACTGGGACAATTCCAACAATGTTTTCTCATCTTGAAACAGGAACTGAATGCATTAAATGTTGCACCTGCCAATTGTCTTTGACAAATGCTAAGGCCATGAACTGTGAGAAGGAGGTGTTTGCTGAGGAGGAGAAAGTCATTTCCCACTTCATACCACTGGTTTTAGCACCATTAATAGCATCTGTTAAAAGTTAATTTTACAGTACCACATTTCAGTGTCTCACCTATTTTCGTTTTTCACTTCTGTCTGATATAATTAAACATTCTGATACAATCAAGGGCTGTGTCCATGACACAATCTCACTCTCTCTTTCCATGAGAACATGCCCTCTGTTTCTGTTCCATCTAGGTAGGGCTTGTTTTTTTTTTTTTTTTTAATTTATTTAGTGAAGCTTTATTTAACCAGGAAATATATCACTGAGATTAGAAATCGCTTTCTGTGTGGTTCTTTACCTTGGATGGTGAAGCTCCATAACAACGCCTTTTTTTTTTTTTTTTTTTTTTTTTTTTTTTTTCCTTATTTGGTAGTGACAGTAGAGTCAGGACAGGTGGGGGAGAGAGAGGGAATGACAAGCACCAAAGTGCTTGGTCGAACTCGAGCCTTTGTGGCAAGGACCCAGTCTTGATACGTGGTGTGTGCTGTGAACCACAGGGACCCCCTGCTATCATTTCCATTTCCATTTGTTTTCTATGAGAGGTGAGCAATTTACTGTGCAACACATGCCGTGAAAGCATGTGGCGCGAACTGTGCATGCAATATGGGGAGAGGGATGAGATAAAAGTTTAACTCGGGTAACTTTATGCAAATACACAACTTTTTTTCTATCACACAGAAACACACACGTGCACCCTTTCAGCTCTACAGGGACATGCTGGGAGCTGTGGAACAGACCAAATTGTTACCTTGAAAAAAATATATGTATGAGTATGAGTCATGCAGTGAAGGTGTGGAGTGATCAAGCATACTTTAAATATGAAATTTCCAAAATAGTCAAGGAAATAGAGGTTTAGAGAGGTTGTATGTCTGAGAAAGTCCAAAATACTGTGGTCACCTGATTCTAAATACATGAGGTGCAAGGAGTTATTTTCAGAAAGAGAGTGTGCTTGGCTTTGCACAATTGCCAGTGTAGAGTGTAGAGTGGTGCAAATTTTTTTTCCAGTAATGTGTTGATGCATAACCCTTTATAAAAGGGCACTGTGTTCAGTGTGTGCTAATTCTGAATTAAGTAGTTTTGAGTCTATTTGTCCTCCAAATTATCATATGATATGTTGTATGAACTGTAAGGCTAAGTCTCAGGTGTTATGCAGTTAGTTGCATTTTAAGCTCTGTTTATGAATTTCAAGTTAATTCTGCAATGCATTGTGCTACAAATCGCATCGTGACATGACAGGCCCTTGCCAATACCTGTTAAAGATGTCTGCTGATTGGCTCCCTGTGGGGCTGTACCCGCCACAACCATCTGGATGAGACCTCAGGCTCTAGTTTTGTAGACCGGGCGAGGCGGGGGCGCAGCGCAGCTGCACTTCGCCAACTGGGTGTGGCCAGGTAGATTTTGCAAGTTTGGCACACCATGCACCGTGGTGCAAGTAGCCTACTCCGCCGTCCCTCCTACCGGTGCAAGGGAGGAGAGAACGCATGGAGTGAGTTTGACACAGCCGATTCACTTTAAACCAATCAAATGAGCCCCTGTCCTCGCCTTTAAAACGCTCTGCGTGAAGGCGTAATAAACGTTTACACATTTGACAAGGAGGTCTACTGCCGCAGGCGGAGCGCAGCTGGCGTAGTGGAAGTTTGGCTGACCGTCGTGCAGTGTGCACACGTCACCAAAACCTCTACAGGCAGGTTTCCGGAATGTCAGGCACATTAACAATGCAATAAATACCGACACTATAAACACTAAACACTAACACTATACCACATAAATTTATCTCCATGTCACAACTGATGTCAGATCAAAGGAGATTGGCACCGTTTGTGCTGATTGTGAGGGTTGGTGAAATTTGCGCACTGCGCGCCGGTCAGCCAAACTTCCACTGCACCGGCTCCGCTCCGCCTTGCACTGACAGTAGACGTGATTTCAGATGGCGAGCTTTGAGTGCACCTCGGCGAAGCCTTTTGGCATGAAACTGTCACTACGCCAAGCTGAATCTGTCAGCACCTCCCCCTGCTGCGCCGCCACTCCCATCTCGGCGCACCTCGGTCTGCGAAACTAGCAAACTGTGCACCCCTCGGGTTGCTAGCTAGCTCTGCGCGGGGTTCACCTCAATGCGCCACCCTGCGCTGCGCCGGGAAACTAGAGCCCCTCAGGTTAACTAATTTATAATAGAAGGAATGTTGTTTGTTAAAGGGCAAACTAATATCTACTTTAATACCTCAACAGTAATATTTGTAAAACATTCTTGTGATGTAGAAACATAAAAATGTATAATTTTTCTATATACTGTATAGATGAAGACAGGTCTTTGTAATGCTGAAAACATCAATAATGTTTATCTTTTCATATACAAATTCAAATTCAAATTACCCCTCAGACAGAGTTTGATTCCCTGCCATTTCCCAGACTGCCTCTTGACCAAACTCAGAACCATTTGGCTCTAAAACCTCCATCTCACAGACTCTCTAGAGATTGTGTTGTCCAACTTTGTTTGATCCTAACATATTTATTTGACCCTCCATGTCATCACCTATTCACTACATCACTCAGACACTATCTTTTCTTGCAAATCAACAATTTGTCCTGTTCTGTGTATAGAAAACAAAGCCCTGTATTGTGCAAGAAAGGCTGTGGACAAGAAACAAACATCATGCCAGCATGTGTGATTACATTACACAAAAATAAAAATGAAAGTAAGAAAGTAACGATAGATGAGGGATTCAAATGAGGCATGAGGGAATATATATATATATATATATATATATATATATATATATATATATATATTTTTTTTTTTTTTTTTTTTTGGTAACTATTGGCAGAGGGAAAGCTGTCTGAGGATACAATATCCTTTACCCAGACAGCGCTACAGGAACACGTGGAAGGATAGACACGTCAGGATGGAAAAACGGGTAAATTTATAAGTTTATGGCTCTGTAACTGGGAAGGGCGACACACACATCCACACCAGTTCCCACTGAGACCGTCCATGCTGAAAATGTCTGCAGTCATGGTTCTGTGAGGTGCTTCAGGTAACAGCGCGCAACAAACAAAATCATGTTCCAGACTTTTTGACTTGCAAAGCAATGTTAATTTTGGCAGAGATTTTCATTTTAGGTGTAGTAATTCTCAGATTTGTTTTTAATTTAATTTAATTTAATTTAATTTTATTTACCTGTTAGCAAACAAAATGTGATGATATGCTGGAGCAGTGTGTGGGATCTTCTCTCAAGAGGAGCACCACTCGGTGGAGTTTGACGGGTCCAAACCAGCACCGAGCTCTGGTCGGAAGTGATGCTTTCATTGGATGATGGGCAGTAAGACTGTGAAAAACTATGGATAGAAAGTCTTGTCCATTTACAGAAATAATTAATTTAGTTATCACTGTTTGAGAGAATCATTTTAGATGTGTTTTTTAATGTCACTTTTTTTTTGTTTTGTTTTGTTTTGTTTTGTTTTGTTTTGTTTTTCAAAGGTCCAGATGAAAATTGATTACACCATCATTTAAAGCATGAAAACATTTTCTGTCCAGTCGCATCATTGTCATGGTAAATTTGTTGCTAACAAAAATATTTTGTCATGACTTTTATTGGCAAAATTATCACTGCTAGAAAGGTTTAATCTGTTGTGGTAACAGGAGATCTTTAACCCCTTTAATAAATATGGCTCAGTGTAATTATCAATATTACCCTAGAATATTAATATTCTAGCATTACTACATTAATTTGTGACTTATGCTATCATTGATATATAATTACCATGCAAATACTTTGTAAACCGTTATTTACTGGACCTTTGCAGTTGTTTTCTGTGGAACTTCTTAGTTGGAGTTCAGAAGACGGATGAGGTTGTTAAGAAGTAGAAAGGATTAAGGCTGAATTAAGCTTCTAGTGTATGGGGGTTGTGCGAAGCTTACAGGGGTTGTGCGACCGCCGCAGAGCCTTGCCGCGCACCTCCGAAAAATTGTAACTACGCAGACCCCACGCAGCCCCCAGCACAGGCCCCACACTGACAACAAGAGCTATGATTGGTCCGCCGAACTACAGCATTTCGCCCCTCCGGCGTCGCGTCCAGTTGTTGTGCAGGCAGGATCATTTTTAAAAGAACTGCTGTTGTGATCGCATCTTGACTCGTCAGTTAATTTCAAATTGTTTGGAAAGTTTGGATCATGCTGGATCTGGATCGACTGCTACTCCTTTTAAAAATAGTGCTGCCGGCACCACAACAGGCAGAGGACTGACCATACATCACAGGGTCTACGTAGGTCTGCCAAAAAAGAAAACAAAAAAATACTGCACCCCATACCGCTTTGGTGGAGAATTGCTTAGCGTGTTTCGCAGAGGTATGTTGGACACACACGCCCTGCGTGGCAACTACGTGCGCGTTGTGTCGAGAGTCCACAGAACCATAATCCGGCCTTTAGACAACGACCTGGGAAGTGACCTGTGTGGCTATCAAAGGCTGTAGTGATGGTATGCGCTACACATCTGTCTTTTCCACACAGGATGCAATTGGTTGGCCTCAGAAAAAACCGAGCTGTATGGGGGGATTTTTGTCATTTTTTTTTGGGCACTTTTTGCCCTTTTTAAATCATGTCCATTGACTTCTATTGTTTTTGTGAAGGCTACTACAGAGTAGTGTTGCAAAATTCCCGGAATTTTCAAAGTTGGAAAATTTCAATGGGAATTTTTGGGAATTTATATTCACTGCATTCACCTGGTCATATACATGTATACATAATAAACATTTTGGTTTGTTATAAGCAGATATGCATGCAAACATGTTACATTATAATGAATTTCCAGGGAATTTTCGGGAATTTTCATAACTGGCAATGCGTCTTTTACATCGCTGTGGGGGAATTTTGGCCCACTCTTCTTTACAAAAATACTTTAATTCAGCCAAATTGGAGGGTTTTCGAGCATGAAAGGCCTGTTTAAGGTCATGCCACGGAATCTCAATTGGATTTAATTCTGGACTTTGACTAGGCCACTCCAAAACCTTCATTTTGTTTTTTTTTTAAGCCATTCAGAGGTGGACTTGCTGGTGTGTTTTGGATCATTGTCCTGCTGCATAACCCAAGTGCGCTTGAGTTTGAGGTCATGAAGTGATGGCCGGACATTGTCCTTCAGGATTTTCTGGTAGAGAGCAGAATTCATGCTTCCATCAATTATGGCACGTAGTCCAGGTCCTGAAGCAGCAAAGCAGCCCCAGACCATCACACCACCACCATGTTTGACTGGTGGTATGGTGTTATTTTCATGAAATGCTGTGTTAGTTTTATGCCAGATGTAACGGGATGCACACCTTCCAAAAAGTTCAACCTTTGTCTTGTGAGTCCACAGAATATTTTCCCAAAAGTCTTGGGGATCATCAAGATGTTTTTTTGGCAAATGTGAGTTCAAGGTTCAAGTTTTCTCCATTTGTGGATAATGGCTCTCACTGTGGTTCACTGAAGTCAAAAAGCCTTAGAAGTGGCTTTGTAACCCTTTCCAGACTGATAGATGTCAATAACTTTGTTTACATCTGTTCTTGAATTTCTTAAGATCGCAGCATGATGTGTTGCTTTTTGAGATCTTTTATCCTACTTCACTTTGTCAGACAGGTTCTATTTAAGTGATTTCTTGATTCAACAGGTCAGTCAGAAATCAGGCCTGGGTGTGGCTTGTGAAATTGAACTCAGTTTTCCAAAAAAAATTTGGTCAACCACAGTTTATTCATGATTTAACAAGGGCCAGGTAGGTTTTGATAGCCTTTTTCCCTTAATAAATGAAATCATTATTTAAAAACTGTATTTTACATTTACTCTGGTTATCTTTGTCTAATATCAAATTTTGTTTGATGATCTGAAACATTTAAGTGTGACAAATATGCAAAAAAATAAGAAATCAGGAACAGGGTAAATACTTTTCACAGCACTGTATGTCCCCCTCAGCAACTAAAAAAAAAATGGTGATATTGATGCTTACATTCATTTTATTGATTATTGTTTATTTTTGCCTCATTCACCTTAAGTTAACAACAACAAAAATGAAAATTTCCAAATTTCCCAAGCTTAAATTTTCATGGAAACTTTTTAAAAACCTCATTCAAATGGATGACAAGAAAAACAAAAACGAAAATTCCCCAAATTCCCGAGCCGAATATTTCCGGGAATTTTCGAAAAAATTGGAAAAAAAGTGACAGCAAAAATCTCCTGAAAATTTCCAATATTCCAGAGTGAAAATTCCCACGGGAATCTTCGGAAACTTTCCGGGAAATTTACCGGAAACTTTCCACCCCTTTGCAACACTACTACAGAGTTACATTAGCTACACTCTGCTGTGTTGCATGCACAGACACTTCACCTGTGTAACTGGCACAAGATCTGAGTAGATAACAAAGTGTGTGTAGCAGCAGGTGGCACAGAATACTTTTATATTCAGCCTGATATAATGAGGCAAATCTCAGCTAAACCGTAGGTAATTATTTACCTCTTTCTCCGTCTCCATAAGAATAGAAAATGTAGCATTCCGCAGAGAGCAGGCTATTCGACTGAGCCTTGTTCATTACCCTGATTCCATATGTGCTGTGGAAATTGTGCTAAATGGCTTTATAATGGCTCTTTACAATTTCCCTACACATTTCTCAGCACTCTGGTGCTCCACGATGCAGACCAAAGAACTGATGACTAGCAGGAACAAAGAGTCATATGATTTGAAATTATTAACTGTGTATTAACAGTACCAATTAGTCTTACATTTAAAACTGTTCCTGGTATAAACCACTTCAGAAAGCACCTCTATACTAGTGTGTTGAGTGTACACAGATGTAAAAGTGACCAGTGACACTAAAAAATTCTGCTAAGGATTTGCCATCAAAATCCAGATCTACCTTTGGGAAAAGAGTGCTGTTGCTGGCTAACTTATCTCCTCCTCTCCAGACATTTATTTCAAATTTACAGACAGCTGCCAAACATCAAAGGCAGCAGGAGGTCTCTTGTGCTTTCAGTGCTGTTGAGTTTGGGTGCAAAATGCAGATCTCATGAACCACAGCTGAAGAAAAAAGAAAAGAAAAAAAAAAAAAAAAAAGAACCACTGCACCCTCTGTACAATTTCAACTTTCTGATGGATCTTGGCTGTTGCAGACAGGGCTTTTCAATTATCAGTGTTTTACCCTGAAAGGTCCATATTGCTCAATAGAATTTGCATTCTATTGATTCTTTGGGCAATGATATGATATTTTCTGATATCACAAAATTGGCCACAATACAGTTTTGATTCCACTCAGTTCAAGGGTTTACGATCGATATGAGGCGATATAATTATGCCCATTTAACACAGTTACAATCAGTTACAATGCTGTGTTTCTGTTTTAGCTGCTTGGCCAGGTTTTTCATGTTTCCGAGGTATTTTATCTTGTACTGGCATTGTTTGCATATGGCATGTGATTTGTCAGTTGACCCATCTCTTCTCTGAAATCCAAAATATTTCCACATTGATGATTTTTTCCCGAGAGAGGAGCAGATATCCTTATTGTCCTTTTCTTGGCTGCTGGCCGTGGCTGCCTTTATCCGCCTGCCGCTAGCACTGTTTGAACATTTAGGAAGGCAGTGTGCTTGGACAGAAATGGTTACACAGACTTGCCATGGGAATTTCACAATAACGAAGTATCTCTTAGATGACGATATGGATCAACATTTTCACTTATTATCAATTATATTAGATTGTTGATCATTAGATCAATGTATCGATCCAGATTGATGGATCGTTACATCCCTAACAGTAACGCTGGAGTGCCGCCACTGCCCCTGTGCAGCGAGCAGCATGTGACGGGAAAACCCTCTCTTCACTGTAGCTATACTGAGATAGCAGTGGCTGGAGGACATGGCTTTTCTCCTGCAGGCAAAACGAGGAAGAATTGCCCTCATGAGAGAAGAACACAGTATAAAGTGTCGGTAGCTGATATAATCTGTCAACGAGCGCAGGTTAAAATACCGTATTTCACCAATTAATCGCCGGGCCGCGAATAGCCGCCTGGTTCTTTTAAACGCCTGGGGTCCAAGTTGATTTTGCGTATTAAATGCCCAGGCTTTTAATTGGTGAAATACGGTGGGTTAAATAGCCTGATGTTTGACAACTCTTTTGATGTGAATGATTCTGCTTTTTTATTGACTCTTTACAATATTCTGTGGAATCTCAACTCGGCTGAAACACTGATCTAACAAAAAAAAGGAAAAAATGCACACACACACACACACACACACACACACACACATATATATATATATATATATATATATATAATATTATAGATTAGTGGTTAGAAATGAAAAATTATTTAAAATTTCACTGAATTTGGGAGAGCAGACATCCAGTGCACAGCCAAACAGTGGAGGGAGAAAAGTAAAAGACTATAGTATAGTATAGTAAGACTATAAAAAGATTAAAACTAAGACAAATGAAGGCTGAAGAAGAAGAAGGGCTATAGGACTTGATCCAGTTTTAAAATAATAATAATAATAATAATAATAATAGAACATAAAAACTCATGTAGCCTGTTGCAGTTATTGTTGGAATTATCGAACCAACAAAGCAAAAAGTAAGTCTTCTGGCACAACCAATCTGACACACACACACACACACACACACACACACACACACACACACACACACACACACACACACACACACACACACACAGAGAGTTTACTAAGGCTAGGATAGATAACTCTAAAGGCAGAAGGCAAAGGCGAGGTCCAGGACAACATGCAGAGATCAAAACCACTGGGAGGCCAACACTAGGACATTACTAGTCTGCTTGCCTCAAAGGACAAAAACAAACTGGAACTGATGGGAGGCAAACACAGCGACTAAATACACACACTAATGAGACACAGGTGAAAATAATCAGGGCAAGGCTGCACAATCATATTGGTGGGAACACACGCAGGGGCAAAACGGGAGGGAAAGTGAGTGTTTCAAAATAAAATGGAATGAATAGGTGAACGCATGAAACAAGAAAGATATGAGCTAGGAGGCTGAGTGAGATGTCACATAGGCAACTGAACTGAGCAAACACACCTCAGACACACCTGGAGAATGGACTGGAGGGAACAGGGGATTGGCTGAAACTACAAGGAGGACAGGCCAAAATGTTACAGTGATAGTTGGAAAATTAACACACAACTTTTGTCTTTTTTGACACACAAACACACACAAAACAAATATAAAACACCAAGCAAAAAAAAAAAAAAAAGGGTGGGGAACTGCCAGAATATATGTCCGCATGCAGAACAGGGAAGAGAACAAAGATACAACATAGCGGCAAAGCTCAGTAAGTTAGTAAGTAGTTAGGTCTCATCAAGCAATGTCAAAAAAGACTTCCACACCTTCAGGAAATAGTTCTATGAAATTCCATGCTCACCTTGAGAACCTGTTTTTGGTGGGAGGGGAGGGCCCTGTCCTGTCAGAGCGACCACAGTGCCATCTGGCTGAAGGTTGTGTGTTTCTAGAAAACCAATTAAATATGTCACACCAGAAGTTACCTATTACTGGACTGTGCCAGAATAAGTGTGATTGTGATCTCGCAATTAATATCAACAAAATCAATAAATGTTAAGTGGCACTTTGACCAACAGTAGTAGAGACAAACTCCAGTCCCTTGCCTGTTGGTGTTGCAGCCATGTTGATTACGCAGGTGTTTTAGTGATGTAATGCTATTTATCTTACAGCAAACAAATGAAACGTATTCCAACTATTAAGTACTATTTATTGTATAGAAAGGTTTTGTTAATACCAGAAACAGCTAAATCATGTAGAACTATGTTATGATGACTCTTAACACGTTTTCAGAGATAATTTTATCCCTGAGCTAATCACTATTAAGTGCTTTCTTTGATGGCGTGTCCATCAAGTATTATATATAATTAGCATCAACTAACAAAGCTAAACTGTTCTTACTGCTTGATAAAACTGCTAGAAAAAGAGATCCATCAGTTCAGAGTGAGAACACATTAATGGTACATCAGGGCTGATAGCTACTTGCTTACTGCTTTATTCAACATATTATCAAGTGATGCAGCATGTTGCAAATGCTACTCAGTGTCCATCTTGTGCGCAGCCTGTCTTATCTGCCTGCCCATGAAATCATCGCCAGTCAATGCCTCTGCTGGCATCAGTGCAAGGGAGAGATTGCTTGCCTTTTATCCCTGCCTTTCATGAGTGAGAGGTGTGTTACAGCTGCCTCATGCACACAAGACAGTGACAATTTGTCCATGGATTTAGGCAAAGGACAAACAAGTGATCCAAAGAGTTTGCCAAACAGTAGGTGACATAGGGAGTTGGGCTTAAGCGGTTCTTACAACCCATGTAACTGTGCATCGCTGCATTGGTGCTGCAAAGTCAAGAGCTGTGGTCAATTGAAAGCAGAGCTAAAGTGCTGCTGTGGCACCTGCTTCGACTGTTTTCACACCACTGAATGGATGCTATCAGTCGTAATCACCCCTACATGGGTATGAGTAAGAGGTAATAGGTCCCCACTGTACCTTCTAGTGGGTCAGCAGGGCTGTGGCTGTTAGCGTGGCTGTGGAGCAGAATAAGCTACTCAACAGCTCTGTCTTCAAGTTGATTGAACAGAATGAAGGACCTGTGTGCTCTGTGCACAGGTGATCATATTTTCAACTTTTCTGCTTGCAATATGTGCATAAAAAATGACAAACTCAATGTGTAGGTAGGGGGGCTGCACGACTCGTTGTCTCATTGAAATTAATTAAAAAAATGCACATGCACAGTAAAAACCAAAAAAACAAAAAACTACTATTGAGTAAGCAGGGCGTTGGCCACTTTCACGCACTATGCGCCTCAGCATTCAACAACCCTGCTCTGTAACTTTACATGGTCTGCCACTTGAAGGCTGAGATGCTGTGGCTCCTAAACACTTCCACTTTGCAATAATTTCACCAACTGAGTAGCATTCTAGTACATCACTATTACATTACCATGCTTGAATTCACTGAGCTCTTCAGAACTACCCATTCTTTCACAAATGTTTGTAACGGCAGACTGCATGGCTAGGTGCTTGATTTTATACATCTATGGCAATGGGACTGAATGAAACACCTGAATTCAATGATCAAGCGGTATGTCCCAGTACTTTTGTCTATATCGTGTATTAATCTATCTGCGTGTGTATATATATATAAAGTACCATAAATATCATTTGTTTGTTTGTTTGTTTGTTTGTTTGAATATTTGTTTGCTGTTCTTGTTTTTTTTTTTTTTTTCTGGAATGAAATGCTTAATTTTGCAGGTGTTCACATCAAAACTACTCAACATTATAATTCTATTGTACTCCCACACTACAGTGAAAGTACACGGGTGTGTAGAGGGTCCAGATTTGCTGCCAACAGGGAGTTGTCAGGTTTATCAAAAGTCATTTAAATATTAATTGGTGCTCTGTAAAGAAAGTGTTTCACTGGTGTCATCCCTGGAATAAATGCAGTGTGCCTCATGCATGCACTAGCAGCAGTGTCAAACTTCCCAGCTACTGTAAGCTGTTTTTAAAGTTTTCAAGACTTTGAAGTAAGCAATCGGCTATAGTGCTGCAAGCCGAATCCTAGATTGACTTCTTATCATTCGGAGGATATTGTATTGGGCTTAATGCAGGCAGTAATGTATTGGCTTGCAATTAGTGTTTCAGCAAGGCTTAAGTAGTCTTGCTTTCATTGCTATAGTATCAGCATTACAGTCCAACAATTAATGTGTTGTATGTTTTAGGAAAGAAGTAAGCTAAATTAAACAGGATGAAAATATTACACACTTCGTTATGGCAATGCACAATACCCCCAAACCTCCTGAGAGCTGACAGCTCATGGATTATCCAGGCAATTCATGTTCTCTACTTTTAATTTACAATGATGCTGACATGTCATTACAGTTGAACATTTGTTACACATATCATGGTCCCATACAAACATACACCAGCAACCCAGTTGAGGAAATTTATTCCGCTGAGACACTACCATAAATCTACCTCTTCATCATGTTTGTTGTTTTGTCATTAATTTGTGTTTTATGCATTTTTTTTAACATCTGAGTTTCCCACTACCATCTGCTCAAGGCTATAAAGTGAATATGTGATGTGCACTGGTGCGCTGCAGGTATCTGAGGGAGCAATTTAGATTAGTAAAGATTTGCAAATCTGTTTTTTTTGGTTGAGTTGCACAAATCCTTTAGCATTATATTCAGCCTTAAGTGATAGGTCTGCTCTCTTTTTTGATGCAAAGCACCTTGAGTGCAGGAGAGAGATCCTTTTCAGCAATATCAGTACAGTATCACTGGTCTGTGTGTGAATGTGTGTGTATGCAGGGGATGGAGGAGTTTTGTGTGTTTGATTTGAAGAGACAAATCTACTCTGAGCAATATGCTTTGCCAAGAGGCATTACATCCATTATTTATCTCACTGGTTAAAGTTCTCATACACCATTTACACACGATCAAATACTTAATTTCAATGTTTTATTTGGCAAAATGTCTTGCTTAGTAACTAGATACTGACTACAATGTTAGACATTTTATTGTTGCTTGGAATGCAGCCACTGCACTTTTTCAGTGTAGCTGTTATGTTTTATTCACAACGTGCCTTTATGCTTCAATACTTGTCGCTAGATAAATTTCAGGAACCTGACATAGGAACTGTAGAAATACAGTGGTATCAATATCACTACAGTTTATGACAGTATGGAAATTGATAAAGATAAAGCTTGTAGCCAGGCAATCTGCTCCACTAAGATGAGGATATTTAAAAACCTGGCTATGTTGCTGATGTAAAGATCTTTAGTGATTAGTGACTTTATTCCTACGGCTAAAAAAAGAAGACTTTCTTGAATTTGTCATTCCTATCATACATAATTTATTGTCAATTTCTGTGTATGTGCAGTATGACAATTTACTCTTTTCCAGTCAAAAACTAAAGAGTTACTGCTCACACTGACACAAAAATTCTTAAGAGTCTGACACCATTGGCTGGAATTTTAATGATGCTGTTAAATAATGGTTGAGTAATATTCATTCCTTTCTGTCTCACAGCCACATCAAATCCAAAATGTATTTTTTATTTTTTTTCCTTGAGCCCTAACATGTGATTGATGTATGCTGCAGTTTTTGTGGCTTAGCTGAACATGAATGTGTGACCACATGTAAATAAACTAGATAATGAATGTTGTAAATGTGCCCTGTAGGTGAAACAAATTAAAAGCATACCAATACCATCCGCTATGTTGGAGCCCTATTTACTTTGCATGTGGAAACACAGACTTGCTTCTTCCTGCCAAAATAAACTCAGCAGCATAGTGGACAAACATGGAGACATATTCACTGGCATTATGTTTATTATGATAATAAATGTGAATTAATTATTGTGGATGTGAAGTTGCACAGTGTGAAACAGCGTCTTGCTGAGATCTTTTAAACTGACTGGCCTGAAAACAAAGCAATATTTATAGGCTGCGTCTTGAACAAGCTGGTGCCAATTTCAAAATATGATCATTTAATAAAATATTTTGAAAGTGGCAGTCAGAATAAAATGCAATGCGAAAGCAGAGGAATTGATGTAATTGGTTTGATTTCACAAGGGTTTTCAAATTTTTTTTCCATCCTCAGTGAGTGTCTTCAAAGCTGAACAATTTTCATTGTGCCCTTTTATAATTTTCTTTTTCTACCTTGGGTTTCATAGTAGTCTAACTTTTTTTTTTTTTAATCTATCTATCTATCTATTGATACATATCTATATATTTATATCTATCTATATATACAGTATCTATCTATCTATCTATCTATCTATCTATACATACATACATACATACAGTACAGGCCAAATGTTTGGACACACCTTCTCATTCAATGTGTTTTCTTTATTTTCATGACTATTTACATTGTAGATTCTAACTGAAGGAATCAAAACTATGAATGAACACATGTGGAATTATGTACTTAAAAAAAAAGGTGAAATAACTGAAAACATGTTTTATATTCTAGTTTCTTCAAAATAGCCACCCTTTGCTCTGATTACTGCTTTGCACACTCTTGGCATTCTCTCGATGAGCTTCAAGAGGTCGTCACCTGAAATGGTTTTCCAACAGTCTTGAAGGAGTTCCCAGAGGTGTTTAGCACTTGTTGGCCCCTTTGCCTTCACTCTGCGGTCCAGCTCACCCCAAACCATCTCGACTGGGTTCAGGTCCGGTGACTGTGGAGGCCAGGTCATCTGCCGCAGCACTCCATCACTCTCCTTCTTGGTCAAATAGCCCTTACACAGCCTGGAGGTGTGTTTGGGCTCATTGTCCTGTTGAAAAATAAATGATAGTCCAACTAAACGCAAACCGGCTGGGATGGCATGTCGCTGCAGGATGCTGTGGTAGCCATGCTGGTTCAGTGTGCCTTCAATTTTGAATAAATCCCCAACAGTGTCACCAGCAAAACACCCCCACACCATCACACCTCCTCCTCCATGCTTCACAGTGGGAACCAGGCATGTGGAATCCATCCGTTCACCTTTTCTGCGTCTCACAAAGACACGGCGGTTGGAACCAAAGATCTCAAATTTGGACTCATCAGACCAAAGCACAGATTTCCACTGGTCTAATGTCCATTCATTGTGTTTCTTGGCCCAAAC
This sequence comes from Myripristis murdjan, assembly GCF_902150065.1. Lineage (NCBI taxonomy): Eukaryota > Metazoa > Chordata > Actinopteri > Holocentriformes > Holocentridae > Myripristis > Myripristis murdjan. The sequence continues at coordinate 14,585,335 of NC_043982.1, forward strand.
AAATCTCTTCTGCTTGTTGCCTCTCCTTAGTAGTGGTTTCCTAGCAGCTATTTGACCATGAAGGCCTGATTCGCTCTAGAACAGTTGTTCTAGAGATGGGTCTGCTGCTAGAACTCTGTATGGCATTTATCTGGTCTCTGACCTGAGCTGCTGTTAACTTGCGATTTCTGAGGCTGGTGACTCGGATGAACTTGTCCTCAGAAGCAGAGGTGACTCTTGGTCTTCCTTTCCTGGGTTGGTCCTCATGTGTGCCAGTTTCGTTGTAGCGCGTGATGGTTTTTGCGACTCCACTTGGGGACACATTTAAAGTTTTTGCAATTTTTCGGACTGACTGACCTTCATTTCTTAAAGTAATGACGGCCACTCATTTTTCTTTAGTTAGCTGATTGGTTCTTGCCATAATATGAATTTTAACAGTTGTCCAATAGGGCTGTCGGCTGTGTAGTCACCTGACTTCTGCACAACACAACTGATGGTCCCAACCCCATTGATAAAGCAAGAAATTCCACTAATTAACCCTGATAAGGCACACCTGTGAAGTGAAAACCATTTCAGGTGACTACCTCTTGAAGCTCATCGAGAGAATGCCAAGAGTGTGCAAAGCAGTAATCAGAGCAAAGGGTGGCTATTTTGAAGAAACTAGAATATAAAACATGTTTTCAGTTATTTCACCTTTTTTGTTAAGTACATAACTCCACATGTGTTCATTCATAGTTTTGATTCCTTCAGTTAGAATCTACAATGTAAATAGTCATGAAAATAAAGAAAACGCATTGAATGAGAAGGTGTGTCCAAACTTTTGGCCTGTACTGTATATGTGTGTGTGTGTGTGTGTGTGTGTGTGTGTATGTATATATATATATATATATATATATATATATATATATATGATGAACCAAGATTTAAATCTCGATATGTGATATGAGACATATTTTTCTTGATTTCTACTTGAAGTGATCTGATTGGCTGTGGTTCCTATCCCTGTTTGGTAAGAGTTTTGATTCGCTGAAGGCCTTTTGATTGTGTTTCTTAACCTAATGGAGGAAGGTGAGATGTGTTACAAGAGTGTGGTCAGTATAATATACCAGAGCTTGTGTGTCATTGCTGATCTTGAAGAGGGCCTGAGGACTGAAATGTTGCCTAAATAAAAGAGAAATGCATATTTTTTTTTCTACTCTCAAGTCTGCTTCTAGTCATCAGCACCACACCACGTTCAGTTTCCATTATATATCATGTTTACTGGTGTGGTCTTTTATTTTTTTTTCTGAGGTTTTACACTGTTTGTAAGCGGTTGTTATCACAACAGGAGGTTACATTGTATTCATAATTTGGGAAGAATAATGATGACCGTATATTGCGTATATTGAGAGTTTACTTTGACTGACATGCATCGAGACTGCAGCAAGACCAGTGAATTCAGCTTTTGTTTACTTCTTGTTCCTGGGTGAGTCATTACACTCTACACTCAAACAAATTCCGTGGAAGGAAATTCAAATATAGACATGATTAAAGCAATCTCAACAATTCTGTTTCAGTTTCAACTTTCCTTTTTACTGTAATAAAGTCGAATAATGGTGTTTTATATCCCAAGACCATTAGAGAAGCCCTTGATTTATTCTAAGGCTGTTTTGTATCTTTTCCAGACAATCAATAGACACTATCAGGTAAACAGATATTACTGGCATGTGTCTAAGCTGAATTATACGGCTTATCTACGGCTTATTGATTTCTGCCATGTGACATTTTAACTGTTTTTAGGAAAAAAAATACAAATTGTTTTTTATTCTTCGCTTGATTTTCAAGGAGCAGTATCTGTGTTAAATATTCAGTAAGGGTACACAGATATGGATATGGAGCTGTAATCCATTTCCCAGTTGCAGGGATAGTCAAATATTTTCCAGAGAAGGTTAAAAAACACAGTATAAAGAACTCTTGTTATTAACTGTTATTGTTATTATTGTTTAACATACATGCACATGCATACCAACTGCAGGCATCTTCAGATCAAGACAATCCTGCTCCTTCTTTAACATGCTACCTTATTTACTATTTTTACTTATGTGTGGCTATCAAACAGTATTGGGGTGAGTGGTAATCCATAGTTTTTGAAAGATGGGGATTGTCTGGCTCCAGATAGGCAAGTATTAGTATTCTGCTTTCCTTTGTGACACTGTAAAGTGTGTCTACTGTGTGCCAGCACCACCAGTGCATTGACAGCTTGCCTGTAACCCAAAGGTTTGTTTATTGAGACAAAAGAAGCAAAACAGAATGACAGAAATTAAGTCAAAAAGCCAGAGGCGAGGACCAGAGACATGCTGCTGTACTCTGTGGTTTCTCCTCCCTGTGATTTCGCAGTCCTCTGGGTGAGTCCCTGGAATGAGACTCGATGGTTGTCAATGTGACTGAAGAAAGATGTCACTCTCTTTTCCATGGGGCCCGTTGTTTTATGCAGTCCCAAATTAGGTCAATTAGTGGAGTCTGACAGGCACAGGTGGTGCCAACTGGCCTGCATTAGGGTGGACTGAGATGTTGCTCAGCTCTTGCAGTTTGTGCAACCTTCTATCATGATTTTATTATTTGTATAATGACAACTGTGTTAAGGCACAGAGAGTGGATACATGCATGATTGCGATCCACACCATAACCGCATCACTCATAACTTACTTATTATAATCATTATTACAAAAAACAATGACATAATTACTTCAGACATCCAACATGTCAGAATTGCACTTAAGACTTGGAACACATTATGTCAAAATGGTAGCATCAAAACACACTGCCATTAATGGGCTAGATTCAATACTTAGGATAGTAACTTTGAAAAAACACTCATCCAGATGGCCAAGTGGTAAACTGACCTCAATTTCAACCGCAGCCATTTATCTTTTGTGGCACGATCAATCAGAATGATGTTGTTGTCATTATAAAGTTGTGCGTAACCAGGAATATTGTGCAGCCGAAATGTTTGAGGAAGTGTTAACTGACAAAATATGTTTAAAATGGAATTTAATAAGCTCAGGTACACCTGCACACAGTAGCTACAGTATATTTATATGCACAAGGAATTCTCAGTTACTCATGTAATTTGGTTTTGGGTCTTATTCCTTTCACATTTGGCTTTTGCAATCTGTGCAAACTCTTTATACCTGGCCTTCATGTGAATTGTATTCAGAAAATATCCAGATGCAATTTATCCACGTTATGTTTTCATTTGTTATTAAATATGCATTTAGAAGCCAAATAGAAATCTGTTCGCCCTCTCTCCATGCTTTGCTGCACAATATGCAAATTCCTCTGCCAGAATGAAGGCAGTTTTTATATTTCTATCAGTTAAATCAAATGGGACGTAATGTTTTGGGTACAGAGATCATGTGTGTGGCTTGGAAATACATTTCTATTTACACTTGGTCAATTTATGGCCACTTTGCGAAGCAGTCAGATTTTAATATGTCCCCAATGTGTCTGGGGTACATTTGGAGTGCCACTGGATTTCTTTCCAATCGCTAAAAATGCAGTTTAGTACCAGGAGCAAATGAGGTGTTAGTGTTGGATCAGGGTGGCGCAGTGGTGTAGTGGTTAGCACTGGCGCCTCACAGTAAGAAGGTCCTGGGTTTGATTCCCACCCAGGGTCCTTTGTGCGTGTGGAGTTTGCATGTTCTCCCCGTGTCTGTGTGGGTTTCCGCCAGGTTCTCCGGTTTCCTCCCACAGTCCAAAGACATGCAGGTTAGGTGGATTGGAGATTCTAAATTGCCCCTAGATGTGACTGTCATTGTTTGTCTGTCTGCCCTGCGATGGACTGGCGACCTGTCAAGGGTGTTTCCCTGCCTTCCGCCCAATGAGCGCTGGGATAGGATCCAGCAACCCCCTGCTACTTTGTGAGGATAAGCAGTTTGGATGAAGGATGGGGTTGGATCATATATAGGCACATGCTCATGTCAGAAAACAACAGAAAACATGTCAGTGATGAGTATAATTTATTTCCCCTTAATTAGAAGTAGCATGCAATGGCGTTGCCATGACAAAGCTCATAAAAAGAAGTGACAACTCTCGCACTGCTGAGTGCTTGACTGCTTCATTGAACATACTGACAGCTCTTGTGCAAGAAGAATCATCACGTGTGAGCAATAGTGCAGTTTACGAAGAGAAATCCATGACTGAGCTCACTTTATGGGATGACCAAATTTGTTTCCTCACAAACAATAATTCTGAGTTTTCCACAGCTTTTTCTGTGTCCATGTCCCATTTACTTTTGACAGTGATGTGGGCTCAGTACTCTGGAGTTATTGTGGGCCTAAACATCTGTGATGCGAGGTGGCCACCAAATAATCACAGTGACAGCCACACAGTTAACATTTAGATTAAGTGGTAAATGAGTGGCGCTGCCTGTCTAATATGAATATTAATCGAAAATAATAAGGTGATGATATCCATAATCAGCCTTTTGAGCAAGGTCATCTCAGACCTGGAGGGCACTACCATTAGCCACATCCATCATTGTACCACTTGCCAGTTCTAATAGTTATTTTTTAATTTTGCAAGGCTACCCAATATGCGTGCCATTGCCTATTTCCCATTGCGTATTGTGTCTGCATGATGCAGTCTTGTTTCTTTTATAATACTTGTTGCTGTCTTGTTTTTTTGTTTTTTTAGTATTATTTTCTTTTGTTGAGAAGGAACTTGGGGGAAATTTTTAATCATTGTTGACGTACAATGGTTTACAGCTTAAGAGAAAAGATGAAAAGTTATTCTAAAACCAACTAAGTCCAGGTACCTGCAGGGGATTGATAGATTAATCCGAGAAAAGGCATAGGATGCAGGGGAGGAGGGAAGGCAACACATGGTGAGAATGACAGAATCAGTGTGTGGCAAACCGGTTAGAGCAGAGCATCTTTTGAAAAACAGAAGAAAGAACCAATGAGCAAATATAGCATTTTAGAAGAGTCTGTGGGTGCATCCCATTTGCTTATTTTGTGTCTCCTTGTGTCCTTGCTCCTCCGTCCTCCAGATTGTGACCCGGAAATGTCTGCCCGCCATTGTTACAGATGTCGCCAGTTCATTAAACATGCAGCAAGGAGACAAGAAGGAAGGTGGAAGGACGCTTCCAGAGGAAATTTGAGCAAAGAAGCACTGTTATATCCTTAGTGTCTTCTATGCAGACGTTATTTATTTATTTGTTTGTTTATTTTCAAATTTTATTTACAAATTTTATTTACAAATTCTCCACCTACTTTACATGTGGTAGGAATCATGTTGGTAGCACCACTTCATAAATGTGTGTGGTGTTCATATCCTTACTTCTTCACTTAAACGTTATGTGGCTGATGTGTGATAGTTCTATTGAAAAACACTAAGGTGTTTAGATGTTTATTCTTTCAAATAATAGTCTCAAAAGAATATTAACCATTGCTCTGTGAAGTTGAATCAGCACACACTCACACCTGCTGTGTCCAGGGGGAAATGAAACAGCAAATGAAGACTGTGAATAGTTCCATTAATTAATTTTCCTCATCAGTGAAAAAGGTCCTGGAGAGATGATTTGGCTGTAGTGATATTAAGTTGCCTATTTGCTGTTTCCATGCAATTGTAATAAGAATAAACTTTGATCCACAGTCGACAATAGCAAAGATTACCTTAGGTCTGCTGTGTGGAGCCCTTTCAGATCCAAGTTACGTTATGCAGTTGGGATTGGGATGATGTCATGTTCAGTTTGCAGATGATCTACATCTGTAATGCCATGTTTCTTATGTGGAGTGATGATGAGACCCTCAGCTTGAAAAGGCCACAATCTTAAAATGACATGAAATTGTTCACCAAAAACTGCCACACAGCACAAAAAGCTTGGAGGTAAGTATTTAATTAAGTAGCATTAAGAGCAAAGTGATTTACTAGACTCATTTACTCTATATATTGCCATTTGCCGATCAACCTTTTAGTCTTTGTCACATGTAGAGGGCTGCAGCTTACGGTGTTTTGGTCATTGTTTCCCTTCCAGCCTTCTGTGAGATGTTTCATATGTTTAAAAACTGGGGCCTATTCCATCAAGCTGGGTAACAGGATAGCCTGGCTTATTTCGATAAGCCTCGCTAATTTAAGTGAGAGTTCCGTTCCATCAAAGTGGCTTATATGAGTTGCAGCTCAGTAACCATGGTAACTTAGTCAGCAGAACTAGCCTGCTCCGTGGCTGTTCTGACCTCTCACCTCCAGCTCCTCCGCAGGGGTGAGGTCCTCAGGTGGAGGACCCCCACCAGTAGCAGTTGCCTCCATTCTTTTTCTGGTGGCTACAATGGTACATATTTTCAGCTCATGTATTTTAACAAATACATTTCACATTTCATAATAGGCTACTTAACACTCTGAAAAATATTTTTATATCTTATTTTCACCTGATGGCAGGTTCTTTTTTCGCTATTCAGATTGCTTCTTTTGAGATGTAGAAGAGAAGAATTAATATAGGCCAAGAGTTACTCGGCACACACACACACACGCACACACACACACACACACACACACACACACACACACACACTTAGGCTGATTGAAAGTAAATGCATTGCAGTTATATCGGTCCTCCTAATATAGCCTATACTATTATTTTAAACATACATCTGATAAAATCTAGCCTAGCCTACTGATAATATCGCCACAGTCTAACAGTATCTTGTGATCTGAATGTTCAATTACCGTATTCATCCGAATATAAGAAAAAACGCCCTCGCCTAATATGGGGGGTCTAAGCAAATACAAATGTATTGTACTTGCATATGTAAACCAGTAGGTAGGCTCACCTGATGCTGCGATTACCGGCGAATGGCTGCATTGCGCAGTCAATAATCAACCATGTTGTCTGTGTCATTGTCCGTTGTGCTGCTGCAGCCGCGTATGAACAAAAGTTGATTTTTAATAAAAGATAGGCTATATATGGCAGTATGTGTGCGCCGCTCGCCTGTCAGATTCGGCAGACCTGACCAGGTGGGCGCGGCACTGGTCGGCATCAGGTGGGCCGGCCGCAGCACCATGCCGCGGCCGGCTCGCCTGATGCCGATCTATATAAAAAGTATTTTTCCAAAAAAGGGTCTTGAGAAAGAGGGGTCATCTTAAAATCAGGGTTGTCGTTTATGCGGGTCAATACGGTATTAAAAAAAATAAAACAATATTTATACATGTATACTTACGTGTTTAATCTGTCTGCAATCTTTTGCCACGCCATCTCCCTTGCTTTGTTAATTGCAACAGTGTTGCCTTTTTTTGTGATGATTTCCCTATTTTCTTCATATAGTTCCATGAGCGGTGTCTGCTCCGCCGCTGAAAATGTCGAGGCTCTCCTTTTCCCCTCCTTTTGAGACGTTGTATCTTCGTTTCGACAATCGACTGTTGCGGGCTGCTTATGTACCCTGTGAATGCGCACACTCGAGGCTTGTTCAAATGTGGCTAGAATTAGCGTTGGCTTGACGCTGCTGAATCGTGTTAGTGGAATGGGTTGAGGCTTTAGTGAAAGTTGACACTAATTCAAGCCAGGCTATATCACGTAAGCGCAGCTTTCTTTAGCTGCTGTCATGGAACAGCCCCCTGGTGGCAAACACAAAAGTAATTGTTAATTGTATTCAAACAATGTCTTTGGATTCTTGTAATAAATATATATGCCTTCACCCATATGAATATGCAGCTACCTTTACATAAAACAACATATGAGTATGGCATATAACATGTTTTATAATCCCACAGGGAAATAATAAAGCAAGTGGGTGTGGAGGGAAAGGAGATCCCCCTCCCACTCACTCACGTCAGCAAGACGTGGGATAAGGTGAAGAGGAAGTGCAAGGTGTGGCACAAATATTTTGTGCAGCCACATGCATTTGTCCTTTCATGTTGTTGAGTGATATTAGAGAGCACAACTCATGATGAGAGGGGTCATGGTTCACCTGTTCATTTTGCTCATTGTATTGTAAAAATGTGGGAAAGGAAGAAATGAAATGAAGAGCCATTTATAGCAATCTGTAACTGACTGGTCTAAGATGATTATGTATTCAGTGGTGGTCATTGTCAGCTGCTGCTGTTGATGAAACCTGGAGACTGCTGTTGTTGCTGGCTGGAGGGGCATTTGTGCTATCATCATCCAAAGAAGTATTCTGCAAGTCCTCAAGTCCTCAACATGTTGGCAGTAACAACACTCTTCTTCCTCACAGGGCTGTTGGGACAGGGTGTTTGCATTGGCATGGTGTAGGACAAGTTTTAATCCTGTAGTGTCTCTAGCCACCGGGCCAGCTAGATAGCTGTGGTTGACACAGTAATTCCTCTCTGGTCAGCTTAGGGAGCAGCTGTAGTATGCAACAACCTGCTCACCATGCAAGTTGAAGACCAGCCTGGTGGATGACATGGAAGACATGCTTTAGGTTGACCAGGGCACCTTCAAAGTGTGCAGTACAGGCGAGTAAGTCATCCAAGCAGTCAACGTCATAGCTCTGGGGAATGTCAGCCAGAACGCTCTCCATCAGTCGCTCAAAGGTAGCTGGGGCGTTGCAAAGGCTGAAGGGCATTTTAACCCTTTAGGCGCCGGAGGTTTTTTCCCGCGGCTTCTGCCGCGTCTGCTACGACAACCGCGGTTGTTTTCATCCCCGCTACATTCACCCATATTTGCGGTGTTATGAGCCCCCCTGTCACCTCGACCACGTCCCCTGCTTGGCGTTCGCAGAATGCTTCCACCCCGGCCACGCTGAGGTGAAGCATCCGCTATACAATGTGCTGATTGTAGACTATGGCGCGCGGACTCGCCGTCACTACTAACGTCAGTTTCTGCTTCACTGGACAACTGCATGTCTTCCTCCTCGGAATCGGAGTCAGCCAGTACCTGACGAAGTACTTCGTCAACGGTAAACCGACCTCTCGGCATCGTGAGTAAATGAAAAAACACTCTTTCGCTCTGCTCTGCTCTCGCTACGCTCAGCACTACTACCACTGCTTCGCCGCCGCGTCTCTTGCTTGTCGCAATTTTGCGACTTTGGCGCTTAAAGGGTTAAACTGCCACAACTCCTGGCCAATGAAGAAAGCAGTTATTGGACACACCTCCAGGGTCAATTCCACTTGCCAGTAGCCACTGCAAAGGCACCAGCAGGAACCAGTGATGTAGTCAAGGGTGTTGTAAATGTGGAACAGCAGGTAGGTGCCTTGCGTTGGCAACTTCATTGAGGAGGCGGTAGTCAGGGGAAAAACCCAGGTGCCTTCGTTTTTCTTGACCATAATCTCTTTGATCATTTGCTCTGCTGCAGCCCACTTGGCTAGGAGTAGACAATGGGCTCTTTCCCGTTATAGCACGGCAACTTCGTTGCACCCCACAGGCAACCCTCTGGTTCAGTGGAGGGGACTGTGAGGTTGGCTCCTTGGCCAGTCACAGGAATCTGACCCCATGACCTGCATTGCATCCAAGTCCACCGGGAGGCCTGGATGGGCTTGGCAAGCAGCCAGCATCTGTCCAAGGTCTTGATGATGTGCCAGGTTCTGTCCTGGGGGTAGGGCCGACCAGGCTGTTCCCAGGCCAAGCAGCAGCAGCTCCAGCATTCTTTTGCCTGTCCAGCACAGCCATCAGACAGGGGCTGCTGCAGGGCCGGAGTGGGACTCATTTTCAGCCCTGGAGTTTCATGCCTCAGACCGGCCCACTTTACGCGACCTATTATTATTAAAATAATAAAATATAACGGGTCAGTATCGTTTGGGCATAGAAAGTGGTTGTATTGGAACTAATGCTTGCTTGTTACAACAGCTCACCTGTTCCTTCCATACTGACAGGAGCAATCCCCTCATCACTACTGGCTCCTGGCTCTGCTTCTGACACCAAATCACATTTTAAAAATTGTCATAATTCTCAGCACAAATCAAAAAGCCTTCTGATCAATTCAGGTCAGTTTCATTAATGTACTGCTGAATCATCTAGCATCTCAGGACACTTTTCATATAGAGCAGGTCTACACCATACTCTTCATTATATTAATTCTAATAATATTCACTCAATGAGCAATCCTACCTGCCGACTCTGGACTTGTGGGCTCATGGCTGGTGCTTGGTGCTGGATCTTGCTTCTGACTCTGAGGGGCTACAAGTTTCAAAGTTTCCAAGTTATGTGGCGTTGCATCATACTATTATTTAAATTATATAAAGTTATGTTTTGTCACAACGCCACACAATTCATTGACTTGATAATGAATTAACTTGAACGGTGGTTTGCAGGCAAAGTTCAACATCTTGCCTTACCCGTTCCATCGTCCTCATTTGTCGTTTCAAAACGCGATCTCGTTTTATTAAAAAAGCTGCCAATTTTAGCACATTTGGCTGCGTCTGTTTCCGGAGTTTTCCTCTTTTTAATTCTTGCCTTCTCCGCGCTACCCTTGCTCTTTCTACTTTCCATCTTTGAAACACCACTGACCGAGTGCACGGACGTTTTACGTCAGGGTGCGTCTGCAAAAAACAAAAAACAAAAAACAAAACAAAACAAAAAAAAGAGCTGCCAGTGGAGGCGGAGGCGGCCCAGGCACAGCAGTAAGCAGCATAGGTGATCAACCCACTGCCATGACTGGACTGAACACCGGCCCCAAAAAAATAAAAAATTTAAAAAAAGTGAACACCAGCCCTCGCAGCCCAAACATCAGACCGGCCCACCGGGAATTGTCCCGGTCCTCCCGATTAGCCACTCCGGGCTTGTCAACAACCATATGACAACAAATTTGCTCTTAAAAGAGAGATGGCAAAACAGAAAAAAAACACTTGTTTCAGACATCACAACACAGTCTGGTAGGAGGAATGTCATAATTGCTTTAAAATGATGATTTAATGATGATTTAAAATGAGAAATTGAGTGAGCAAGGATATCTTGTTTTGTTGAATGCCTGTTGCCTCCTCCTTGCCTCCTTTGCTCACCCCTCCCCTGAAAGGGCAAGGAGGAGACATGAGGAAAGGTAACAAGGATTCAAAATAAGCAAATGGGAAGCGCCTTATGTAACTATGCTAAGTTTCTATGATAGAGATGTGCTTGCCTGAAAGAAACAATAAGCTGCAAGAAATAATAAGCTGGAAGACCTCTTTTACAGACCTCTTTGCATACAGATATAGAAAAGCCATGGGAAATGTGGCTGAATGAGCTGGAATAGCTCTGTCCTACCACCTGGAGTTATAGGCCACCAGATGGGTGTTAGAATTTTCATTTCCACACAGAAATATTTTGAAGATGTTAGTTACAGACAATTTCCCTCCTTTATGTAGAAGTGAATATTTTCTTTAGTGTGGTGGTGCATATGCTGTGAAGTTGCTAATGAAGGAAAAGGGATGATCAACACCGCAGTGAAGTAATGCACCAGTATGACTTGGCACCAAATGTACTTAGCCAAGCAAGAGAATAGAGCTCGCACTTCATGTGGCATTTTTGTATCTTACAAATGATTTTGGCGCTGTACCAGGTAAAGAATTTTTAAGAATCATAACAAAATCTGGTTCAGGTATATTTTCAAGATATATGCTTCAAAACAGCTGAGTTTGTTACAACATGCTCAGCAGGCATGATTCTCATTTCACCTTTACCTTTCATTATCATTATCGTTACATTACTGGGGAATCAAGATGGGAGTTACTGGAGGAATGCTGCAGAGAGGGCTGCACTGCTAGTGTGACTACTGCACCACCTCTCATATGAAGGTTTCTGAGAAAACTGAAAAATAGCCTAAACTGGACAAGAGAGAAAATTAAAGTAAGTAAGGGGAAACTGGCAAACAAAAGGTTTTGAACACGCAAAGAAGCAATTTCAAACAAATGTAGAATGTAGAATTTCAACTCATCTGGCATATTGTGAAATGTGTTGCTCTGTGAAATTATCTTGGAGCAATAAAGATCAGCCTCTCTTATTGGGAGGGGTTTGCATTGTCATAACTTTTCAAAATGCATTGCATCATACATATAAAGATGATATTTCCACACTGGCAGCCGGTGTCGGCCACTTTGTCCATCCATCTGCCCATCCAACTATCTCTTCAACACTTCAAGGCAACATATCTCAAATTGGTGGATCTTTATTGAGTGGATTGCCTTGAAATTGACACTTTCATGTTCCCTAGAGGATGAACCCTGTCAATTTTGGTGACCTTGTGACCTTTCTTCTGGCAAAACCCTGGGTCAAAAATGTCAACTTTGCACAGAAGACATCAAGAAAAGTAATTAGTGGATTGTCATAATATGCTTTTACGCCGACATGCCTATATTTGAAATTACAAGTAGACAATGTCTTGTTAGCCTATGCTGCATATACTCCACACCTTTGAGGGTTTTTTTTAATTTGTTTGTTTGTTTTTTGGCTGGTGCATATTGCTGGGAGACTAAGAAAGATACAGACAGTGATGGGTGCCACTACTTTCAGTCAGTGAAACATTATCCTGCCATCTAGCAAGAGAAAATGTCACCCAAAAATCTCAAGAGAGGTATTGACTGGGCTTTCCGTGAAGAGTGGACTGAGAAATATGCTTTCATCCTCGTTTCATCAGTGCAAATCCACTGTGTATCTGTAACGAAGTCCTTGCTGTGTGCAGTGATGAAAATTAATGACTTACTCTTCAGTCCTTTTGAAATGATGAAACAAGTTTCTTGATGGCGCTATGGTATAGCAGCGATGTGATAAAGCAAAGCCTCAGGCCTATGTTTATATAATTTCATGAGGCATGTTTGGTTGATCAAAATAATCTACAATGCACAGTGAACCTGACCAAGTTAATTCACTTGTCACTTGATCCTTATGTTTAGCACCCTTGACAGATCACAATACAATCCAGAAATTAAAAATTATGTTTGACTAACTGATTAAACTGTTTTATTATTTTTTCATTCAGGACTATAAAGCATCACATTACAACAGGCTCTTTCAGCACCAGGGTCTCCACATCAGCACCAAGCAGTCTGCCTGATTCGTGACTGTCTGCACCCATCAGTCATTCAAGGGGGTTACATTTCATATTTTGCCATACTATGAGGGACTAGCTATAATATGAGGGGCAAGTCCTGAGGTTGTCTGTCAAGATCCCCTCTGAAAGTTCGTTTCTGAAGGGTTATCTTTATGTTACAGGGACCTTACAGGACCTTACCAGTACATTACAGGGAATATACCAAAACATTCTCTAGACACCCTATATTATTATAGCTAATAGTAATAATTATGTGCATGAGCTATATGTGTTTTCTCCAAAACTAAAAAAAAAAAAAAAAAAAAAAAAAAGATTGCACATACATTTGGTTGAAATTACATTTAAGAACCATAATAGGGATTTTGTGTATCCAGCCATTGGTTTCCATTCATATCACTACGATATGAAAACAAACTTTAAAAGACTTCAAACTTTCTTCACACCAGTATTTCATCACCATTATAAGGTCCTCCACATTAGTTTTCCTCAAAGCAGCAGCACTGTTGTGTTTTGATGGTCGGAAATTGGTTGACACAGTCTCTCTGCTTGAAAATAGTCCCTGGGGAAACGTTTGCTTTATACAGTGAATTATGAATAGTGACAACTTTGTTTGGCCGGAGAGGCAGAACATTATAAGATGTGTGCTTCAAGCAAAAATTCATATTGAAAACCTTGAGGAATTTTGATTTTGATGTTCTGAAATCTGCCCTGTGATGGACTGGCGACCTGTCCAGGGTGTTTCACTGCCTTCGCCCTATGAGCGCTGGGATAGGCTCCAGCACCCCCCCGCGACTCTAGTGAGGATAAGCGGTTTAGAAGATGAATGAATGAATGAAAAATCGTTGGCTTAATATAAGCAATATGGTATTTGCTGCTTTGTCAGACTTAAATTACAGGGTTAAAGTCTACCTCTTGTGCATTTTATACAGTGTTTGCATTTTCTTTTATGTAGTTTGGTGTAACATGTTTACACAGTTTATTATTCAAATTGTCAGCATGCATTTAATGCATTTAAAATAAAAATGTGTGACAATCAATGTTTTTTGTTGTCGGTTTTGTAGTATTTTTTTTTTAACATATTTAAATTTTGACTGTTAACACCATAAAAGAGTTCACATTAAAATTAACTCCAGGTGAGAGTTGTATTTAACCCCACATGGGAGTAGTTTTTTAACTCCCACAAGTGTTCAGTTTTAACTCCAGAAAAGAGTTAAAAATGAACTCCCGGAAAAGACTTACTGGTGGTTTAGAAGATGAATGAATGAATGTTCTGAAATCTTCAGTGCCCCCACATGATTCGCAAAATGGTTGCAATGCAAAGGCAAGCAAGCACCCTCACACTGAATTCCTGATTCCATGTTTATTTCTACCACAGTGGTTGAAACCCAGCGTGAAATGTTATCTAACAAATAAGGACTTAGTAATTCAGTGTGGTAGTACTGAAATAGCAGTGAATTTGAGAATCTTATGGCACATTTAAGCCACTATGCTGGCAGTAAGACACCTCTGGTTAAACCCATTAAAAGTGGTGCTTAATGTAAAGTAACACAGTTGCCTTTATGATAGAACGGCCAGACTTGATTGGGCATACAGGAACCAATCCACTACAAGCCCAAAGACAGCAGCCAATCATGTATGTGGAATAGCCATGTTCCACAAACAAAAAACTGCCAGACAATACTGCAGAATAATAGTTGTGTGTAACACCCCCGCCTTTTTAAAACCAAACTCCCCATGCTATGATGTCAGTCTCCACTCCTAATCACCTTGTGTGGGAGGAAATGAAATGCACTCTGAGCCGAATTAATTCAAAGGGCAAACATCCCAAAGGTGCATCTTGGCAATGTGCTTCAAAAGAATGAGCAAAAGAAAGAAGGTTGAGTTACTTAACGTGATCAGGGCCGGGGTGGGGTGGGGGTGGAACGCCAGGTCAGTTGTCCTGGGCCCTGGGTCAAGGGAAGGCCCAAAACAAATGGTGGCCCTTAACTTGATAATGAACATTTTTGAAATCATATTCATTTTAGAATCTTGTTTATGCAAAACAGTTCAAGTGTAATATTTTGTGTCAAGACTGATTGTTAATGCAGCATTAGCAATATGAGCTGTTTCAGTCTCCATTTACATATCCACCGGGCTATGTGAGAACTGTAGTAATAATTGAGATATTTCCGGGAATAGTTTCTTTCACCTGTCAGAGAAAGCGTTAGTATGACCCTGCTGGGCAAACTGTCAAGGATACATACCATCAACCAAAACGTGATAATCTGATAATAGATAATAGATAAATGATAATCTGCATAATTTGGGACACCAAAATGTCAACACTGCCGTGAATGTTGTTTAACATCATGTGTGTTTGTTTTAACATGCTGCCCACTAAGAGTGCTGAGACCTTGTTTTCTGGGTTGGTATTATTAGACTGACAGGACTTTAAATGAATTTGCTGTATGCTGGACAATGTTGTGTACAGGCCAAAGGGTATTCTTTGCTGGCCTTGGACACAGAAGACTATCACACAGCAAATTTCTGGAGTTCAAAAATCTGGAGTTAAACAAAAAAGTGTTAAAGTGTTCGATTTTGGGAGTTTATTCTCTACCTTCAACTATGGCTTGTGTTCAGGGTAACTCTTTGGCAGAGTGATATGTCGGAGTTCATTCACTGAGTGTTGAGGAGCCTGATTCAACACTACACCTGAGTCAACGTGCAGCGTCGTCGCCGATCTCCACTCAAACTAACACAAACTGGGTAAGGTGTGGAGTTGAATATCGTGTTGGCCTCTTCGTTTGCACAGGCACTGATGAAAACATGCCAGTGTTCAGCAAAATAATCTCTATCATTTTGCATGATGGTAAAGTTGTTTTTGTTTCGGTTGAGCATGAAACTTGTTTCCATGATCATTTCCATGCTTTTCAAATAAGTGAAAACATCCCAAGAAAGATACTGGTTCTGGAAATGGATAGATTGTGTCAGAGGGTTGTATTGTTTAATGTGTCAACATTGTTGGCGGCAGCAGCGGTGGTGCAGTGGTTAGCACCGTTGCCTCACAGTAAGAAGGTCCTGGGTTCGATTCCCACTCAAGGTCCTTTCTGTGTGGAGTTTGCATGTTCTCCCCGTGTCCAAAGACATGCAGGTTAGGTGAAATCAAGAAGCTAGGTATGACTGTGTGTGTGAATGTCAGTGTTTGTCTGTCTGCCCTGCGATGGCGACCTGTCCAGGGTGTTTCCTTGCCTTCGCCCTATGAGTGCCTGGGATAGGCTCCTGCGACTCTAGTGAGGATAAGCGGTTTAGAAGATGAATGAATGAATGAAAAATCGTTGGCTTAATATAAGCAATATGGTATTTGCTGCTTTGTCAGACTTAAATTACAGGGTTAAAGTCTACCTCTTGTGCATTTTATACAGTGTTTGCATTTTCTTTTATGTAGTTTGGTGTAACATGTTTACACAGTTTATTATTCAAATTGTCAGCATGCATTTAATGCATTTAAAATAAAAATGTGTGACAATCAATGTTTTTTGTTGTCGGTTTTGTAGTATTTTTTTTAACATATTTAAATTTTGACTGTTAACACCATAAAAGAGTTCACATTAAAATTAATTCCAGGTGAGAGTTGTATTTAACCCCACATGGGAGTAGTTTTTTAACTCCCTCAAGTGTTCAGTTTTAACTCCAGAAAAGAGTTAAAAATGAACTCCCGGAAAAGACTTACTTTAACTTTTCTCAGGAGTACATTCGACGGTCTCACATGTACACTCAAATGTAGTTGATATAAACTCCCAGAGAGTTTATTCCAAAGGCCAGAATTTGCTGTGCAGTTGTATTATGTCGTGTTCCACGTGGTTTTTGACCACTTACTTGATACACCACTATAATTGAAAACACCCCTTGCACTACTTTGAAATAAATGCTGTTGAGAAAGTAATAAAATCTCAACAATATAGCTGCAAACGCATGATCTTCTATAAGTGAAATCTGCCTCTCCTTTCATCTGCAGGACAGAACTAAAGGTGCTGATGCATCTTAATGTCTCCTTTTCTCTTCTTCTTAGGTCCACCATTACCATATTGAATTTGCATCAACTCCTCACTGTCCCAGAGCAGAAGCAGCACCTTTCTTACCATTCCATGCATGTCCTCTTTCAAGCAAATCCTTGCATTAATCCCTGCCAGTCGACTCAGTGGGGTCATTATTTCCCTGCTTGTGTAGACAGACCTCACATCAACCCCATCAACTCTCAGTGAATATGTCAGTCATTTCACAAATGATGAGATCCATAATACTTAAAATAGCAAGGTAAAAATAATAGGACAATCAAAGCATAGAAAGATAACATAAAACTAAAACATGAGCACATTATAAAAAGGCAGCAATCCATAGAGCATCAATACGTATTTACTGCAAACTCACAAGAATCCATTTCATGAATTCAACCAGGATATCTAGGAGGCTTTCTTTATGAGCGGTGCCTGCTTTCAAAGAATCACGTCCATAATTCCACATTTTCGAAAGTCTTGATTAAGGCCTCATAATTAAGGTCTCATAACTTTCTTTTACCAGGCCTAGTGAAAGTTTCAGCCATACTACATCAAATCATGAAAACCTGCTCATTATTCATCCACCACCTGATTTGACCTGGTACCTGGTTAAATTGCCTCTTAATCATGTCAGGATGGCTCTGTTAAATGTTACATCCACCTCAAATAAGGCATCCATTTGAAATTGTCTTATTTTATAAAATAATTTAGACTTTTTATTTCTTACTGACACATGGCTGAGGTCAGAGGAATGTAGCCAGCTCAATGAACTTAACAATTATGGCTGTTTTAAATCCCCTTGATTTAGTGGCTGTGGGGGTGGGCTTGCATTGGTCTTCAAAAATCATTTCAAGTGTTTTAAACAGCAGTTCCATAAACTCAAATCAGTGTACGGAAAATGCACATTCTTCATGTTAAAACAAACACTGAATAGGAAAGCAGTAGCAAAAAAAGGAAATGCATAAATTCAAAATATGACAGCATTGCAATTATCACCATCTGCAAAGACTTGATGTGGGGAAATGTAACATTTATCACTGTTGGTCTGCAATATGCACCAGTCATATTAATTAGTTTACCACATGTTGTGATAAGTAGGGCCATAACACACCACTGAATGATTTCATGGGAGTGAATGTTTACGGTGTAGCTATACCTGTCTCGGTTTCCAAGGTTTAAGGCAGGCGAGCATGAACACAAACTGCTCATCATTAAGGGAAAAAAAATCATATTTTTATGTTGACACTACATTGTTAGGAGATATTGCCACTTCACTAATACTATGTGGAAAATACTGTGCTTAAACTCTTTGCTTCGCTGTATTTTTATTTCAAGGAAAAAAATGTGTTACTGGTAGAAAGTAACAAATATAGCAAGGAAAAGGGAACTGTGTAGAGGGAAATGTTCACAGTCTCTCATCCAGTGGCTGCTGTGCATCTGGCAGCTTCCACCACTCTCTGTGTTTCTGTTAACTTGTCTTGAATTAATTAATTAGTTGCTAATCTGTGAGGCTAAGATAACTCAACATAACTAATAGATTTAATTAATGACTTTTTAATGTTTACTCGAAACACCATTCGAAAGGGAAAAAAATGTTTGTCATCAAAGATACTGCCAGTATTCTACATATAAAATATTAACTTCAATACATCTTTCACAAATTAAATTCAAAGGCATTGTATTACCGACTGCAGAAATGAATGAGACCATGCCAGTGAAAACTGGTTCATTCTGCATCCAGAATGTGATTTTGTGTTATTATATTGTAAGTGAAGAAATACACTGACCAGTGCAGCTGCTTTCCAGTCCTGTAGCATCTACATAGGTGTGTAGCATCAACTGTTGCTGTAGCTAAAGTTACTACAGTCCTGGATTAATGTATTGGCAGGAAGATCTGCTGTGCAACTACAGGTCTTTAAGTATCATAGGTAAGGGAAGGTAAAACTGCTTTGTTAGCTTAGTCTAGTTAAATGTAATTTGCCAGCTTTTGTTACCCATAGGTTATCCTACATGGTTGCTAAGCTATAGCCCACGTAACGCCAGGGCAAACTGGGTCAGGACCACTGTGTGATCCTAGCTGGTCTTGATTCTTGTGAGGCAGCTCTATTTGACAGGATGATAGACTGACTGACCTGAATGTGGCTCCTAGTGCATGTGGAAAATAATTGTCCTCACTCAAGTTTATTCCACTTCCGCTATGCAGTTTGCATTACAACAATTTCACATTACCTCCTCTATACACATGCTCTCCCTCTGCAGTCTGAGTTGTGTATTCCTGTGTGTGTTTGTGTGTGTGTGTGTGTGTGTGTGTGTGTGTGTGTGTGTGTGTGTGTGTGTGTGGGTGGATGGGGAGGGCGGGTATTGAAGGTTTGTGGCTCTCAATTGACAATAGACTCCTTTCACAGCAGCCATTATGACATAAATGCACCTTATTCACCTCAGAGTCGGCACCCTGTTTGGTAAATTGACGTAATGAGGTGGTTTAGACCAACGATGCTAAAACGAAGGAGAGGACATGGGGTCATATTGCGTCACATCATTGGGGTACAACTCTTGTGAGGTAAAATCTGGCCCGCACTTGTGGAAAGGCTCAATAGATGGCACGTGATCATAAATGCTAAGGCTACCCGCTTGGACAGTACTCAGAGATCACCTGAGCGGACACCATCGCTTTATTTCTAGCACCATCTGCCACAGCCCTCCAACATCGCAGCTCCAGTTACATTGCACGTAAGTCACACCCCACAGCTCCCATTGGGTCAGAGA
Source organism: Myripristis murdjan (assembly GCF_902150065.1). Lineage (NCBI taxonomy): Eukaryota > Metazoa > Chordata > Actinopteri > Holocentriformes > Holocentridae > Myripristis > Myripristis murdjan. The sequence goes on from NC_043982.1 coordinate 14,605,067, forward strand.
TGGTGTCTCACCCTTCTTTTAATAGCACTGTATTGGACAGACAAGTGCCATAGACTGCAGTGTTAAACTTACGAAAAAATACTATTTCAAGTGTAGTATTGAATGAAATGACAGATCACACTATCATAATATCAAAATCCTTATTAAAAGACCAGATATGTTTAACTATTGCTGTTTTCATGATATAAAACAAATGGAGGCAAATGGCTGCTCTGTTGACTGTGTTTCATTTGTTCTAAAGCCATAAAACAACAGTAAGACAACATAACTAAGCCATGGGAAATATTTTATTATAGCTACTGAGATGATTTCCAGCTGTGACTGTGATTAATCTTACCCTTGAAATAATATTTTTTATAACAGATTTTTACCACTGGAGTCTGTTAAACTTCTCCCCCTCATGATGTCAGTAAGCCAAACATGGTAGCAAAGTGAGTAAGGCCAACATTTTCCAGTTATACTAATTAAAGTTACATTAAGCAATATTAAATGCATTTTTACAGGAAAATGATCCCTTGCAACGTCACAGTCATCACTGTGTATTGTTTTTCCACCAAACAGTTTGTAGCCAGCCTGTTGTTTTCCCCTGGTTTTAGCTCTGTATCAGCCCCTGATCAGCCCAAAACACCCCTTCCTCTGCTCTCCTCTTCTCACCCTTGCCACTTCAGCTTAATTCAAAGCATCTCTAAGAACACATATTCTGCAGATAAACAAATCCAAATTTCACATCAGTCACATGAGAGCATCTGTCACTGCAATCAGCACTGCAATGAATAAGTTCACACAAAGCAGCTCATCTTGTAGCTGCAAGTCACAAAATAATCCAAGTACAACAAGAGCTTTGTGAGAATCAAATGTATCCCTCATTTCCATCCCAAAAACAACTTTTAGCCTTAACTCTCGGTTGGTTATTTACAAATATTTAATGTAAGCCCAGAAGCAGGACTGACTGTTTATCAGTTTGAGCTCTCCACACCCTCTAGCGGTCAGAAATCGTTCACTGCAGCTTTAAGTGTACGAGAGGTAGAGTTCTCATATTCTGCCCGAACCCGACCCGACCCGACCCGACCCGACATTTTCGGGTCGGGTCGATTCTGCCGGATCTGACAGGTGAGTTGCTTGATGCTGGCCGCTGCCGCGGCCGGCTCGCCTGATGCCAACTGATGGTGCCCCGGTGCCGCGGCCGACCGGCGCTGCTAAATAATGGCAAATTTGGCGATTTTTTTTTTTTTTTTCGGGCTTTATCGGGCTGTCGGGCCTAAAGTTCGGCTAATTAGTCGGGTCGGGTCGGGCCTCGGGCTGGCCCAGTTGGGCCCGGGTCGGGTCGGGTCTTAATTTTCAGGCCCGATGAGAACTCTAACGAGAGGCTCTCCAGTGAGCCAGCATGCACAACACCAGGACCCCAGTGCTGTTAGATCGAAAAGCAACACAACCGTCATGTCATTAGCAACAGCTGTAATTACCGCTATTCATGTCAAAATGACCGCTGTAAATAATTAGTCTATTGACTAATTAATTACAACATTTAGGCTACAGCCACTGTGTATGGGTGGCCGGGGGTTTAATTCTGTATTGATTTATGTTTTTTTTTTTTTTTGTATTTAAATATACATTTGTTTATGTTTATGTTTGTGTGTGTGTGTGTGTGTGTGTGAGTGTGAGTGTGAGTGTGTGTATGTGTGTGTGCGTGCGTGCGTGCGTGCGTGCGTGCGTGCGTGCGTGCGTGCGTGCGTGCGTGCGTGTGTGCGTGTGTATGTGAAGCACTTTGAGATTACTTTGAAATGTGCTTTATAAATAAAATTAACTTGACTCCAGAATGCTGGTCCAGGTCAGAGACCACATGAAGGAGATGAGCAAAAAATTGCCAAGTATGGAATAGAAGAGACTGAAACATGCTGCTTAATCTTACTCTTTAAAAAATGCATGTGTTATTTTGTGTTGATTTTTATTTATTTAACGACACACAAGGAGGTTGAGACATACAGTATACTCAGACAAACATCACCAGTAAATGTTTCAAATCAAATAAAGAAATAAACTTCACTGTAGGCACGTATTACATCTTACTATGAACAGCTGGCATAGAAGCTCAGGTTCTGTGCTAAGAACAGCTGAATAGACAGCCTGCAGAAAGACATGACAGCAAAATCAGTGGAGGCAACTATAAAGGACATGACTAGAGGATGGTAGCAGTGTGACGTGATGTGAATTGTGATTGTACGAGAAATGGTCACATTAATAATTGCACAGACAACCTGCCACAGAGAGCTTACTGACCAGAAATATACCATCAGTGTATATTTGTTGTCTTATTTTAATGAGGAGATTGAATCAATCAGTAAATGCTATCAAAAATGTGATAAAATTTTACATACATAGCTCACTGATTCTTGAGAATTTGGATAAATCATGTCCCACTAAGAAAAATCCTATTTCTGCTGGAAATTTACAACATTTTAATGAATAAAAAGAATCAAGGGCATAATCAGGGGGTCCTTTGCACATTTGTAAGGTTCTTTTATAGGTTTATTTTTAATTTGTATTAATTTAATGATTATATGTTGGCCCATGGCCTACAAAACCAGTTGTCCTCGGATAGGAGATAATCATTTCAACTTGATTAAAACAACAAAAAGTAATAATTTCATTGAATAATATCTTTACCACATGAAAGAGTACATCATAATATGTATTAAAAACTACAAACGATGGGTTTTGAACAATATTTACTATTATTTTGTGGTTGCTCAAAATGTGTCCCACATATTCGTCACCACCGTCAGATATATATTTAAAAAATAATAATAAAAAAACTACAAGGCCAATTACATTCCTGAGGACCCCTTTTCAAACCTTCAGCTCTACTGCATGCTTCAAGACCACTCAGGCTCCTGGAAGTTTGCTATTTTCTCTTAAATCTCTTCATATTTTTGGACACTGCTACTGTCACAACCATAACATGTCAACACCGTCACTTCTGTATAAAAAATATTAAATTAGATTATGGAATAAATGTATACTTTTTAAAAAGAGGTCTGATGTAGGTAGCAACAGGGCGAAAACAAGCTGGCTAATGTGAACAACTCATGCTTATCATGTGAAAGAGTAGGTTTTTGTCACCACCGTCAGACGTCACCACCATCAGGTTTTCTGTCTGACAGTGATGACTGAAGTCTGAAAAATGCTTATAACAGTGCTCAGGATACTTATTTTTTGTACCAAATAGTTAAATAAAGTTGTTAAGCAAGAAGCCATTGACTTGAGTGGTATAAATTTTGGAAATGTATGTTTTAATGAGGCCACTGTCACCACTGTCAGATTAGTGTCACCACCGTCAGAGGCAGTTATATTTGTTTTAAATGAATATACTTACAATATGTTTCTTTGGTGCTGTTGAGTTATTAATGTAATAGTCTCTTGAATACAAAAATATGTTTTTCAAATTAAAAAAAAAAACATTACGGTGACGGTGTTGACAAAAGCAAAGTAGCCTAATAACTGGAAAAACCTATTTTATGAAAAAAATGCAAAATGAGGAGGTTGCACCGGTACATCACTGAACAGCCAAGACCTTGGCCTATAATGATATACCTTCAGATTTTGTAATTTAACGCACTTTTTTTTTTTTTTTCAAAATTAAAGCCTGTTTTATCCAAATTCTCAAGAATCAGTGAGCTATCTGTCATTGGGGAAATATTTTTCAGCTTTTAAACAAGAAAAACATGTTCCATCCCTTGGTACAATCAGTAACAACATGCATCATCTCTCCAAGTTTCATCAAAATTGAACTAGTAGTGTAATAGTTATGGCCTTTTGAAGTTTGAAATTTTGACCTTTAATCATAGCATCTACATCAGGCCAATCAATGCAATTTGTAAGGACAGATGGATTTGTGTAGCACTTTCATCAGACAAATGTCCATCAGACAAATGTTTAGTGAATTAGGGCCTTTCAAAGTTTGACATTTTGGCCTTTAATCATAACGCCTCTATCAGTGTTTTATTTTTTTCCAGTGCTTGCTTTCTGATTTTTGTATACTATTTAGCAGAATACTACAGAAAACATAATACCTTATATTAGAGGATGGTCTGAGGTAATTACTGGTACATTGGTGCTGCCAGTGGTACTCGGCTGCACGTCATGCCTATCTGTATGTGTCACACTCATAATCACAATAAAGTCTGTCCTATTGGTTATTATAGCTATAATTAGAAGAGACTAACAGGATTTTACACTTACCACCTTGGTCAAGAGCCCTCAGGACAGCACCTTGTGATTGGTTTGGGAGCTCAGTTTAACACCTCTTAATTCAGGATGAATCATCAAAACTGCTTTAAAGTCAGAGTGAGAGAATGTTCTGGGTTGGTTTGGTTTCACATTTCTAAGAGACATAAAGTTGTTAGGTTTTAGCTGGTATGGTCTTTTTGGAGGATCTTGGTGGATTGTTTAACGGCTCAAAACACTCACTGATCATTTTATGAAAGGAGCACCAAGACCTTTAAGCTATTCCTGTGGTCCAGGGCAGTCTAATCAATATTTGATTCAACACTGGGATGTCATCATGTGTAAAGTCTGGGTTTTGGAACAATGGCAAAGGTGACACAGACAACACCCAGGGAATTTTCTGCAAGATAAAGATACATTTTCTGGTTCTGGACTGACATTATTAGGACATAATAAAGCTCAAACTAAAAAAAGACATTCTGTGGGTCCACAAAATCAGTCTTTCACTGATTGTCTATGGTACACACAGCTATGTGTTTACACCTGTGACAGCTCGACAAACCCGCTGTCAGAATGCTTTTCATTTTCTACAAGTGATTTGTCAGCCAGTGTTGACTGCAGTCATTTCATTTTCCCATTTTCTCATTTATTTGCATGGAAAAGTTTACTGCAGCTGAACTGTGCGGTGATACAGCCCAGCTGCTGATATGACAATACTCCTGCTACATTTAACAATCAGTAGCTGTAACTGGCCAACAATGTTCTAACTGTTAAACACAGACAGTTGCTTCCTTACTCAGAGAATTGTGAAAGAATTGCTGAACTGCTGAGAATGTGTGCAATTATTAATTGGATCCACCTAGACGATACAGCTGGAAATATTTTATTTTCACTCTTTAAAGGAGAGGAGCTTCCTTTAAATTTCAAAAGACACATCTATGTGAATACTTCAGCAGAACTAAGAGAAAACAAGATCAATTTAGCTTTGTCCCATAAGCTTGCTTTATGGCCCATGTTTCCACCTCTCTTTGGTTCCTGAGAGTTACTGCACTGCTCAGGTTCAGAAGTTGCATTAAAATGCAAGGATAATTGCAGAAACTCCCAGGTGACTGGCACTGCAGAGGAAGCACTCTCAGTGTTACCCCAGCCCACATCCTGTTGTGATAATGTTTCAGACCTTGGCAGGGACAACAGGGAAGGTGGTGGGGGCGAGGAAGCAAAACTAAAAGCTTGAGCCCAGTGGCTTGCTTTTTAAGTTGTTTTAATATACTTCTATTGGACTTCTAATTTACATTACATGCGTAGGAAATGGACATGTAGCTCACAGAGCAGCTAAGAAACAAAGAATGGGATTTATTAAATATGTAAATGACTGTAAAGTTTTAGGGCTTTTAGTAATACCTCTTAAACACATTGTACACCTTATTCTGTAAACTCCAACCATGTTTTAGGCCACTTTATACCATTATTTACTTTTGGATGTGGTAATAATAGTAATCCCTGACAATTAAATGATAAACTGGGGACATTTGTGAGTGATGCCTTTCTCTTAATCCCTCTGCCTAGCACATTCCTCCGTATTTGCACTGTACTAGGGAAATGTTTTTGTTTTGGAATCATGTTTTTGCACCATGGTCATATGTTTTATGTACAGTGTGTTTGTACAAAACCTTCACCCTAAGATCTGAGTACCATGACCATAATGATTTGCTAATGCAGTCTCTGAATGCATTGGGTATAATGTTACTCTGTTTCCCTCATCATGCAAAACGGCTAATATTAGTCTATGACAGTAAGTACTGCAGGTAAGCAGACAGATCAGGGTGATGCCACCAGCACTGAGAGCAAACAGGGCTGGAGTGAGTGTGGAGCTAAAAACTAAAAGAACCACAAATAGGGGAAGTAGGACTGTTAAATAGATTGAATGCAGTTCATGTACAATGAGTGCTCTCAGCAAGGCTCTGAGCAAAACAATATGAAGAGGGTGGAAGCACTTACATGAACCTCTCTATTACCTTTATTAATTTTCTGTATTGTCTTCTACAGGATAGTCTACGGTTCACAATTGTAGAGGCTGGTGGAATTTTACGTTCCTGCAGCTTTACATTACATTTCACTTGGGTGAAAGTTTATTTTATTTTATTTTATTTTATTTTATTTTATTTTATTTTATTTTATTTTATTTTATTTTATTTATTTAATGATCATCACAGAGTCACAAAGTAATCAGACATCATCAGGACAAGACAGGACAAAAAAAAAAAGAACAAAAAAAACAGGAAAAAAATGTGTTTTAAATCTCAGTGGTTTAGTGGAGCATGCTCACCGCTTTTTCTGGCAATTTACAGTACACCAACTATCAGCCTAAAATCCATTTAAATACATAGAAGAATATGCCAACTTCCTCTTCAGCGATCTACCCATCTACTTAATAGAATAGCCACCTGATCAACTATCCCTGCAGGCCTGCTAAAATATGGTATCTAACATACAGCTCTGAGTCTCATGACATTTGTTGTTGTCTCTCTTTGAAGCCATATGATCTCAGTATTGAATGTCCCTCTCGGTTTTCCATTCAAATTCAGTTCAGAAAATAATGGAAATCTGATAAGCTGTTGATGCTGCCGGTGATAATGGTGATGTGGCTGTGGCTGTAATTGAAAAGTGAGTATTCTAAACCAGCAGCTTTAAGATGAAGCCTCTAACACTGTTCCAAACGCAGGGAGCTGGCAAAACTATATGGGAAATAATTGCTTCACATTTAAAACCGTCAGATTGTCATCACCTCCTGTTTCCATCAATGTACACATCCCCCACCAGCGGCTGTCCTCAATACCAAGCCATCAAACCCCAAATGATTTCCCTCCCTTTCAGAAGCATTCATGAATATACAGAGGTACAGCAACACCTACTGGTAGTCATAAATAAATGCAATAGATTATTGGTTCAATGTCAGATGATATATTCATAGAAAAATTCAAACTTGCCCAAGATAGAATCAATTTAATTTCATACATGCAATTTTTTTTTCTGTTACATCATCTCCCACAATCAATGCATAATAAACATTGTGTTCATTATCATTATTAGTCTGGTTTACTGTCCATGCAGCTATTGATATTGATATCAGTTCATGGTCATATAATACTGAGACAAATTAATTTACACTAATTTGCAAGTTATCTGCATAATGAATCCATTTTTAACTAATTAAACATAAAGCAACGTTTGACCACTTAAAGACCGCAAAAAAGAAGAGAAGAAGTACTTGACATATAGTGAGCAGAGTCATGGTGCATATTAGTAAATGCCATGAAATCAAGGAAGAGAAAAATTGTGGGCTTTATTTTGAGACGCTTGACTCTTGACTCATATTTGTGAGGAAAGTGTTAAAGGTGACAAAGACAGATACATCAGTGTTTGCAAATGTGCAGCGTAGCTGTTATGAAATTTGGTGCTAATGATTTATGAACCAAATCGAATGTTAATATAACTGTAAATGTATTGTACTCAAAAACCATTCAGACCAGGCATGTCATGTTCTGAGAACGGACTACACTCAGAACATGATTATAGTGGACTATTAACACCTTAAGGCATATCATGTAAATCCAAAGAGGATATCTCTGAGTCATTAGGGAATGTTTGTGTTCCTATGGTGTACAGGCTGAGTCTCTCATGTAATCCGCCATAGATCAGTATGTGCTGCTAAACACTGTCACTCCTGTGAAAAACAATAAGTGCTGTTATCTCAAGTGAGCCGCCCCTCAATAACAAGATCAATTAGCACCATACATGCACAGATCTAAGAGTATTGCTTCCTTCAGTGTGGGAGAGTGCTCCTGTCTCATAAAGTGGAGCTGAGCTAAAGATCTGACATTTTATGCTTTCACCAACACGGGAACTATCAAGTGCAATCAAGATAATTATACAGATTACCCAGCTGGAGAATGAGCAGCTTTAGGTGAATATGTAGGAACTGTAACCATTTGGTACCTTCACAGTTATTGCCAGGAACTATATGTACAGTAATGTTGCTCTTAAAGTCACAGTAAGTACACAGATATACATGAGCATCCCAAGCACAAAGGTAGTTATTCTGATGAAGAGATGGGGAGTTTAAAACTGCAACATGTACATGTACATGTTGCTGCCCACACAGCCTGCTCCTTGTATGCCTCCAACTGGTATTTTCAACAAGCCAAAAGATTTAGGATTGAAAGACAAAGATAATCCCCATTGTCTTGTCTGAGTGATGATTCTACCAGATGGTGCAGTAAATGATATTTTAATTTCCCTGGTTATGCTCAAGTCACTAGTCTGTGTGGATTATTGATTCACAGAAACTTCTTCACTACACACACAGCTCACTGAATTTGCAATGTTTCCAACACCTTTGTACCCATTTTACATTTTTTATTCCATCACTGCCCCTGATGCCCAAATGATGCACTTGGTTGGGCCTTTGGCAGGAAATTGGATTGGAGTGAGCATTTGCTGTAACAGAGAATGCACCCACCACATTATCATTATGCTTTTCTTTCAAATCTTGAAACATTACAAAGGAAAAACAATTTTGTATTCATAGGCATGTGAATGAGAGAAGGGGGATGCCCTAGACAACCCTTCATCACTCCAATGTATCACCCAGGGAGTGGAGAGGTATCCTTAAAATGTACACAAATCTATGAATATTGTATTAGACTGGTACAGTCTGCACAGGAGAATGGCGGTACAACAGCAGGAACAAAGGGGGACAGAGGCAGGTGGTTATAAGGATCTGTGTGGCCTATTTGTCTACATGTGCCATGCACAAATATTACTTTAAAACAGTAGCCACTGATCACCATATCAGCCTCATCATTCATTGGTCATGTCTAGTTACTATATTTTGTACACCATTATTGCACCTTGTGAAATCAGGGTGGATTTTTGGACCAATCTATTGAATATGCTCCAAGGCAGTGATGCTGGCCGTACATGTTCACCCTGGTTTTATATTCCCTAATTTAATCCTTTTCATGTTACTGACTTCCATGATGCCGTGGACCCCCATTTGAAGATACTTCAGGGACCCTGATATGAAAATATATTTTGCTTTTTGTCAAGTATGAAATTGTTTAGCTGTCATACTTGAACAAAGAACAACAAAAAAATAGATACAAAGTGGTAAGATTAAAATATAATGTTAAAATAATGGCTCATATGCTTTTTGTATGGTAACAAGCTCTAGTGAAATTATACTACTCCTTATTTCGTGGAGGACCCCCATGGATGGCCCTTATGGACCGCTGGAGGTCCTCGGACTCTATTTTGAAAACCCCTGTTACCGACTGTCTGTTCATACATCAGGCCACTAGAGGGTCACATCCACATTGCTTCCCTCGGTCTCACTTTGCCACAAACTTTGCTTATGTCAATGGTGGCTGACTAGATAGGCTGAGTAGGCGGAGACTCTCCCTTCAAAACTGCCCAATAAACGAGACTTTTCAATAATGTACAGCCGGTGGTAAAGATGTTGATACTTTAGTGCTGAACGGATGCCAATTAGCGGAGATCTGCGGTGATCCAGACAGGTGAACGAACCAAAAAAATGGTCTTTTAAATTGTATAGTTTTGTTTGTTTTTTAAAGTAATTTTAAATGAATTTTATTACGCTGATAGTGAGGGGGTGCTTGAGCGCTCTTTAAAATAAACCAATAGGACAAACATGATAAACATTAGAAACTCAAACACCTTTCTCCCTTCTATCAGACTTGTGCTTTTGACGAGATTGAGATGGAGTGGCGCCAGCAGAGTACTATCAGCTGTGCAGACGCCTTCAACGAGGCTCAGCGCTGGATGGAGGTATGTTTCACGGCCACCCCTCTTTACTTTGCACATGCTCCGTCTGCAGACTCAGACTATCCATGTGTGCACGGACAATATTTGGCCATTCAACCTTTTAGGAGACAGGAAATTCGTTTATGTAGAGTCAGTGTGCGGGCATAGTCATTTCAGCCCAACATCCTCGCCTGTTGTCTTCCCCGTCTTTTTCAGGGCATTTCTATCCACAAAGTTATGCCATCCACTTATACCATGAAGAGTAACACTCAAGCCTCCTCTCTCTAAACTCCAACTGGGCCACAGTTACAGCTTCATCTTTGATATCTTAATGCAAATAAACTTTGATAAGCCACAATGAGGGTTTGCTTTGCCTCCTTAAACAGGAAAGTGCTATGTTAGAATGTTGTATGGTCAGTGTCCAGATTTGCATAGACATAATTTGACTGCAGGGCTGATACAGTGTCAGAAGTGAATGCAGCCTATGTAGAGGATGAGAGGGCATATACATGGGTGCACAGTGCACACAGCATGAGTCAGCAACACTCAGTGTCCACTCTGTTAGGCACACCTTTACATACTAATACAATCCAATACAACTGTTGTACCTGAAAGTTTACTTTTATGGTGTTTTTAATGCTCAGGGTTTCTTTTTGTCACAGAAATAGAGGTGTTCATTCGATTCTATGTGTGGCATTGAGCTCATAGTTACTGGTGCTGTTGTACTGGACTGCATTTTATTGAGAGCTGTTTCTAATATTCTGTCCCCCTCATGTAAACAAATAGGGAGGACAAAAAATTAGAAACCCCTCTCAGCTGTTGCATTGAACTGCACTGGATTGTGCAGGTGGACCTGATAAAGTGGCCACTGAATGTATTTCTAGTTTCTGTCCAGTCCAGAAGTTTGGTGGCTAACATTTACTCATCTGAGCATGTGATTTTTTTTTTTTTGTTTGTTTGTTTTTTTTTTTTTTTTTGTGCTTGATGTTTTTTTTTTTTTTTTTTTTTTAAAGAGCTGCATTCAGGAAAGAATGCACTCCTCTTTCTAAAAACCTTTCAATTTTGTCTCAGTTTAGCAGTATATTTTTGTCCCTTTGGTATAGTCAATACTTGCTCAGTGCACACCATTGCTCTCGACAGTGTAATGAATGGTTAAATTGGAAAGGCTCATGATGTAGGTGCGATTTGGGTTGGAGACTGTGAGAAATGAGAGGATCTGGAATTGGTGAAATAATTTTTCAAGGTTGTGTAGTCTACTGTGTCCATGCTCTGTGCCCTCTCTGTAGCCTCCAAATTGTAAACTGTAGTCACAATCAATGAACACAACTTGTAGAATGTGGACACTGGATGCTGACAAAGTCTAAATGGGCCCATTATTGTTAATTGTGTCTAAGTGGATAGTTATGAGGGGCTGCCCAACACTTTCTTGGCAATGAGCCCATGCCAATTTTACCACTCAGTTATTCTCTGCATTGACAGATAAGAGAGACGAAGCCAAGGATGGATAAGCAGTGATGAAGGGTGTATTGTGGAAGATAGGAGCAAGGCATGCTGGCTTTTGAGGGAATTGGCATCATAAATCCACCACCAGTACTTTCAAATATTCAGGAGTTTCAGAAACCTTATTATTTCTATTCATTTTTAAGGCCTGGTTTGTAAACTCAGTGTATCGCCTCTTGAGCCAAACGGTCCTGGTCAATTTTTGCCCTGACTGGGATTTATGTGCATCACCTTTTTGCTGTTTTTGTTGGTTTTTGTTTAATTTGTAAATTAGTGCTCTGGTGATGTTTGTCTTATGTCTTTTAACAGATACAGTGAGGAATAAGATTAACATCTGCACCCAGTTAACAAACTTGAGGGTGCTGCATGCATTGTTTTGGAGGAATAAAACCTTAAACAAACCTGTTCAGCAAAGTTTTTGTAGTCGTTCGAAATTCAAAAATTTTCTAAACAAGAGTGATGGTCATTCTCAGTTCAATAATGCTTAACTTGGTACTGTTTATTATTATTTTATATTTCTGTGCAGGAAACTGCTTGTTTGCATGTGTTATCTGTTTCCCAGCACTTCTGTCTACATTCTAGGATCACATCAATATTGTAAACGCACTCTGTCTTTGACCCTTGTACTCTTTGCCTTATACTTTTTATTGTATCAGACATCTCTGAAACTCACCATTCCAAATGTTGCAAGCCAGGGAACTTTAGAAATGTAAATTACACGTTTAACCATATGGTTGAGATCTGTGGAATTGGAGGCTTTTTTTTATTGAAAAGACCAATTAAAATTTGGTGTTGTACAATGAAAAAGTATCTTCACCAGATGATTGTGTTGTGTTAATTCGGCTCAGTGTTTTCTGCATGGTCCCACAGGGAAGCATCCATTCCATGCCTGATGCCCAGTTCTAGGAAAAAAATTGTGATTGTGGATTCCTGGGGGGACTAATTAGTGAGAAGAATAGCCTTTTGGGGCCCTCTGTTAGTTATGGAGCCGAACCTTAATTACCCCATTTTTATGTCCTCATTACAAGGCCCTTTGCCTTGTTCTTGCTCCTGTCACATGCAAAATTGTTCACATTGTTGTGTATTCTGAATTTGTTTTAGCCAAAAACAGCTTTTGCACGTCAGTGGGCCTCCCTGTCTAAATGCATTGTTTTATGGGTCAGTGTTTTACTTGGTTCTTTTGCACAGCAGTTTGAGGTATTTAGACTAAATCTAAATAGATCCTACTGTAGCTCGATAGCTTGATATGTTTTTGTTGGTTAAATCAGCTCATTGCAAAAAGTGGGAAAACACTGTTGTCGTGGAGCTCTGATCTCATTCTCCTTCAGTTACAAATCCAATTGTTTCATTGAAAAGGGATAAACTATTGATAATATTTATGTTCTCTTAGGAGGTGACTGGAAAATCATTCGGTAGCAAAGATTTCCGTGCAGCTCTGGAGAATGGAGTCCTGCTTTGCGAGTGAGTAATGCTGCCTCCAATAGAGTTTGATAGACCGGGTGTGGTGCATCACTTCCACTGTGTGTGTAGGTGGGTGGTGGGTCAGGAGGGTGAGAGGGGGTCCACAAAATGATTTTTATGGAATTCAGTTCCACAAAACAGGTTTAATTCCGATCAAACTAAGTCACCATGGAAACGTATCCTGTGACACAAACCAAGTTAGGTTAACTCGCTGGCTTGGCCTCAGTTGTGGTTTCACCAGCTGTGCAATTTATCAGTGTGCTGCTGTCTCCATAGCTCTGCCTTGGCAGTCTTGTTATGTCTATACTATTCCACTAGCTTTAAGTAAATACAGAAGAAAGATCATGTAATTCTGTTGATGCATCATAACTTCACATAGGCTACAGTTTTTCTGAGTACACTTAAAATGTAGCGCCCAGACACCTCGGATATCATCTCTTGCTACTAAATATGCTCTATAAGTACATTTCTCACTAAAGTATAAGTAGCCCAGTAGAAATTATCATTACTTGCAATTAAAGTAGACCTCAGACTGGTACATTGTGGACCAGGTCTGGTATAACTGTCAAAGCAGGAAGTGAAAATTCAAAACTTGTGGACCATTATAGGGTATTTGGCTTCACTAGTCTTTACTGTCTTTACATAATTTATTGACAAAATAAGATTTTAAAAAGCTGGTTTTGCATTATGATGTACAACAATTTGGGCATTTTCACCATCTGTTTTCATTATTTTTTAACTGAAGTGCCTCATGAATACAGTTTCAGGAATGAACCTGACACCAACAAGCAATTTAAACATTTTATTAAAACTTCACATTTCCCATAGCAGATGGCATAGGCTTAATTAGTATAGAACAAGTGTTGGTCATTATGATTCCCATGATTAGTACAGTTCAGCTTGATACTTTCTTAAGTTCAATAATTTAGAGCTCCCATTTCTCTCATTTACATTTATTTTATTTTTGAATATCATCTCCAGTTGCCTCAGTTTACCTCAGTATGTGTCTTTTCCTATAAATGTTTAATTCATTTTCTGTAATATAAGGGATAGGCAGTTCATTTAGGACTAGTGCTCTCCACCTTCATCAGCACCAATTTAAGCCCTCAATTCAGCTGCAATCCCATCTGACAATCCCACTGTCCCACTTCAGATAGTTTGAATATCATGTTCACCATGCTTTATGTAGGAATATGGTTGCAGATTTAATGTTGATTATCTTACCCTGACTTTCTAAATACAGTGTCATCCATTCTTGTGCAAATGAGTCTTCATCCTGTACTAAAACAGAATATGGTCTTCAAAGGGTCTTCAAAGTCTTTTGGGCAGGGGCAGAAGAGCCACTGTCTCACCATGCACTAAACATAAAATGTGTAACGAAACTTATATCCTATCAACCTTTTAAGCACTTTACAATGGATTCTGCAATATCTTACACAGCTTTCCCTGTCTTTATTAGTGGTGATAGTTTTGACTTTTTTAATTATAGAATTTGATTATTCTTTGGCTATGAACACAGGACTACTTGAAGTCTCTCTTCTCTATTGTGAAGTGATGTGTTCCACATTTTCAGTCTTAAGCTGTCAGTGTGCATTTGTCATGACTGTTTAAAGCTATCTTCAATTTGACTAATTGCATTTTAGCTTAAAGTTGGCTTAGTGGACTGCTTTATCCTGGATTGATTTGTTAGGTAAACTTAAGTCAGGCCTTTCAAAGTAAACACCGTATCTTTTTTTTTTTTTTTTCTCAGTTTCTTTTGTGGAATGGGCTCCTGGTGATGTAACACACCTTAGGTCTTCTCTCAACAAACAAATGGAGCCTTATCAGTGAATATATGTATTCTGAGGACTGTTTGTTTACTTGTTGTTTTTATTTTTAGCCTTATCAACCAGTTGAAACCTGGCATTATCAAAAGACTGAACAGGCTTTCTACTCCCATTGCAGGGCTGGTGAGTTTTGGACTACCCATCTCTTGAGTTTCAAATGTATTTTTGCTGTAAGGTTTCTTGTGGGACAGGGGCCGAGGTTGCATGCAAGTGTATTGTGAGAAGGCACCTGCCAGCCAGGAAGTGAGACACATTGTGTGGCTTCCTGTCAGCGTTGCTGGGCAACATCATACTGTTGCTATAATTTGGCTTATCCTAAAACTAAAGTGAAACTGATATTCAGAGAGAAATGGTGTCCATCTATACATTTGACTGTAAGAATACTTTTATTTAGTATCTCATCTTTTAAATTCTCTGCATTATTTGCTCCCTAACCACCTTCCTTTAACTTTTCCCTTTTGCTTAGCATTGCCTTTCTTCTTCCTTCCAACCCCTGTCTTTCATCTTCACGAATATTTGTGATTTTGCTCCAGGATAATGTGAACGTGTTCCTGAAAGCCTGTGGAAAACTTGGACTGAATGAGTCACAGCTGTTTCACCCAGGGGACCTACAGGACCTGTCCACTCGTGTAACACTCAGGTATAATTGTCTTTAAGAAGCAGTATTTTGGCAGGTGTGTGTGTATGTGTGTGTACGCATGTGCGAACATCCAAACCTGCATGCTCAGGGTGTCCGGTGGATTAATCGAAGATAGGAACTCATACTTATATAAGAAATGCCCATCTTTTCTCTCTTGGCAGATACAATAAATGGAAAATTTTAGACTTAAATATCTAAACCATTTGATTTTTGACAAGTATATACATCAGCTGTGTATAGTATGACAGCATGAGCTTTATTGTAACATTATAAAGAATGTATGGGCATCTAGAAACAGTGGGACCCAGAGTAGTGCTAGTTTTCTCTCCTGTCATGTAGTTACATTTCATTCTAGATATAGCATTAGATGACAAGAATCAAAACCAGCAGTGCGGTTTGTCACAAGTACCCAGATTGAAAACCACTGCTCTAGAATAGATCATGTGATGTATTTTTTTCATTCCTCTACCCTGAGCGCGGTTTTGTTTGTGCTGTACACTGTACATGCATTGCAGTGTGGATACTGTACTTTGCCCATGGCAAAACTCTCATCTGTGACACTAAAATATTGTTTAAAATGCTACATCTGACTTAATAAGATATTTATACAATGTTTCCTGTGCTGAAAAGCTTTGTGCATTGTGTGCAGAATAATTTTGGCCAAAAGAGGCTTATGTGCCTTACATCTCCTTATGTATCTGTCAGCAGTGAGGGCACAGGGATTTCCAGCTGGTTTCCAGCAGGGCTAACATGCCAAATGGCGACAAAATTGTTAATGGAACTTTTATCATTAAATTATATTTCAGTTTGGGGCGCCCTGGTGGCTCACTGTGCGAAGTGTGCACCACATACTACTGAGGTTAACTTAGCTGCAGTGGCTCCTTTGAATCCAGCTCTGGCTCTGCCCTGTCTTTCCTGGCTCTCTCCACTGTGACTGTGCCTACATCATTATTTCACAGCATGTGATTTCAAATTGCACATAGTTCCAAAGTTGAAATGCTTGAAAAAGTTCAGAAATCTCTGTGATGGTAGCTCTGATGTAATAATTCATAACATGGGGTTGTGGCTCTTAACCGCAGATGGCTTTAAAAAAAACAGGGAGCGTGCTCATGACTTCATAACTGATTTGTTTTTATTCTGGTTTCTCTGAGCTCAGACATATTAAATTACCCCTGTGTCGTGCCAGACAAGCTGCTGGTTCATGCCAGCTGATGACCTGGCCTGTGTAAACTCTAATCGGTAGCTCATAGCTGGACATTGCAAATGAGAAGGTTTTGACATATTGCTGTAGTTTTATTTCTTTATGGCTCTGTATCTCTGAGCAGCTGAGATACTGCTAGTCTGAACTGGATCCTTGTTACAAGTGATGTCACTGTATATACAATCATGAGTATCACTTTTCTTTGCATGAAGTCATTCATATCTCTCCTGTTACTTTAGGCGTGAAGAAAGCAGTAGGAGACTGAAAAATGTAAGTAGTGTATTTAAACTTGCTAATGTCATTTAGAGAATTACATTTTAGAATATTTTAATACACTAATGTACTCATTTGTAGTATTTCTATGTAATGCAGAGTAGTGGTAGTTTCCCTGTCCAGTTGATAGTATATTTCTGTTTTCTTTTCCTTGGTTGTCTCTAATGTTATGACACTGGTTGCTTGCAATGTGGGTGACGTAGGAATTGAGACATTCTAAAGGCAGACAGATGTATCTTGTAAATTGTAATGCAATTTGTCTAATTTTACAGAATTGATCTTGTCATTGCAAAACTAGGCACTGTAATTTCATCTCAGCCAAGGAAGGAGCCTAATAAGAATTGTCTCTTCACATTTCCATGGCTGTGACTTGCAAAGAATGTTTCTTATGCTGAAATGTCACTCTTTTACACTAACACCTTGCATATGACAGTCTTTCTGGTTGTTATAAAGTCATTAAGACTGCCCTTTTGGAAAAGTATTTAAAATCCTTGGTCTGTCATTTTCCCTGATTTAAGCCCATTTCTGCTGAAAAATGTGAGTTTTTACCAATAAAAGTTTTTTTTTTTTTTTTTTTTTTTTTCCCCCAACATCCATCAGCAGCTGAAGGTCCTTTTTTAAATGGGTTAAAATACAAACTTAACTGAAGCCTTTTTCTATAGCATTCTGAAGGGAATTGGTGCCTTAATATGGTAATTGGCCAGACATGAGGGAAAACCAAGATCATTTTAAGTTGAGATGGCACAAATAGGCTTAAATAGCCAGCAGTTGACTGTATGTCTTCTTTAATAAAGCTTTGATGAAAATTGGTTATTGTTAGCTCATAGTGTACCCGTACATACACTGGTGTTGCAGGCTAAAAGATATCTGCAAATAACCACCATTAAGTTATGATAGGCATGTTTAAAATGACCCTTATGCATAGACTGAAAGAACTCTTAATTCCTAATCCCTCTATTCTGTTATTGCTTTAGACTGAGCATGTCCTTATTCAGGGCAGGTGTAAGTCATTTCTGAGGAAATATGAAAGTGGCATCACCTTACCTCAGCAGTTCAGTACATGAATAGCATGTGCAGCATAGATGCTTTACTGGTGTGTAGCAGGCACTGGTTCTCTAGAATAATCATGGAAATCCCACTTTTTGTGTTTATATACGTTTTCACTTACAGTACAAAGGGGTATTGCAAGTACAGAGTAAGGAAAACGGAATAAATGTCTAAAAGATTATAACTATTGTGGGTTGCCAGTGTGGGGTATTCAACACACTTTTAATGTATATAAACATGTGCAGCAGTGGGTTTTTTTAATAACCTAATTTCTTTTTGTTGGTCTCTTATCCAGGTTTTGATCACAATCTACTGGTTGGGTCGAAAGGCTCAACTAGACCCCTTCTACAGTGGCCCTCAGCTTAACTTCAAAGCCTTTGAAGGGCTTTTGGGGTTAGCCTTGTCTAAGGTAGACTGCGTCTCCATGCTTCATACATGAGTGTGTTCTTTTTTTTTTTTTTTTTTTTTTGTCCCCACCTGCATTAACCCTGTCTCTCTGCCCTCTGCACCCAGGCTCTAGACGATGGCAGCAGTGTGTCTGTGAAAGACAGCAGATACAGAGAGTATTGTTATCCAGAGAGAGAGGAGTTACGGCGCATGAGGCCAGGCTACAGGAGAGAGAACTCTGCGGACAGCATCGAATCCCTGGACTGGCGTGCCCGTCGTACCGGCAGTGAATGTAAATTTCCTTTGCATTCTCCATCCTTTCTGCACAGTCTATGAATTGTGTACATCAGAGCCTGCAACTTTCTTAAAGGGCTGCCAGATTCTTGTCGAATGCTGTTATAGATTATTGCTGTGGTGTTTCTGCTCTGTTTCCCAGAGATCACCTGGTAATCAGTGTGCTCAGTTCCACAATGTGACTTTCTTTGGAGTTTCTGTCGGTACCGCAGCTCTTTGTTGAGCAACGGTGGCTGTCACTGCTCACACTAAGTGTTTTCTTTTTTCTGTTTTATTCCAAACAAAACACTGTCGCTGTTCCTAGTAACATTCAAAAGGAAGCGGCTCGCACTCACTTAAGTTATTTCTTAAACTAATTATAAATTTACCCCGGGGAGTCAGGCATGTTTATCACAGTCACATGTGCTAACACACCATCTTGTGTATATTAAATGGTAATGTAAAATATGTCACTTTCTGTATGCCAGAGGATTTTTTCCTTTGAAAGACTTAGATGCTATCATATCTTCAGAACAGCATATGTAGAAGCTTTTCTGAACTGAGTATAGGTTGAATCACTCTAGTTTTGCATCAGGTGGCAATAAGCAGTAGCAAAACAAATGTCTAAATGAAAATATATTGGGATATTACATTATTTTCCATTTTATTGGCAGTCCTGTGATGCATGTTGAACTTAACTTCATTTTATGCACAACAGTCTGAATGTCTGTGATTCCCTCATCTGGCTATTTCACTTCTATGCAACCTCATTATGCTTGTGCTCAGTACACGTCAGTGATAGATTCTGGCAAGTTCCACACAGTGGTGATAAAGTGCATGTGGTTGGAGGGAGTGCAGCGCCTGTTGCAATGCTCCCTAAAGGCTGGGACGTGTGAAGGTTTATCATCTGTTCTCTCTTGATTTTGAGGTTTTTACTTCCCTTTTAAAAGCATAAAGTATTCTCTTTTGGTGTGAAGTTTTTTTTTTTTTTCTTCGCTTTTATTGCTGCGTTCATTTCCCACCTCTGCTTGCATTGCTCACTTCTCATGTGTCTCCCTATTTATGTCTGTGTGGTGTACAGGTTGTGGGAGTGACGCAGAAGCAGAGCAGGGCTTCAGGATGGAGGCCACGCAGCCCGCAGCCCAGCAAAACAAAGCCCATGTCCCACCACCACTCCTACGGAGACGACAAGGGTGGGAAAAGAACGGAAGGGACTGTCCCAGTTCCCTCACCAGGTACTGCTCACATGAGAACTACACAGACACCCAACATGCAGCTACTAACTCACTTATCTTCTCTGTAGCTGACTTATCATTGACTTGCATGGCATCTGAAATTCTGTTTTACATTTTGTTTTGCATGTCCTGAACTTTGGTTTTCTTGCAGTATTTTCTTTTACATTTTTTATTTTATTTATTTCAGGTTTGGATTTTTACTTAAAAAATAATAATAAATTTGTATAGCACTTTTGTTAGTGCTCAAAGACATTTTACAATCACATGGAATAAACAATACTACTACTTAGCATTAAAACTATGGTGTGGAACTTAAGCAAATAAGTAAGTGTTTATGTTTAATGGAACAGTGGCAGAATCTCGTAAACTATAGCTATTGCTACTTGTCATAATATGTGGAAATCAATACTACAGTAAAATGACATTCAGGTTCTCTATTCATCACTACATATCAGTGGCTTCTAACCTCACTGTCATGGTATGTGTTGTTCTCAGCTGAAACTCATTATTGAGCAAATCTACCATGGTGAAGTCAGTTTGGAACCACAGTTCTTTCAGTCTTTTTTTTTTACATTTTTTTTTTAACAGTTTATCCTTGTCTATCCTTATCTTTTCCTGTAGCCTTTCAGACTAAAGGCTAACATTCATGCACACAGCCAATACACAAACGCTGCTCCTGGTCCCCATACATGGAAATCTATTAAAAATAGATTTCTGTCAATCTACTACTGAAAGAAAAAAAAAATTCCAATGGCACTATCCTTTTTAAACCCGGGTTCTGTGATTTGATTAACAAAACAATTATTTGGTAGAACTGAGGTAGCAGCTTGTTATCACTCTGTGTTAACACTTGTGTTTATTTGTAATAAAATGAAAACGTTACGTTTCAGAGTCAAAAGAATACCATGAGTCCGATGCATAATTGATGTCTGCAGTACATAATGTTTTAAGTTGTTTAGAAGAAATTGTCAACTTGTTGCTTGACTGGTTCTGGTGCTGGTTAGTGAAGACCAACAGGACCTAGTATGTATCACCTTTTTTTTTTACTGAGAAGAGCTGTCTCCAGGTAACCTCTTCTCACCTTTGTAACTGTGAGTGGACCCAGACCTGATGGCAGATCACCTGATGGCAGATCACTTGAGTCCCACGTCTTGTTTACCATCCCTCTGTAGGATGAATACTGTGAAACCCCAACCCCTCCCTAAGAAGTGGGTTAGGATATATACTTTTTCAGGTGGATTTTTATCACTCCCAGCTCAGATAAGTGCCCCTTTTAAGACAAAAACATTATTCAGACATTGGAAATGACAATAGACAACGTTTGATATAGCTGGCTGTCTCGGGCTGTCTTGATAGTGAACTTCCTTGTCATCCACCTAACAAGCAGTTCAGCATTGGGCTGAGCAAACAACTCTATACCTGTAGGTGCTGTGCCTGGCTCTGCTAACTTACACACACTACACTTGGAAATCGTGAAGCCCAGAATGCTTAATTTTTCAGTTAGAATTCTGCCTCTTATATGATTTGACAAGCTTGTGAAGTAACATACTTAATGATGGTGATAATATTTTATTCAAAAGTTGTGCATACATGATGCAACACCACATGCCCTGAATAAACATCGGCATGATTACTGTATACCACTCTTTGCAGCAGCAATGTAGGTGCTCCCTTCACCCTTGAACCACACCCTGCCTCGTCACCCCTTGAGCAAGCCATTGATAAAGAGCTTTTTCTGCGAGCTCAGAGTGAGGAAGACTCTGAAGATGATAATACTGAGGCAGACCCTGTCTTAGATGACTTATATGTCAGGAGAGTACAGCTGGCCCTTCACCAGACCTCCACCAACCCCAACTATGACTGCTTCTTGCCTCGATACTGGACACCTGAGGAGGAGATTCGTGTCCGCAGGATCTACCTAGGCTCCCAGAAGAGACCCTGGTACCGTAATATGCAAAACTTAAGGTCTGTCATTTGTTGAGATCAGTAGTCCTCAGTGCTAAGAATGAATGTGTTAAAGCAATTGTGCCTCACTTAATACAAAGCAAAGCTGAAAGGCAGTGTTATACTCACTCATGCTTCAAGTGTGTGTTTCTGCACAATTTTTGTTTGCGTTGCTTCAGGATGGCAATTATTCTTGGAAACATTAAATGGCCAAAAGTAGCAGAGAGCAGCAGCACATGGCTGACTTTGTAATCTGTAGTCTACTGCTGTCTACTTGGATGCAATTTAATAATAAATCCTAAATATTTAGGCTATGGCTTTAGACACCAGTTTACTGATGAGCTTAACCACACCAGCAAGCTAGTTTTAAGTAGAGGATATAATCCATAAAAGCTGAAACTGCTCAACCTTTATACTATATACTTTATAGCTATGCATTGTCTTTACAATGTTGGAATTAAAGGCAACTCTTCTACATACATTTCAATCCATTGTTGTTCTTTACTCATTTGATTCACTTTTCTTCCTTTCTTATTTCTTTTGCTGTAGCCGTAAAGCTTTAGGTTCTGAGGATGAGTTTGATTTTGAGATTTCCTGGCTTGTGACATCTGCTGCGCGAAACATCTCTCCTATATCTCAAGAGTATCAACACCATCTCTGAGAGTCCCCCCTCTGACCTTGGACATGCGCTCCATTCCTCACCACCCAAAACACAACACGTGTGCACATGCACATATACCTCCTACGCAAGCCCTCTGGCACTCCACTTTTCCACTGTTTGCACAGACACCCTTCATACACTATCATCACATGCTGCTCTTTATTTGCAGGTCTATCTCACGCTTCAGTGAACTACATAACGTTGGTTAAGATATGCAAATTTTTGCTGTGTTTATGAAATGGGTTTTTTATAAAATAATCAGTCAAGTGTACTTTGCCTTTGAATTTCTACTGTTTATGATTAAAGTTTATCAGAAACATTTGTTCCTAAGTACGGCTTGCTGTGTTATCTGGCATTTACTCGGGCACCTTTTCATGGAGTAGTTATGATGTGATCACTTTTTGGTGTTGACAGTGTCATGCTGAGTCATGAGTCACTTTAAATGATGGTCAAACAAATGACTCGTGGTGTATCTGGCTTTAATGTTGGAAAAACAGACTATGTAATAGTGGCAATAAAGTATTGTACATCATGTGGTTTGTCTGCATTACATGCACTTTTTTTTATTTTTGCTAAAAGAGGGACATTACAGTAGTGGCGGTGAAGCAAAGTATGCTAAAGTACATTAAGTATATATCCTTCTAATAATCTGCCTGTTTTAATATTAATATAATTTTTAGTGTAGCCTGTTTTTTTATGCCTGATCTTCATCACTTGTTTCAGTGATGTGAGTTAAGTGGTTTAAACCAGCGCCTTATGTGTAGCTTTATATTGACCTTCATCAGTCTTTGTGTCTGTTTCTTTGGTTCTGTAGAGAATGTCAAATCCAGGCCAGACCTGGGAGACCACCTCAGGTCAACCCTGGCTGGATTTGGTAAGTCCTTGAGCGAAATGCAGGTTTTTTGACTCCTCAAAATCAACTTTTCTCTATATCAAAGCAAAAGCAAGAACCTTTCTTTGTCAAAACAGCCCTGAGAAGGTGTTGAGCAAACGTTGTCCATCCAA
This sequence comes from Myripristis murdjan, assembly GCF_902150065.1. NCBI lineage: Eukaryota > Metazoa > Chordata > Actinopteri > Holocentriformes > Holocentridae > Myripristis > Myripristis murdjan. The sequence goes on from NC_043982.1 coordinate 14,628,567, forward strand.
AGAATCTGAAAAAGATGTTTGAGACAACTCTCTGAGCCTGTCTGCTTTGTTTTGCTTTGTCTTTGTTTGCTTTTGTCGCCGTGTTTAGCTTATCTACACAGAAAATAAGTCGCACACATCCTTTGCCTAATCATGAAGATACTTGGCATAGCTGTTGTTAATTCTCTGCTGAGCTGAGACTTGGCAGTTAAAACATGACAAACTGCAGCATCAATTGTAATCACAGTCTCGCTGCCTTCTCTCAAATGATGTCATTGTTGTGATGCAGCACCTAGCTGCCAAATGCCTCTGAGTAATTTGAATGTCAAGTTTGACGTTCTCTGTCGCCTAGAGCAATATTGTTTGTTACACGTCGTGGCTGCTGTGCTATCCAAATGAGAACACCCACAGCCATTTGTATTGGTCAGGCACTTCACTTGCCTGCTGCTCTCACTTGGTGAAGGGTTTTGTTGCTTAAATATAAAATGTGCTGTGTTGTGGCTGCCATGCTGTGGCTTACCATATGCTCAACACATTTTGGCATGCACCTTTTGTTTTGAAGCTGGCATAGAGTACATACTGTGCAATGTAACATGGTGTGTTTGTGCATGCGTGTGTGCTGCGTTGGGAAGCTGCTGCTGGTTCATCGTGTTTGTAATGCTGCTGCTTGCTCAGAAGGTGATGCTGTCAAGCCATATAAAACTGCATTTTCCCCCACTGTGTGTTTTTTGATCGGTATTCCATGTGGTATAACATTAGATCTGTTGACTTTCTGCCTGCCTGAACCAGGAGCAAATCAATGAGTGACATCCCGATGGTATATCCTGTGCATAAAGTTCCTGATGGGAATATGTTTGATGCGGGCCAACACATTGATGAGGCGAGGGAGTGGAAACAGGAACACCTGCAGAGGAGCACCACCGGAGTCAAGGAGGGCGAAGCTAAATGGCAGGATGTAAGTTAAGCAAAATCAATTCAAGAACAAGTAATTGCTTTCAGAGTGTACCTGTTGAAATAAAATGACTCAATGCTGCTTGATGCTCAATGAGCCTTGGAATATATTCAAAAGCGTGGGAAGGAGTGTGAGATGGGTGCCAACCACTGGCAGTGTGTGTGTGTGTGTGTGTGTCTACAAAAGTTTGGACAATAGATTTTACCACAGGGTATGTCACAAAATAGGATTAGCAAATTAGATAAGCTTAAGTGTTCTGAAATAAGCCATCACCAACATGCATAACAACAGCATATGTCTTAATCCTGATACGCATGTTTTGTTTTCACAGATTCAAACCAGTATCACTGGCATAGATAAACAATCATCTTTTTTTCACAGTTATCTGGCTGACTGTCTAATCCTGCTTTGTGAAATACCCATCAGGTGTCTCTAATCCTCTCAAGCCAGTTCGGGATTCACTGGGGGTGAGGAGGTGGCTGTCATTGCCGTGCATTCAGCCAGCACACAACATGATCTTCCCTCATAAGTCTTGTTCTGTCATTTTATTAGATGTTATGGGGTAGGAAGACGAATGATATTTAACAACCAACAGCTTGGAGTCTGGACAAGCTGCTAACTTTACCTGGTGTCTTGCATCATCCAGCTGAACTTTTTCTGGTTATGTCTGTCTCCTGCTTAAACTGAGAAATTGACAAACTGAACATTGATTGTTCAGCTCAGTTCAGACAACTTTATTTAAATACATTAAATACACTGTGATCATGAGGATACACTCAGAAACCATTCTGTTACAAAATTAGCTAAGAATAGAACATGTGAGAGAGCTCTTTTGGTTTTCTAAGGAGACTAACATTAACGATAGGTAATATATTGACATTTGGGCTGCACGATATAGTTGCTGTGATGCTGCTCAGCCACTTTTGGGTAGACAGCTGGTGTTTCATTTGACTTGCAGAGGCTTCTGAGTTGATCGTTTCTGTGGTCATTATTCAGCTGCAATTGTAACATTCGAAGATATAAAGTTCAACAAAATGGTATGAAAAATCTGATGTTTCTGTTGGGATTAGTTCAGGATTATTTTAGATTTCTGTATTGCTTGGTCGTTGTCTCTGATAAGCTGAACTCTAAACAGCAGCACCATGTAGTGCCTGTCAGACTAACTGATAACTCATCCCTGGCAGCACTACTCTAACCTTGGTCCTCTAACATGTTAGTGGACAGTTCCACAGCGTCCCCCTTGCTTGTTTACTTTATATTGATAATAACATGACCGTACATTCACATATTAGTGTTGCTGGCTTGTGTGTTTGTGTCAGGATTTGACAAAGTGGAAGATGCGTCGCAAGAGCACCAACTCTGACCTCCTTAGGAAGTTGCAAGAACGAGAGCATGCTGTTAAGCAGATAACCAATGGGGCTGTAACTGGCCTCAAGGAGAATGGAACACATGGTGGGCTGCCACAAAGGTACGCTCATACTACATATGGGATGTAAGACATAAACCATATTCTCTCAAACCTGTGTCCAACAACTGCTAACCTAAGTTGATAACCTGTTGAGAATTCTGCTGTAAACTGATATAATGTGACACACCATCCCCCTCCTATCTTTCTCTATCTCTCTCTCCCTCTGTTGCATTGTCTCCTCTTTCCTTACATGCTGAATTCTCCAGAGACCCGCAGTCACTAAGCAGCCGAAACCCTGCCCCCACTTCTTCCTCTACCTGCCCTGCATCAAAATCATCTTGCTCTGATCTCCAACCCCGCACTCGAGCTCTCCTGGCTCGCAGCTATACCAGTGACGGCCTCTTCAGCCCCACGGCTCCATATAATACCCACAACCCAGCTCACGCTCAGGTAAGCTCACACTTCATTTAACAATGTTTACCTTAGTATAACTTCAAGAATTGTGATGAAAGATTCTCATGAAATGATAGCTGCAGCTGTGCATGATATGTATCATAAATGTTGTTTTGCTCAGTTTGTTACAAAGCAGACCTTTTATCAGTGGGGCACAGAAAAAGTGTTTACTTTAGCCATTGTCAATTTATTCATATTCAGGAACATCCCATCGCCACAATGCCTGGCTCAGATGTCACAGTCTTGGCAGAAGAGGCTTGGTCTGGCTCATTAGCCCCAGATGAAGTTACCACACCTTCTCTGGGCTACCCCTTCAGCTCTCAGACCCAAGCCAAGGTCCAGGGCAGCACAACTTCTCTCCAACCCACATCTGAATTGGCCCGGCCTGGAAATATTTTGAAAGACCAAATCACCTCTGGGGTCACAACAGAACTGCCAAATGACACCATAACAGCAACTTGTGCCAATGATTCAAGAGCAGCTGTCACAAATGGCCCCATCTCTGCTATGGACACTGGTTTTTGTCACATGGAAGTCTCCCCTATGGATCCCAAAGTTCCCATCTTTCACCAGACAACAGCTGATGCTCAGAGGTCCCAAGCAGAGGCCCAGCAGATGTCTGTGGAGGCCTCTGACCAGCAGGCCCCAGGCCTCTACAGGTATATCTCCAGAACTGGGTCATGGTCAGGCTCAGCCAGCCTTCCCCGAGGTTACCGGAGGTCTGAAGGTTCATCCCGTCTCTCTGCTGTCGTCACAGCCAGACCCTATGGGACCAAGCCATCCAGAGTGTCCTCACTACCCAGACTGTGCAATGTGAGTCCACTGGTTATGGCCACAGACATAACATAAATAGCACAAAATTAGTTTGGTTTCTTTTACATCAAAATCCCATTACTTTTGCTTTCTGGAACATGGCCTTTTAGTGGTTGCTGGCTTACCAGGAGGCATACATAAAACTTTTAACCAAAAATACATTACAGATTTTTGAATAATCTCACCCCTACTATCAAATAAAACCATAACAATGTTTCAGATGGTTATGGCAGTGGGATAAGGATAAGAAATCATAGAGATGGTTGTGAGTCATTCCTGGAAAATAGATTGCCCAGTTTCATGTTTGATGTTTAAAGTGGAAAGAGCTGCTACCTGCTGATTTTGTTTGAGGTAGCCTGCCTGGCATTGCCGGATTGTAGGGCAAAGGGAGGTGTGTCAGGACTTAGCCAGCCAAATAGGTTGAAGCTAGTTAATGTAATGCCTTGAAGTAGGACTTAAAAGAGCATTTCCTGTGCGTGTGTGTGTGTGTGTGTGTGTGTGTGTGTGTGTGTGTGTGTGTACTACATATGAGAGATCTTGCGTTACCTTTGTTTTCCCAGATCTCCTTTCCTATTAATAATGCAAATGCTGCTGCACCATTGTAACTAGTGTCAGCTCACTACAAGGTTAAAAAAAATTTGCTCACTTTCCTTGGATAGTCCCATATAGATATTCAACAGAAAGTCAGTTGATGTAAAAGTTAAATATCAACAAGATGTCAGGGGAATGTCAACAGCCATAAATTGTATTTCAACAACATACTGGCACATCTATTGACATTCTGTTGTTTGTGTTTTGTTGAATTTGAACAAACATGTAGGCCTAGTTGACATTATTGAAGGACCCCCACTGTGTTATTATGAAACCCACCAGAGTCATAGGCAATAAACCCAGAAATGGTTAAAGTTAGGGTTATGGTTGAGTGAGGACTTATATGTCAAGCCTGTTTTAGCAAGCAGACAAGATGCCAACAAATTTATGATGAGTCAGCGTCGGTATGTGTATCTTGCTCAAGAACTGTAATGGGATCCATAATAACGATTTACAGACATGTTGTTTAATTATGGTGTTTATATACTTGAATGCCTTCCCTCTGAGCACACATTTTCTTTTTTGTCGATTTCTAGGAGGATAACAATGCAAGCTCTCTGTTGAATAGTGAGCAAGATGGATCTCTGCAGCTGATCAGACCCACCCTCACCAGACAGGCTGCGACCTCCCAGATTATGGGTCAAGGCCAGGCTTCAGTCACACAGAACAGTGGTAACCAGGAAGCAAAGCAAAATGGTGAAGAACGGAGGGACGAAGGGAAACATGCAAGTTCATTCAGCCGTTTTTCCTGCCAGACAAGTAGCTATCGTTACCAACCATACGCTCAAACCCAGCCAGTAGCCCTGCTCACCAAGGGACAGTCCCACCACAGCAAAACCCCAACTCTGTCATCTAATTTAGCCATTGCTCCCCCAGAGGTTTGTTAATCTCTGTCATCCTCTCCAGTGAGCTCGATATGTACTTTCTATATATATTTTGATATATGTCTGTATCCATAAACAGTGCTGAAAATGTGTAATTCTGACTCTTAGAAATTAATACAATGGAACACAAGAGCATTTCATGTGTGTCCCACTTATCCTTTGCTTGACCACTGTAGCATGCCATCAGAGTCTCTGATTTCCATCAGGAAGCACAAGACATTGGATCACGCGGTGTCAGCTTTACCTGTGGGTGGTGTGTATGTGTGTTTCTCAGGTGCATCACAGTGACATGAGAGTGAGCCTTAGTCTTAAACCCAACAGCAGACCGGACTTTGGCTTCGAGACACATTGGGACTCTACTGGAGCAAGGGTCAAATTTGTTGAAATCGGTAAGACATCACTTTAACTCTAGGTTGCTGAAATTTTAATACATTTATATTACATATTTTTTATTGACATGGCATAGTATGGAGTTTAGATTTTTTTTTTTTTTTCTTGAAACTTTACACTCTGATAACTGGCCATTTTTACTGATGGGGATGACTGTATTAGTCGCCCTTTTATAAATAAATAATCTAGTGTCCTCTAAAAGGCAATCCTTTTTCAAAGTACAGGGAAATACTAAAGAAAAGTAAAGCCGGGCATTGAAATATAGACATGCTGGCAGTAGAGAGGAAGAAAAACAATTTCATCAAAGGTACAGATGTTAACAAGGCAGTTTATTGAGAGTCATGACAGCAGAAGACACAAAGTTCCTGCTGAAGTGAGCTGTAGAAAAGACCAAGGATTTATATTGGTGGTCGAATGAGAGAGGGGTAAAACTTGGTTTGAAAGTTGTCACTACTAGCACACATGTTTGCAGGGGGTCTGCTCTTTTAAGCTAATAGGAAAGGAAGTCAGTGCTTTTGGATTGCCCAAACAGATTAGAGTATATATACATGGACAGGGAAATGTAATTTACAGACAAAGTCCTGGCCCCTAACTTGTGATCTTAAACCTTAGTGTTCAGCTCTGCAGTTTAGTCCTCAACTTGTGTTAAACCATTCCTCGAGTTGGGCTTTTTTATCTTATGCCATCCTTACCCTCAGCTCCTTCATTCTTTCATGGTGCCTCTTCTTCTGTCTTCAGGCAGTCCAGCAGAACTTTGCCAGTTGTGTGTGGGTGATGAGATCGTTGCTGTTGATGGAATCGCGGTGGCACATATGAAGTACGACCAGTGGAGGAACACCATGACATCTGCCCTGCAAAATGGCAATCTTAACATGGACATTCGGCGCTATGGCAACAAGGGTAAGGGAATGAGAAAAGCCAAATGATGAGAGCTTGTCTATCTCCAAACTTCTTATGCACTCTTTGTCTCTGAATTATTAAACTCTAACATACTTCTGTGGTTACAAACGGTAAAGTCCTGTGAAAGCAGCAGTGTCATTTACCATGTGACCTCATTTCTGATGGCTGGTTACTAGACTGGAGCACCAGTGGTGGGAGTCATCACAACCAGCCATGTCAGAGCAGGAAGACCCTCAATCTGACTGCTACAGCACCCATACTAATAGGTCACCCTGGCAATGCTGCCTCTGCAGAAACCACAGTCGTGGAATCGTCCAAAATCAACGGACAGCCAGTCAATGTGAGCAACAACTCAATTTCCTCAACAATCACTTGTATTCAAAATATAGTACATGGAATCAAAATCTCTACCTGTGGCAGTGCAACTTAATAAAAGCTGCTGACTATATGAAGCATTGTGTTCTTTCACAGGGTATAGATTGCAGAGGCATGGCTGGAGAGTTTTCTGACAACTCCAGGAGTAAAGGTAATAACTCTTCTATAGCACTGCAGGATTACATTAAATAGAGCACAAACAACAGTAGCATTGAGCAACTTGGCTTCTGTCATTCCTCACCTTACATTTCCTCCCTCTTTATGTAGACTATAAACTTATTATTAGGAAAAATCAGAGGAGGAGAGCAGAATTTTTCAAACAAAAAGGTAAATTCCAGGTTAAACTTTGGCTCCTTGCAGACACTATTGGTGGCTGGCGCTTTGCTTGTTGGTAATTGTAAAATTGTTAAGTGTTTTATCACATTAGAAAATCAACAACCAACATATTTCAAAAGAATTTAATCAAGAAAGTAGTTGAACAGTCTCAGTAGAAAATATGCAAGTGATGAATTCGGTCTTTGTATGTCCCTGTGCAACAATGACAGTTGTGTATAAGTGGACTCAAGTATCATTGACATAACACTGATGATAGCCGTAATGTAATAATACACTGGGCGTGCACCACATGTAGGAAGTCCTGTGTTAATGGTCACTAATTTTGGTAGTAATTTTTCATGATAATTTAGGTCTCTTCCACAGGCAGACATGTTGATGGTGATTTGATAATGTTGTGGGTTCAGTCATGAATCATATGTTTTCTAAAAATAGACTTCTCTTCAGGATGTGCAAGGATCAACTCGTGGGTTTACCTTTGTGGTAAATGTTAACATAGTGTGGGCATATTTGATATTATGCTGTGCTTCTGATCAGCATGCTAAAGTCCAGAAGTGGCTGCTTGTTTTGGAGTGTTGCAGCGTGTGAACAATGTTTTTATTACAGCATGTGAAGTTCTTCTCTGTCCCTAATAAGGCATGCTTTGCTCATACAAGCTTGCTCTCCACAATACGGTGTCTTTCTCAGTATTTGCTGTGAGCTGTCCTTGTGCTGGGGATACATCAGCAGATCACCAGGCTGGTTTACTCCTGACTTGTTCATTTAACAATCGGAAGGAAATCCTAATCAGAGGCTTGGTCACGAACAGTGTTTGGCATAAATTATCTGGTAGAGGGAAGGGTTTACAGATTCAATCTTAGCCACTGTGATCGACTCACAAGCTGATGTGAGCTGCCCCAATAAGATCAAACCTGCTTGATATTTACAACCTGACATCTGCTCTCAATCTGAACAAGTTCTTTGTGGGGATCAAAGATTCATTATAGCAGCGAATGCCAATAACCAGTGAAAGCTGGATTTACAGTGAGGTGATCGAGGCAGAAGCAATACAAGTGACATATCAGGATTCAGCAGGATAAGTGGAGTTAAGCTGTGTACTGTGTAGTATCCCCTCCTCGGAGTGAGCATGTTTATGTCTAAGAGACAGTAAACCTGAGACCAGTTGTTGTATTGGACACAATAGATTTGCAAAATTAATTTTGATTCTTTAACTCCTAGTTTGTCCCCAGCCTTAGTGCAGTGTGTATAAAACCTACATGAGACATAGACTTAATGTGATGACTTTGTTTTTTCATCTAGGTGGCTCAGAATCTGCAATATCTGATGTAAGTAACGCTGAATACTGTGTGTAGGTGCATGCATGCTTACATGCGTGTGGCAAAAGTGGTTGTGTATTTGTGTTTGTGATTTAGCTAATGTTTGCATCACCAGCTCCAGGTGCCATCACTTAATGCCTCCTCATCCGGCTGGTCTTGGGACCATGAAGAGGAGCGCAGGCGCCAGGAGAAGTGGCAGGAGGAACAGGAGCGTCTCCTACAGGTCACGACAATTCCCAGAACATAATCGCAGAAGGCAGAGAGGGCACTCAGTTACAATATTGTCTTGTTTCTTGATTTTTAAACACGTATGTTTAGTTAAAACCATACTAAGTTCATGCAAGATAACTGACAGAGAAAATAGCACTGCTAAGAAAACTGTGGATTCAACCATTGGTGGTGGTGGTGATAACACATGATTTATTTCTTTAACTGTGTCCACCTTATTGTGGAAGGTTTGAGTGGTTTCAACTGTGTGTGTGTGTGTGTGTCTGTTTTTCAGGAGCAGTACCAGCGGGATCAGGAGAGGCTGGAGGCAGAGTGGCGGAAGGCGCAACAAGATGCAACTGGAGAATACAGAAAACCAGAGGTAAATTTGTGTGGGTTGTGGAATCAAATTCAGGCTGCAGCCACATTTCTTAATTACAGCTGAATCTATCCAAGGCAGCATACTTAGTGAATATTGTAGTACTTCCCACTGTATGGTTATAATTATGAACATACCTCAAACTTAAAATTCTCAAATTGCAGCCCTCCCAGTGTTGTATTCGACTCCCTAGGCCTCGAGTCAGTGGAGTCACGAGTCCTCCGTGTTTGAGTCATATCTGTGTCACCAATTTTGAGTCGTGTTTGATTCCAGTCCACATAACCTGTGCCTGTGCTCAAGTCATCTGTCCATGTCTGAGTTGATTTTCAAGCTGGGCTCAGACCGCTCTGTTTGTTGTTAGCTGACTTCACTCGCTCATGGAGGTTACATTTCATCATCGCTTCACTGAGAGCTGATCATTCAGGACATACAGTCATTTTTATGATAATGTTACCTGTCCTTAATGTATACTGATTACAACACAGCTGCTTACTTTTCACATCGGCTCACATACTTTCCTGGATGCATCCTTGACAGATGTCTATTAAAATATGATGCTGTCCCCGTCTTTTTTTCAACTATTTGTTTGCAGATTGAGAATCTAGCTGAGCTCTTAGTTGAATCCATTGCAAAATCTGTATAGGCAAAGCGCACCACAAGGGGATTATCCTTCAGCATCTTTGAATACTGCAAAAAGAAAAAAATGAGTCCCCAACTACAGTGTCCAAGTCCAAAGGCAGTTGATGCACAAGTCCTGGCCAAGCTCATCACCCAGCAATACTTACTCTTTAAGAATGGGTCTGCTGTCTGAGAGATTTCCCTAATAGCACACTCACATCAGCCCTACGGCATCCTGATATACTCTGGAGATTGTTATAACGTTGGGTCTCCGGAGTAAAAGTCCAATGGAATGTCAACATCAGACCTACACAAGTCAGCCAATTGCAATCTTAGATCTACAGCCTGTATTGGGCAGATGTATTTGTACTATCTGGGTGTAGACACTGTAGCCACTTAGAATATCAGTTAGAATAGAGTTTTCCAGTGCCATGCACTACACCAAGTATGAGACAGCTCCACAGATCAGTGGCACCACGTCAGGATTTGAATGTAAGAAGAGACAGGGGGAAAATTGTTTCTGTCATGGTAAGCCAGCTAACTTAGCTGGAGTACTCTAAGACAGTTGGCAAGGACAAATAGGAAAATACAAAGTAGCCAAAAAAGGCTGTCCCTTGCTTAGTGCCAAACTGCAGCAATGAAGTGATTGTTTCACACAAAGCACAGCAAAGTACATATAAATACAGACACGTGTGACCCATAAGCCAGAAAATACATAGCCTATCAGCAGTGTTTGTGTTCCGTATCAGACTTGTCCAGTTTGCTGATCTTTGGTGCCAGGTGATATCATCACCTGTTGTACTCTGTAGAAGGTGGAAACACACCTGGAAGATTACAAATTCATGCCAGGCTTTCCATAAGTTTGAGTTTGGGGTTTGGTTGCTTCCAGAACACCACGTAATACATGTGTGTACATTGAAATGTTTTTGAAAACGTTGTTTTTAATGTACGATGACTGCTGTTTTTAGGTTCCAGCAAAAATTGCGCACATTGCCATTTTTGGGGTGCATTTGTTTGTAACCTGTCGCGTCATGGTATTGCAATATCTACATATCAAGCACCAACAGTCACTATGCACCCAAGTCTTAGGTGGCAGCTTCTTCTCTCCACCTTTTTAAAAAATGTATATGACTTATACAAGAATACCTGAAGTGTGGACTGATAAATTTTGTTTAAACGTCATAATCCATACTTAACTATTTTGACATTGGAAATCCTGAAACCCAGATCTGTGAAACTAAAAATACTGAGTTGGTATTTTTAATTGGAAGTGCCGACACTTATGTTTGCCCCAAGGGCCTACTAAATTAAATGTATGTTTTCCAGTGATGCCCTCATTTAAACTGTTTTGTTAGGGCCCCCATGAGAACCTTTTGAGGATCCTTGCGGCCCACTCTTAATTGCCAGTTCTTTACCGTGTTTCAATAAAAATGCCTTTCATGTATTTTCAGCTGAACGCCTGTGAGATAACCAAAGGTCTTGAAAGCTCTGTCAGGACCAATCTCCCTGTGAATGGAATTGGAAAAAAAGATGATGGGTGGAGTCCTGAGAGGGAAGATGTGAAAAGGACAGGGTCAAAGCCACAGAGAAATGGGCAAGCAGTGCAGAATGACACGATTACAGAACAAGACTGGTAAATAAACTTTTATTCCACTTGGTTTTGATGCCACCATCATTGTGCAATTGCTTCCGTCCCTCTTGAGTGCAATCGTGATTACATGCAGCACGCACAACCACTGTGGTTAGTATTGTTTGAGTTGGGGTAAATTCTAAAGCAATTTTGTGACATCCCTTGCCTCCATTTCTTATAACTTGGCATGGTTTCTCTTTCCCTCACTGCTTTTGCTGATTCTGCTGCGCTTGGTGCTTCTTGTGCTGCATCTTGTTGCTGCTAATGCTGTGCCTCAGGGCTGCAGGCTCCTGTGGCTTTGCCCAGTTGTCTCCTGCACACAGGTCAGTGCAAGTTTAGCTCAATTTCCTCTTTTTTGCAAACACTTAGGCTAGTCAGTTATTTTTGTCAAGCTCTGGGTGAACTCTGGGTCTGGGTCCTACAGTAGCATATTTCAGTTTGATCTGTAATAGTGGCTGCCAACCAAGAGAATATATTCAAAACCGACAACCAGTCATGTTGTCTGGCTAGTTTGGTTAATGGTCTGATCTGTATATGCTGGCATGAGCTAGAAAGCTTTTATAATGTCTTGAACTCTTATGATAACCATATCCTACCTTGATATCAGAATGATAAGGGGACATATTTGGTTCAGAGCCTAATATTTTGCCCTCAAAAATTGGTGATTATAGATGAGGTTTAGATTAGAAAGCTAAAATTGTTCTGATCCCGTAGGAAATTTCTCTGGTTTCCACTGCATAGATGGAAATTACACCCTAGATGCTTACTGTCATCTTATAGCTTACCAGTCCCTGAGAGCCTATGTTAGTTACTCATGCTCACCTTATGCCTGTGTTCAGCAATTTTTCTTGAAGAATTAAGTGAACCATCTGTGACTGTCTTTCTCAAAGGGCAAAGTCCAAGTCAACTCCAGCACTGGCCAGCCTACACAAACAGACAAGAGGTTAGTCTAGCTTCACACTACACTGTTATTTTGTTTTGATGATGTCCTGGGTTAACCACACAGTTCCACTGGTTTAGGGGACCAGAAGAAGAAGGGGCAGTGCATATCTAAGGCAGAGCAAGAGAGGCAGCAGATTTTGGAGGAGATGAAGAAGAGAACTCAGCTTCTGACTGACAACAGCTGGATACGCCAGCGAAGCTCCAGCATCCATAAGGAACCAGTCTATACTGGAGTTCCCCTGAAGAGGTACATCATTTTGTTTTGTACCTGGCTCAAACAGAATTCTAAAGTTGTATAGCCTTTTATCTTGGCCAGCTGTTTGTTCTAACATCTTGTTTTTTTTTTTTACCCAGTAACGGTATCATTCTCTTGAAAGGATCTGCTACCCTGTTTTCTGAACTGTGGCCTCTCCTTTTCAGGTATGAGTCTCTGGACAACCTCCACACTTCTGCAGTCTCGAGCACCATGGCAAGTCCCCACTACTCCCGACCACACTCTGCTGCCGGTTTCTCTCTGCCAAGTAGGACCTGCTCTCCCCGCTACAGTGTTGGGCCGGGGTTATCCCAGAGACAGCAACCTTGGTCCATCGATTCCTCCAGTGGCTTCATCCCTGGAGATGAGCCAGCCAACCAGTCCCTTCCTGGGTCTCAGCAATATGGCAGGTACTGTATGTGAATCATTTAGGGCTTATGTGTCTTTTGCATGTCGTGCTGTATATTACTTCTTATCTTAGGATGATTGTATGCACATTCACGATCTGTTTTGCCCGTAACACTATCACATGTGCTGCCCAGGTTTGTCAGTGGCAAGAAGACATGCTGTGTGTGTGAGCATGTCCTGGGTAGGGGGGCAGCCATGGTCATTGAGGCCCTTGGCCTCTGCTGCCACCTCGCCTGTTTCCAGGTGAGAGGTTTTGGCTGGTTAGTCTGCTCAGCGGGAGTCTGTTAGCAGCCATAGTTCATAGTAATATCGCTAACCTTGCCAAGGTGAATAAGCACGCACTAGCATGAGCGTTTCTGGTGACACCTTTCTATGTTTGTACCTTTCTTAACCGGTCTTTGTAAGGGTGTGGCCTGGTGGTGTGTCTGGTTTGGTGGTGCCTCATGCTATCATCTTCTGTCTTTATTTTCCTTTCAAAACTGCTGCTGCGGCAGAAGATACCAATACAGTGTTTTACTTTGCTTTCAGATGCTCAATGTGAAAGTCTCTCTGACAGAGCGACACCAGATTTATTTGAATAATGGTCATTGTCATTTCGATGTAAAAGTTGGTTGTATTTGTCAGAGGGTTGTAGAATGATTATCAGTCATAGAATAGTGGTACATGGTATACAACTATGATACAAAAATCACTTTGCTTCGCTTTTCTATTTTTGACTAAGGTGAAGAATGTGGTGAGCTAAATTGGACTCATAGACATTGTTCAATATCAGGTGAACTTCTTGTGCTTAGTCTCTGATCCTGTTCTCACTTCTCTCTCATGCTCCTGCAGTGTGTGGAGTGCTGCAGACCTCTCGGAGGAACAGAGACAGGAGTCCAGGTTCGAATCCGAAACAAGAAGCCCTACTGTGAGCCCTGCTATTTCCACTTCAAGTGTGAGTATTGGTCTGTATGAAAACAGTGACTTAGCCTCATCTTCACAACCACATGTTGCACCTTATCTCTGCTGTGCCATACATTACTACCCTATGCAGCTCACTCTTTTTCTTTGCAGCTCACTCTCTGAAAGCTCCATTCCGATATTTCTTGCACCAGTATCTCTAGTTCAATCAGTCTACATGTCAAGTACAGATTAAAGGAACATTTCACCCAAAATACAAAAGTTATTTTCCCACATAACATTAGTGAAATGTTTCCATCCAGATAGTTTGTGTGTTTTGGCAAGGTTTCCAGTTTGTTTCAGTCTTGCAGTGGGGCTGGATAGTTAAAAGGCGATCAAACCATCAAAAATGTATCTTAAGTGAGAGAAAAATTCTCATTCCAAATCCTCATTGCTTTTAATACTCCTCCCCTCATACCTCAAAAAACATCTCAATTAGACTCAAAAAACATCTCAATTAGACTTTGAGCACCTCAAAAGGGGCTCAAAAGACAGCCCGGCACTTAATGGTTTAATGGCACTGCTACTCAAAACCGAGGCTGCAGACATCATCGAAGGCTGTTCCATTTGGAAGGATTCTGTAAATACAGCCAAGAAATGCAGCCCTCACCCCACAGTTTTCCAAGGCCTATAACTCGTGCGGATTATGTAAAATAACAATACAAAGGCTTCATAAAAACTTTTACTTCATCAAACATAATCAGTGGGGGTACATGTAACTCCCACCGTGTCCTTTGTCATTACACAATGAAAGGCCTGAACATATACACACTGCGTGGTTGCTCATTAAAAGGGACTGAATTGACTCACAGCATTTCACCAAAAGACAACCTCAATGAAATAGCTTTATATTATGTATTCATGTATATACAGTACAGGCCAAAAGTTTGGACACACCTTCTCATTCAATGCGTTTTCTTTATTTTCATGACTATTTACATTGTAGATTCTCACTGAAGGAATCAAAACTATGAATGAACACATGTGGAGTTATGTACTTAACAAAAAAAGGTGAAATAACTGAAAACATGTTTTATATTCTAGTTTCTTCAAAATAGCCACCCTTTGCTCTGATTACTGCTTTGCACACTCTTGGCATTCTCTCCATGAGCTTCAAGAGGTAGTCACCTGAAATGGTTTTCACTTCACAGGTGTGCCTTATCAGGGTTAATTAGTGGAATTTCTTGCTTTATCAATGGGGTTTGGACCATCAGTTGTGTTGTGCAGAAATCAGGTTACTACACAGCCGACAGCCCTATTGGACAACTGTTAAAATTCATATTATGGCAAGAACCAATCAGCTAACTAAAGAAAAACGAGTGGCCATCATTACTTTAAGAAATGAAGGTCAGTCAGTCCGAAAAATTGCAAAAACTTTCAATGTGTCCCCAAGTGGAGTCGCAAAAACCATCAAGCGCTACAACGAAACTGGCACACATGAGGACCGACCCAGGAAAGGAAGACCAAGAGTCACCTCTGCTTCTGAGGACAAGTTCATCCGAGTCACCAGCCTCAGAAATCGCAAGTTAACAGCAGCTCAGATCAGAGACCAGATAAATGCCACACAGAGTTCTAGCAGCAGACCCATCTCTAGAACAACTGTTAAGAGGAGACTGCGCCAATCAGGCCTTCATGGTCAAATAGCTGCTAGGAAACCACTGCTAAGGAGAGGCAACAAGCAGAAGAGATTTGTTTGGGCCAAGAAACACAAGGAATGGACATCAGACCAGTGGAAATCTGTGCTTTGGTCTGATGAGTCCAAATTTGAGATCTTTGGTTCCAACCGCCGTGTCTTTGTGAGATGCAGAAAAGGTGAACGGATTGATTCCACATGCCTGGTTCCCACTGTGAAGCATGGAGGAGGAGGTGTGATGGTGTGGGGGTGTTTTGCTGGTGACACTGTTGGGGATTTATTCAAAATTGAAGGCACACTGAACCAGCATGGCTACCACAGCATCCTGCAGTGACATGCCATCCCATCCGGTTTGCGTTGAGTTGGACGATCATTTATTTTTCAACAGGACAATGACCCCAAACACACCTCCAGGCTGTGTAAGGGCTATTTGACCAAGAAGGAGAGTGATGGAGTGCTGCAGCAGATGACCTGGCCTCCACAGTCACCGGACCTGAACCCAATCCAGATGGTTTGGGGTGAGCTGGACCGCAGAGTGAAGGCAAAGGGGCCAACAAGTGCTAAACACCTCTGGGAACTCCTTCAAGACTGTTGGAAAACCATTTCAGGTGACGACCTCTTGAAGCTCATCGAGAGAATGCCAAGAGTGTGCAAAGCAGTAATCAGAGAAAAGGGTGGCTATTTTGAAGAAACGAGAAGAAAGAAACGAGAATGTAAAACATGTTTTCAGTTATTTCACCTTTTTTTTGTTAAGTACATAACTCCACATGTGTTCATTCATAGTTTTGATTCCTTCAGTTAGAATCTACAATGTAAATAGTCATGAAAATAAAGAAAACGCATTGAATGAGAAGGTGTGTCCAAACTTTTGGCCTGTACTGTATGTCTGCAAGCCTTGCAAGTGCTGTTATTTATTCTTGAACAGCTGTTGCACACAGAGGCAGTCTAGTTGATATAGTCTCATTTATTGTTTGTTCATTTTAATATGGAAAACGTTTTTTCAAACAGCATTTGAATCATGTCTTGGTCTTATTGGCCTTGACCAGCCTTACTACTATTTCCACCCCCCATAGAGTACAAATTAGAGACAGATAAATACAGTCATCCTGTATTTATCCAGGAAATAGTTCCCAACATAACTCTTGACCAGTGATGGCTGTGGATTATACCAGGTGTGTGTGTCATCATTTGGAAAAAGCTGTTGCTGTTATGTTAACGTGCATTTTTGACAGTTTGAGCTCCTCAAAACATTACACCTCCAGCCCCATGTTATTCAGGAGCCAGGTGCCAGACAAGGGTGACCATTTTTTTGTATTTTGGGTGAACTGTTCCTTTAAAATAATTTTTGGAATTGATGATTATTAATTATTTTCAAACATTTTTAGACATGTCTGCCCCCTCCATGTGACCAGAATGTGGCGCATCAGCTTGCGGCATAAGCAGCTGCCTCAACACACATTGCTGGATAAAGCTCTAAAGAAAACGTGCTGATGACACATGATCCACTCAACTGGGCCATGACTCTCATCACCTAACCTGTGGTAAAAAACATAACTCTGATGTCATGTACGGTCATAGAGTTGTCCTAGTCGATCTATAAGCAGTGTACACTCCAAATGGCTGTTTTTTAATCAGATTTAGTACTTAATTTGTCTGTCCTTTTTGCTCATTTATATCCAAGTAAATTCACTAAAATTTAATATATAAAACTGATGGTAATTATTAGTCTTTGATAAATGCTTTTTATGTAGACATTAGTGTTGCCATTCATTCAGTTACCTGTGTTATCTTTGATTGCTTTAGCGATATGTAATTTTTTTGAGATTCCTTTAATGTAACCTTAATAGGGGAGACTGTATGGATGGAGGCACATGGTGACTTTTACTGAAGCACTTTCCTTTCTGTTGCACACTCACCAAGTGTGCTTTTGGGGAAATCAGTGGTACAGTGGTACTTACATGTCTCACATGATAATGGGTGGTATCTTAACTGAAACGTTGTTTGCAAATAAAAAGCACTGAACTTATATCTGGAGGGTGTTTGACTTGTTTGTGCATATTCACACCACATGGTGGCATTATTGGCCTCAAAGTGAATCTGCTGTTTCAGTGTCAAGAGAGATGTCATGTTTAGATTTAGGTGTATGTTAAGCATACCCTACAGAGCTCCGGCTATGTAACTGTTTGAATTATTTTTTTAACCTGTACTGTACAGTAATGTATCTAATTTTGATATGATGCAGAAACAATAAGTTTAAAGGACACATAGTAGTCTTCAGGTGTGTTTTCACTTTGCTAGCTTATGGATATGTAGAATGACCTGATAGCAGTGGCATCAGGTAATGAGCCTTTTAGTAAACAATGCTGAACAGCAGGTAAACAAACAGCACCTTTTTGGATGTAGAATTAACACTACAAGTTATTAAAATAATCTTGTCAGAAGATTAATTGAACTAATCATCAACAAATTCTGAGCTCGCGCTGACTTATGCAAGAGTACAAACATCCATCAGAATCCTTGAATGCATATTTGCCAAAATACTTAAAGAGCCACTGTCCTTTTTATTTTTCTGCTTACTGTGGTATCTAGTGTTGACATGAGGTGTTAAATGAGACCTGAAGGAGCAATGTTAGTTTGACATATATTTGCCTCCTGTTTCTGTGATTGGCGATATATTATTGCTGCCGAATGCATCACAGGGCTGACCGCTGAAAAAGGGGATGTCCATTTTTGGCAGCTGTTACTCATGGAGAAATAAAAAGAAAAAAAAAGTTCTATTTTTGTAACGTGTTGAAAAAGTTTGCTGCAAGTCACAGTGATTTGTTATAAAAGCATGTTGTAAAACTCAGGATTTATTATGTATACTGTTTTGAGGATATAAAGTCTACATTCTGGTTCACATTGCACCTAATTGTACATAACATGTCCCTCCAGTGTAAACATCCCAAACACAAATCCACTCTAGCAGCTTGTATGATATGCATCCATACACTCAGAAATGTAACTGGGTTTACACAGACCATGTCTGCTCACCCTCCATTACCCATTTCCTCTAAAGAGAAAGAGAGAAGAGAATGTTTTTTGTTTGTTTGTTTTTTTGCATGTGAATAGGGAAGTGCTGTGCTGTAAAATGGTAGGAATAGACTCTGTCATTGTTTAAAATGAATACCCCGACCTTTTACCTGAGTTCACTTAACACATACTGTAACAGCAGTATTGCTACTAAAAGCGAAAGTTGGGTTGCATGAGAATAAAAACAATGCAGGCCAGAACAAAGTATAACGTTACAGATTTCTTGGAGAGTCTTGAATGGTCGATCTCTGTGCCAAGTGAAGACCAGGAAATGCAAAAGTGGAACAAGAAGAACATTAAGTACATATTATCTCTAGGTCATGGTGACAACAAGTCTTAGGAGGAACTTTTAGTCTTCGACAGGTCATTTAATCACTCCTTGGAGGACGGAGCTCTCAGGACAGTAGAGACAGCCAAGCTGAAATGTTAAACATTAGTCTCTCAGTCCTCTTGGCCTGATGGATGGAAATGTACGGTTTGCCATGACCCTCTCTGTTTGGAGGAACAGATCAGCTCCCCAAAGGCACGAGTAGAAATATTTTTCAATTTCTGACATGTTCCATCTGTTTAGAATGGTTCCTCTGACCCCAGCCTGGCCTATTAAAATACCACAAGCAAGCGGAAGCACTGAAGGATCACAGTCAAGGAGACAGCCAGAAGATTTACTTCTAATGTAGTTTGGGATTTAATGGGTTGAGCAGATTGGACATAATGTTTACATATGTCATTGGTCGAATTCAGATTTTTTCTCAGTGTCACTGTCACGTCCCACTAGTGAGATATAAGGGTTTGATACTGACCGTATGGTCAGAATAAGTATAGCTCAATACTCAGATGTTTAGATTTCACAGGCCCATTGATAGCTGTGCTTACTCAGGCCTGTATGTGGATAGTATCTTCAAAAGCAGCTAGGTTTGATATGGCAGAGGGGGTGTGTTTATGGTCAAGGTGATGTCTACCTTATATATGTATATATGTCTATGGCAGAGATGACAAGTCAGTGACCCTGGGTCAGTGTATCAAAACATGTACCTGAGTAAGCACAGCTATCAATGTCCCTGTGAAATCTAAACATCTGAGTATTGAGCTGTACTTATTCTGACTTTGGGCAGTCAGAAATGTCAAGAACATGAACTAAAAGTGTTATTTCACTTCCCAGCAGATACTGAAACCCCCCTCTAATTGAAGCCAATTATCTGCATTATAGCACAATTCTAATACAGCTCATCATGTTTATTATTACAACAGCTGATAGCAGAGATCATAGACATATATACGTATATATGTCTATGATGTCTGCAGAACAGATTAAGATGAAATTTATTTGTTGTGTATGATAATTTTTTATTGTACAATGACTTGATGTTGATGTCTAAAATCCATAAACATCACTAGGCAAATATTTACTTCCCAGTTATTATGCATTTCATTGTCATTCAGAATCTAAATCAAAACATGCAATTAAGACCAAACTGTAATGTATTTCATTGTGTGTGTGTGTGTGTGTGTGTGTCCTGTAACTGGTGAACTAGCTTGAAGGAAACCAAACAATCCATTGCAGTACTGAATCTATCACCAGGAAAACAAAAATATCCTGGCCTATCTGTTCTTTTATAGCACCATGGGTATTTTGTACTTTTCCATTAACATTTAGCAAGTTTAGTCAGTCAAACACAGAATAAAGTAGAAAATACTGGCATTTATAGAATGGGGGAAGTTTTAAAACATTTTAAAGTATTTTAAATGGCTCACAAATCAGTACGTAGTTTAGAGCACAATGTGAATAATGTTAAATCAGACTGTTTGGGGTTGGAGATGGGGGTTGGGGGTGGGTGGGTTGTAGCGTAAGTGGTGTTATTGTAACACGGGATGTGACCCCGCAGGACAAATTCATCCTCATGCTGTACGATGTTTTGACCCTCTTCAGCTCTCTAGCTATAATTTTCCATTATACACGAGGCTGAGGCAAGATATTTTGAGAGCTTTAACATAACAGGGCAGGCTCTGCTTTGCCTATCAGCCCTACACTAAAAATTGTCCTTAAGCTTTCAGTGTATCAAGGATTATATCACTGCTCAGTTCAGTTCAGTTTGGAGCATCTATCTGTTTTAACATATGATGACCATACTTCACGCTCCAAAATCGAATTTCCATTTCAGGAACATAGAAAATAAAAGCCTTGTTTTTAGCTTAACCTCTGTGATTTTTTTTTCTGTCTATGGAATGATGATGGAATTTGAAAACATTCCATAAGACCAAGGATGGGAGAATTTTCTCAGCCAACCTAGGAGCTGGTAGTCACCAAAACTGTCATTTTGGTGACTATCGTGGTATTCGCAAGACAGCAGCAATATGCATGAACTCAACATGGATGGCAAAGAAGCGGACAGCTGGTGAATAATCTGATTTGGCATCTAAAGGGAGAATGTCAGACTTTTGAGCATCTGCTTTTTTGTTCATCTTGATTGACAGGTGTAAATATGAGTGAAGTGCAGTCAAAACACCTGCCAATCAGTCTCGCGTATACACATCTGCCAGGATGGGAGGGGTAAAGATCTGGCCGTCAGGTTGGACCGTCTTGAGCATCATTATTCCACACTGTTGTCTTTTATTGTTTTATTTGCATCTTTTGTTTTATTTCAAAGTTCTCGTTTTTAGCCTTTTCTTTTTAATTCCACCCTGTGCTGTTTTTAATGTTTAATTTTAAGGTTTTCGAGTGTTCTTTTTATTGTGAAGCACTTTGAGCTGCAATTCTTGTATGAAAGGTGCTATACAAATAAAGTTTTATTATTATTATTGTTGTTGTTGTTGTTGTTATTGTTATCAGATTTTCTACGAAGAAGCTGTTAGTATCTTACTTTTATGACGAGTTGCATCTTGGAAACATGATCACAGATCAACCATTATGGGCAAATATGATCTTGGTCTTGGTCGAAGAAACGCATAACAGGCTGTTCCATAGAGTCCGTTATGCCAACATTATACAGCAGATAAGAAAGCAGCAGTAGCCTAGAGCTAATTAGAATTATAATATTGGTTGACAACATCTGACAACTTGAGATTCATTCTATTGCCTCTGAAGTGAAAATGATTTATGAAAGGCTCCTAATGTATCGAAAACATGGTCCAGAAATATATATTTTCTTAAATTAGTTCTCATTTTGACAACTGTCCCTGTTTGTGTGCTCTGTTTTTTTTTTTTTTTTTTTTTTTTTTTTTTTGGGAAATAATTCAGAGATGCCCCAAAACTGTTATATATTGTTCTATTTTCAACCTCTTACTATTTTTGCTGTAGAAGAAAACCATTTCTCCTATGAAATCCTCCTCTTTTCAAAGTTTCAAAAACAGATCACTGGTTCACTTGGACCAGATATTTTATCAACTATTAATAGCCCCCTGTCTTCTGGTTCTTTCCTTAATTTTTTTTCTAGCTTGCATGTGGTACAGCTTCTTACAACCACTTGTTCTTCACAGTTCCTTCTCACCAACCCTTTTCTAAGCTGTAATATCCCTCTCAGCAGATTGCTTTTAACTGTGTGAGAAATTACAGCCTGGTTTAAGAGCCCTCTGTAGTAAGCACCACTGCACTTTCTAAAGTCACTTATGATCTGACAGTATTGGTGATTGCTTTCTTTTAATCCTTCCTGCCATTGGCACAATCAACCATTCTATACTTAGGCCACAGGCACCATTGTCACTGTTGTACTGATTCCTTACAGGTATTTCACAGTGGTTATGTGTAATGAATCTTTGTCCTCTGCTCATCTTCTGTCCAGATACCTTACAGTTCTTTATCTATATGCCTCCCTTCAGGTCAAATCATTCACCAGCACACAAACCAGTTGCCACACTAAAATGCTGTCATTTTACATTCCTGCAAACCAGCAAATACGCTGAAATGTCAAAGTTTCTGAAGCAAAAATCCACTGTTTGTCAACTTTTCTGAAGCAAAAATCCACTGTATGTCAAACTTTCGACCTAAAGCCAGTGTGGTAGAGCCTGTGTCAGCATCACTTGTCTGTTAACATTAGCACTAGCTGGCTAACATTAGCTTGTTAGCCTCTTTAGCCACGTTCATTTGTGTCATTAGCTTCATTAGTCACTACAACTGCTTGGTTAAGGTTAAGAAAAGATCATGGGTAAACTTAAGAAAAGATTAATCATCATGTTTAAGGGAAAAGGTCATTGTTACGAAATGGTGTTTTTTCCTTGCTTTTCACTACATTGTGAAATTTGAAAAGGTGACATTTCAATGCCTCCTTGGTTTGCAGAAATGTAAACATTTTTCTACAACACAATTTACTTTCATTACTACCTTATATTCCATTAAATGTGATTGTTTTATTTGTCCCTCTCTTTTAATAATGAGCCATGGTCTCATCTTGTAGTCTCTTTGCTAATATTAAACCTGCAATCAGAACCCTGGGAGTCACTTTTCAACCAAACCCCTGTTTTGGTGATAAAAATAAGAAAGACCTGCAACCCTGTTTCCTCCAGTTGAAAATCATCCCCAAAATAAAGTATTTTTTTTTTTGTTTATTAAATCCTTTTTTGTCCATGAGCAGTCCATGCTTTTGAATGATACTGTTTAGTCTACTTGAATTATTTTTGCTCCTGTTACTGTTGAAGCTCTCTCTGTTACCGGTAAACTTTATGACCAAATTGAAGATTAAAGTGATGACCTTAAAGTCTTGTTCTAGACAAACACCCAGCCTTATTTTGGACCGTTTTATCTCTGTAAGACAAACTGCAGCCTGAGAACCTCGGACAGGATGCTGTATGGGTCAAAAGTCCAGGTTCAAAACAAAGACTGATCAGACCTTCTCAGTGCAGACACCAGCATGGAACAAACTGCCTGAGATCAGGCTTCGTCAATGTCTTCTTTTAAATAAATCCTAAAAATCTTTTTTTAAACTTCCTTTTACTTAGTTTTTGTGTCTAGATTGATCATGATATTCTCTTCTTATTGTCTGTTCATTTTGTCTCTGCAGTTTGTTTTGGTTGTTTTTATCACCTTGGGTTTCTGTGAAATGCTTTGTATCCTTAGCTCAAGAAGTGCTCTATAAAATTTTTATTATCATCAGGTCAGTTTCACCATTTCTGCCAAGGTGATGCATCAGTATGATCTGGTCCCAAGCCTGTCTCAATCACTGGTAACTCCATGTCGTTAGTTTCCATATTGCAAAGATTTGTGATTTAAGTCTCGCCCTGATAGCATCATAGCACACAATATTAAGACATTTTATGGCCTGCACTTAACAATTTGTGACCAGACCACTGACAAACTATCTGTACAGGATATCTTTATGTAAACTAACGGGTAAGCGTGATGACATTAAGACATAGCTTTGGCTCATATTCAGCTCAGTTCAGACATTTATTGTCCCACAAGGGAAAATTCAGCTTGCAGCAAGGCATGATCAAAGCAGTAAACGACACAATGTCACAATATGATAACAGTCACTATGAAAAAGGCCTATTAATA
Organism: Myripristis murdjan; assembly: GCF_902150065.1. Taxonomy (NCBI): domain Eukaryota; kingdom Metazoa; phylum Chordata; class Actinopteri; order Holocentriformes; family Holocentridae; genus Myripristis; species Myripristis murdjan. The sequence continues at coordinate 14,652,527 of NC_043982.1, forward strand.
CCAGGGCAAGGCAGCGATGCAAATGATAAATTAACACACTAGATGATAATATGCCAAAGTATGTAAACATACAAAGTAAAGTGCATGCATTCTCAATTGTAAGGAAATTGGTTGTATTTATTGCATATGGAATAAATGAAAACTTGCATTACACTTGGTTTGTCAATATCTCTGGCCTGAGGAGGGAGAGGTCATGTGTCATAAATACTCTCTGCCTCTGGCTGGCCACCTCTTGTTACCATGGTAATACCACCTCAGAGACTGCCAATCTGGGATTGGCTGAGAAATTAGGGGGATACTTATCTGCATGACACAGGAAGCAGAGAGGAATAAATGGGTGTGTCTGTGCCTTGTAGATATGTGACGCGTGCCCTCCCTCTGAGGAACACTGCTGGAACACTGTCCAGAGCACATTCCACGGATAGACCGAGTGACAGACCGAAACATTTGGCTAATACGACAGACAGGCAGGAAAACCCCTCAGTTAGGTTTTTCAACCCTTTAACCTATAATTTTGATCATAAATTATTTGACCAATATTTCATGCATTTACAGTTGCCTGTTTCCATTCACTTTAATTGTATTGCCTCTCATCTGGCAGATTTAGATAAGGTAATAGTGTAACTGTCCCACTTCTAACATATTATTTGATCATACTGGCAATGTCAGTGTCACATATTGAAAAAAACATATCAAAGTACAAATAGGATGACAGCTTAAAGTCAAACCAGTAACACACACACACACACACACACATATACAAGATATTAGACTGGCTGATTAATGGACTTTGAATCAGCTTCTTACGTGTCTTGCACTTTCAAACAGACCTGAGAGGAGGAGGAGGGGGGTGCTTTTCTTCTGAAAGGAAACCCACTGCAGCCCCAGTAGGGGTGGAGGATGCTCTCTCTCTTCCTCTCTATTCCCTGTGGTTGATTGATGCTGGCAGCCTTTACCTTTTAGTTTACCGATGCGGTCCAAGGCTCAGCTTTGTCACTGGGAGCTGAAACAGTCTCCGGTCTGCCGCTGAGCCCAGGGAGCAGCTCAGCAGAGGCTGGCGACATTTACACCCTCCCTCCTCTAAACAATACAACAGAGGAAACAGAGAGAAAAGGTCTTATGGAGAGAAGCGGTACAGAGGAGTCTAACAGGGCGAGTGGAGGATCACAGGTTTTCTGCTTTGCAAAATACACAAGAAAACCTGGGTTCTACCCACTTGTGGCCCGGCAGAAGTGGGCCACAAGTGGCCCACTTCTTTTCAAGTTGTATGAATTTGCTTTTGAAGTGTTTCAAATGCAAGCAAAGTTTCAAAACTTGTGATAGCCTAAAATTAATATCCACATTGTGGATTTCCTGTTTTCCCTCTATTTATCTGCAATTAAAGTATTTTAAATGTATTAATATTTAAGTGCAGTGACAAAATGAGTACTCACATCACACCGTGTAAATTGTAGTTTCCAGTTCACATTAGCTGAGCAGATATAAGGAAGGCAGACAGCAGCTCTGAAGGCCTAAGAGACCAGCTGGCAAGGCATGGGTCAGAAATTCTCTAATATATGCAGGTGCCTGCTCATGCAGAGTCTTGTAGGTAAATAGAAGGATTGTGTAATCAGTCCTGAGTCTAACAGACAGCCAGTAGAGACAGCCCAGATGGCAGAGATGTGAGCTTTATGAGGGAGAAGCCTCACGGTGAAGTTCTGGGCTGAGTGGAGGCAGTAGAGCAGATTTGGTGAGACAGGCAGACAGGACATTGCATTAAGTGTCAGTATATAAACACATAAATAATCATTTTGAGTTCAGATACAGACACAATGACCCTTATAGTAACATTGCTGTATTTCTCAGCTGCAACACTCTTACATGTTCACCAAAAAAAAAAAAAAAAAAAAAAAAAATCTAGGTTTTTAGAATGAGATTTTATATTTGCAGACAAGGGGACTCTACGCTGCTGTACCATATCATATTAGCATTTTCAGCTGCCCAAATCTCTGGAGAACTGTTCAGTATAATTTCATTCAACTGGCTAATGATTATTTACATATCTGAATTTGATTGCTTCCAGTTCATTAAGCGTCTTATTAAAGACAAAAAGCCACACTTGTTTTGCTGGCAGATCAAATAGAGCAAGAAACCTGATTTAAAAGGACTGAGGCGCAAATGACTGGCCACCCAACATGTCACCCAGGGACTCTCTGTTTACAAGGCCTTCTATCTATAAATATGTCAAATCAAGTTAGATAGTCTACTTGTTTTGCAAGAATGCCTTTTGTACACGTACGGTTGTGAAAACTGCAGTTGTGATGATCAGCATAGATGCAGACAGGTTTAACTCTGTTGCAGGAATTATATGATGTAATTCATTTGCATAAAATCAAGCTACATCAAGAAATGTATTTTGTAATGTCCTTTTAGGATGGAAAATACGTCTTAAGATCTGTATTTATTAAAGACATTAGAAACATATCTATGATTTCTAATATGAGTTATGGTAAACACAGTGGTGGCAGAGGAAAAGCAGATTTGTATATGTTTTCTTATTGCTGGGAATTGACATGACAGGATGAAACAGGACAGGTTGTGTCAGGTTGTCTTTAACTCAGTCTCACTGGAGAGCACAGCTCTGACAAGACAGCTTTTGTTATTGCTTTAATTTCCGGTAGCTTACCTCGTCTCCCAGGGACAGAGTCCAGAGATTGTATATAATACTGTACTTGGACATGACAAACAAAACACTGACCCCTGGATCTGCTGCCTTGCCAGTGTATCACCTGCACGTTATTGTGTTATTGCAGAGCGAGTGAGGTGCAGGACAGAGAAGCAATCCATACTGACAAAAACTGCCAGCAAGTAAAACTGATGTGACTGAATAAGTGATCTTAGTGTTGGACTGCGATGGATTGGAGTCTGATGTTTCAACAGAGAGCTGAGTTGTGCTTTCAAATGATGGATTGTGTGTCTGAAGTTGCTGTGCAGGACTGCCAGCTCTGAGGAAGGACTTGCGAAAGAGGATGTGTCGTTGCGGTTGTGTAACACAGATGAGATGTTGTCTGGCAGACACAGAGAAAATTGGTTAAAATTACATCTGATGAAATGACAAAACACAAATATCTATTGAAGACATACCTCCATTCATACTGTCATACATGCACATTTAGTTTTGACGTAATAAACAGCGCTATGATGAGCACACAGCCATGATGGTTACCATGAGACCAGGCACCAGCATTTTTTGACCACTGTGTTAATGACTAGAGGAATGTTTGGCCCCTTAATGGTTTCCTTGCTTGGAAACATAAACACTTTGATGGGCTCATTATTAGTTCAGGTACTTAGCAAACACTGATAATGTGACTTTATGTTAAAATAGGCCTTCAGTGCCCTGTTACAGAGTGTTCACCTTACTTTTGCCCACCTTACTTTTGACTACAAAACTCCACAGGGTTTATTCAAATAGTGAAGTGTTTGCTCTGATATCAAGTGCTTGCAAAATGTAATGATGTCAAAAGACTTTTGTTTGTCCTGCAAAGGAGAATGTAGTCAGAAACCATATGGACATTTTAAACATAAGATTTTTTTTCTTTTCTATTTTTATGTGGTAGACAATGTAATGGCCCAGGGGAAAAAGCAGACAAAGAACTGGACTCTGTGTTTTGGATGTCTGCTAAATGACTTACATCAGCAAAATGTGTCTACTATTAACACTAGCTGGAAGAAAGACAAAATGTCGAGTGCTTTATTTTGGGTAAAATCTTTGTGAGGTGAAATGAGGTGAACATGTTTCTTCCTTACAGTTTGTGTTGGCAGTGTGTTGCAGATTTATTTCAATCAGTCAAACAAACTCATTGCAATTCTATCTGGGCTTTGGAGTCATAGCATCTGTCACATTTAAAAAAAAAATCTCTTCCTGTTTTAAATTGATTTAAGGTGACTTGAACAAAAATTTCTTGTGGTCGGCTGTGTGGCTCACAGTTTCAGTAGTTTTAGCAGTAGCTAGGGTACTGGGTATTTATTTGATAATTAGATGGGAACCAAGCTAAGCATTTTCACCCTTGCCCTTCTCAAACTGCATCTTTTTCCATCACATGGAAAAAACTGTGAACTGCATTATCCTCAGTTTACTCCACAGGCTCTGTGCTTGTGAGGCTTTCATTCATTTGTGGTTGCTGAATTCGTAATGCTGTGGTGAACTGCTTGGAAAAATCTGCAGTTCTCATTAGAGATAAATAAAGGAGAAACTTCTGCAATGATGACTGTCTTTTTTTTAAATGTTTGAATTCTGTCTTTAAATTCTACACATTTTTATCTATAAAAGAGATCCTCAAATAACATTATTATGATGATTTTTTTTCATCCAGCTACTGGGTGTTTCACTTTCTGCTCTCACTCCTGCCATTGGAAAAGGGAAACACATGACTCTGCATGCATCATTCTCTGTGAGCCTAAATAACAATGTGTGTATGAGAGGTGATGGTTATGAATTCACAGTGACAGTCAACTGAATCAAAACAATGCAGACTATTGAGCTGAGCTAGAGACAGTACATCTGAGATTCTCTGAAATATTAACAGTCAAGGATACAAATGGGGCATTATTAGAGGACATAGTGACTGATGTGAAGCCCAGGCCTACTTCTGCATTGTCTCCAAGTCCACAAATTGACTAATTTTGTCTCTCCCTCCTCCCCTTCCTTCCCCTCTCTCTCTCTCTCTCTCTCTGTGTGTGTGTGTAGGAGAGAGAGAGAAAGAGAGAGAGAGAGAGAGAGAGAGAGAGAGAGGAATATCTAAAAAAACATTTTACACTGTATGTTGCCTGTAACAATGGTCTATTGGCCAGAAGCTGAGTATTGTGCACTGACACACACACACACACACACACACAATTACTTGTGTATAATAAATGTCTGCTGATACAGCACAAGACATGTGACTTGGTAGCCAAACCGTTTCATGTAATTATACCCTCAGAGGATCAAGCAATAAACAACAAATAGTTTATATGGTCGAGATTAGAGCCTCACAAGAACAAGGACAAATTTTTCTGATTTCAGAGTTAGACCCTGTTGCTGTCATTTAGTCGAGGACAGCGGCACCACTTCCTGTTTCTGGAGATGACACCACAGAGGAAGAGAAGCAGCGATAGACAGGAAAAGAGCAAACAGCAGCTGACAGCAGATATGAGGTTTGTATGTAGAGAGATGTGGGCCTTTTCACCGCTCTTCAGCAAATTTGATTGTGTTTTGTGAATGTGTGTGCGTGTCTGTGTGTGTCTGTTGGTGCATGGACATGTCTTTCTATTTTTGTGTACAGATGCATGGCGAAAGCCCTCAGTAACAGCTTCAGTGTCACTGCATATCTAACTAATAAATTAGGACTTTTATTTTAACATGCATTAAAAAAAAAAAAGTGCCAGCACGCAGCGTACACAAAGACAGATTTGTACTTGAATTGATCCTGGAACAACCTAGATTTGTGCCCCAGAATCTCACATGGGAACTATCAGTTTATTACTCTACTGTCAACCACTAAGTGCCCTCCTTTTTTAGATGTTAGGCTTAGGACTACATGACTTAAAGGCACTTTAATTTATGATATATAATGTAGCTGTTGCACTTTGTAGAAGGATTTACTACAATTTCAGGATATGTACGATTTGATAAATGTGAAATTTAACAGTGAAATATGTATGTGAATTTATTCAGAGCCTCCTAATTACATGATGAACATGTAATTAGTGCGATCCTCTCCTAACCATAGGGGTGCACATTCAGCCTGATGTCAAAGCACTGTAGATGCAGCAATAACCTTTACATGCTCTGAGGGTGTTGCAACACGACTGACTATACACCCCAGAAAAAATGATCTTTCACTGAAATTTTAAAACACAACTGTTTTTGGAAATGTTTTCTTTATTTTTGATGTTTTCACATGAAAAGAACCTGAACTTAGCATAAAGAAATGTACTTTCATGAAGTATAGCATCATTGCAGGTGGAGTCTTTTTGTCTTCTATTTTGCAACCGATGAATGAATCAGTGAATAAACTCAAGAGACTGTCTGCTCAATAGTGTTCATGCTTTATTATCTGGAGCTTCATATAAAGACAATAGAGAAACTGTTACAACAGTTGAAAGGTGGCATGTAACAATCTATCATGATAAAAGTCACTTTTTGTGAAGCTGTAAAATGAGTGGGCGTAATCAGATGAGTAAAAACAGATAACGTGGATAATAAACCATACTCACAATGTTATACCAATGTTGCAAATCCTTGCCCTTATTTGTCAATCACTCATATTGAAAAAAACCAAGATAAATGCATAAAGCAATTGCAGGAAAAGCTGTAACCTAATAGTTCAATGACCAAAACAAACACTAGAAGGCTTTTTACAAGTACAGGTGTACGTGGCCTTCCTCAGAGCATCAGTGGCCTCTACGGTTATACGGCAATCTCAATAATACAAATGCAAGCACATTAATTTATGAGTGAAAATAACCTTAGAGATACACATCAGAGAAACCAGCTCCTAATATTTTCTGCCACTCCATCTCTCTGATGGCATATGGCTATCATAAAAAAAGACATCTAAATTAATGTCCTCTGCTTGAAAATGCAACACTCATTTGCAAAAGCCATAAAGTTTATTAGGCAAGCTGTGTCTTTGCAAACAGTAGCCTGCAGGAAGTGTTAAATGGAGAAACGCCTCACTGTTAGTTATATTACTTCTCTGAAACAACTGGTGTAACTTTTCAAATTACTATTAGGCTACCAATCAAAGGTCAGTTACCTATCCCTTCTACTTTCATTGTACAGAGCAAAGGGAAGACAAAAACAATAGGACATGACAAATATTTGGTTATCATTAATGGAAAAATGAGTTGGAAAGATAACCATCTGTGTGTGAGATTCAACAGAAAGCTAGTGGAAGGAGTGGTGTAACTAATTATTGCTCCCAGGATGGAATAAGTGGCCTATTGCCTGTTGAAATAGTGCGTGTTGCACTACTTTTTTGAGTGGGGTTAGGCCACCGCGCCCCTAGAAAAAGTCAGCTCATCGGGCGAAGACGTACTCGGTGTAACTGGTCCAGATTTTGTCTTCATTCGGGTCATTACTGGCGTATGAGCAGGTCCCGGTGGAGCTGCAGGCCACCATGTGGAAACCAACCTCGGCCAGCCGGTCAAACGCCTGCTCCAAGAAGTTATATTTCAGGTAGTATCTGGAGGTGTACCTGTCAGGCGGCCGGTCGGGGTCGCGACTCTCATTTAGGGTGTCTCCGAAAACCTCCTTCGCCAGCGATATCTTACTGCACACCGTTATTCTGGCGACTCTGCGAAATTTTGCGTCGGTCTGGCTGTCTCTCCCGATAGTGTAGGTGCCTCTGTAGCCTACGGTGATGTACCCGGACCTGCCCTCCTGGAAGGGGGAGCGCACGGCTCTGTCAGACGTGACCGTGGCCGGGCTGCTCAGCTCAGCCTCGTCCGGATCCCCGCTCTCCTCATTTCCACAGGAGTTGTCCTTTTTGACTGCTCCGAGGCGCCTCGACAGCTCATGGAGCAGAAAGAAGTCCGCCTCCTTCTGAAGTCTTCTCCTCTCTTTGAAGAAGTCGGGCAGTATCAGGTCCGAGTCCCGCAAGTAATCCAGAATGTAGCGGAACAGAAAGCCGTCCCGGTCGAAGAAGAAGCGCCCCTTGCTGTCTTTGGGCAGGTCGCCCGGGGAGCACTGGCTGAACTTTTGCCATAGCAGAGACTTGGGCACCGCGGTGAGAGTTTCCAGCCGTGTCACGTACACCTGTCCGCCCACGTTTAACTCCACTATCTCTGGGAAGGGCAAACTTTGGCTGCCGCTCTGTGCCATCTCAATGCTCTGCGCTGTGCCCCTGTGATGATGGGCGCTTAGGGAGTTGCCTCACAGTAAGGAAATGTTTATATGGGTTTGGTTGAGTGGGAGGAGAAGGGTAAGAGGACGGCCTGAGACATTAACTCTTCAGTGGGAAACACTGAAACCATATGGTGGCTTACAGGGCCCCCCTTTAAGCTCCCAACTTCTTCTTTTAAAGGCAGACTGTGCAGTTTCAAATGGGAGGTCACCCCACCTACTTATGATGTGGTAAAGAGTGATGAATGGTCTCACTTCTCAAAATAATATAAATTAGAAATGCCTCAGGAGTTCAGGACAACACTGTTACCACATCATAACCTAAAATATAAGAGCATTTTGCTTCATCGTTAACCCCCTAGTTACCTTCAAATGTTTTAAAATTTAAACCTACAGAATGTGATTATAATAAAAATTGTTATCCAAGTTTATGTCTCAGGTACTGTATGTGTCTTGTTGAATAACTAAATAGCACTTTAAGTAAAACAAAATCTTCCCACATGATTCATGTGGGAATCATGTTTTTCCCTCCCAAATGTCAAATGAACTGGATTAGTTCTGGCACTACTAAAGGTACAGGAAAGTTTGTTGATGATTAGAAATAGCATGTTATAGATAGATAGATAGATAGATAGATAGATAAACTTTATTCATCCCTGAAGGGAAATTCAAAAATGTATTATTATTTAGTTATTGTTCCTCAGTGTCCAACACAACTAAACAAATTTGTTGATATTTCTCATATGCTTTATACAACTAAAAAAGCCTAGAGTCCTGGCCCCAAACAGTGATGTGTACCAAATGTGTACAAGATATTGAAAACATGTCATTATGTAAATTTTATGTTGACCCAGTTGTCCCAATTAAATAAGGAAAAAGAGACATTAAACACTGAATGGTGTCAAATTGACCCCACAGACAGCAGGAGGGTTTGACATCAGAACATTAGATTCAAGGCAGACATTTAAGTTTTCCCTTAATTCTATGGGTTATTAGTTTTGGCATGAACCTGAGGCGTTTTATTCTTCCTCAGCCTCAGCCTCCTTAACATTAGTAAACAAAATTTTGTGCCATTTCAAACTGCATAGTCGGCCTTTAAATAGCATATTGTACATTCATGCTTGGTAATAGCATTAAAACTTTAATATATTGTAGTGGCAGTTTTACTTGGTTGTAGTGGCAAAATGCAGATGACATGTGTATCAATCACTTTTCTAAAAACAAAAATCTTTCAGCTAATCTAGCAAAGAGATGGTCTAGGATTTCTCAGTGTTACTGGTCTTGCTGCATAATTGTTGAGAATAATAGTTTGGAATCATTTCAACATCTGCACCTGCCTGGTTGATGTTGTTTCCTGATCTCATTAATTCTTTCTGGGTGTTTGGGAAGTGTCTAGTTGAAGGAACATATCCTGACCTAGTTTTGTCATTTGGATTCAACTAATGTTGCACTCAAAGAAATGAGCATCTGACCTTAAGGCCAGTGCTTTAAAAGTCCAGTTGCCCTCCAGCCGCTGTGCAGATGGTGTAGATGTCTGCTCCTGCATCTTTATATTTTCTTCTGCCAGGATAGTCGCAGAGGCCTTTTTAACAACCACCTCCAGTGCCTCTGTGCAACAGTGAGAAGCTTGCTGAATATTTTTTTTCTTGAACTTGATTAAGTATAGGTGATGTTAGAGTTGGTGTCCAGTCCTCCTAGTTACCCCACCCAAACAAACCGAGGTTGTTACTAACAACAAGATCAATGAGGTGGCAGGGGCTTGAAGAATTGCAATGGTTTGGTCTTATGTTTATGAACCTGAAGATTCAAGACTTTATACACACTCAGGCCAGGATCCTAACCAGTTTCAAGTTAGAGGGAAAGTGAATTGTGAGTTAAACAGTGTGTACAGCGTTGTTTAAGATTGATTTGCGCACAGAGTCTGCTTGTAACTCCACTGATTTATTCTAAATTCTGTCTGATGTTATTTGCGTGTTACATGTCACACTTTGAATTGCCAAATGTTGTTTGTGCTGAATATGTTATCCACCACAAGAGTCCCGTTAAGTATATCTGCTTCCAGACAGCTGTAGATCAGTGTAGCACTGTTGGTGAGGATGATGTATTTGCCCTCATAATAATGCTCATGACATGGACACCCTGCTGATGCTGGCTATCTCCTTGTGTATTTGTGCCTTATTTATAGCCAGTAACAGGACAAGACCGAGACACTGAGATTGACATTGAATGTGCTTGTGCTTTGAAATACTTTTTTTTATGCCCGTAAGACCACAAATGACATTTATACAAGGCTATAACAGACCACAGAATTATGTTTCCATGGGCTGAAATATTAGCAAGGGTTTAAGAGAAGTGGCTTATTTCTCTAACCTTCATTTAAAGTGCTATCCTCTTGAAGACTATTGATTCAGACAGTTGCCCTTCTTCTAGTCAATACATTAAATCATTTTTACTCTGAAAAGTGTAAAGAATCTGTAACCTCGAGAAAATATTGCATGTAGCTTCTCTGTCAGTATAAAACCAGTAGCTATTGAGAAATGTAGGTATATTTTTTGATGCAATCTTGAGCCTAGGCTTACAAGATAAGAGAGTTTTGTGATCTTTTTTTTTTTTTTTTTTTTTTTTATTTCAACTATGGCTTGTTCCGTTATTAAGCAGTTGATATCCTGTCGTGGTCAAGAAAATGTTTTTTATCTTTTGTTGCATAGACTACAACTCTCTGTATTTTTACTCCAACTTGTAGGACATAAAGACAAGATCACTTCATCATTATCTTAACATCATAGCATTAGATGCGTGTTCATTTTATAATTCACTCTAAGGGTTCCATTATACACCATTGCTGTGTTGTGAACAGAATATTAGATAGAACAACCAAAAAAAAAAAAAAAAAAAAAAAAAAAAGCTACTTCTAAAATGCGAGATTAACCTGCTCTGACAAGTCTAGCACAAGATCTCTGTGATATGGTTGTGACATGCAATTTACCAGTATTTCTGCTGAGAGAAAACTCTGGTATTATCAGTCATAATCTCTGCAGGAGATGTAATAGGTCTGTTATCTTAGATCGTTACTTCTATTCTCTGGCACAAAGAGCATCAACTGTTTCTTAGAGAGTATGATAACACTGATAAAGATCCATGGAACTTATGGGGAACAACTACTTCCTACAAAGAAGAGTCGTAATATTCTATTGCTCAGCAAAGAAAAAGGTTGAAAGAGCAGCAGCAGTGAGAAATATAGCTGCAAGAAGTAGAAATGGATTAGAATGGTGTTTCAAAACCCAACTGAGCTGCACTATCTCTCGAAGAAGAGAAAAATCACTTTTCATACTGAACTACTAACGAGAGTGGTAATGGATGCGGTGCATACAGCCACAGCAGTCTCTAATGTTTTCAAAGGTAATAGGCATCAAACAAAAACTAATTATTTGGGGGGGGGTTATAAACTATACAAAAATACACGTGCACAGTCAGTGACTGAAAGGTGAAACATGGAGCTGGACGTTAGCACTTAAAACATGTTTGGCATCTCAGAAGCTTTGTGAACCTGATGGTCCACTGCCTGAGGCTTAGGACGCTTTAGAAGTACTTTAGTTGACTTGTTACTGAAAATGTTCAAACATTTTGTTATAGCATAATACATTCCCACAGTTAGAAAGGTTGTCAAATATTAAGATATAAAAAGATCCCATGGACCCAGCATTGTGTCAGCCCATTAGGAATGAAAGGGATAGCAGAACATCTTGAAGCCCATTTGATTTGGTAAATTTGTTAAGGTAAAGTTATATTTTTATGAGTTAAAAGTTACATTTATCTGTGAACAAAGGTATCATGGCCCTTTGAGAGAGAGTTAACAGTGGTTTGGGTTTAAATAAAACAGAACTTGAACTTTCTAGTTTAATGTGTCTCCACTGGATCTTTCTGTTGAGATACACAGCAGAAAGGTCAGTGTTTGTGATCCTGAATTATTATCAGGTATTCAGGTTGTGTAAAATACAGATTTAATCAAAAGTATTATTCGTTCATTCATTCATCTTCTAAACCACTTATCCTCACTAGGGTCTCGGGGGGTTGCTGGAGCCTATCCCAGTGCTCATAGGGCGAAGGCAAGGAAACACCCTGGACAGGTCGCCAGTCCATCGCAGGGCAGACAGACAAACACATTTTAACCAACTCAATTTCCCATTTCACCTACAGCCTCAGCAGCAGCTGGCTAATGGGCTGGCTGAGCGCTATGGCTTCAAACAGCTTACTCAGCAGTCCTTTTCTATCTTTTTTCTCCCCTCGAAGTCACACCCCTCTGTGACATGACTGCCCATCCTGGAGAATGTGTGTGTAGCTCATGATACAGTCATGTGACATGGGAATGTTTGTAGCAGCTACAATTACTTAGAAATGTTCATGCTCTCAAAGTCATCAGAAACTGTCAAGCTGAATAAATAATTTGCAAAGTGTTTGCGATACGTTTTTGCAAAGGGACAGTAAGTTAGGCTGATAGCTTGCTTGCATGTAATCTGCACTGTCCCTGTTGTTTTATTTTTCAAAGTAGCCTTTAGATTACTTACTTACTTACTACGCGTTAAAACTTGCATCCATTCCACATGTGCAGGTGTTAAGTTTTAGCCACAGCCCCTTTCCAATGTTCAGCTGTCAGAGGGTCTCACACAGGTTGAGTGATAACCCTGGCAACCTGCTACAGTGTGGCAACACACTGTAGCAGCACACTGTCTTTAAGTTGGAAACTTTTACCAGTTACCAAAGACAAATATGTGTACACTGCAGGTGCTTTTATAGATAGCTCTATCACATTTTAGCCTAGATGCTTAGCTAAGGAGCTAACTAACAGGTACTTTGCTCAGCTGATTCTATCCATCCATCCATGTCCAAACCGCTTATCCTCACCAGGTCACGGGGGGTTACTGGAGCCTATCCCAGCGCTCATTGGCCCTGCGGAAACCCACGCAGACACAGGGAGAACATGCAAACTCCACACACAAAGGACCCTGGGTGGGAATCAAACCTAGGACCTTCTTACTGTGAGGTGCCAGTGCTAACCACTACATCACCGTGCTGCCCTAGCTGATTCTATGCTAAACTCAATTTGGAAATCAAGCAGAAATGTAAAAATACTTCCCTAAGGGAACTATTTTAGAGCAATTTGCAGAAAAGCCTCTAGGACTTTACAGTTTGGTGTGATTTGTTTTTTCACTTACTTTAAGAGTGGGGTTTAGTGTTGAGCTAAACTGTGGTTACAGAATGCCAAGGAGAGAGAGAAAACCAAGACAGATTGAAAAGGAGCTGAGAAATGCAGCCAGAGGCAGCTTGTCTCTGACAGGACGGGTCCAAAGCTGCAGCAGTAAGGCTGGAGATGGAGATAAAGCGATGTATGGCTGTGCGCCCTTTCACTGTATTTGCTTTTCTTGCAGAGCCTTAGTTTAGATCAGGGGTGTCACCTCATGTGCCATGGAGGGCCAAGAGGCTGAAATCACTTTTTTGGTTGGAATGAAAATGTGCAGCCTCTTGGCCTTCTATGGCATATGGTTCAATACACCTGGTTGAGATTTTTACTGGGTGTCTGATGCATATATATATATATATATATATCAGTAACATAGTCAACAATGGTCATTAAAAAGGGCCTTAAACATTGAAAGGCATTGCCTAGTTTTTATATTTGGATTTTATAACTGGACAAAGACTATTTCATCAGACATGATACATCATAACTTTTTGTTTGTGGGACCGCCCATGCAATCGGTGCCCTTTTTATATTTTTGCCCCTGCCATTCAGCTTGAGCCCACCGCTGACCATCTGTATCAAAGTTCTGTATCTGCTGGTTAGCTTGCTATTTTTTTTTTTTGCTAAACATCACACAAAAAGTAAGGAAATTTGTGTTTGATAGATTATTTCTTTGTTGTAACAATGCTTCTTGGCAATAAATCTTATACCGTTGGAAAGCCTGTTTATTTCCCTTTTAAATGGTGCCACATTTGTAAGGAACATGCACTTGTGGGATGAGCAGCAGAGCTGAGTATGTGGGTTGTGCCCATGAAAAATTTACCAAATCTTCTCTGCCAATACCAAACAGCTTATTCTGCCATTGACTCTTGTTTAGTGTTTGGTGGATTGGATGATTGAAATTTGAAGAAAGAAGACATATTGGCACTTTAATAATTTATTCATTTAACAAACAGGAGCTTCAGTAGCGTGTGTAAGAACCGTACATAGCCTGCTCACACACTGCCGTGGGATGTCATCCTATTCTTCAACCAGCATTTGTCGCAAGTCAGCCAACATGGTTGTGTTGGTCACTCTGGCACGAACAGCATGGCCAAGCTGATCCCACAAGTGTTCAATGGGGTTGAGGTCAGGACTGCTGGCAGGCCATTCCATCTTCTCCACTCCCAAATTCTGGAGGTAGTCTCTGATAAACCCCACTCTGTGGGGGCGAGCGTTGTCATCTTTTAGGATAGAGTTCGGTCCCAGACTGTGGAGATATGGGATTGCCACTGGTTGCAGAATCTCATCTCAATATCTCTCTGCATTGAGATTGCCTCCAATGATGACAAGCCTAATTTTTCCAGTGAGGGAGATGCCGCCCCACAGCATCACACTGCCTCCACCAAAAGATGTTACTCTATCGGTGCAGCAATCAGCATAGCGTTCTCCACGTCTTCTCCACACTTTGACCCTACGATCCAAATGCCGTAGGCAGAATCTTGACTCATGGCAGTGTGCTAGCCTCAGGCGTGTTAGCCACCTGCAGGCTAACTGTAACCCAGCTACCAGCCCCAGCAGCCCGGCAAGCCAAGCTACCAGCCCCAGCAGCCCAGCAAGCCCAGCTACTAGCCTTAGTAGCCTAGCAAGCCCAGCTACTAGCCTCAGCAGTCTAGCAAGCCTAACTACCAGCTCCAGCAGCCTAGCAGTCCCATTTCCCCGAGTCCGACTGGCTGCCCCGGTTCCTGTCCCTGTCCCAGTTCCCCGAGTTCGACTGGCTGACCTGGTTCCAGTCCCTGTCCCAGTTCCCCGAGCCTGACTGGCTTCCCCGGTCCCAGTTCCCCGAGCCTGACTGGCTGCCCCGGTCCCAGTCCCTGTCCAAGTTCCCCGTCCAAGTTCCCCGAGTTCGATTGGCTGCTACCCAAACCCCAGTACCAGTTCCCCAAGTCTGATTGGCTTCTACCCAAAATCCAGTCTCTGTTCCCCGAGTCCAAGCCAAACTGGCTGCCCCTGTTTCAGTCCCCATGTCCAAGCCCGACTGGCAGCCCCAGGCTCAGTTCCCACTGCCCTTGTGACAGCTCTGGTCCCAGCCCCCAGGACCCGTGCAGCACTCAGCCTCCCATGGCCATGCTGCTGCTTCCTCTACGTCCTGCGTCACTGGTCCCACCGGCTTATCAGCTGTCAGGGAGCTCTCAGGCCATGCTGCCGCTGCCCTGTGTCCCAGAGTCCACGCTGCCAGACTTTGTGGCCAGCCTGCAGTGTGGTGCCGCCCACACTGCCACTATCCAGGGAGGTTCTGCCTTGGCCACTAGCACCCTGACCATCCACCCGAGCACTGCCCCGGTGCTGGGAACCAGTGCGGTGCCATCTACACTGCCGCCATCCAGGGAGGTTCCGCCTTGGCCGGCAGCGCCTTGGCCATCTGCTCGAGCACTGCCCCGTTCCTGGTTCCCCGAGTCCTGGCCGTCTGCCCGAGCGCCACCCTGTCCGTGGTTCTTGGTGCCCTGGCCGTATGCCCGAGCGCCACCCCGTCCTTGGTCATCTGCCCTCCAGCCGCCCACCAGACTTCTGCCATAAGCTTTTTGTTTTGGCCTCCTCCTCCCCCCATCTTACAACGGCCGCCCATCCCCGTGCCCCAGAGACTTCAGGACTTAAGGAGCCTCCCCTTGAGGGGGGGTTCTGTCATGGTTTTGTGTTTCTTGTGTTTTGGTTGGTTTCTTGTATCTGTTTTCATGTGTGTTTCCTTTGCCTGGTTCTTCTTAGTGATTTCACCTGTGTCTTGTTTGCCCCTCCCAGTTCCCATACCTGTCCTGAGTTGTGTTTCCCTCAGCTTATCCTCTGTGTTCTCCTGTCTTGTGCTCCAACCCCTTCCTCAGGTGTGTCTCGTTCACTCATTAGTTCTTGTGTATTTAAGGGTGCTTTCAGACCTGTGGCCCGTTTGCTTTGTTCCGATTCAGGGGCTAAATCGATACAGTTGTTTCGTTTTTCGTTTGGGGCGTTTGTGTTCACAGGGCAACCGTCTGTAGCGGTTCAAAGCTGTAAACAAATGCCATGCGTGGAAAAAACTGTCTCATCTCATTGGTCAGAAATTACCCCGAAAGAAGAAGTTTCCTCTTCCCTTCTTACCCCGGGAAAAACAAAAACCATGGAGCATCTTCAGCGTGTGTGGCTAGTTTGTTTCTCTGTGTTTCTGTGGTTAATGTACCCAGTGGCGGTTCTGCCCATGTTGCCGCCCTAGGCGAAATTACTGCCTTGCGCCCTTTCGTGTTACTACTCCTACCTACTTTTTATATGGACAAAATCTTGTTTGAATAAAAAAGCCACCGGCTACGGCACCGGTCGGCATCAGGCGGGCACCTGGTCAGGTCTGCCGGATCTGACAGGTGAGCGGCGCTGATGATTTTTTTTTCTTTTTTTTTTGCTCTTGACGCACCCCCCACATGACATGAAAAAATGCCCGCTTCGCCCATGCCTAAAACCGCTACTGAATGTACCGGTGTTCTGTAACGGAGGAAAACATCCCGTTCTACCGGGAATCAAGACTGCGCAGGGAAAATAATATCATACTGCATCTACTGAGAAGAAGACGTGCCGCGACAAGGAATCGCCGACGAAGATGGGCTCTGACGTTGGTTGAACCACAGTTATGAGTGAGTTGTGTCGGTTGCTGTGTCGATTATGTTCTCACTGCAAACGAACCGCTCCAGGGCTCGAATGGAATCGAGCCGAGACCACCTCTTCTAGGCGATCTCGGCCCGCTTGTTTTGTCCCGCATCCGCTGTGTTCACATATGTCCAAACGAACCAATCTTTAGGGGGAAACGCTCCCTGTTTTGGAACAACTGCTCCAAACGGGACAGGTCTGAAAGCACCCTAAGTCCTGTTTTGAGTGCTGTTCCTTGTTTGCTCATTGTGTTGTATTTTGTTGGCTGTCATGTGTTGTGTGATTTATTAAATATTTTTGTTATTCTTCTGAACTTCGTGCCTGCGTGCTTCTGCTTTTGGGTCCAACCATTACCCTCCGTCGTGAGATGTTAGGCATTGGCAAAGAAGATTTGGCAAATTTTTCATGGGCCAAGAAGCATTGTTACAACAAAGAAATAATCTGCCAAACACAAATTTCCTTACTTTTTGTGCGATGTTTATGTTTAGCCATGGCAAAGAGGAAACAACTCGCCCTTTTGCTTCAGAGTTGGAAAATGAAGCCATCCAGAATGAGTGTGCAAACCACAAACAGACACACCGCCAGCCATTGAGCATTTCGTTCTCATCATGATTTGTCAGCTGAGAGGTTGATGTCACCGACCTCTGAAAAGTTGGCAGCTGAGAAGGGGTAGTGTGTGAACATGCCCTAATTCTTTCAACTCCCCTCATATTTTAGTGCCAAAACTCAACTCGATCTCTCAGCCACAAGGAAACTTGCTGTAGATGTCTGCCAACACTGCAGCTTGCATGCATAGAATGAACGTTTCCTGGTGCAAGATGATAATCTTTTTTTTTTTGCACCTAAAATGGCTGCTTCCACCACAGTTTAATTTGTGCTCACAGTCCTACTCCATTTATGTTCTGTGGTTATCCTCATAAATTAACCAACCAAATAAATTCGGGTAAAATAATTGTGGAGGCCGTTGATTTTTTATTCAAGGTTTCTGCTGCCACAGTGAAAGCTAAGACATAATTGATTCTAACACGAATGAAGTTCACTTTAGGTTGCCTTTTTTGGGTAAAAGAAAGGCAAAGATTCTCTTGGAACTCTTAACCAATGGATGTCTGTGAACTCATCACCTCCAGCCAATCAGACTATTGTTCCCAGGTGTATCCTTGGCAATAACACAACCACTGCTGAATGTTCACTACTCTGTAATGCAGCATTGCATAGATGCTGTTAAGTTTTAATGATTATGTCTTGCTCTCCCAATGCACTTTGTAGACATGGTAGGAGGCAGTTCTCGTATGTAAATGTGTGTATGTGTGTGTGTGTGTGTGTGTGTGCTGCATTATGTGTAAGGATATACAATATGTAACTGTAACTGTAATGCCCCCTAATGAATCCAGCTAAATGCCAGTGAGGAGGGATCCACAGTGCACTGCAGTTCAGCATCTCCTCAGCTGCATTTGAAATCATTTGGTGACACAAATCGTCCAACACAGAATGTCCACATGTGATAGCTGTGAGGAAATAGACTGTTTTTAGTTATGATTTTGTGTGCCTGTATGTGCAGTATGTACACAATTATTTCTGTTGCACTCGCTACAGATACCATCCATGTCCCTGATGAACGACACAGGCCAACGAGGAGCTGAACTCAAACTTAATTTATCTTTTCTTCCAAGTGTTGTGTCAGCCTCTTAGGTTTTTTTCTGATGAAATAAATTAAGGTCACCTAAACAAGAACAAATTTTAGAAAATGTAAACATTTTCAGTTGTGAGAAGCACTGAGTTTTTCTGTCTTTACAAGCGGTGTGTCCACATTTAAGTTTCAGGTGCTGCTGTTTAAGTGTCTGGTCAAATGAATCCAGCACAGCTCAGTTCAGATATTTAAAGTTGCTGTCCAGGCCAGGGCACTGATGGTATGGTGGTGTTAGTCCACATTTAGAAAATATTTAAAACAATGTATGAATACTGATCAGAGCTCAGTTTTGTTTTTTACAGAGATAATTCCTGTAAATGGGATTTCCACCCTTCAGTATTTCTGACTGCAGCCAACACTGACACTGGGATAAAGATAATTTATTAGACACTCCCATGGTTCCTGTTGTTTTTAGTGCATAATAGTAAATGTGCTGGCAATGCAAAATACCAATAATATTAAATGTGTTAGCTGGCTGCTTAGGCTGTAGCTGAAGGGTAAAACTTCTCCTCAATTTGACAGTTGCATAGTGCAGAAAACTAAATTCATAATGCCAAGCTCTTAAGAAGACATGGCTCTTTGTTTCTGGGTTAGTGTTTGTCCATGTTCTGGAAACATGGACCCATGGCTTTCGGCATTTTCTAACACTATGGCTTAGTTTGGGCTAAATGTCAAATAATTGGCTGTGACTCTGTTCATGTCCTGCCTTTGAAAAGCTGTTATGAATTTTATACAATTTGCATGATTTTTCATATATTGTATTCATAGACCTGACTGAATGTGTGTGTGTGTGTGTGTGTGTGTGTGTGTGTGTGTCTGTTATGTATATCTTTGTAAGTATCTTTGTTCCATGTGTGAATGTGTGAATGTATGCATGCTGTTTTTCATGTCACACTGGACCAGAT
The DNA here is from genome assembly GCF_902150065.1 of Myripristis murdjan. NCBI lineage: Eukaryota > Metazoa > Chordata > Actinopteri > Holocentriformes > Holocentridae > Myripristis > Myripristis murdjan. The sequence continues at coordinate 14,671,870 of NC_043982.1, forward strand.
CAGACTGCTGATGATGGTAATCATTAATGTATTTTAAAATGTTGAAATAACCAGAAGTATTACAACACAACAAGTAGTTTGATTTCTTTTGTAATATCTGTGTTGTTTTTGCTGCATCCAGTTATATTGAAAAGTACTCATATATTTCAGACATCTGTGTAATTGCATACAACTGTACATTCACAGTAAGAGGCTATATGATTCACAGGGTAAAAATCCAAACAAGTTGCAGATAGTTCAAAGAAACTTTTGTAATGTCACAACTGGAGCCATGGCTGCATGTAGCTCATTAGTTTTCTCCATCACTGTAACGGAACTGTTTCTTGCGTTTGCACTTTTCAAGAATGTTCAAAGTCATGAATTTTAATTTTGCTTCAAGTTGCAGTAGAAAATCTGTAATTAACTTTTTGTCTCATTTGTTTCAACCGTGACCATGTCCTGACAGCTGCACAACAGAGAGATAATCTGTGAAAAAAACAAAACAAAAAACAAACAAACCAACAAACAAACAAACAAAAGGCTCCTCTCGTGCCACCTACAGTCTGTGGTTTGAACTCACTGATGATTCTCCAGCAGTGGGAGCCTGAATTTCACATTTCATTCATGGACAAGCATGTTTTATCAGAGAGATGATCCGACTGGCTGTGCCCTCTTTGTTCATACTGGAAAAGATCCATACTTTGACACATGGAATCATTCATCTTCATGATCCTCTCTCTCTCCCCCTCTCTCTCTCCCTCTCCCTCTCTCTCTCCCCCTCTCTCTCTCCCTCTCCCTCTCTCTCTCTCCCTCTCCCTCTCTCTCACTCTCACTCTCTCTCTCTCTCACTCTCTCTCTCTCTCACTCACTCTCACTCTCTCTCACTCTCTCTCACTCTCACTCTCTCTCACTCTCACTCTCACTCTCACTCTTTCTGTGATGTCACAAAGCCACAGACGTTACAAAGAGAGACGTGTCACTCTCTCTGTCGTCAAAGTCAAAGATCGCTGTGATGTCGGCAAAGGGAGGTTAGGAGTTTTGCGAAGATTTGTTGTTCCAGACTGATCCAACATCCCAGTGGCAGCTCCTGGAGCAAAGTGCAGCACTGTGTGTCTGCCTCTGTTCCCGGCCTACTTATCCTACAGCTAGTTGAATCAGTATGAAACATCTAATTAACTAAGTGTTGTTCAAATCGAAGGACTGTTAAATCGCGGTTTTTGGGGAGTTTTTATTTCTTGAATGTAATTGGAGTTAATTAACTGGACCTCACAGAGGGAGAAATAGCGTTATTGATTACTGTAATATTGCTAATAAATCAGAATTTATTAGCAATATTACTGTAAAATAATAAATATTGCGAGGTCTACCTTAATTCATCTTGTTTGTTTCGAATTTGTCATATTGAAGGCCTGAAGAAACGGCCCTCAATAGGCTGCTAATGAAGTGTGGCCCAGGAATGAATGAATGAATGAATGAATGGATTAACAGCTGGACTAAAGTTAAATCAGCTTTCAAAATATGAATAATAAACTAACAATAGCCTGATATGTAATAGATATGAACATATGTGTTAAAACCAAGAGGAAGACGTATAGTTTAAATGGTTAAGGTGCACTCTCATGTGTTTTACTTCATATTTGGAAAGAGGCATTTTGAAATAATATTTCAAGATATTTCTTAAAATATTTCTTCATTTTCGTTTTTATTCCAGCAGAGAAATGTGTTCTGATTGATTTTCTTGTCTTCCGGGTTTCGCCTGTAGGGGGCGCATGTTGCTGACGGCTTGTTCAATACAGTTTGAACCTGAAGCCAGCAACACCGTCTCGCTTCATTTATTTCTATTTCCCCTTACAGGTGAGGAAAATTGTTGTAGTTAATGTTTAACTGTGTACATATGTTTTTCTTATGATACAAGGAGCAGTTTGCTGGTATAATATTACTGTATAAAGTAACTTTAGCGGGTGAATATAAGCAGCGTTCGTCCTGATGTAGCATGCCTGCTAGCTTGACAGTGTAATATGTAATGTGAACATGTGAATTGGTCAATACAGTTTGAACCTGAAGCCAGCAACACCGTCTTGCTTCATTTATTTCTATTTCCCCTTACAGGGGTGTAACAGATACAGCTACTACTACTACTATTACTATAATAATAACAATAATAACAATACTACTACTACTACAACTGCTACTACTACTACTACTACTACTACTACAATAATAATAATATTTTCTTTTATTGTGATATGGATCCCCTGGGTCTGAAATAAAGGAATAACTAACTAACTAACTAAATAACTAATAATAATGATGATAATAATAATAATAATAATAATAACAATAATAATAACAATTGTTATCATTATATTTTTTTTTCTGTTTTTTATTATGATTATTATTTCTTTTTCTGCACTCTTTGGCGTGCCTGCATGAGATACAGTAGAATCTATACCGCCTCACAGAAACACAACGAAAGTGCATTTTGTACAGAGAAGGGTCATGGAGTTAGTGGTCAGAGTAGGTTGAGGAAGTTGTAGTTGCTGTTAGAAATGTGATTTTGGATGATTTCCAGCTTGTGCTCAAAGTCACAATTCAAAGGTTACCTGTCTTAGCAAGTTATTTTATCTTGCTTTGAGTGTTCAAACTCATGATCTAGTTCTAGTTTGAACTGTCCTTATAAAATACTTATAATTGTTGCACCTCCAAGAGCTGCGCGTAGAGCAGTTTTGATGGCTCGCACCTCTCTCTCCCATGTTCCTCCAAAGTGGGGGGCATGAGGTGTATTGTGGATGAAGCGGACTTTGGATTTTGCCAGGTGTTCTTGCAAGGTTGGGGTAACTTGGGTGAATGCCTCCTGCAGTTCTCTTTCTCCACCAATGAAGTTTGTTCCCTGGTCTGAGATCAGTTCATAAGGGCAGCCTCGGCGGCTCACAAAGCGACGGAATGCCATGAGGAAGCTGTCAGAATCTAGGCGGTCCAAAGTTTCAAGATGGAGACAGCGTGTGGTCTGGCACTTAAAGAGGATTCCCCACCGTTTCTCATGACGCCGGCCAACTTTAACTGTAAAAGGCCCAAAGCAGTCCATGCCAGTCGAAAAGAAGGGAGGTTTGAACAGGCGGAGACGTGAAGGAGGTAAGTCTGCCATCTTGGGGATGGTAGGGTTCCCTTTTAATTTCTTACAGTCCAGGCATGAAAACTGGTATTTGCGGATGGCTTGCCGCCCTCTAAGGATCCAATAGTGCCGGCGGATACCAGCAAACACTCTCTCAAGACCAGGGTGGAGAAGGTACCGCTCATATTCTCCAATAAGAAGTAGAGTGATGGGGTGCTTAGGATCTAACACCACAGGGTGTATGGTGCAGAGCTCAAGGTCTTCACTGTGTCTTAGACGTCCTCCCACCTGGATTAGGTTAGTTGCAGAATCAAACTCAAGTGCAAGGGTACAAAGGCGGCTGTTATTGGGAACAGGCTTATGTGACTGGAGCAGTTTGTACTCGTCAGGGAAACTCTGTTGTTGTGCATATTGAAGGAGAAGGTTTTCAACCTCAGCACGTTCAGGGGGGTTGGAAGGAAGCGGCTGAGTGCTGTGGAGGTTGTGAGTGGTAGCATCCACAAGCTCAGTCCAAGATTGGAAGACCTTGATGTCATCAGGAATGTAGCTAGGGGGCGTGAAGATGTGGCCACAGAATGCCGATCTCCGTAGCTCCAAAGTTACTTTCTCCGGCTCACCGTGTGGCTGCATGGGCCATTTATCCAGCGGCATCCCAGCGATGGGGAGCTATTAGTTCGAGCAGCCTCTTCCCTCTGGTGATATCATCAGCTGGATTCAAGGAGGATGAAACATACCTCCAATCTGCAGGATTGGTGAGCTCCAAAATCTCTGTGATCCGGTTGGCTACAAATATTTTGTAGCGGCAGGTTTCAGAGTGGATCCAGGTAAGTACCGTAGTGGAATCTGTCCAAAGGATGATGCGATTGAGAGGAAGTGTCAGTTCAGCTTGGAGCAGGTGGGCCAATTGGGCCCCAGAATGGGCGGCGCATAATTCAAGGCGTGGCACTGTGAGCTGACATTTGGGAGCTACTCTAGAGCGGGCCATGACAAAGGCCAAGTGAGACTGTTCCTGCTCATCAACCTCCCTCAAGTAAGCCACTGAGCCATATGCCTTTTCTGAGGCATCACAAAAGATGTGCAATTCCCTGGTCGTTATTTCCTTGTCCCATGGGCTGTAGCAACGTGGGATTCGAATTTGATCAAGGTCAGGTAGTTCTCTTTCCCATGTATTCCACGCTGACTTGATGTCTGATGGAAGGATTGGATCATCCCACTCCCGCTCCTTCAGCCACAGTTGTTGTACCAGGACTTTGGCTCTGGTGATGAAAGGTGTGAGGAAACCGAGAGGGTCGTACTGGCTGGCTAGAACTTTGTAAACATTCCTGAGTGTCAGAGAAGAGTAATTTACTGATCGGTACCGGTAACCAAGGCTGTCTGTCGCACAGTGCCAGACCAACCCCAGAGTTCCTTCTTGAGGTTCAGCACGATTCTCATTGAGCCACAACTCTGAAGAGGCTGACCGTGCGTCAGGGGGCAGATGTTGGACAACGGTAGGACTGTTGCTTGCCCACTGGCGGATCTCAAACCCGCCTTCAGCCAAAAGGGAGCGCATGCAGTCCAAGAGGGTCTTGGCCTCAAGAGCGGAGGGGAAGCTCTGCAAACAATTGTCCACATAAAAGGACTGGAGGACGGACTGAAGAATGTCCTCGTTACCTGGCTGTGAACTCTTGACATGGCTCTGCACAGCATATATGGCACAGCAAGGACTGGAGGTTGTACCGAAGAGTAAGACTTGCCACTCATAGACAATGACAGGTGCATCTCTTTCCATGTGTCTCCAGATGAAACGAAGGAGAGGTCTGTCTTCTGGCAGAAGTCTAATCTGATGAAACATGGATTTGATGTCTCCGCTAATAGCATAGTGGTACTGCCTAAAACGCAGGAGAACACCAATCAGTGACGGACCCAGAACTGGACCAGGGAGGAGATACTCGTTCAGACTGTGACCTTGGTATTTGAAGGAACAGTTAAAGACAAGGCGGTGTTTGCCATTATGCTCCACGAGATGATGGGGAATATACCAAGACTCACTGCCCTGACTTTCTTCCTGAGGAGTGAGGCGTTTGACATAGCCCTGCTGCAGTAACTTCTCTATTTCATGGCTATAAATAGTGGCCCGTTCCGGATTATGGAGTAACTGCCGTTCAGTACGACGGAGAGAGGCCATAACTGCTGACTTGGGAGCTTGTAGTACAGGGGCAGTTTTAATCCGAGGTAGTGGGGTGGCGTATCGGTTGATACCATCTACTGTGGCACGTGTTGACTTAGAGGTAAGCTGATCCAGAGCTTCAAGGTCCTGCTTGGATCGAGTAGTGGGTTTGCTGCTCTGAAAGGGAAGGACGTCAACTTGCCACAGCTTCTCCACATTGTGGCGGAGATCGGACTGGACTGAGTGGCTCTCAAGAATCAGGGTTTGGACTATATTCACAGACTTCGTTTCAGCAGCAGTAGAGTCTTCAGGAGTCAGGGGAAGCATAGTTGGTCCCTGAAGAGCCCAGCCCAGGCGGGTGTGTACAGCAGCGGGGCCAAGATCAATGGATGTTATGGCTTCCTTGATCAGGAATTTCTTAAGGGGGTTAGAAGCCGAGGAGATGTTGAAGGTCACTTTATTACCCTCAAGGATTTCAGTGCCTTGACGAACAGTTCTTAGAGCGAGGGACTCTGCCGCCCCATTTAACTTAAGGTAAGAAGCAGCAGTGGGCAATAGCATTGTCCGTTGGGAACCGTCATCAAGGATCGCGTAGGTCTCGAGCTCTTTTCCTTTGTAACTTAAGAGCACTTTCACAACCTTCAGGAGGACTTTGGAACTGCAGCTGGAGCGGATGAGGTAAGATACTCCAGTGGGGGCCTTTCTCCTATTAGCTTCATGCAGGATGCCAAGGTGCTTCCCATTACGTTTTGGACAGGGTTTCTTGAGGTCACAGTCCAGCGCTCGATGATCACGGGCACATCGCCAGCAGCGGTTATTGGTAAGAATCCAATTCCTGATATCGTCAGGGTTCAGATGGCGGAATTCAGGGCATACACTTAGGTGATGGTCTTTGGTACCACAATATGGACATGTGGGTTTTGGTTTGTTGCCTGTTGACTGAGAGGTGGAAGGTCTCAAGTCCTGTGGAGCAGGAAGTGCCCGTGCACTGCTTGTGCCATGTAGTATTGTGGCCATGGGATAATTGGATTTGATAGGTGGTTTCCTCTCCCTCCCATACTGACTAGTTTGCATTCGTCGGTTGTTACTGACTTGTGATGTTAACATCTGGCACTCTGCCTCAGTTTCCAACCAGGTAGCAAAGTCGACAAGGTTGTATGAGGTTCCAGGATGGGTGGAACGGACACAACAAGCATAGTTGGCAACTAACTCTGGAGGCAACTTAGCCAGGAGGTTCTGCACATGGGAAGCACAAGCTAACTCTGCTTGTCCTTCAACACTACCTAGAGACTGTAGCATGCCAACAAGTGCTCTAACTCTGCTGGCAAAATCACTGAAGCCTTTTGAGTCACCAGTTCTGAGGGAGGGGAGAGCTTGAATTGCACTTATTTCACTAAGTACCAACTGATGGGGCTGGCCATAATGTTGTTGAAGGGCAGCCAGTGCACGAGTGTAAGGATACGGGCTGTTGGCATAGGAGAGAGCAAGGCGGCGAGCAGAATCCAGCTTTAGGTGGTCAAGCAGTATGTGATATTTAAACTGTTCAGGTACCTCTGGGGATAGAAGGTTATGGAGGGCCATCTTGAGCATAGTGAATTCCTGTGGGTCATCATGAACAAAATGAGGGAATGAAGGGCCTTCATGGCAGGACCTATACGCAGTAGTCTGGTAAGCTGGCCATGTGACCATTGACCCTAAAGGTTGCTGTAGCACATCAGGATGGAGGGGAGCAGCTGCCTGTGGGCGTGGAGGCTGCGGAAGGGCACCAACTGCAGCTTGTATGTGGTGAATCGAAGGAACAGCACTATAAGTATATAGTGGAAGGAAAGGACGTAGATTGAGACTGAGGGAAAGAAGGGACACCTACAGTAGCTGGTCTAATTTGAACTGGAGGATATGGGGCCTAGAGTTCTCATATTCTGCCCGAATCCGACCCGACCCAACCCGACATTTTCGGGTCGGGTCGGGCCTAAAATTTACATGAATTGGGCGGGTCGGGTCGGGCTTCGGGTTCTGTGGGGGATTTTTTTTTTTTTTTTAAATAAAAAAATAGAATTATGTGTTCTGTTATTGATTATGACGTTTCATTTTTATGTGACTGGTGGAGAGTGAGAGACTGGATTGGATTTGGAGGCTAAACTTTCAGTGACAGACAGACAAACAGCTGTGCGAGCGCAGCGCAAACAAGTGAGAGAGAGTTGCAGCAGTATCCCGCTGTGCTGGCAGACTCGGCAGCAGGGACGGTTTTGCTATGGGCAGTGCAACTGCCCAGGGCGCAATCTACTTGGGGGCGCACGAGAAAAAAAAAAAAAATCTCCAGTTTTCTAGACTAACGTATTGACCCGCACATGCCGCGGCACCATCAGTCAGCATCAGGCGGGCCAGCCGCGGCACCGTCTGATACCGCGCCCACCCGTCAGGTCTGCCGGATCTGACAGGTGAGCTGCCTGATGCTGGCCGGTGCCGCGGCCGGCTCGCCTGATACCGACTGATGGTGCCCCGGTGCCGCGGCTGACCGGCTCTGCTAAATAATGGCGAATTTGGCGATTTTTTTTTTTTTTCTCGGGCTTTATCGGGCTGTTGGGCCTAAAGTTCGGCTAATTAGTCGGGTCGGGTCGGGCCTCGGGCTGGCCCAGTCCGGCCCGGGTCGGGTCGGGTCTTAATTTTCAGGCCCGATGAGAACTCTAATGGGGCCCTCAGGTAAGAAGGCTGCCAGTTGGAGGGCTCCATCACCACAGTAGGCTGTGCTGCAGGTTGTGTCGAAGCAGGGGGTGCTACATAGGAGGTTAAGGAGGCATCAGGTGGGGGAAGGCTTGGTGCTGAAACTCCATATGAGGTAGGAGTAGGGACGGAAAGCCTCCCCGGTTGTGGTAAGGAGCTAACCTGTGCGGGGGGATCCTCCAATTGAGGCACCTTAAACATAGAGGGAGGCGCATGTGAAGAGGCATTACCAAAAGAGGAAGTAGGAAGTGCAGCCTCAACTAATCCTAATGGTACATTGGCTTGGGATGTAGGAATGGAGGTGTGTGGTACTGCAGGATCCATCAGGTTAAGTGAAGGTGCTACATTGGAGGCAGCAAGATATTCTAGGTGGTGGGCAGAGGGGTTTAAACTCTGTATATCTAATGGGCCCCAGGTCTGAGTGCAAGTCTGAGGTTTGGAAGGCTCGATGAGAGAGTGGGACCCAGATGGTTGAGGTGGAGGCTCTGGTGTAGGCAACAAGGACTTAGGTGGTGGAGGGAGAGATGTACGGCTTGGAGCAGGAGGAGATTGAAGCCCATGGTGGGGATGTGTGGCTTGCAATTCGTGTTGCTTCAAGCAATGGCAAAGTTCCTCCACTAAAGACTGACCAACTTGACAAGAGCGGTCATGCTCATGAGTAGGATGGTTGTTGGGGGTGCAGAAGCATGAGTAGAGGCCTCAGCTGAGGTAGTATAATTGGAGGGAGAGTCTGTGGCATTCTGCCGGTTGGTTAAAGCTTGCACAGAAGCTGTAAGCTGAATCATCATTTTGCGAAGCTCATCAACATCATTTTGTATGTTTACTAACTCCCTTTGAGGAGGTTGAGAGGTTGTTAGTTGGCTTTCCTTAGTCTGATAATGAGACGGAGCTGCTCCAGCTACTCCTTGGCCTTGTGGAGCGGCATGTGGTTGGCCAGACAGGGATGTTGCATAACTATAACCAATATACTGTGTACTATAGTCAGCTAAATGAGCGGGGGGTTGAGGTTGTCTGTTTGATTTTCTTGGTGCTCCATCCATAGCATTTGTCAGATCCGGCTCGAAGGACCATATAAAATACTTGTACTGTAGGGCTGTATTGAAGGTAGGCTGATTTCCAGGACTTTAGCAAACACTATGGCTGTGCGGTCAGGCACAATGAGACACTCAATGAGTCCATTCCAACTGTGCTTTATTTACTTCTTTTCTTTAGTTTGGCAGATGCATCAGAGGAATGGAGGCTGACAACAATCAGTGCTGGTTTATCTAAACAGACAGAAACTATGTATAAGCATACATGAAACGATATGCAACACAAATATCAATATCCATTATCCGAATAAACAATACAAGAATTTAACTTGAATTAACTTGAATTAATTTAACTAAGAATTAAACATTCCAGCTATTTAACTCACTTAAGCATGGATATATTAACAAAGAAACTCACATGGTCACGCAGACAAACAATTGCTGCCAGTGGATTGCAGGGATCTGCTGCAAGAGAGTGGGAAAAGGGCCCACACCTGTGCTCAGTCCAATTTATCACCTCTGCTACCTCAAAACTCCTCCTACTTCCTGATCCTCCTATTATCAGCTCCTCCTCTGTGCCTGCTCTTCACAACAGTCCTTTATGTTAGGAGCTGTTTTCACTAGATTTGTGAGCTTGCTTCTGTAAATCACCTGTTACAGGGTCAGCATGAGAAAGGGTCTTTAAGAGGTGATTTGACTCTAAAATAATCAAATGGTGGCCCTGATGAACTGGCAACCTGTCCAGGATGTTTCCCTGCTGAAGCTGTTGCCATCAATGCAGTGCGGCAGGACCTGACCTCCTGCCTGGCTGACACTGAGGTCTCTCTCTGCGTCGTTGGGCAGGCAGCAGGAGAAGATTTCTCAAAACAGCTGGTGGGAGAAGTGACAGATTCTCCTCTAGAGCCAAGAGCAAAGTCCACATGTGAGCTCCTGTTGATGAGGGCAGCCCCCAAATGCAGTGTGAACAGGCCTGATGACTTAGAGTGAAGAACTCTCAGCTGCTGTGCAGACTTTGTCTGTGTTTTCATTGCTTTTTGACACTCAGTACCCATGGTCCTACTCATGGACCAATTTAATGCTTCATAGTAAACGAAGCATTGCAAAGTCAACCACACAGAAAGTTGGCTTGAGTGTGAGGGACATCTAGTGGACAGGAAATGGAGCAGCAGATTGCTGGAGACAGATTCAGCTTGTACAGTTCTTTAATGCAGAAGAGCTGCTTTTCAGGGTTTTTCAGTCTCAAAGAATCTGGCAGAGATAGTGGTGCATCTACTGTATGTGTCTGTATGTTTGAGGATTTTAAATGGCATTTTATGGTTCCCTCAATGTTGTCTAAAATAAAACTAATGTGAACAAACGTGTGTAAAATGTTGCTATTTATTCTGTGTTTTACAAAACAAACTGACCCCAAAGAAACTCCTATGGGTAAAACATGTCTACAGGATATTGAAAATATATCATCATGTTAATTTAATGTTTGCCCAGTTGTCCCCATTGAAAAGTCAGTAAATATGAGCAAAATGATGTTAATCATGTATGTAATGATTCTGTCTTGCTCTCTCAACGAACTTTGTGTCTCCATGGCAGTTTTCCATTTAATGGCTGATTGGGTAGACAGGTTAGGAGGCAGTTCTCGTATGTAAATGTGTGTATGTGTGTGTGTGTGCTGCATTATGTGTAAGGATATACAATATGTAACTTGATGTAATGTCCCCAGATGAATTCAGCTAAATGCCAGTAAGGAGTACACTGCAGTTCGGCGTCTCCTCAGCTGCATTTGAATTCATTTGGTGACACAAATCGTCCAACACAGGATGGCCACAAGTGGTAGCTGCGAAGCAATAGACTGTTTTTACACTGATTCTTGGGAATTTGGATAAATCATGTCTCACTAAGAAAAATGCTATTTCTGTTGGAAATTTACAGCATTTTAATGAACAAAAAGGATCAAGGGCATAATCAGGGGGTCCTTTGCACATTTGTAAAGTTCTTTTATAGGTTTATTTTTAATTTGTATTAATTTAATGATTATATGTTGGCCCATGGCCTACAAAACCAGTTGTCCTCAGATAGGAGATAATCATTTCAACTTGATTAAAACAACAAAAAGTAATAATTTCATTGAATAATATATTTACCACATGAAAGAGTACATCATAATATGTATTAAAAACTACAAATGATGGGTTTTGAACAATATTTACTATTATTTTGTGGTTGCTCAAAATGTGTCCCACATATTCGTCACCACCGTCAGATATTTATTTAAAAAAATAATAATAAAAAAAAACTACAAGGTCAGTTACATGCCTGAGGACCCCTTTTCAAACTTTCAGCTACTGCATGCTTCAAGACCACTCAGGCTCCTGGAAGTTTGCTAATTTCTCTTAAATCTCTTCATATTTTTGGACACTGCTACTGTCACAACCATAACATGTCAACACCGTCACTTTTGTATAAAAAATATTAGATTATGGAATAAATGTATACTTTTTAAGAAGAGGTCTGATGTAGGTAGCAACAGGAGGGAAACAAGCTGGCTAATGTGAACAACTCATGGTTATCATGTGAAAGAGCAGGTTTTTGTCACCACCGTCAGACGTCACCACCGTCAGGTTTTCTGTGTGACGGTGATGACTGAAGTCTGACAAAATGCTTATAACAGTGCTCAGGATTGTTATTTTTTGTACCAAATAGTTAAATAAAGTTGTTAAGCAAGAAGCCATTGACTTGAGTGGTATAAATTTTGGAAATGTATATTGTAATGAGGCCACTGTCACCCCCGTCAGGTTAGTGTCACCACCGTCAGAGGCAGTTATATTTGTTTTAAATGAATATGCTTACAATATGTTTCTTTGGTGCTGTTGAATTATTTAAGTATTAGTCTCTTTTAATACAAAAACATGTTTTTCAAATAAAAAAAAACATTACAGTGACGGTGTTGACAAAAACAAAGTAGCCTAATAACTGGAAAAATGCCTATTTTATGAAAAAAATGCAAAATTAGGAGGTTGCCCCGGTACATCGCTGAACAGCCAAGACCTTGGCCTATAACGATATACCTTCAGATTTTGTAATTTAACTCACTTTTTTTTTTTCAAAATTAAAGCCTGTTTTATCCAAATTCCCAAGAATCAGTGTTTAGTCATGATTTTGTGTTCCTGTATGTGCAGTATGTACACAATTATTTCTGTTGCACTCGCTACAGATACCATCCATGTCCCTGATGAACGACACAGGCCAACGAGGAGCTGAACTCAAACACGATCGCTTCATGTTTCTTTTCTTCAAAGTATCATGTCAACCTCTTAGGTTTTTTTTTTTTTTTTTTTTTTTTTTTTTTTTTGGATGAAATAAATTAAGGTCAACTCAGCGAGATCAAATATTAGAAAATGAAAACCTTTTCAGTCATGAGAAGCACTGGATTTTTCTGTCTTTACAAGCGATGGGTCCACATTTAAGTTTCAGGTGCTGCTGTTTAAGTGTCTGGTCAAATGAATCCAGCACAGCTCAGTTCAGACATTTAAAGCCCTATTGTTGACCAAGTTGCTGTCCAGGCCACTGAAGGTGTGGTGTTGTTAGTCCATGTTTAGAAAATATGTAAAACAATGTACGAATACTGATCAGAGCTCAGTTTTGTTTTTTACAGAGATAATTCCTGTAAATGGGATTTCCACCCTTCAGTATTTCTGACTGCAGCCAACACTGATGCTGGGATAAAGATAATTTATTAGACACTCCCATGGTTCCTGTTGTTTTCAGTGCATAATAGTAAATGTGCTGGCAATGCAAAATACCAATAATATTAAATGTGTTAGCTGGCTGCTTAGGCTGTAGCTGAAGGGTAAAACTTCTCCTCAGTGTGACAGTTGCATAGTGAAGAAAACTAAATTCATAATGCCAAGCTCTTAAGAAGACATGGCTCATTATTTCTGGGTCAGTGTTTGTGCTTTGACATGTTCTGGAAACATTGACCCATGGCTTTTGGCATTTTCTAACACTATGGCTTAGTTTGGGATAAATGTCAAATAATTGGCTGTGACTCTTTTCATGTCCTGCCTTTGAAAAGCTGTTATGGACTTTATACAATTTGCATGATTTTTCATATATTGTATTCATAGACCTGACTGAATGTGTGTGTGTGTGTGTGTGTGTGTGTGTGTGTGTGTGTGTGTATCTTTGTAGGTGCCTTGTGTTCAAATTGTTCCCTGTGTGAATGTGTGAATGTATGCATGCTGTTTTTCATGTCACACTGGACCAGATCAGACTGCTGATGATGGTAATCATTAATGTATTTTAAAATGTTGAAATAAACAGAAGTATTACAACACAAAAAGTGGTTTGATTTCTTTTGTAATATCTGTGTTGTTTTTTTGCTGCATCCAGTTATATTGAAAAGTACTCATATATTTCAGACATCTATGTAATTGCATACAACTGTACATTCACAGTAAGAGGCTATATGATTCACAGGGTAAAAAAAAAAAAAAAAATTGTAGATAGTTTAAAGAAGGTATGGTAATGTCACAAATGGAGCCATGGCTGCATGCAACTCATTAATTTTCTCCATCACTGTAACTTAACTGTTTCTTGCATTTGCACTTTTCAAGAAATTTTCAAAGTCATTAATTTTAATTTTGCTTCAAGTTGCAGTAGAAAATCTGTAAAAATTAACTTTTTGTCTCATTTGTTTCAGCTGTCACCATGTCCTGACAGCTGCACACCAGAGAGATAATCTGTGAAAAAACAAAACAAAACAAAGCCACAGACATTACAAAGAGAGACGTCAGAAAGCCACAAAGTGCTCCAAACTGCTACTCCAGTACAAGTGTCACTCTCTCTGACGTCAAAGTCAAAGATCGCTGTGACGTCGGCAAACGGAGGTTATATATAGGAGTAGTTTTGCGAAGATTTGTTGTTCCAGACTGATCCAACATCCCAGTGGCAGCTCCTGGAGCAAAGTGCAGCACTGTGTGTCTGCCTCTGTTCCTGGCCTACTTATGCTACAGCTAGTTGAATCAGTATGAAACATCTAAGTAACTAAGTGTAGTTCAAATCAAAGGATTATAGCTAGGCCTAGCTACTCGACGCTTCGTGGGACGTACAACACCTCAGGTAGTATATCCTCTCTGTGTCGTCCTCCAGACCACTCCCATTTTTTCCCTCTTAAAGTGGGGTTTTTGGGGAGTTTTATTGGTAACTGTTATTCCCAGATGGCTCTCATTTTCCCTCCTAAAGCGGGGTTTTTGGGGAGTTTTATTGGTAACTGTAATTCTCAGATTTCTCCCAAGGCCTGAAGAAAAGGCCTTCAATAGGCTGCTGAAGAAGTGTGGCCCAGGAATGAATGAATGAATGAATGAATGAATGAATGAATGAACAGCTGGACTAAATTTAAATCAGCTTTCAGAATATTAATAATACACTAACAAAAGCCTGGTACAACTACTACTACTACTATTACTATAATAATGATAATTATAACAATGCTGCTACTGCTACTACTACTACAACTACAATAATAATAATAAATAATATCAATTGTTACTATTATTATTATTGTTTGTATTGTTTCTGCACTCTTTGGCGTGCCTGCGTGAGATACAGTAACATATATATTGTCTCTCAGAAATGCTCTTTGTTTCTGAATGGTTACAAGATTAATATGACTTACATCAGAAGCAAAATATGTTTGAAGGTGTGTAGTAAATTCCACTCAGTAAATTCCACTGGGGGAAGGCGATAAGGTGAGTGAAGAAGTGTAGAAATGCAGCCCGACTGTAGTTTAGGACTGCGTGAGTCAAGGATTTATTTAAGAAACAGTGTATTTTGTACAGAGAATGGTCATGGAGTTCGTGGTCAGAGTAGGTTGAGGAAGTTGTAGTTGCTGTTAGAAATGTGATTTTGGATGATTTCGAGCGTGTGCTCAAAGTCACCCTTGAAAGGTTACCTGTCTTAACAAGTTACTTCATCTTGCTTTGAGGGTTCAAACTCATGATCTATTTCTAGTTTGAACTGTCCTTCATGTTACGGGCTGTTTTCACTAGATTTGTGACTGTGAGCTTGCTTCTGTAAATCACCTGTTACAGGGTCAGCATGAAAAAAAAAGGTCTTTAGCCCTTATAAGGTATTCAGGTCTGTGGGACCTGTTTTCAGTTTTTAGCTTAAGAAAAATGATACAAATAATTATTTTTTCAAACTAATATTTATTGGCCTTGGGTCATTTTGTGTGAGGAACATAAATCAGAAAAAATTTTCAATGACACCCCCCCCACGTGCACACTGTGGGTGTACCTGTTCCCGCACAAGGTTGCAACGTTGTTACAAAATTGGAGTACCCAACACTAACTGCACCCACATTCCCACACATTTCACCCTCTGTCTTGCGGGAACCAATCTCGGGGACCTGACACTATAGATATCGCTGTCAGTGTGGTGCCATACCACAACTGATCAAGATGGCAAAGCAATTTTCTGTTCAGACTGCCTTACAACTGATATTGGAAGAGAGAGAAGGTGTTGATGATGATGCAGAGGAAGATGTTTCAGAATGTGAGGATCACATTTCTGAGGATGAGTACCAGCCAACTCAGAAGCGTAAAAGAGGGTCAACAAACCAGGATGATGTGAGCAGCCTGGACCAACCCATGAGCAACCAGGCCCAGGACCAGCCCACGAGCAACCGGGCCCAGGACCAACCCATGAGAGGCCAGGATCAGCCCGTCAGCCGCCTCCCAAACGCAAGCGTACCTCAGGACCAGCAGCCAGCCCCAGGGCCAGCTGGTGAGCAGCTTGCAAATGACAACATATGGATGTCAAGAAATGGCAGAATTGAATGGTCTTCGTTTTCAAGAAATTAACCACCCCGCATAGCTGCCAATGTGACGAGTGTTAGTAAAGATCTTTATCTTTTCATTATTCTAGATTGTGGCCAGTAACAAAAAGAAGCGCTGTGAGGTGTGTGGACCCAAGATGGACAGAAAAACACTATACATGCACCCAGTGCAAGAAGTACATTTGCAATGCACACACAGTGAATCTCTGCACCTATTGTATGGCATAGTCTGGTATGAAATGGTCATGTTCAATTGGGCTAATGTGTTGTTCAGACAGATTTTATGTGTAAATGTTAAGTTACATTTCTAATGAAATTCAAATAAAACACTAGTTATGAAAAAACTGCCTTCATTTGTATATTTGCTGATTATTTTCTAGTTATGCCTGTTTTATGATAGATTTTCTTATTTTGTTGCATTTTAACAAAAAAAATGAGTGTTATTTCTATCCAACATATGTATTGTTTATATTACTTGCAATTGGGATGAAGTAAAAATCTGCTGAGTATTTTAACAAAAAAAGGTTTGATTATGTTAAATTAAAAGCCCCAAATGCAATGGGTCCACCAGACCCAGCAGGACTCCCTGTGTAACAAAAAATGAATACCATATAAGGGTTAAGAGGTGATTTGACTCTAAAATAATCAAATGGTGGCCCTGATGAACTGGCAACCTGTCCAGGATGTTTCCCTGCTGAAGCTGCTGACCTCCTGCCTGGCTGACACTGAGGTCTCTCTCTGTGTCGTTGGGCAGGCAGCAGGAGAAGATTTCTCAAAACAGCTGGTGGGAGAAGCGACAGATTCTCCTCTAGAGCAAAGAGCAAAGTCCACACGTGAGCTCCTGTTGATGGGGGCAGCCCCCACATGCAGTGTGAACAGGCCTGATGACTTAGAGTGAAGAACTCTCAGCTGCTGTGCAGACTTTGTCTGTGTTTTCATTGCTTTTGGACACTCAGTACCCATGGTCCTACTCATGGACCAAGTTAATGCTTCATAGTAAATGAAGCATTGCAAAGTCAACCACACAGAAAGTTGGCTTGAGTGTGAGGGACATCTAGTGGACAGGAAATGGAGCAGCAGATTGCTGGAGAAAGATTCAGCTTGTACAGTTCTTTAATGCAGAAGAGCAGCTTTTCAGGGTTTTTCAGTCTCAAAGAATCTGGCAGAGATAGTGGTGCATCTACTGTATGTGTCTGTATGTTTGAGGATTTTAAATGTTGTCCTATTTTTCCTCCTTAAAACAAAACTGACCCCAAAGAAACTCCTGTGGGTGCAATATGTGTACAGGCATTGAAAGCATATCATGTTAAGTTAACATTTACCCAGGTGTCCCCACTGAAAAGTTATTAAATATGAGCAAAAATGATTTTAATCATGTGTGCATAGATTTATTTTTTACTTTGTTTTATTTTATTTATTTTTATTTATTTATTTATTTATTTTATTTATTTATTTATGTTTTGCTCAAATAAGTACAGAAAAGTGCAAGACTATCCCTAACAACTTACTCAGTGGCTACTTAGGCTTAAAGACGATTCCTTTCCTCATGTGTATTTACGATCATGAACTACAGTACTCTGACTCCACAGTTGCATTCAACCTGTAAGGTTATATTGTGTATTGTGTCACTAATGTTTGTGTATTCTGTGTACAAAGTTAATTACAGTACATCATATGTCAAAAACATGTGTCACAAACATATTTTTAGTCAATTTTGTATCAGAGTGAAGAAGAGATTGAGTGCTCTATCTCTATCTCTCTATCAGCCACACACACACACACACACACACACACACACCAGAGGGTCACTCTTCACTTCGTGTCTCTGTCAGAGGTGCTAAAGGTCAGCCATTTTTCAGGGAGTCTGGTGCAGGGTAATTGGACATAAGAAGTGGCATAGCTGAGCTGTCATTCCAACCATTTCCTGGAGACTGTAAAGGTTAAAGAGGTATGGCAGCTCATTTACTAATCACATGTGGAAAATTCTGCCTTTCAATGTCCCTAATAGCCTTTCCTCAGTTCCACCCATAGTTATCATATTTAACGGGCACAGAAGAGGTCTTGTGAAACTTTGGTGCTAAAAGATGATGTCAGGCAGCTTATAAAACTGCCTCAGTCTGACAGATGCCACATGTAGCTCCATCTAGTGGTCTGATAAAATAAGACAACTTCAAATCTGCTACAGCAGAAACCTCAGGCAATCAGTTAAGAGTATAGCTTTCCTTTTTTACTGGTGTGAAACATACCTATAACTATAGAAAACTAGCACTATTCAATGCCAGTCATGAAGGTAGGCCTCTACAACCATCTTCAATCATAACACATCACGTTCAGGGCAAGGAAGAATGGGCGTCTAATGTGGAGGAAGCCTAATCTGTACATTCTGTGATGGCTCTAAGAGTGGGATGCACCAACAAGGATTATTTTAAACTAAATTGAATGATGGTTTTTGTCCTAAAACTAGATTAAATTTAACTCTTTTGCACCAAAACTTTAATTCATTTGATTTTTTTCAAAAACATGGGAAAAAAGCCATCAGCAAAGACAAGACCCCAAAATTTGTAAGATAGATAGCAGTTACAAGAGATTTACCAGAAGATGACAGGAAAATTAAAAATGAAAAAAAAAAAAAAAAATCTATATATATATATATATATATATATATATATATATATATATATATATATATATATATATATATATAGGGGAGAGTGGGGTAATTTGTGCCAAGGGGCAAGTAGTGTCACCCCTGTTATCTAGAAAACCATAGAAGAAGTTGGTCATGTGACCACATATTTTTGAAGAGGCATCCATTTGACTCATCCTTCAAAGAAGGGAGACACATGGCTTGAGAGGTAAGCACATTTAAGTTCAAAAAACATTTTTTTGCCCTCCAAAGTAAAATTTCTATGATCAAGGTTTTTTGATTGCTGTGTTTGAACAATTATAGAAAACTCTGAAAACAGTTCACACAGGTTTTAGTACTTTAGTAAGCTACACCATGAGTCTATACAGTTAGCATGATGTTAGCTCAAAACAGCTGGGGGATGCATTTTTTTCAAAATGGTGGGCTTGGGGTAATTTGTGCCAAAGGGCCTTGGGGTAATTTGTGCCAGTGGCACAACTTGTGATTATATACTATATATTACTTTATTGTATTTTATTGTTATTGTACATTATTTTCTTACCTTTGATCATTAAAACTATTCAGATTCAGATGAAGATTATTTGCAGGTGCTCATTTTGGACTTTTTATTTTGTTCTGGGTATGTGTTCATGTGGTGCTAGGCCTTGTTATAGAAAAGTGGCCTGTGATCTTGTTAAAATAATAAATAAATGTTAAATAAATAATTTTGTATTGAATTTGTTTTGCTTTTATATAGCATTATCATTTGTGAGATTAAAATGATCTGTTTTACTTCAATTATCAATGGCACAATTTACCCCAGTGTATTCTCTCTAATGGCACAATTTACCCCACACCGGGGGCAAGTTGTGCCACAAAACCACTTTTTTTTTTTTTTGAAAGCTATATTTCTCAAACAGTTTGTATAAGATCCAAAGTGATTGTTCCCAGGGATGCACAACATCTTAAACTATATGTGCATATTTTAGTTGGAGGCATTACTGTAATCCCTCGCTTTAAAGGCACTTTAAGTAAAAATTGGCACTATTTACCCCACTCTCCCTATATATATATATAGTCAGAAAATTAGCAACAAAGTCACCAAAACTTAGATTAGAATTAATTTAGAACATTGCTAGAAATTTTGCAAAAATATAGCTTGAATATTGCAGGGAAATTACTAGAAATTTGATGAAAAAAACTAGCAGAAAATTAGAAGAAAAAAGAAACAAGAAAATGCTATTCATAATGATATATTTAAAGAGATGCTGGATCAGCATTAGGCACCTCTCACAAGCATCTAACTCTAATTATTTAATGTCAGTTTAAATCACTACACGAGGATTAGTTTTTGATTGCAGAGGTCTGCTTAATTATTTGAAACCTCTATTCCCTCATTTTACACAGTTTTACTAAACTCTGATTCAAACTAATCTTAGATTAAATCAATCATTGTTGGTGCAACTCAGCTTAGAGTTTTTTTTTTTTTTAATAGTAGAAGGTTGTTACAATTTGAGAAACATTCCATTATACAAACTACTGAGACCCCTGAGGCCTTTAACTGCCAGTGATGGCGTATGACTAAATTAGATCAGATTCCTGGTCTCTGCAAAAATCAGTTGCTTAGCTGAATTAGTCATTTTTTGTAACGATGACTAAGTGACAGAAAAGTATTGTTTTGGTGATATAGACGTTGGCACTCTACACACTGAGTCACAGCAATCTTTGAAAATGGCAAATTGAAGTGCTGTTGGACGCTGTTGTTGCTTTTGTGTATGTGTTTGTGTATGTGTGTGTGTGTGTGTGTCTGTGAGTGTGTTTCTACCTGACCCTCACACTGAGCAGTCATGTGACCTGTATACGCCATAAGACAGCCCCGTGATGTGACGCCCAGCCAAACACTGTCACTCACGCACTGGAGTGTGACCTCGCCAGCTTTGCCTCTGTGCTCTCTGTGCCTGAAACTCCATCACCCATTTGCGCCCTCTCCCTCTCTCACGCTCACTCAGCTCCTCCCCTCCCTGCTCCTGTCTTGGAAAGACAGCGACAAGGGGCAGACTCAGCCACTCTTCTCCTTTCTTTTTTTACCAACAAGAATTCTCTCATCCACCCTGTCCCCTCGTTTTCTCCCAAACATACTCTGATCTCTGAGAGAGAGAGAGAGAGAGAGAGAGAGAGAGAGAGAGAGAGAGAGAGAGAGAGAGAGAGACTTGGCCATATCTTTCTGAGTCTGCCTTTAGATTCTGTTGCTTTAGATTCTGTTTTTCACTTTCTCAACAAAGCTCATTGCCCCTTAGCCATGAACATGCACAGTTTGCAGTTCATTTGTCTGAACTGAACGTTATGGTTTATTCCTCCATCATCACTCAATGAATAACAGAGCATGTGTTATTTTTAGGCAGTTCTCCGGCCATCAGCTGTTCAGTCATGTGTCTTTCAGATAGAAATTGAAGGTTTCCTGTAAATGATCTGATAATAGTCAAGCTTGAGTTTAATAATGGCCAGTTTCTAAAGATCTTATCTTATGCCTTAAAGGTCACTGATGAGC